>NC_134591.1:48306693-48906693 GCF_037038515.1 Microtus pennsylvanicus | reverse complement strand
TCTGGCTTACCTCACTCAGGATAGTGTTTTCTATTTCTGTCCATTTGCATGCAAAATTCAAGAAGCCCTTGTTTTTTACTGCTGAGTAGTACTCTAATATGTATATATTCCATACTTTCTTCATCCATTCTTCCATTGAGGGGCATCTAGGTTGTTTCCAGGTCCTGGCTATTACAAACAATGCTGCCATGAACATAGCTGAGCATATACTTTTGTTGTATGATAGGCCATCTCTTGGGTATATTCCCAAGAGTGGTATTGCTGGGTCCAGGGTTTGTGCAACCACTTTGGAAAGCAGTGTGGTGGTTTCTCAGGAAATTCGGGATCATTTTATGTTTTTTCTTAGGCATTTCATTGATGTTTTTCATAACACTTACTGGAAAGATATTTTTTATTATGCTTACTGTGTCTTCATTCTTTTTGCTTTGTGTTTGGTTGATTACTTGCCTCTGTTTCTTTTGTAGGATAGTTTTCTTCTTTTTTCTTTTTCTTCAAGAGTCTTTCTTCTGGAGATGTACCGAGGATGTCAGTATGGTAGTAACACTGGTTTTAGTGCAAACATTGTAGTCTCCAAAAAGCTTCTTCACCTACAATATCAACATTAAGGATACCTGTGTATGAGCGTGTTTCAGTGGTCTAACGCTCAGTATTTGTGTTTTTATTTTTTTCCTGACTGGTCCCCTTAGGAAGTTAGCCTCTCCATTGCTTTGAGGACAACGCCTGCTTTTGTGACTCAGGGTGGGAAGGTCACATTTTAGTTTCTGTTGTTCAATCCAGGTAGAGCTGATTTGATGAACTGAGGAAAGCAAGGCATGAATACACAGCACTGGAAAGGAGGATGCTAGTCCATTTCTGAGAGCCTCAAGGGACGAGGCCGCTGAAATATCACAAAGGCACATCATTGAGTGCATAGTAGTGAAAAAGGTCATGTATCACTGTCTGGAGGCTGTGTGCACCAGGACCCTCTGGAGGTTTTTCAGGACAGGGTTTCTCTGTGTAGTCCTTGATGTTCTGGAGCTCTCTTTGTAGACCAGGCTGGTCTCATGTAGATCCACTTGCCTGTGCCTCCCAAGTGCTGGCAGTCAAGGTTTATATTACCTTGTCCAATTTCTGTAAGTTCTGATCAGCTAACACAGCAAGCCTGGCAGCAGGAATGTGGTACTCTTCATTGTCTGTGCTGTCCCTGCATGGCTCCAGGGACAGACCTGATTGTGGTGTTGAGGGAATAAAGAAATGACAAACACATATACAGAGATGAAGACACACAGAAAAAGCTGGGATTCAGTGGACTGGGGTCTCTGGTGGAGAAGCTGAAGTTCCCTTCGCAAGCTCAGTGTGTTTGTTTATATGGTTGAACAGAGAGGCAGGGTTTTTCACACAATCAAGGGGGCAGGTTTAATTAATCATGGTAGTCAAAGATTCTTTAGGTGAGCTTTCTTCATGCTCTCCAGGGGG
Organism: Microtus pennsylvanicus; assembly: GCF_037038515.1. NCBI lineage: Eukaryota > Metazoa > Chordata > Mammalia > Rodentia > Cricetidae > Microtus > Microtus pennsylvanicus. Next base: position 48,905,238 of record NC_134591.1, on the reverse strand, counting down.
AGAAAGACATGATGGATGCTTTCTGCACACACTACCAATATCTGTACATGAACCAGAGGAGGCTTTGCTGTTCCTCTGGGACCCACCTCAGGAAAGTGAAGCTTTGCCATTTTCCTACAGGTTTGAGGCTAGGCTCCTTGAAATGGCCATGCCCATGTCAACAACACACATTCATCTAAGGCTTTATCTATTCAGGGCCTTTTCCACTCCCCACAATCATCTGAGGACCACGCAGGGGCTAAGGTATAATAGCAGGCTCATCTAGGAGACCAGTTAATGGTCATTGGCTGTACACTCTTTCTTCATGGGGACATTACTCACTGAATTGATCAGGGCTGGCTGCCCAGCTACTCCTAGGGATTCTCATGGGAAGAAAGGGCCTCTGTGCTTTTTCCTATGGCCCTGGTAGGGCAAACTGTTTTGTGGAAATTTAGGAAATTGATTGGTGCTGATTGGCTACATTGTGGGAATCTGGAGAATCTCAAGATGGTGTCCTGCGGGAGAGGGCTGAGTGATGGCTGTGTCGGAGTTAATGCTGTAGTGTGAGATTACCTGAGAGCGCTGCAAACTGGGCTCTGGCTTCTCTGAGAGCAAGTGTTTTACATGCTTGTGTGTTGGACAGGAACTGCTCAATGCATTCACTTTGGTGTGAAGCGTAGGCTTGATCTCATGTAGATATTGTGTCCTCCTGTGTCCTCCATCATTTTCCTATTTTTTTTCTTTTTGGTCTTTCAAGAAAGGGTTTGGAGGCTGTCCTGAAACTAGCTCTTGTAGACCAGGCTGACCTTGAACTCACAGAGATCTGCCTGACTCTGCCTCCCGAGTGCTGGGATTAAAGGCGTGCGCCACCACCACTCTGCTCCATTTCCTTCATTACAAAGACATCTTGGGTCTCTGGGCTCTGCGATGTTTGTTTCTACCTTCATGCTCTATTCCAGTGGAATAGAGCTTGATTTACTTGGCTTTGGCTTTGTTAAAAGCATGGCAAATACATCTACTCAGATGCTTTGCTGTTTTGCTGGTGACTTTCCCCTGAACTGTGTGCCAGGCAGGGTTGTGGGAAGTGCACACATAACAAGAAAAAGAGACACCAACCTTGGCTTAAAAGACCTCAGTCTAGTTTATCAGATGTTTAGTAAGTATGGGTTGTTCACCCTTGTCCTTATTTTAATGATGAGAAACAGATAACAGAGAGGCAACATGTTATTGTAAAAAGGAAATCAATCACTGAGAGTCTATGGTGAGGTCACCTTCCCTATTGGACTACAAGACTCCCTCCCCAGAAGCTCCTGACATGCTCCCAAATGTTTTCTCCTCTGTCTTCTCTAATATCAAGGGGTGTATTTCTCAATCCACATGGCTGAAGGTCCTTTCTTTCTGTCCTAAATCCCATGCTCTGTTAAAAACTAGAGCAAAGGGGAATGCAATAATTTACCCTCCCATCTCACTGAACTTTATCCTAGTTTCATGACTGCTCTTGGAACCTACATGGTGCTCTTCCCCTCTGACCTCGGACTGTTGGATGGTGACCTTTTCACTGTTTTGCCCCAGAAGCTATTGTTTTTTTTACCCCTAAAATGAGGCAATAGATGAAAGAGTTTTGGAGTTTGAACTTGACTCTCGTTACAGTTGTTTCTTTTTTCTTTAAAATTATTTATGAGTCTTTGAGAATTTTATATAATGTGATTTGGTCATATTTATCCCCTCTACCAGTTCCTCCCAGTCCTGTGCCCCACTTCCCTAATACTCCTCTCTGTGTCTTCTTCTCCCACCCCAAACCTGTCAAGTTCAGTTTATGCTGTCCATGTGCTCCTGGGTGCGTGTCCATTCACTGCAGCATGGTCGATCTACCAGGGTTTGACTCTTTTTCTCTACATCTTTGCAAGAATTTGTTGTCAATTGTTTTCTTGATCTTAATCATTCTGTTTGGCATTATATGAGTCTCAAAGTTTGCATTTCCCTAATTGTTTGGAATATTGAATACTCTTAAAAGAGATTACCTAGAAGTTTTTTTTTTGTTTTTATTTTTTATTGAGAAAAAGAAAAACAAAAAAAAAGTTTCTGCCTCCTCCCAGCCTCCCATTTCCCTCCCCCTCCTCCCACCCTTCTCTCCCTCCCCCCACTCCCCTCCCCCTCCCTTTTCAGTCCAAAGAGCAGTCAGGGTTCCCTGCCCTGTGGTAATTCCAAGGTCCTCCCCGCTCCGTCCATGTCTAAGAAGGTGAACATCCAAACTGGCTAGGCTTTCACAAAGCCAGAACATGAAGTAGGATCAAAACCCCGTGCCATTGTCCTTGGCTTCTCATCAGCCCTCATTGTTCGCCATGTTCAGAGAGTCCAGTTTTATCCCATGCTTTTTCAGTCACAGTCCAGCTGGCCTTGGTGAGCTCCCAATAGATCAGCCCCACTGGCTCAGTGGGTGGGTGTACCCCTCGTGGTCTTGACTTCCTTGCTCATGTTCTCCCTCCTTCTGCTCCTCATTGGGACCTTGGGAGCTCAGTCCGCTGCTCCAGTGTGGGTCTCTGTCTCTATTTCCATCCATCACCAGATGAAGGTTCTATGATGATATGCAAGATATTAGTTAGTATTGCTATAGGATAGGGTCATTTCAGGTTCCCTATCCTCAGCTGCCCAAGGAACTAACTGGGGACATCCCCCTGGGCTCCTGGGAGCCACTCTAGGCTCAAGTCTCTTGCTGACCCTAAGGTGGCTCCCTTAACTAAGAATTGTGGTTCCATGCTCCCCTATCCAACCTTCCTTTATCCCAATTATCCTGTTTCCCCAAGTTTTATTTCTTCTTTTGAGAACTCACCTTTGAGATCCATAGCCTATTTTTGAATTATTTTTTAGAGTATAATTACACCATTTTCCTCCTTTCTTTCCTTTTTTGTCCTTTTCAATAATCCCTTCTCTCTTTCAAATTCATTTCTTCTTTTCCTTCATATGCTTATACACACATACACACTACATTTATATGTATATGCATGCATGTGTGAGATCCTAAATACATAAATCACATCTGATCAGTCTATTTAATGTCACTTGTATGAATGTTCAGGGGCTGACTGCTTGGCATTGGATACTTTGTTATGCTCTTCCCTGTTCTCAGATTCTATAGCTGCCTGTAGTTCTGTGTATAGTGTTGAGTTCTCATAGCTTCTCCCTTCCATTTTCAGCAACTCGTTTATGATCCTTGGAGGAAAACTTACTACTTTCAATTTTCTAAATCAATGTAATTTCTAACTGTATTGTAAATACTTATAGCCATAGACAAATTTCACTTCATCTTTATCAAACTTCTTGCCTTTTCTATTCCTATTCCTTCTCTTTCTTTTGTTTTTCTCTTTTATTCTTTTTTCCTCCTCATCCTTCTATTGTTTTTCTTTCTCTGTTCCTTGTTGTCTTCTTCTCCAACAGACAGATACTCTGCAAAAATATTGAGAAAAGTAATTGTGGGGTTCTTAGCCCCCATTAGTACATATACAACTAACCTACAAACCTAAGTCTTAGGGAACATCACAGAAGTGGTCATGGAGAAAACAGTGTAAGAGTCAGAAGACTAGATGCCTGCCGTTAGAGCGTGTCTTCTAGAACTGTCAGAAAAGTTGTATCTATGAAATCTCAACAATACAGTTACCTAAACACGATCTGCAAAATCACACCACCCGTCTATATGTCAACATGGATGTGGAAAATGCTACAAGAATTCATCACTAGCTGAAAAGCTTGAGGCTTTGTGTGCAGACCCCTGGGCCAAAGAACCAGTCTCACAGAGTATGAGTAAACCTTCCTCTGGTGCAGGAGAATTGTCTGTATTTTGTCAATCAAATTTTAAATAAATGCTGATTGGCCAGGCAGGAAGTATAGGTGGGTCAACCAGACAGGAATTAGAGGTGGGGTGATGAGAACAGAAGAATGCTGGGAAGGAGGAAGCCCATTCCTCCCCACTCCTGCCCAGACCATGGAAGAAGCAGGATGTGATCTACCCCGCTGAAAAAGGTACTGAGCCATGTGGCTGACATAGATAAGAATAATGGGTTAATATAAATTATAAGAGTTAACAAGAAGCCTGAGCTAAGAGGCCAATCAGTTTATAATCTTATGTAGACTCTGTGTGATTTTCTTTGGGGCTTACCAGCTGTGGGAACTGGGCAGGACAGAAACCCCAAAAAGCAGGCCCTCATATTAAATTCCTCTGTGCCCACACCTCCACTTTCTCTTTTGTAAAGTAGGGCCAGTTGTGTAAAGAGAGTACAAAGTTTATTTTTCTAGATTTCAGGATGGTTTTATTATTTAATCTTTCTGTGGATTGAAGTAGTAAGAACTATTATTCTGTCTTCCAAAAGAATACACCATGGTATTCCTTTGAAGCAGTGATTTTGTTGTTGGGCTTTCTTTTTGACCATTAGTGCAGTAGGACCCAGGCACAGCAAATCACAGATGCTGTATTGTTCTCAGGGAAGGGGTTCTTTTAACTTGAAAATTTTCTTTTTCTTCTGTTAAGTCCATATCAAATTGGCTGGGTGGTAGTGGTGCATGCCTTTAAGCTTTTAATCCCAGGAGGCAGAGGCAGGCAGATCTCTGTGAGTTTGAGGCCAGCCTGATCTACAAGAGCTAGCTAGTTCCAGGACAGGCTCCAAAAGCTACAGAGAAATCCTGTCTAAAAACCAAACCAGACTTCTTGAATTTTGCATACAAATGGATGGAAATAGAAAACACTATCCTGAGTGAGGTAAGCCAGACCCAAAAAGAGGAACAGGACATTGAGCTTATAATTCATGTTCCTAGAGAAGCTAAATAAGTAGGTTGTAGGGCCCTGGTCTCCCTTATTCCTGTGGTGCATTCATGAGGACAGTTTATGATCAACTAACTAAGTTTCCTGTGTGTTTCTGTGCTACGCCTGCCCCGCCTGGTGGTTAGCTGCAGGGCATTCATTCCATTGATAATATGGTAATTTCCCACCTGCCTGGGCGGAGATCCTTGTGCTGCAGTCAGGTAGATAAAAACTCCCCCAACGCTGAATAAAGTGGCATTCGGCTGATCTCCTTTCGAATGACCCTGGTCTCTCTGTGTCTTCTTTTCAATCTCCAGGCCCTTGCCCGACTCGCGTTCGGTACAGAGGCGCGCGAACTGTACCGAGGGTGTAACACCAAATCGGGTGTTACAGTAGGTGAATCCAAAGACAAACACATAGGCATCCTCATGAATATTAACCTTCATCAGATGATGAAAGGAGACAGAGACCCACATTGGAGCACCAGACTGAAATCCCAAGGTCGAAATCAGGAGCAGAAGGAGAGAGAGCACGAGCAAGGAACTCAGGACCGCGAGGGGTGCACCCACATACTGAGACAATGGGGAAGTTCTATTGGGAACTCACCAAGGCCAGCTGGCCTGGGTCTGAAAAAGCATGGGATAAATCCGGACTAGCTGAACATAGCGGACAATGAGGAATACTGAGAACTCAAGAACAATCGCAGTGGGTTTTTGATCCTACTGCACGTACTGGCTTTGGGGGAGCCTAGGCAGTTTGGATGCTCACCTTAGGAGACCTGGATAGAGGTGGGCGGTCCTTGGGCTTCCCACAGGTCAGGGAACCCTGATTGCTCTTCCAGCAGATGAGGGAGGCGGACTTGATCGGGGGAGGGGGAGGGAAATGGGAGGCGGTAGCGGTGAGGAGGCAGAAATCCATAATAAATAAATAAATTAAAAAAATAAATCTTATAAAAAAAATAAAAACCAAACTAAAACAACAATAAAAACAACCATATCAAATCATTCTACTACGGTGTTAATTAACAAGTACATTTTAACTATGTGCATAAAAATGAAAACAGAGTGGGAAAGATGTTTTTCATAGTTGTCAGAATTAAAAGGAGTGAACGATTGTCAGGGTTTTATACATCCTGTGCCTACTCTGACTGCACCCTGGACAACTCCAGGAGATGATTCACAGAGACTAGGATGCAGCGCATGTGCACTCTGTGCTGAGGCTTCATAAAAATGGTCAGACCTGAGCCTGACATGCAGTAGGCATCAAATGAAGGGTATCTCATTATTATTCGTAGCATAATAAATTCCTGAGAGCTAGTCGATTGGGAGTCAAAAGGCTACAATAAACAGCTGCTGCCTATCTGACTTCATGGTGCCCTGGGTTCGTTGTTCTTGTTTCTATTCCACAGATGTCAGAGTTAGACACTGTTCTCAGTACCTGGCTACTGGAGCTGTTGATCATTATGTTTAAAATATGTGAATGTGATCAAGAGCTCAGTATCACTGTCAGTGCACAGACAGAGGCTAGTGTCCCAGATAGGGCACATCAGGGGATTCAGGCCTAATGTGGAGGTGAGCCTGGCTGCCTCATGACCCCTTGTCATCAGCCTCTTTTCTGCTCACAGGCAGCCTGATCTCCATGCACATTTATGCATCAGTGCTGTGTGGCCTGATCCAGAGGTACTGCCTCTCTGGGCTTGGAGGGTAGACAGGGTGTGGGCCAGGATTTGCTGATTGTAGACAGAGTCTGTTCATTTGTTTGTTGGCTTCCCAGAACCGAATAATAACACAGAAACTATATTAATTACAACACTGTTTGGCCAATAGCTTAGGCTTCTTGCTAACTAACTCTTACATCTTAAATTAACCTTTTTCTTTTAATTGGTGTATTGTCATGAGGCTATGGCTTACCTAAGGTTCTGGTTGATGCTGGCATCTTTCTCCTTCTGCAGCTACATGGCATCACTTTGACTCCACCTACTTTCTCTCTGTATTTCTGTTTAGATTTCCTGGCTGGCTTTCTACTAAGCCATTGCTTGAAACAACTTCTTTAATAACCAATGATAATAAAACATATTCATAGCATTCAGAGGGGCATCCCACATCATCACCCCTTTTCTGTCTAAAATAAAAAGGAAGGTTTTAACTTTAACATAGTAAAATTACATTTTTTTGATTGTTTCTCTCAGTGTCTGTGCTACTGGGGTTATATTTAGGAAGTGGTCTCCTGTGACAATGCGTTCAAGTGTACTTCCTACTTTCTCTTCCATGAAGTTCAGTGTGGTTGGTTTTAGGTTGAAGTCTTTGACCCATTTAGACTTGAGTTTTGTGCATGACAATAGCAATGGATCTATTTTCATTCTTCTACATGTTGATATCTGGTTATGCCAACAGCATTTGTTTTATATGCTTTCTTTCTTCATTTTATTTTATTTTTATTTTTTGCTTCTTTGTCAAAAATCAGGTGTTCATAGGTTTGTAGATTGATAATTGGGTCTTTGATTTAGTTCTGTTGGTCCTCTTCTCTGTTTTTATGCCAACACCAGGCTGTTTTCAGTACTGTAGCTCTGTAGCAGAGTTTAGGGATTATGATGCCTCCAGAAATTCTTTTTTAAAAAAATATTTATTTATTTATTATGTATACAGTATTCTATCTATGTGTATGCTGCAGGCCAGAAGAGGGCACCAGACCTCATTACAGATGATTGTGAGCCACCATGTGGTTGCTGGGAATTGAACTCAGGACCTTTGGAAGAGCAGGCAATGCTCTTAACCACTGAGCCATCTCTCTAGCCCAGAAATTCTGTTATTGTACAGAATTGTTTTGGCTATCCTGTTTTTTTTTTCCATATGAAGTTGAGTATTGTTCTTTTAAGGTCTGTGAAGAGTTTTGCTAGGATTTTAATGGGTATAGCATTGAATTGGTAGATTACTTTTGGTAAGATTTCCATTTTTGCTATGTTAATTCTACCTACCCAAGAGCATGGGAGATCTTTCTATTTTCTGGTGTCGTCTTCAAGTTCTTTCTTCAAAGATTTAAAGTTCTTGTCATACAGGTCTTTCACTTGTTTGTTTAGAGTCACTCCAAGATATTTTATGTTATTTTTGGCTATTGTGAAGGGTTATTTTTCTCTGCATTCTTTCTCAGCATATTTTTCATCTGTGTACAGGAGGACTACTGATTTTTTTGAGTCAATCCTGTATTCTGATACTTTAGTGAAGGTGTTTATGAATTGTAGAAGTTCCTTGATAGGTATTTTAGGGTCCTTTATGTAAACAATCATATCATCAGCAAATAGTGAAAGTTTTTTTTTTTTCTTTTCTGGTTTGTATCCCCTTGATCTCCTCTTGTTGTCTTATGGCTCTAGTTAGAAGCTCAAGTGCTATATTGAATAGACATGGAGAGAATGAATAACCTTGTCTTTTTTTCTGATTTCAGTGGGATCATTTGAGTTTCTCTACATTTAGTTTGATGTTGGTTGCTGGCTTGCTGTATATTGCCCTTATTATGTTTAGGTATGTTCCTTGTATCCCTGTTCTCTCCAAGACCTTTATCATGAAGGGATATTGTATTTTTTTGAAGTCTTTTTCGGCATCTAATGTGGGTTTTTCCCCCTTTGTTTATAAGGTGGATTAAATTGACATAATAATATGTTGAACCATCCCTCCAACTCTGAGATGAAGCTGACTGGATTTTTCATTGGATAATTTTTTGGGTGTGTTCTTGGATTTGATTCATGAGGGAGATTTGTCTGTAATTCTCTTTCTTAGTAATGTCTTTATGTGGTTTGGGTATCAGGGTAACTGTGGTCTCATAAAAATAGTTAGGCAATGTTCCTTCTGTTTCTATTATGTGGAACAATTTGAGGAATATTGGTATTAAATCTTCTTTGAAAATCTTGTAGCATTCTGAGCTGAAACCATCTGGCCCTGAGCTTTTTTTTGTTTGGGAGACTTTTGTTGACTGTTTTTATCTCTTAACAGTTGTAGGTCTATTTAATTTGCTCATCTGGTCTTGATTTAATTTTGGTAAGTGATATTCATCCAGAAAACTGTCCATTTCCATCACGCTTTGCAATTCCGTGGAGTACAGGTTCTTGAACCTAGTGATTCTCTGGATTTCTTCCATGTCTGTTGTTATATCACCCTTTTCATTTCTGATTTTGCTAATTTGGATATTCTCTCTCTGCCTTTTTGTTAGTTTGGATAAAGGTTTGTCTATTTTGTTGATTTTCTGAAAGAATCAACTCTTTGCCCATTGATTCTTTGTATTGTCCTCTTTGTTTCTATTTTGTTAATTTCAGCTTTCAATTTGATTTCCTGTCATCTAGTCCCCCTGGGTGAGTTTGTTTCTTTTTGTTCTAGAGTTTTCAGGTATTCTGTTAACTCACTAGTGTGGGATTTTTCCAGCTCCTTTATGTAGGCATTTAGTGCTATGAATTTTCCTCTTAACCTTGCTTTCATTGTGTTCCATAAATTTGGGTATGTTGTGTAGTCATTTTCATTGAATTTTAGGAAGTATTTAATTTTTTTCTTTATTTCTTCCTTGACCCATTGATGATTCAAGTGAGCATTGTTTAATTTCCGTTTGTGGGCTTTCTGAAATTAGTGTTGCTGTTGATTCTAATTTTAAGCCATGGTGATCCAATAAAATACGTGAGGTTATTCCAATATTTTTGTATCTGTTGAGTTTTTTTTTCCTAGTATGTGGTCAATTTATGAGAAGGTTCCATGAGGTGCTGAGAAGAAGGTATATTCTTTTATGTTTGGATGGTATGTTCTATAGATGTCTGTTAAGTCTATTTGAGTTGCAACTTCTGCCAGTTCCCTTATTTATCTCTTAATTTTCTGTTTGGCAGACTTGTCCAGTGGTGAGAATGGGGTGTTGAAGTCTCCCACTATTAGTGTGTGCTGCTTAATGTGTGATTTATACTTTAATAGTGTGTCTTTTACATATGAAGGTGCCCTTGTATTTGGGTATAGATGTTCAGTATTGAGATTTCCTTTTTATGGATTTTTTTCTGTGACTAATATGAAATGTCTTTCTTTGTCTCTTTTGATTGATTTCAGTTTGAAGTCTATTTTGTTAGATATTAAGATAGCTACACTAGCTTATCTCTTAGGTTCATTTGATTGGAAAATTTTTTCCCACCCTTTTACTCTGAGACAATGTCTGTCTTTGATGTTAATGTGTATTTCTTGTATGCAGTAGAAGGATGGATTCTGTTTTACGTATCCAATCTCTAGACCTGTGTCTTTATAGGTGAGTTGAGTCCAATTATATTAAGAGATATTAATGACCAGCAATTGCTAGTTCCTCTTATTTTAGTTTTTTGTTGTTGGTGATGTTGTTTGTGTTTTTCCCCCTTCTTTGGGATTTGTTGCTGTGAGTCATCTATTGTCTGTGTTTCTGTGGATGTAGCTAACAGCTTCTTTCACAACCAATGATAATAAAGCATATTCATAGCACATAGAGAAGAATCCCACATCAGTGAGTGGGATTTAAGAAAGTCCTATCTTGTAGGTTTTAGACTCATTGTGCTTTTCTCCTGAGAATGTGAGAGGATGCTACTCCTTTGCCTACATCCCTTTTTCTGCAGGTCTCAGGTAGAGAGACAACATTTTCAGACCCTCAAGAGTGGGAGTGAAAATTGAGGGAGGCATCAATATGGAGCACTCTGTGACAAGGGGGCCTTTGGCTGTTTTTTCCTTTTCCTGAGAAATGGAGTAGATATTTCCTTCTGTGGGAGACTGCACGCCAGACCTCCCAGTGGGATGATACCCACTGGATTTGCCTTTTAAGCCCACATCAAAAAAACAATCAATCATTATGCATCCACAAATAGTTACTGTTTTTTGGGGGGGACTCTAAGAACACTGGGTAGCCAACAGCTTGATGCCCCTTTATGCTGCTTGCTGCAGGATCTGCACTGGGCAGCAGTTTGCCTTGGGCGAGATGAAGGTGGTCACAGCCCTGTGTTTGCTGTGCTTTGAATTCTCTCTGGATCCCTCAGAACTGTCCATCAATATTCCCCAGCTGGCCCTCTGCTCCAAAAGGGCATCCACCTCCACCTCAAGACACTGGGCTCTGGGAAATAGGTCTTTGGAGATCACGGCTTGGACAGCACAGGCTGAGGCTTTTCCTGGGAGGTTGCTCTCCTAGATTGAATGTAGAGTCATCATAGATCCCAGCTTTTGGGGGCTTAAAGATGTGAAAGCACTGGGACTGACAATCTTATTGAGGGTAATCCCTTGTAAACACGTGTGTCTAATGACTCAGTGCCTGGACTCTGGAGCTCATGTCTTCACTCCACAAACATTTGTTGAACATCTGGCTGTCACAAGACGCTTCATTTATTTCTCATAACTCTATGTCTTTCTAAAAGAAACAAACAAAAAATTAGAACCATACATTCCAGGCCTTGAAAAACCTTAATGAAGACAATGGCAATGTTGCCTTGAGATCTGTGGAGGAGGGATGTGAAGGAGGGGTGGCTGGATAGAATGTGGTTCTTCATTGTTGTGCATGTCTTTAACTGCCTTTGTGTGTATTGGGAATACAATGGAAAAAAGAAAAGTTGATTCAACTAAATCTGTACAAAATAAAGAATAATTATAAAAGCAAACTCCCACCACCAATGTGACAGAACATGAGCAGTGTCTCTACTGGTGTGGCGACTTCCTTGGGACGTCTCTGTGGGATTCTTGTCCTTCCTAACAGTGGTGTCTCATAGTCACACAGTACTCTGGCCTTCACAGTATTTCTGGGGAAGGTGCTGCAGAAGCATTAAGGTGGAATCCTGGGGAAAAGGGAACTCATTTCTATAAGGCATGACTGTGCAAAGAAGGATTTTTGGTGGAGGTAGGGTGGTGTCCACATGATAACTGAGTGTATTTTCCTTCCAGTCTCTGCAGCAGCATCTTGTTGGCTATTGGAACCTATATCTCTAGGGTTTAAGGTCTAAGGTCAGTAGGGGGTTCCTCTCCAGGAAGTAGCCACATAGGGAAGGAAGGACACTAAAATCTAGGATCACAGGCAGGAGATAGGAATTATTTGAAACTTGGTAAAGGGTCTAGGGCAGCTGTACTCCATGGGTGTAGAAGGTTTCAAATGACCCTTTTACATTGGTTGGCTAAGACTACCAGAAAACACAGATGTTTGCATTATGGTTCATAACAATAGTAAAATGACAGTTTATGGTTGGGGCTCACCACAATATGAAGAACTGTATTAAAGAGTAACAGGATTAGGAATATTGAGAACCATTGCTCTAGGGTGTCCTGGGTTATGTGCTATATACTTTCTTATTATCAATTCTTTTATACTTGAAAGAAGGGTACATCTTGGCAAATCTTCTCCAGGACACTTGCAACTCCTATCAAGCCACATCAAGACACGGATATCCTTGTAAACTCGAAGATGAGATGCAAAGGTTCTGGTATAGTGTGCCTGTTGGCTATAAGCCTTAAGCAGCTAACTTGCCTTTTTGTCCTAGCACCAGACAGACCTCTCTGAACAAATGTAGTAAGGATTCAGAAGTTATCACTCAGTGCTGATTCTGCAGTCATAACCATCATGTGCTTCTGGGTGGCACCTGAATGGATCTAAACTTTATCCTTTTAGATCTTCAGAACCTTGGCCATTGTGAGGTCAGGACAGGATGGAGGCATCCCTTCTCTGGTAGGAGAAAGCTGTGACTATATTTTAATACTGAGGAAAGCATCCTGAGAGACATTAATCTAGGAGGAACTTGAACTGAGGCTTCCTGACTCTGATGTGTTTTGTTCAAAACTCCTTCATTACTACCAGTTCTTTTTGAGCATGTGTATCAGTGGAAATAAAGCCAAGATCTCTGACTCAGATGTTTGGGTGTGATCTCTTGAACACTAGAGTATGTACTTGTTTATGTGTGTGTGTGTGTTGGGACTTCCTGGTGAGGTAGAGTGGACACTGGAACTGGTGGCCATCACAGATGACCACAGATTCATCTTTCTGACTTTTCAAACACACCGTGAGGGTGCCCTGTTCTTGGGCATGCAATGTCCACCATGTGTGAGTGGAATGTGCTGTGGGAGTGTAGAGAGCGCTGGCATGAATGTCACTTTGCATGCATCATGCAGGGGAATGCTCAGGACTGTGAACTCAGCCAGTCTTGCTCATTGCTTCCAGGCAGTAGAATCGCTTTCTGGCCACACATTTCATCCCGTTTGGAATCCTGTGGTTAGAGTGTGTGCCCTCGGCTGGGTACCCAGCATTCTGTTCTGTGCTCTCAGTTTCCTTTGTTCTCAGCATGGCCAGCATGAGATTTTCTGTACTGCTTGAACATTCTGAGTATGACGATTTGGGCTCATGTTCCTGCCCAGCTCTCCCCTTGGTCAGGTACTGAGTATTCAGTCTGGTCTCTCCTGCCCTTCCTCAGAACCACTCTGTGCAAGCCCAGCTAAGTAGAAGGACTAGGAAGGAAGTCCTGGTTGCAGACAGTGAATTCAAGAGAAGCCATTCTAGGAAGCAGGGCATGGCATACCAGGGAAATCTGTCCATGGCGTCATGGATCCTGATCCAGGAGCAGTTTCAAGCAACATGGAATCATGACAAACACTGTGTGTGACTCTGGGAACTTTATTGTTCAAAAGAGGAAAGGTGAAGAAACTTGTGTGAAGGACAGTCAGGTGTAGGATATACAGGAGTGATGTAGACAAAGCAACCAGGTGACAGTCATGTAAAGACCATGCCAGGCTTCACAATGATATCGCAATCATGTTCAAGCCCTAAGTTTGGAACCCATGCATGTTGCATTGAGAAATACATATTAAGCTGGGGAAATTACCTTGGATTTTTAGTGGGCTTGATGATGTCACAAGAGTCTTTACAAATGGGAAAGAAATTAGAAGATACGGGTTCAGTGGAGGCTGGCTTCAAAACAGGGTGACAGTTCAGTGCCAAGGAATGATGATTTAAAATGAAAGTGCAGAAGGACAACTATCTAGAGAACTCTCCAGAAACTTGGTTTTTTGCCATTTCAGACTTCTGAGATCCAGAACTGTAAGATAATGACATTCAGTTATTTCAGACCACCTAGGTTGTGACAGTTTATTATTGGTGTAATGAAGAATCATGTAGCAAAAATAAGACGACAGAAAGGTAAAAGGCAAGGAGAGGAGGCTGGAGGACAGAGAAGACTCGGGATCAGATGTGGGTAGTAAGAGACAGAAAGACAAATAGAAAATCTAGAATAAGCAAAAAGAGAGAAAGAGAGCAGAAGAGAGAAAGGGGGAGCTGGAAAGAGAGAAACACAGAGAGAGAGAAAGAGAGAGAGAGGAAGAAAGAAAGAGAGGGAGGGAGAGGGAGAAAGAGAAAGGGGGGAGGGAGAGGGAGGGAGAGAGGGAGGGAGGGAGGAGAGAGAGAGAGAGAGAGAGAGAGAGAGAGAGAGAGAGAGAGATAGAGAGAGAGAGAGAGGAGGCCAGGAGACATGGGAGCAAAGGAGGGAGGAAAGATGATCAGATAGAAAGCCAGATGGTGACAGAAACAGATGACATGAAGACAGGATGTGTCAGGCAGAATGCTTATGGAGCCTGTCCTTGTCCCTACCAGAATTAGTGAATCTTCTTGAGATGCAGGTAGATCCCATTCTTGGATTTCAACACAAGTCGTGGTAAGGGGACTGGGACCCTGGTGCAATCTGGTAGCAGCTCAAAGCGGAGCAGGGTCAGGGCCACAACCACCTTGAGCTCATTCATAGCAAATTGTTTCCCAATGCAGTTCCTGGGTCAGAAAGGGACAATGAAACTCAATGACTTCTGACCTCAGCATGAGAGGCCCCTGAAATAGCCCAGAACAGCATTCAGGGGCTACCTTCATAGGTCCAGTCTAACCTCTGTCATTACAGGCCATGCCCACTTCTTCCCCAGGCTGTGGCTTTCCGGACTTTGATTCAGCCCCTGTGTATTTCAAGGCTACTTTGACTCTAGTTCTTTTAAGGTTATGAAGTCTGTTAGGCCAGCACTCTAAGCATTAGAGCTCACACTTGTGAATTATTTACAAAGTTAATCATTGCTTAGTTTACTTCACCCGGAGAGATCTAGGGCATGCTTTCATGGAATGGAGTCAGATTTCAGCAGGAAAGTTCCTAAGTGGGATCTGTTGGGGTCCTCAATTGGTGGTCCCATCTTCCTCCTAATTAGGGTATCTCTAACTCCTCAATCAGCATGTTTTGCCTTCTAATTGCACTTCAGAAATGTCTCTTGTTCCTGCTTCAGTTTTCTTTTCAGACTTCCCTGATCTCCCCGAGTTTCTGCCTACAAAGATCCTCTCTGTACCTCTATCAGGTAGGGCTATATTCAGATGCCTAGCTGCAGCCAACCTTCTACTGGCTGGGTTTCCTCACCTCTTTTCTGCCCATCTCACTTCCTAGTTCAGATCAAGTTGTTGATGTGTTGACAATGTCTCCTCTCCCTCAGACTATATATTCCCTAAGCTCAGGCCAACGAGCAGCTGCCTCTCATTTCTTTGCTGATTTTCCTTTCTTCCAGGGCACCCACAGAATCATCAGTGTGATATTTAATGATAAGCTACAATCAGGGCATGCGATGATGTCAGGAACATGAAACATTTAGAAAACTGTTCAATGAATGAGGGCAAGAATGGAGGAAGAAGATATTTTGACTTCAGATATATTTGTCTTTGTGGAATACAGTTTTGAGTTGGAGGCAAGGGTGGGAGAGTATCCTTCATTTCCTTTTTTTTTAAAAAATCCAGCATCACACCTGACACACAGGAACTCCTTAATAATTTATTTTAAATTCAAATAAACATTTTTATTTGGCTCTAAATTGTAACTCACTTAAATTTAAGGAATAAATAATGGAACGTATTACAATGGAAATTAAAAAAAAACTTCTGAGCAAAGCAAGGTGTAGTGGTCTCTTGTGGATCTCAGAACTTGGAAAGTTGAGGCAGAGGGATCATGGACTCCAGGCAAGCCTGAGCCTGTCTCAGAAAACGCCAGCAGCAATATGCTTCATTCCAACTTAGGCTGAGTTACCCAATTCTCTGCTGTCCTCTAGTGTAAGTGTCATGATTTTCAGTGTGTGGATGGGGGAGCATTCAACGTGAAGTACGCCAAATGCTAGACAGCCTGTGTCTGGAAGAACAAGTGACTTGAATCCTGCTCTGTGAAATCTCATTTGCCACTTGAGTAATTCATTAAGTATAGGATCAGATAAACCTTCCGTGCTCCTCCTTTTAAGCTAACAGTAAGTTGGGTTTCATGGGAGCCTTGAGGATTTTCCTAGAAGCCATTGAAAAGCCTTCAACTTGTTCAGTATCTATTTCAGGATGGTTTTATACTTCACTCACCAAGAACCTTAACAAATGTTATGTGTTATAAAAAACAGAGGGTTTTCTCAAAAATCAGTTTATTCTCCTATTCTTTAATGCTTTTTTTTTCTGAAGACAGTCTAAGTGTAATGTCAACAATATATATTATTTGTCAAGGTTTGGCCTTGGGCAGTTACAAGAGGGATGTGCACATCGGCACTGAGTCTCTGATTGTGCTGGGTGGAGTCCATGGATGTGGAATAAATGTTCCCTTAAAAGACTTTCTGTAACACCATGAGTGTCTGATGGACAGTTGTCCAGGGCTGACACCCAAGAAAAATTATCATTTTCCACAGTAATTCTAAAATTTGAGAAGTACCCAGGAAAGATACTTGGCCTGGCTTAAGTGCAGAAAAAGGCATGGTACCTAAGAGTCCTGAAACTTGAAAAGCTGGACGATGAAGTTAAATTCACAGGATAAAAAGATCAACTTACAGTCCTTCCCCCAATATATGAGAGCATTTGCAAGTTGTGGCATCCACTGATATATACATTTTTCTGGCCAATGGGAAGTGCAGTGGGTCAAGGTCTTCACAGTGTCTCCTGCAATGCTACTCTCCTTATGTGTACAGACTCATTCCCAAGAAGCTTTCCCCCATATCTACCATTAGAATATATCTAAAGATATCATGTATGCATGAGGTCAAATACATCAAGGTATGCTGGAAATATTCCCACAGTATACATCAATATACACAGGATGTCTCACCTTGCTCCTCCCGAGAAGGGCAGGTATGAATGGCTGTGTCGGGGAGAATCTGGTGCAAACCTGGAAGGGTCAAACACCTGCAGGGACATGACACCTTTGTCAGGAGAAGTAGATGTTATACCGCTGCTCTCAGCTCACCAGGGGACAAGGTGCTAGAACTGGGGACAGCAGGGTGTGGTCTGGAGGGATCTCCTCCTGCCCTCCTGTGGAGCCTCCTACCTCTGGGTTTGGCCACACCTTCGGGTTGTGGTGGAGTGCGTAAATGGAGAGCATGACAGAGACACCTGTGGGGCAGAAAGGAATAGGGGAGATGGTGGGTTATACCCAGGATGTCAACCTTGGTTCCCGAGACAGTGGGGACACGCCTGCACAAAAGGACATGCTAATAAACATCATCACTAAGGGTAGATGTGGGTGACTTGGAAATGAATTTGGGGTACAAATGAGGAGTATAAAAATAATGTTAAAAGCCGGGTGGTGGTGGCACACGCCTTTAATCCCAGCACTTGGGAGGCAGAGGCAGGCGGATCTTTGTGAGTTCGAGACCAGCCTGGTCTACAAGAGCTAGTTCCAGGACAGGCTCCAAAACCACAGAGAAACCCTGTCTTGAAAAACCAAAAAAAAAAAAAAATGTTAAAGAAAGAGAAGCAAGAAAGACATAAACCCAAGTTTTGGGAGTGAATCAGCTTAGAACTTAGGTTTGATGAAGAATTTCTGCAACGATGCCAAAGAATTCAGTCCCCAATATGGTCCCCTCCCTGTTGTTTTAGGGTGGATTTTAAGGTGAGTTAATATTATTTCAGAAAGGGATTTTAGAACATCACTAAAGTAGTAATTTACAAAAGGAGTTTGACAGAATAAGGTGTGAGACAAAAAGTGATCTCTTGACATTGCAAGGGTTGATCTAGCATCTGGTCACCAGTTCATCTCTACCATCAACCTGAGTGCTTCTCAGGGACTGGACCATATATGACTCATTACATGGGATTTATTGATCTCCTTCATTTGCTTTGATCCATGAAAGAAACATGCTTCCTTAGACTCTCTGATTTTTTATCTATTGGGTACATCTTATCAAATAGCATTTGAGAGTTAAAGTCATAATACCATATTTAATAATTTCTTATATGTAATTTTTCAAAGATTGAGTCATTATATATATATATATATATATATATATATGTATGTAAAAATGTCAAATTATCAGTTAAACAAGCTTGAAGAAAAGGCCTATTCAGTATTGTAATTTTCTCTGTGTTTGATGACATACGTAAATCGTGTCTTCAGCAATAGGTTCTTACCATCATCAGCTTATGGAGACTAAAGAATAACCTTGACAAGAGCTTGCAGACATTTTGTTTTTACTGATTTATATAACAATACAAGTTCTTTATGGGTAAAATTTGTACAAATTATATCAAGGGTAGAGGATGACAAAAGATGTGACCATTAGAGTTGGGGAGACAGATGAACTGGTGAAGACATGTAGAAGCTTAAAAACCTATGCTTGGTTTGCAGAACCCATATGAAAAGCTGTTTTAGTGGCGCATATTGTCCTTGAATGCTGGTGAGGTGGGGACCGGCACCCACTGGACATCCAGCCTAGCCTAATAGGTGACTTACAGATCAGTGAGAGACCTTCTGACCTCAAAATTATCAAGGTGGATGGTATCTGAGGAATAAAACTATTGTTGACCTTTGGCTTCCACTTGTATGTGCAAATGTGCAAATGTGTTCTCAGCTACAACATGAACACATACTTATGTGACAGTGAGGACATATGAAGGATAAGAATGGCTATGAAATTACATAGTGTTATCATCTGGATTGAGTCTAGAGTATAAGAATCAAAGAATGTCAGTGTTCCCAAACTGAATGGATGCATCATGAGAAGGATGCAGATTTAATAGGAGTGTTATCTAGTGAGGGAGAGATATACTTAAAATTATTCATGCAAACTATCAGAATTGGAGATCCTTTTACTTTATAGAAGATAATTTAAGCTTATGTACCACTTTGGAAAATGTATTTATAAGTTAGAGTAATCTATTGCTAAAAAGGAAATGGGCACCAAGCAGAATTCAGGACTGTTAGAGCACACAGATTGCTGATCCTCCCTTATCTCTGGAATGAGTTTAGGTGACCAGACCTTGGAAACTCATACCTTTGGGTAGAGAGCGCCCATCAGGGAAGGTGACAGGTGTGCTGAGCTCTCTGACAACACCTGGGACAGGTGGGTAGAGCCTCATGGCCTCCTTGATGCACATGGTGGTGTAGGGCATCTGGTCCAGGTGGTCCCTGAAACAAGGTCCATCCTGATGTTCAGGTAGACTGGAGACCAGTGGCTCCTCCCTACCCAAAGAATAAGGGTTCTTCCACCTTTTAAACTCTTACCAGGTGATGGAGGATCCATCCCCCAGGAGGCTCTGAACTTCCTCCCTGCATCTCTGTTGGTGTTCAGGGTGTGTGGCCAGAGCATAGAAGATCCAGGAGAGTCCACTGGCGGTGGTGTCATGGCCCTCGAACATGAATGTGTCCACCTCAGCACGGATGTCCTTGTCAGACAAGCTATCCCCATTCTCCGTCTGAGGGAGGCAACAGGTGTCATCAGAGTTGTGCTTGTTCCTTGCTGTGTGCTCCCAGGCAGACTCTCTGTGATACACACTCACTCTGGCAAACAAGAGGATGTCCAGAAAATCCAAACGTCTCTTCTTCTTGACCTTCTCCAGCTCTCCCTCATCCTGCAGCTGATCCTTTCTCAGCTTGATCACTCCATCTGTTCCAGAACATTAATATCACACAGACCCCAGAGCTACAGTAACCCCATGTAGCACCATGTGTCTCCTTGCCTAAAGCTATGTGCTATGCATGGATCAGCAAGTAAGGAGTGGGCAGGTTTAAAAGACCAGTACAATCTGATGTAGACAAGGGCCACGGGCCAAGGAACCTCTGCTTGAGATGCTGGGTCATATCTCACTAAAAGTAACCAATATGATGACACCTATACAGTCCCTAAAATTCTGACATCCCAACTCAAACATTTGCAGTTTGAGAATATCTAGATGTGTGTGACCCAGGCACTATAGGGCACTGAAGGGCCTAGATCGGTCTCAGAAGTCATCAACAGCCCCTTTGAGCTAACCCTGGGAAGGGAGGGGAAATGTGAGCTACAGACAGAACCTGTATGATCATGGGCAAGTTGACAGGCACGATCGGCCAAGCGGCCATTGGAGGACAGACTGTAGATGGTGTCATTCTGATGAAAGATGTTTCTCACGCGGTAATGAAATAAATTGTTCAGGTCCCCAATGGCCTGGATGTAGGTCTTATAATTTCTGAGGAAGAAGATACAGAACAGATTAGACTATGGAGAGATCTGACCTCCAGATAAATGAACTCTTGGATTTTTCTGTATCATAGAGACAGAGAGCATTGAGGCACACCTTAATTCTGTTTTATAACCCTTGTAATTTTCAAGACTACAGAAGGTAACATGAATATGTAAGCATCCACCTTAGGTAAGGATCACTGGTCTGTGGTTGGGTCAGGGTTGGATTGTGTAAGTAAATGATCTGTAATGGGTTCAGAGTCTTGACTTTTTTGTGGAGGCAAGTATCCACGGTGCCTCACCTCCTGCATGTCAGATGAGACCATCCCAGTAGGTGAGACCAAAGGCCCTGAAGTTGAAAGGTGGACACTTACCCATCCACCTGGACACTACCCTTGTGGCTGAAGGCACACTTCATGACGGTGTCAAGGGTCATCAAGGAGATGTGTTGAAAGATCTCTATAGAGGAGCCCTGTGCAGCCAGCTGTTCCCATTTGTCCTGCAGTGAGAGGGGAACATTGACCTAATATCCACAGAAGACCTGTGCTCATATACTGTATAATTTCCATATATTTTCAGATATGTGTTCTTTGTCCTTCAATTTAGACAATATATTATACAGATTGCAAATCAAATCTTGTAAATTATTTCAAAATTAAATTTAGAAACCTTTAAGATAGGAAACAAGTTATGTGCAACTAGTTAAGGTGTTTTATCTGACAAATGATGCTGTTTTCAGGGTAAAGAAGACGATGTGTCAGTATAGGAGAGCTGAGCCTGACCTGAGACAATGGCAGGACTCCATGTATAGAGCATAAGAAAGCCCAGGAAGCCACTATTTGCACTTCAAACAGAACTACCAGTGACTTCAGTTACTATGTATTCATCAAAAGCTTGTGGAGAACAATTGAGTCACAGTTCAGAGTTCTTTTGATAGTTTGTGGTATGGGGAGCTTGGCTATGACAGTGTGGATTTTGTGTCTGTTTATCTGTGAAATCAGTCAAGTCCATGCAGAGGCACTGAAACACAGAAAAACACTGACTCGGTATTGTCCTAGGAAGTTCCTCTGAATTTGAGGACGTGAATAGGTAATTGGAGTCTCTATATATCAAGATGCTTTTGCCTTGGGCAATGAGCAAGTATGATCATATTTCATACCTGGAATATTTCTGTTCTGCCTATGTTGGAAGAACTTGTATTCCTACTAGAATACACATATGGAGATTGTTGGTGCACACTCTGTGTAGGAGAAGAGTTAGAGAGAGCAAAAGAAGAGTGAGGGGAGTGTGAGGAGTGAGATGAGAAGGAAGAAGAAGATGATGATGATGGTGAAGCTGTGGTAGTCCTAGCAGGATTAGAAGCAGCCAGTGATGTAGAAAGGACAGCAGAGCTGAGGGGAGTAGAGGAGAAGAAAATCAAATAAACTCACGAGCATCAACTGGACAGAGTCGGCCATGGTTTTCACGTAGGGCTTCAGAATGTCATAGTGGAAGGCTGGGGTCAGCATGCGCCGGTGCTGGAACCACGGCTGTCCATTCAGCAAGAGCAAACCATAGCCTGGGCCAGAGATGGGTGTGTGTGAGAGAGTTGGAATTAGAGAGCCCATTAGGTAATCTATGTGTATGTGTGAGTGTGTGTGTGTGTGTGTGTGTGTATATGCACACATGCATTTGGTGGGGAAAGGGCTCTATGGAGTGAAACAGGATGAGGACTAAGAATGGTAGAGTTCAGAACATGAATTCCCTTGCTTGCAGGACTGGCATACAGTTTGTGATGATTACAACTGTGAGATAAATATTGCAAAAGAATTGGGAATGGCGTGTAGATCAATGCAGGACATACACAATGGTTAGCTAGAACTGTTTGGAGCAGTGAAAGGTCAGAGGCCTAGTTTCTACTTTTTGGGGGCCAGGGAGAGGAGGGCTAGATGAAGGCACTGGTAGCCTGTCACATTTTGTTCTCTGTGAATCAGAGTCACAGATCTTGGATGCTCTAACTGGGGCCAGACCACATTCTCCATGCAGACACACATACCAATCCAAGGAGCCAGCAATCTGTAGGCTCCATGTGCCTTTGGATCTGAAACAGAAACAAGACATGGGATAAGTCAGGCATGAAACAGAAACAAGACATGGGATAAGTCAGGCAGCTCCGAGGCAGCTGTGGTGGAAGGCACGGATCTGGGATCTTTTAAGAGCTGTCTGTTGGCAGACTGTCCTGTGTCACTGTCCATTTCCTCTCTCTCCTTCTAGCTTTGTTCTGACAGTCAGGCTTAGGAAGGCAGGATTCATGTAGCAGTAGCTGAACTCCTCCGAAGCACAGATGGTGAATTGGTGAGGAACAGGCCGTGTGCCCATACTCAAAGAGAAGAACAGGTGTGACTGTGTGTGTGTGTGTGTGTATGTGCACGTGTGCATGTGTGTGTGTGTGTGTGTGTATGTGTGTGTGTGTGTGCAGTGTGTGTATGTGTGTATGTGTGTGTGTGTGTGTGTGCAGTGTGTGTATGTGTGTATGTGTGTGTGTGTGTGTGTGTGTGCACGTGTGCATGTGTGTGTGTTACAGTAGATCATGAGTTAGTTATCCAGTGATTCTAGGCAGCTAACAATTGAGATTTCAAACTCAAACCAAAATCCATTTGAGGTGTTCTTTTTAGACCTGGAACAATTTACGTGAATTACCAACTTAATTTGATTAAAGAGCAAAGAAAGATAAAGACTTTTGACTAAAAACTTGAAATTTCAGTACTGAGAGGTGTTGATCATATTCTGGCCTGTCTCCTGGGAGAATGGTTGGTAGGGTATTTATGAAAATGTTCGAGTACTATAGTGTTCTTCAATTTGACAGCCTCGCTCTACTTACAAAGATGACAGCACGAATATTTATGAATGATATAGGCTCACCTGATCGCCCTAGAATCAACTTCATGTAGTCTGGGTCATAGACAGTAAAGTAAGCTTGGCTCCCCCATACCCAGCGAGGGAAGGCGCTTGGGAAATTCTCCACAGCCTTCTTAATCAGCTGTAGCTCCTGATCACCATCGAACTCCTGTTGAGGGAAAAATAAAGAGGTGGGACTCTAGTTTAGTTTTTTTTTGGCCTGAGGACAAGAGAACAACAAGCATGGGAACATAGTTCTCCAGATGCAGCCAGGGTTTGTAACTTTTTGATGGACCATCTGTGCTATCACTCAGAGCTTTGCTACACCGGGGATTGGTCCTGAGCTGGAATTGACAGTGCTGTTGGGTGGATCCTCAGCTCTGCACCAAGTACCACATCCCCAAGTCCTTCTAAGAACATTAATTGAAAATCCTTTGTTAATGCTTCTTTATGTATCCTACTTCTTGGTTCTGGTCCTTATTTCCTGGGTGACAGTGCAAGGGGTCAATACCTTCCGTTCATAATATTCAAGGAGCTGCACTATCTCCTTCCTGGGAGACCTCAGACACGTGTGCCTGTTTCTTGAACTGAGCACTGTGGTGTAGGGAAGTGATGGTGTGTTTATGAAAATTGCTTAGAGTATGGGTTGTGAAGGAGCATAGAGAATTAAACAGACCCTGAGGAAATTCTGACATCGGTGCCCTCATGTGAGGACACTACACAGCTTTATTCCTTTCTGTGCCATGATTTCAGGATTTTAGTTGTTATCCACCCATCCTGAATATTCATCTGGGGTAGGGAATCATCTGGGCCAGGTAACTGTTCATTCCTTCAGGTTAAATATTCCTGTGCTTGACAGCTCCTGAGATGTGTACCATTGCCACACCAAGAACCCCATGGGACCAGGCTTCCTTCTCACCAATGTCTGTGTTCCCAGCAAGCCCTGAGCTGGGAGAGAATAACCGTGAACGACTATGCAAGGAACCTCCTAGAAGCTATTTGAGAACAGCAGAGGCTGTTGAAGAAGAGGAGACTAGGTAGGCTCAAACACAGCCTTCATGTGCAGGGCTCTCAGTACAGAGTTGGCTACAGCCAGACCGGTTGAGCCACCCTAATGCTGGAATGAGTCTCAACCTGAACTCTGTGTCTCATGAAGTATGTGGACTTCTTATACAGTGAGATTTGTCCTGTGAACTTGATGGTCAGTCTCTGCACCTCCATCCTCCCTGCACCTCCATCCTCTCTGATCTCCCTCCCACCCTTTTCTTTCCATACCTTGTGTCCAAAGAACCAGTGAAAGGGTGGGGATGGGAACTGCTGGAAAGCCTTGAGTAGCCATTTCCTCTGCAGGTAGAACTGGACCGCTTTGAGCAGCAGCAGAAACAAGCCAAGCACAGAGGCCACTTGCAGGAAGCCAGAGATGCTGCCTGTGAGTCTGGTGGGGCTCAGAGCAGAGACACTCATGGTGCAGCCACTCCTGGGTCGCAGGCTACCCTCAGTCTCATGAATCCTCCCACCTCCTTTATAAATCCTTTAGGACTGCCTGTGTCTCAGTGGGAGGGAGAAAGGTTAAAGCAGACAGAGCTTGCTCTCACAGTGCAGATGTTCAGTTAAGGTGAATGATTTACCTTGAGAGGCAGAGAAATGATTTGTCATCTTCAGTGGCCAAGGGCCAGACCTGCACCCACTTTCCTGACTTTGTGTTAGTCAAAAACATTTATTTATTTGCTATTTATTTTTCTCTTCACCATATTTTTCTGTATACATTTAAAGTGTACAGTGTGGTATTTTAACATATGAATACTGCACATATTAGGTAGGCACAGTAATTATCATTTCCTTCATTATTCATCTATTCATTTTTTTATCCAAAGTTTTCTTTATTGTTTTTAAAAATTGAACAGTGTTGTCTGATGTAGGATTTACCTCTGTATGTTGTGAATATGATTGTTTAATAAGGAAAGCTGGCTTGAGCCTATGGCAGGTCATTGCAGAAATAAGCAGGGAAGATGGAACTGATTGCTGGTAGAAAGAAGGGGGTGTAGAGAGAAGCCATGGAGCCACTGCCAGAGACAGACGTGCTTAAACTTTGCTTTTTAGGTCATGACCTCGTGGTGATGCACAGATTAATAGAGATGGGTTAAATTAAGATGCAAGAGTTAGCAAATAATAAGCTAAGGCTAATGGCCCAAGCAGTGATTCAATCAATACAGTTTCTCTGTGATTATTTTGGGCTGAGCAGCTGGAACCAACAAACATCCTTCCTTCAATAAATTGGCACCCACATGGCCAACCCAAATCCACATAAAACCTGAGAAAGCTTTAAAGTAATTCTAGACACAAAAATACAGAGTTTAAGACAGCTTCTTGCTGTTTGCTGGTGGCATGCCACAGTTCCTTTGAGAGCGGTTTTCCTGATTCAGTGATAGCAGGAAACGTTGCAGTTTTGAAACGCCAGCTTTATGTGCCTTGCTGCCAATGCAACTCTAAGTCTTTCTCAAGAGGTCCAGCTATGGAGCATTTAAATGGGGTTTGTAAGCAGTGTCTTACAAACTGCTTAATGGCTTGACATAGAGCTGCTGATACTTAGAACCGAGGTAGGTGATGTATGTGGTTCAAAGGTAATGAACAGACTTCCTCCATCATATTGGACTGGGCTGAGAAAGCTGGAAGTAC
Organism: Microtus pennsylvanicus; assembly: GCF_037038515.1. NCBI lineage: Eukaryota > Metazoa > Chordata > Mammalia > Rodentia > Cricetidae > Microtus > Microtus pennsylvanicus. Next base: position 48,879,501 of record NC_134591.1, on the reverse strand, counting down.
TGTATTTGACCTACTAATTCCGCAGCTTAAGTTTTTATTTTATTTTATTTTTTTTAGTTGTTGCAAAAAAAAAATTCCCATCTCCCTCCCCCTCCTCGCACACATCGTCCCATTCCCCATTCCCATCCCCCTCCCCCCTCCCCCCACTCCATTCCCCCTCCCTCTCGAGAATGAAGAGCAGTCCAGATTCCCTGCCCTGTGGGAAGTTCACGGTCCTCCCACTTCTATCCAGGACCAGGAAGGTGAGCATCCAAACAGGCTAGGCTCCCACAAAGCCAGTTCATGTATTAGGATCGAAACCTAGTGCCATTGTCCTTGGCTTCTCATCAGCCTTCATTGTCCGCCATGTTCAGAAAATCCGGTTTCATCCCATGCTTATTCAGTCCTAGTCCTGCTGGCCTTGGTGAGCTCCCAATAGATCAGTTCCACTATCACAGTGGGTGGGTGCACCCCTTGTGGTCCTGACTTCCAAGTTTTTAAGAAGCACTTGGCATTTTAAGCAGTGCCCCTGTACAGTAAAGAATTACAGATACACAATAGGACAGATTCAGACATAAAAGAACTCTCAATAAGTCGCAGTGTCTAAAGAATGTACATAGGCTTGGGAGAGAGAAGAAAAAGAGTAAAGGGACAGTCAATGTAATATAAATAGATTAAAGGAGTAAAGATAATAAAATAAATATTAATAAGTAGAAAGTAATAGAGTAAGAAAACTAAGAAAAAGGCTCTTCTTTTGTTTCAACAAAGGAGGAGATCCTGTGGAATCATTAGAGACTAATGTGATTTTATGGACCAAGGGCCCCTGAAAGGTTGCCATGAACACCCCCCAGAAATTACTTCACCCAACTGCTGAGTTTGATGAACCTAGCACACAGGATATACCATGAAAGACTTGATAAACAGTTCCCCAGTCAATATGAAGTAGTCTAGAGAACTATGCCCAAATTTCCAAATATTGTTTAAAATCATTTCTTTACATTTAAATGGGGATATGCTGTAAAGATTTGCATGGATATGGATCTTGGTTTATTGATACAAATTTAAGGTCAATTTTGTTATACTGTGTATATATATTTTTCTGCTCTTGATTAAGGTATTGTGATTATGAAGTTCATTTAAAAATATAATGTATAATTAAGAAATATAGGTAAATAGAGAGTAATCTATAATAGTCAAGCTTGTAATCATGTTATTTAGGTTTCCTAGACATATAGAGATATAATTAAACTAGATAGGTGATTTTCAAACTTTTCAAAGACCTACAGAATATGGCATTTAAATGTTTTAAGAACTTAGGACTTTTCATAGCAATGAGACACATATGCTCCTAGCAGCACCAATCTTCTTCAAGAGGAAGATGAATGGGCATTGGAGAGGCTCCTTATGGAGTTGATTAGCCATTTGGGGAAGAAACTGCTCTTTCCTGGACTGCTTGATGGTATGCTATGTGAACTAGACCCACAGAGAAATGACTGCTGAACTTGTCTAAAGGTGAGATGGTCCTTTGGGGTTCCTGCTACATGAAAGAGTCTGCCAGACATTCTGCAGAACACAGAAGAAAGTGCCGGACAAACTGCCAATATAGGCAGAACTGTCTTTGAAATTTTCTGCTTCATGGAAATGTCTGCTGGATACTATGGGTCCGTAGGCTGAAGACGGATGCCCCAATGGTACAGAAGAACTTTGGGTGACTATCCAGGCAGCGAAATGTCTCTGGCAATTCTAGAGTTTTGGAAGTTGCTTACAATGCACTTCCTGTTAATGTAGGTAATATTATATCCTTGTGGAGTCTTTGATGGAGTTGAACTATTTATAGTTATAGTTTTCCTTAGTTGTGATAAAAGATAAAGAAGATATAAATATTGTAAGTGGAATTCATGCTTGATACCTGTTTTATTATATGTAATTTTACTATGTTAAAGTTAAAACCTTACTTTTTATTTAAACAGAAAAGGGGAGGTGATATGGGATTTTATTCTGTATGCTGTGAATATGATTTGCTAATAAAAAAAATCTGGCTTGAGTTTACAGCAGGGCAGAACAGAGGTAGGCAGAGAAGACAGAACTGAATGCTGGGAGAAAGAAGGGCAGAGTAGAAAGCAGTCATGGAGCTGCTGCTGGAGACAGAAGTGCTGAACACACCATGAAGGCCACAACTTCATGGTGATCCACAGATTAATGGAGGTGAGTTAACTTAAGATAGAAGATTAAGCCAATAAGAAGCTAGAGTTAATGGGCTAAGCAGTGATTTAATTAATACAGCTTCTGTGTGATTATTTTGGGGCTGAGAGGCTGGAACCAACAAGCGGCCTTCCTCCAACAGTTGTCATATAGATATAACCATCGTGTTGAAATAGTGTATGATGTGGAGGCTCTATCCCCAGGCTTCATGTCTCAACTCTGTGTCTGTACTTGTTGCTCTTGCGAGTTCCTTTACTTCCACCAGCACCTACATAGTTTCTGCTGAATTGTCCACATTAAGTGGATTGTGAGTGGTTGCTGGTCCAGACTGCAGAGCAGCTAGGCACTGCTGCCCTTCTCCCTCTAGGCCTCATGGGCAGTGCAAGCTTGTGATGCCAAAGGCTCTGGTGAATGTCTTGCATCATTCCTGGGCCATTCATCTGCTGCCTGAAAGTGGTTGAGCCTCCTAAATGGATGCTGAGCGCATCTTCCAGCTCCAGTTTCTTTTGACTGGATAAATCTGAGCATTACTTTGGGACATTTTTCCACAAACATGTCAACACACAAATGTCCATACTCACACATGCATGCACAGACATATACATTTTTTTTGCTATGTTGACCTTTATGTCTTCCATGGTCATCATTGGTGTTTATGATTCTATTATTTCTACTGCCTCAGTTCAGTCTGGGTTCTATTTCTGTAGGGTAATAGATGGAATGAACTTGCTTCTCCTTAACATCATTTTTTTCTGATTGTGGACTCTTTCTGACAAAATTTTTGTCATTGATGACCCTGGGAGCCAGGCTAGTCAGGGTCATGAGTGTCCTTTCTGCAACATGAACTACAGATCTTCCTTCCTCATCCCTGTCTTGTTTTGCTTTTCTGAAACCAGTAGGTTTCCTTCCATTCTTCCACACTATCTTATGAGGTTTTGTAGATAGCATATAGTTGAATTTTACTTTTAACATCTATTCAGCCAATTGACTCTTTTAATTGGAAAGTTTAATCTTTTTCTGAAAAGTTTCTGTTTTAGACTCGAATGCTAGTTTCCTAAGGCCTTGCTTGTTTGTAACTTGGCTTATGTCTCTTGTTTTAAGAATTTTTTGGCTTGGACTTTTTTTTATTGATTATTATTGAACTCTACATTTTTCTCTGCCCCCATCCTTGCCTCTCCCTTTCCCCCTTAAAACCTCCCCCATGGTCCCCATGCTCCCAATTTACTCAGGGGATCTTGTCTTTTTATACTTCTTATGTAGATTAGAGCTATATAAGTTTCTCTTACTTACCTCATTGTTGTCTGTGTTCTCTGGGTTCGTGGTTTGTAGGCTGGCTTTCTTTGCTATATGTTTAAAAACCAGCTATGAGTGAGTACATGTGATAACTGTCTTTATGTGTCTGGGTTACCTCACTCAAAATAATGTTTTCTAGCTCCATCAATTTTCCTGCAAAATTCAAGATGTCATTATTTTTTTTGCTGTGTAGTACTCCATTGTGTAAATGTACAATATTTTCTTTATCAATTTTTGGTCGAGGGGCATTTAGGTTGTTTCCAGGTTCTGGATATGACAAACAAAGCTGCTATGAACATAGCTGAGCACATGTCCTTGTGGCATGATTGAGCCTCCTTTGGATATATACCCAAAAGTAAGATTACCGGGTCTTGAGGAAGGCTGTTTCCTAATTTTCTGAGAAATCACCACATTGATATCCAAAGGGGTTGTAACAGATGGCATTCCCTCCAGAAAATGCAGAAGTTACTCCCCTGTCCCTGTTTGGGTGGAGTTTGCCAACTCTGGATAAGGTCACTGGATCAGTCCTGATCCATTCATGTACCGGGACTGGGTTGACTCCTGTCACTTGATTTGCTCCTGGCTTCTACTCCTGGTGGACCTTGCTTCCTCAGGCCCTCTCTGTCCTAGGTAGTTGGTTCAGTCCCTTGCCTTGAACGTTTGAGAGCTTAAATATAGCTTATGTTTGACAAGACCATATTAGTTTAATCTAAACAGAGTTCTTTTAATTTATTGCACTTAGATGCTCAGGTATTTCTCAATATTTGGAAGGCTTTAAACTATTATTTAACTATACTTATTTGCATTTGCATTGCACATGCAAATCATCATGTGTGTGGAGATTGGAGCACAACTCATGTTCTCTCGTTCTATCAGGTGGGTTCCAAGGATGGAACTCATAACATCTACTTGGAAGCAGGAACCGCTAACCACTAAGCTGCCTCATCAACCCCCATGGAGTAAGTTTCTTTTCATTCTGTAACTACTACAATGCACAAATTTTTATTTCTAGATCTTGTTCTTTTTATATACTTTATTCTTTGTTGTTTTCCTATTTCTTTGTCTTTGTTTGGTGTAGTTTGGTATTTTAAAAGCCTGTGTTCAAGCTATGAATCCATTCTTCTGCATGATGCAATCTGTCATGGAAACTCTCATTGACATTTTTCATTTCATTTATTGAGTTCTGTGTCATGTCTGTTTGATTTTTTTCTTTTTACATTAAAAATTGTTTTTTATTTTACATACCAACCAAAGTTACCCTCCCTCCCTTTCTCTCACAACCCATCCTGCCTCTCATTCTACCTTCATTCACTTCTCAGAAGATGTAAGGCATCTCTTGGAGAGTCAAGAAGTCAAGCACATCAAGTTGAGCCTGGACCAGTCCGCTCCCCCTGTATCCAGGCTATTTGGTTCTTTACATAATCTCTATTTTTTATTTTTAATTTTTTAAAAAAATAAACTATATTTTATTACTATACACACCCAATCCAAGTTCCCACTCCCTCCACCCCTCCCATTTCCCCCACTTACACCCCAACCCCACATCCACTCCTCAGACATGGTAAGGCACATTGCTTTGGGGAAGGTCCAAGGCCCTCCCTTCTATATCTAGACTGAGCAAGGTATCCAGCTAAAGAGAATGGGTTCCCAAAAGCCAGTACAAGTAGTAGGGATAAATTCTGGTGCCCATTCTAGTGGTCCCGCAGTCTTCTCCAGCCATGCAACTGTCAGCCACATTCAGAGAGTCTAGTTTTGCCCTATGCTTTTTCCTTCCTAGTCTGGCTGATGTTGGTGAGCTCCTGTTAGCTCAGGTAGACTGTTTTAGTGGGAATACCCATCATGGTCTTGAGCTCTTTGCTAATATTCTCGCTCCTCCCACTCTTCAACTTGACTTTGGGAGCTCAGTCCAGTGCTCCAATGTGGGTCTCTGCCTCTGTTTACATCAGTTGCTAGATGAATGTTCTATGGTGATATTTAAGATATTCAACAGTCTGACTCCAGGGCAAGGCCAGTTTGGGCACCCTCTCCTCTATTGCTTAGGATCTTAGCTGTGGTTGGTCATCCTTGTGGATTCCTGAGAATTTCTCTAGAGCAGGTTTTCTTGCGAACCCCACAATGGCTCCCTCAATCAAGATATCTCATTCCTTGCTCTCATATCTGTCCTTCCCCCATCCCTACTATCTTATTCCCTCAAGTTCTCGTCAACCCTTCCCTTCCCTCCTTAACCACTTCTCGCTTTCTTTTTTCCTCCACCCCTATGTTCTCTCTTTTGTCAGGTGATCTTTTCTATTTAGACTTTCCATGTGGAACTATCTATGTTTTTCTTAGGGCTCACTATGTTACTTAGCTTATCTAGGATCATGAACTATAGGCTCAATATCCTTTGTTTATAGCTAATATTCACTTATGAGTGAGTACATACCATATTCATCTTTTTGCATCTGGGTTACCTCACTCCAGATGGTGTTTTATAGTTTCATCCATTTGCATGAAAATTTAAGATGTCTTTTTTTTTAACCACTGAGTAGTACTCTAATGTGTAAATTGCCACATTTTCTTTATCCATTATTCAGTTGAGGGACATCTAGGTTGTTTCCAGGTCCTGGATATTATAAACAATGCTGATATGAACATAGTTGAACATTTATCTTTTTAGTATGATTGAGCATCTTATTTTTTCATACTTTCTCAAGTGATGGACTTTTTGTTTGTTTTTAATAAAGTCTGTATTTTTCCACATCTTTTCAAGTTTCTTTAGAATCATCATTTTATGTTTTTTTTAGGAATTCCATTGATTTCTTTCATAACATTTACAGGAAAAATAATTCGTTTTTATGTTAACTGTTTCTTCATTCTTATTGCAGTATATATGGTTGATCACTTGCTTCTGTTGACTTTGTAGGATAGTTTTTTATTCTTTTTTCTTTTTTGTCAAGGGACTTTCTTTTGGAGATGTACCCAGGGTATCATTAGGGTAGTACCACGGGCTTCAGTTCAAGCATTGTAGTCTCCACGAAGCTTCTTCACCTACAATATCAACATTGATGACACCTGTGTATGAGCATGTTTCAGTGGCCTAGCTCACAAGTATTTGTGTTTTTTTTTTCCTGACAGGTCCCCTTAGGAAGTTAGTTCTCCATAGCTGTGAGGACAATGCCTGCTTTTGTGACTCAGCGTGGGTAGCTCACATTTTAGTTTCTGTTGTTTACACCAGGTAGGGCTGATTTGATGAACCCAAAAAAGCAAGGCATGACTGACACAGACGTAGAAGAGAGGATGCTAGTCCATTTCTGAAAGCCTCAAGGGACGAGGCTGCTGAAGGATCACAAAGGCACATCATGGGGTGCATAGTAGTGAAAAGGGCCATGTATCAGTGTCTGGCAGCTGTGTGAACCAGGACCCTCTGGAGGTTTTTCAACGCAGGGTTTCTCTATGTTATCCTTGACGTTCTGGAGCTCTCTTTGTAGACCAGGCTGGTCTCATGTAGATCCACTTGCCTCTGCCTCCCAAGTCCTGGCAGTCAAAGTTTACATTACCTTGTCCAATCTCTGCACATGGACCAGAGGAGCCTTTGCTGTTTTTCTGAGCCTCACCTCAGGAAAGTGAGGCTTTGCCATTTTCCTACAGCTTTGAGACTAGGCTCCTTGACATGGCCTTGCCCGTGTCAACAACACATTCACTCAAGGTTTCATCTATTCAGGGCTTTTTCCACTCCCCACAGTTGTGTGAGGACCATGCAGGGACTAAGGTACAATAGCAGGCTCAGCTAGGAGACCAGTTAATGTTCATTGGTTGTGCACTGTTTCTTCATGGGGACTTTACTCACTGAATTGATCAGGGCTGGCTGCCCAGGTGCTCCTAGGGCTTCTGGTGAGAGGAAAGGGCTTCTAAGCTATTTCCTATGGTCTTGGTAGAGCAGGCTACTTTGTGGAAATGTAGGAAGTTGATTGGTGCTGATTAGCTACATTGTGGGATTCTTTGGGAAATGGTGGAGCTCAAGATGGTGTCTTGCAGGAGAAGTCTGAGTGGTGGCTGTGCCCGAGTTAATGCTATAGTGTGAGATTACCTGAGAGCGCTGCAAACTGGGCTCTGGCTTCTCTAAGAGCAAGTGTTTTAGATGCTTGTGTGTTGGACAGGAAGTGCTCAATGCATTCACTTTGGCGTGAGCTTAGGTTTGATCTCATGTGAGGAACTACAACAGTAGATATTGTGTCCTCCTTTACTAGGAGATCGTGTCACTCTTTACAAGGACATCTTGGGACTCGGGGCTCTGTGAGATGTTTGTTTCTACCTTTGTGCACAATTCCAGTGGAATAGAGCTTGATTTACTTGGTTTTGGTTCTTGTTATAGAGGGAAACATGACAGATACATCTAGTCAGCTGTTTTGCAGGTGATTTTCCCCTGAGCACTTACTGTGTGCCAGGCAGGGTGGTAGGGAGTGTGCACATAAGAAGAAAAAGAGACACTAACCTCTGCTTAAAAGACCTTAGTCTAATTTTTCAGATTTTCAGTAAGTACAGTTAGTTTACCTCTGCCCTTATTTTAGTGATGAGAAACTGATAACAGAGAGGCAAAGTGATATTGTAAAAAGGAAATCAATCAATGAGAGTTGATGGTGGTTCTGGTCACCTTCCCTACTGGACAAGACTCCCTCTCCAGAAGATGTTGCTATGCTCACAAACCTTTTCTCCTCTGCCCTTCCTAATGACAAGGGTTTCATTTCTCAACCCATAGGGCCAAAGGTCCTTTCTTTCTCTCCTAAATCCTGGGCTCTGTCAAAAACTAGAGCAAAGGGGAATGCAACAATTTACCCTCCCATCTCACTGAACTTTGTCCCAGTTTCACGACTATTCTTGGTATCTACATTGTGCTCTTCCCCTCTGACCTTGGACTCTTGGATGGTGACCTTTTCTCCATTTTTCCCCATAACCTATATTTACCTCTCAAATGAGGGAATAGATGAAAGAGTTTTGGAGTTTGAACTTGACTCTCAGTTACACTTTTGTGTCTTTTTTCTTTAAAATTATTAATGAATCTTAGAGTATTTCATATATTGTAATTTGATTATTTTCATCCCCTCTTCCAATTCCTCCCAGATCTACGCCCCACTTCCCTAATACTCCTCTCTGTGTCTTTTTCCCCTTCCCCAAACCTGTCAAGTTCAATTTGCGCTGCCCATGTACTCCTGGGTGTGTGGCCATTCACTGCAGCGTGGTTGATCTATCAGGGTTTGATTCTTTTCTCTACATCTTTGCAGGATTTATTGTTAGTTGTTTTCTTGATGTTAGCCATTCTGTCTGGCATTAGATGAGTCCCAAAATTAACATTTCCCTAACTGATCAGAATGTTGAATACTCTTAAAAGAATTTTTTTAGTTCGTTTTTATACTTTTGAGAACTCACTTTTGAGATTCATTGATGTAGAAAGTCCTGTTTATGTGTTGCTTTTATTGGTTACTGAATAAAGAATCTTCATTGGCCTATGATAGGGTAGAATAGAGCTAGGTGGGAAAACTAAACTGAATTCTGGGAGGAAGAAGGAGGAGTCAGAAGATGCCATGAAGCTGCTGCCAGGAACAGATATGCTGGATCCTTGCTGGTAAGCCACAGCCTAGTGGTGATACACAGGTTAATAGAAATGGGTTAAATTAATATATAAGAGTCAAACAATAAGAAGCTAGAGCTATGGGCCAAGCAGTGATTTAATTAATACAGCTTGTGTGTGGATATTTTGAGTCTGGGCAGCCAGGAAAGAATAATAGGGCTCCTACAACAATGCCCCATGTAGGTAACTACATCCACATAAAAACCTGAGAGAGCTTGAAAAGGAATTCTAGACACACACACACACACACACACACACACAGAGAGAGAGAGAGAGAGAGAGAGAGAGAGAGAGAGAGAGAGAGAGAGAGAGAGAGAGAGATTAAGGCAGTTTTTTTGCTCTTTTTGCTAGAAGCAAGCAAAAGCATGATTCTTTAATAGAGGTCTTCTTGAATCAGTGGGACTGGAAAAAAACCCCGCACAGTTGCAAAGCTGCAATTTCCTGGTCCACCAGCACAAAAGGCTCTGACCCTTACAGAAGGATCATCTAGAGAGCACTTGAATGGGGTTTGTGGGCTCAGGTGCTTGAATGCCTGCTTGGGGTTAGGAAGAAAGTGGCTGAGACCATGCCCATGGCTCAGTGTCCCCTGTCTGGGCAGGCAATGGTATCAGGTCTTCTAGGGATGCACAGACAGGAGAGGCTGGCAAGTTCCTGCCATCATACACAGAGATATTTCCAGGCCTCACAGTGTTCTTCATGGCATAGTTAGCTATTATTCAGATAAAAAGGGTTTATGTGTATTAAGAAAAATCCTCTACACCCCTGTACAGAAGTTCAATCAAGCAAGCTAAATTATACAGAATTAAAATGTCCATGCTTTAATAAATGCAGCAGTCTCGGGTGGCTGAGAGCATGGCAGGGGAGACAGAAAACCCAAGAGCACATGTAAAACCTGGGACTACATGTTCCTCTTTAGGGCACCCACTTAAATACCCTGGCATTCTGGGATTTGGAGTCCAGACCAACACAACTCCCAGGTCGGGGAGAGTCCAGACCAATGCAATTTCCAGGACAGGGTGAGTGCAGAACAATGCAACTCCCATGCCGTGGGGCGGGTGTGGGCTGGGATGGATGCCAGGGACTGGGTTAATGCTTCCAACTTAACATAACATTCCAGACTCTTTGGATATAGGAAGCTGAGGAGATGATAATTCCAACATTTTAGGCTCTCTTTGGAAAAAGAGACTCAAGTCTTGGCTTAGGCAGCTGGTGTTACCTGTAAAATATGCATGAAACTGGATGGGGTTAGTGTAGCAGTAAGACAATTAAAGGAATTGGAAACCCTGGATTTTACCAGACCCGATTCTGATGTAGCTATAGAATTTTTTCAGGAACCTGTAAGAGAACTGGAACAGATTTCATAGCAAAAGGCTATAGCTTTAGATTAAAAGGTATGAAGATGAAAGCAATGAAAGGAAATTGGGAACTCTGAACCTCTGAAAATTGAAACCTCTTAATCCTGGACTATGAAGCCTTGATTTGTCAAATGCCTTTAGACAGATCTGTGAGGAATAAATGAGCAAAAAATTAGCCAGCTTTTTAGCTAGTGTGCAATTCCAAATCCTCTCCTTAGCCCTTGGAGACCACCAGTCTTGGAAGCAGAGCTTGTCATTAGCTGCTGAGTACGAGAGGCCCAAAGGTTTTTTTCTGTGTGGGGAAGATTTTGTCTATCTGCCTTGGCAGGATGAGCAGATTGATTCCCTGGGTGAAGCACCCAGAAAGCTGGAGAGGTCAAAGGCTACATTTTGCTTTCGTGGGTGGCTTTGCCAAACCCAGAGTCAAGGCAGAAGGTCTTCTATCTTCTTGGAGGAGCCAAAGGGTGCTGTAAAAGTTGGCCTTGTTAAAGCTCTTGTTAAAATACCATGGTCTCAGATTTGTAAAGGCATCTGAGAACCAGATACCATTACCTGGTATATTAAACTGGCCATATAAGTTAAGTTTAGATGTATATTTTATCTAATTAATTGGTTTATCATTGCTAGTAGAATACTAGCACATGTGGGAACTCTACAATGGTGGCTACCCACATGTTTGTATTTTTCCAGAGCTGCTATAGTCTGTAAGCACACATGCACACAAAACTTAAATCCACATCATGAAAACACAGTTACATACTTATATAAACATATTGTGGTCACATTATTTTGACAGAGAAACAAACAGGACAGTCTTAGAAACCTGTGCCAGCTGACTAGACGTTGTAAGAGGGAACAGAAACATAAGGAAGAAACATTAGACTAGGGAGTCTTGGCTCAGTTAGTCCTGGTGGGGAAAGGGCAAGCAGCAGGGAAGGGAGGGGGAGCTGACTGAGATGCACCTGAGCTGTTGTGTGTCTACCCCAGGCCCTTGCTTTCTGAGCTGCTGCTGCAGACTAGGTCTAGTGTGGAGCCTAGGGAGCAGGCCCATTGGAGTGCTGTCAGAGCCCACCTGCTGTGGGAGAGAGCTGCCAGGCCCCTGTCCAAGAAGGGGGGTGGTGGTGGAAGTTGGGGCAAGACAAGAACACGGTCTGTGAATGAGCAGACAAGAAAGGCCGAAATTGGCACGGGACAAACCACGTGGTGATGAATGAACAGAGAAGGAAAAGCAGAAGGGGAGGGTAAGAATGAGAGCACATATCTAAAACACACACAGACACACACACACACATACACACATACACACACACACCACACACACACATACACACACACACCACACACACACACCACACACACATACACACACACACACACACCACACACACATACACACACACACACACCACACACACACATACACACACACACCACACACACACACCACACACACACATACACTCACACACACACACACCACACACACATACACACACACCACACACACACATACACTCACACACACACACACACACATACACACACACCCACCACACACACACACACCACACACACACACACACACACATACACACACACACACACACAAACGCTCTAGTCCCAATTTAAAAAGATTTTTGTAAAAGTCAGCCAAAGGGCATTTAGGATCAGCTTGAAACAGCAAGAAACCCATTGTAGTGCATGCTTGAGTGACTCAAATGTGTCACAGCGTGTCTGTGGAGACAATCCTTGAGCCAAAGATGGGGCTGTGAAAACTGAATGTCCAGTGTCCCGGATCAATCAAAATTTACCTCAGCAAAAGTGTCTGACTTTCGCTGGGTGGTCAGGTTTTCAGCACAGGCCTGTGGCTTCACTGGAGAGCTCGAAAAGCAGATGGGCCACCCCAAACCCTACCGGGCATACACTTTAACAGAGGAGCTTACCGGATCGATCTTGCCTGGTGGACAGTGTGCACAGGAAGAGCCTTTCTCAACACAGTCCTGGGCCCCGGGCTCACGGGGGTAATAAATGGACCATCTCAGTGGAACCGCCATCTGTTAAGAAAAATCCTCTCTTCTGGCACACAGAAATCCAACCAGGCCAAATTAAACTGAATTAAAATGGCCATGTTTTAATAAATGCAGCGCTCTCAGGTAGCCAAGAGCATGGCAGGGGAGACAGAAAACCGGGGAGCACGCCACATGGCCGCCGCTTCCTGTGGGCCTGCCAGATGGCCCATGAACATACAGGTGGGCCTTTCCTTCAATCCCCCTCTTTCCTTGCCGCCTATTCCAACTAGGAAACCTTGGTTCTTCCTCTGGGATCCTTTGCACCCTTCCGGACACATAGCCAATCAGGCAGTGACACCTATGTTCTTCGTCTAGATCAGGTCATCAAGGAGCGGAAGGCAGCCCTGCAGAATGAGAAGGAGCAGAAGAAGATCCAGCAGCGGAGACACCTGGACTTCCTGGACATTCTCCTGGGTGTTCGGGTGAGTGCATGGTGTCCACCCTACCTGACATCTGGTCCCAGGGAGGTTTTTAGACTCTCCTTCTAAGGCAGGCTCCTTGCTCAACAAATAGAACCTCCTGCTCGCCATGGCCCAAATCAACGAAGGTAAAATGTGCAGCAGAAGTGTGACTGGGCTGTGACAGCAGGGAGCTGACAGCCTGGGTCACATGGTGGCAGCTTGCAGACATTTCTAGACTTCCATGATCCCTAAAAATCTTGGCATTGCAGAACTGATGGGGAATCTCAACCAATCACCTTGTTTGTGGGGTGTGTTTCCCTGGGGGCCCCAAATAGCCTATAAACCCATCAATGTACGTTTGTTTTCCCTCTTTGTTTTTCCTGTGCTTCGCGGGAACTCTGGCTTTGTAAGTCCCCTTTTCTTACCCTATTAAAGCTATATTAAAGCTAGCCTGGTTAATTCTAGTTGCCAGTTGATTACGCCCCTTCACAGAACCTTAAGTTTTACTCTTTCTTTCTTTCTTTCTTTCTTTCTTTCTTTCTCTTTCTTTCTTTCTTTCTTTCTTTTCTCTCTCTGTCTCTTTCTTTCTTTCCTCATTCCCTTTCTTCACCTCCATCTTTTCCTTTGTTCATCTCTTCTTCATCCCCCTTATTTTTCCCTTCCTTCCTCTATTCTACAAAACTCAGTGCATATCCTGAATCAATTTCTGCGCTAAGATACAGAGGTAAGAACGAACTTTCATAGCCATCCATGTGCATATAGTATAGTGACCGGGATAGGGAAAGCAGTGTGTGAATGTTGATGCATTGTTCTTGGGAGAGGAGTTCTTATAACCTGAAATATTTCTCTTTTTCTTCTGTTTAAAACTGTATGGAATCATTCTATTATGGTGCTATTTAACAAGTAGATTGTAATGATATGCTGAAATAAAACAAAATTTAAATAGAGGGTAGAAGGATAGGAAAGAATATATTTTTCATAGTTGCCAGAATTAAAAAGAGAGAACAATTGTCAGGGTTTTCATACACCCTGTGCCAACTCTGACTGCACCCTGGACAACACCAGATGATTCACAGAGACTACAATGCAGCACATGTGTACTCTGTGCTGAGGCTTCATAAAAATGGTCAGACCTGAGCCTGACATGCAGTAGGCATCAAATGAAGGTTATCTCATTATTATTCATAGCATAATAAATTCCTGAGAGCTAGTCAACTGGGAGTCAAAAGGCTACAATAAACAGCTGCTGCCTATCTGACTTCATGGTGGCCTGCGTTCACTGTTCTTGTTTCCATTCCACAGATGTCTGGGTTAGACACTGTTCTCAGTACCTGGCTACTGGAGCTGTTGATTATGGTGAATAAAATACTTTGAATGTGATCAAGAGCTCAGTGTCACTGTCAGTGCACAGACAGCGGCTAGTGTCCCAGATAGGGGACATCAGGGATTTCAGGCCTAATGTGGAGGTGAGCCTGGCTGCCTCATGACCCCTTGTCATCAACCTCTTTTCTGCTCACAGGCAGCCTGATCTCCATGCACATTTATGCCCTCCACAGGAACAGTGCTGTGTGGCCTGATCCAGAGGTACTGCCTCTCTGGGCTTGGAGGGCAGACAGGGTGTGGGCTGTGGGGTTACCTCTGCCAGGATTTGGTAAGTATTTAATAAAGTCCTATCTTGTAGGTCTTGGATCCATTGTGTTTTTTCTCCTGAGAATGTGACAGGACTCCACCCCTTTGCCTACAGGCTTTTTTCTGTGGAGCCCTGGTAGGGAGAGGGACAACATTCTCAGGCCCTCAAGACTGGAAGTTAAAAATTGATGACCATCATTGGTGAGGCATCATTATGGAGCATGCTGTGACGGGGGCGGGGGCTTTTGCTATTTTTTCCTGTTCCTGGGAAATGGGTGGGGTAAATGTTCCTTTCTGTGGGGGACTGCACGCCAGAACTACCAGTGGGAAGAAACTCAGTGAAGCCCTTTACCATGCTCCTAAGATTTGCCTTTCAAGCCAGCATTAACAAATCAATCAATCAATCAATCAAAAATCAGTCAATCATTATGCATCCACAAATAGTTGCTGCTTTTTTGTGGGTCTCTAAGAACACTGGGTAGGCAAAAGCTTGTTTGCCTCTTTTTGCTCCTTGCTGCAGGAACTGCATTGGGTAGCAGTTTGCTATGAGATGAAAGTGGTTGCAGCCCTTTGTTTGCTGTGCTTTGAATTTTCTCTGGATCCCTCAAAGATACTCATCAAAATTCCTTAGCTGATCCTATGCTGCAAAAATGGCATCCACCTCCATCTTCAGTCACTGGTCTCTGGGAAATAGGTCTTTGGGGATCACGACTTAGACAGCACAGGCTGTGGCTTTTCCTGGGACGTTGCCCTCCTAGATTGAGTGTGGAGTCATCATGGATCCCAGCTTTTGTGGGCTTATAGAAGTAAAAGATTTGGGGCTGACAGTCTCATGGAAGGCTTGTAAAATGTATATTTAAAGACTCAATGCCTGGACTCTGGATCTTATTTCTTCACTCCACAAATATTTGTTGAACATCTGGCTATCATAAGAAGCTCCATTTCTTTCTAGTAACGCCATGTCTTTCTAAAACAAACAAAGAATCAGAACCACACATTCCAGGCCTTGAAAAACCTTAGTGAAGACAATGGCAATGTTGCCTTGAGATTTGTGGAGGAGGGATGTGAAGGAGGGATGGCTGGATAGAATGTGGCCCTTCATTAACGTGCATGTCTTTAACTGTCTTTGTGTGTCTTTCAAATATAATAGACAACAATAAAAACTGATTCATCTAAATCTGTACAAGATAAAGAATAACTATAAAAGTGAACTACCACCACCAAAGTGACAGAACATGAGCAGTATCTTTACTGGTGTGATGTCTTCCTTGGGATGTCTCTGTGAGACTCTTGTCATTTCTAACAGTGGTGTCTCATAGTCACACAGAGCTCTATCTAGCCTTCATAATATTTCTAGGGAAGGTGCTGTGGTCTAGGAGTTCCTTCTGATTGTATGTTTATGATAAAAGAAACTGCCTTGGCCTAGTTGATAGGGCAAAACTTATGTAGGTGGGGAAGAGAGAACTGAATGCTGGAAGGAAGAAAGGCGGAGAGAGGGAGCCACCATGGAGCTGCCAGAGATAGACATGCTGAATCTTTCCTGATAAGCTACTGCCATGTGGCAATATACAGATTGATAGAAATTTGTTATGATTCATAACAATAGCAAAATGACAGTTTATGATTGGGGCCCACCATAATATAAAGAACTGTATTTAAGAGTTGCAACATTAGGAATATTGAAAACTACTGTTCTAGGGTGTACTGGGTGATGTGCCATATACTTTCTTACAATCAATTCTTTTCCACTTGAAAGGCTACATCCTGACAATCTGCTCCAGGACACTTGCTAACTCCTATCAAGCCACATCAAGACACAGATCTCCTTGTAAACTCAAAGATGAGATGCTAAGGTTCCTGTATAGTGTGCCTGTTGGCTATAAGCCTTAAGCAACTTCCTAGCCTTTTTGACCTAGCACCAGACAGACCTCTCTGAACAAATGTAGTAAGGATTCAGAAGTTATCACTCAGTGCTGACTGTCTAGTCATAACCACCATGTGCCTCTGGTGGCACCTGAATCTAAATTTTATCATTTTAGATCTTCAGAACCTTGGCCATTGTGAGGTCAGGACAGGATGGAGGCACCCCTTCTCTGGTAGGAGAAAGCTGTGACTATATTTTAATACTGAGGAAAGGATCTAACATTAATCTAGACATTAATCTAGGAGGAACTTGAGGTATGGCTCCTGACTCTGATGTGTTTTGTTCAAAACTCCTTCATTACTACCAGTTCTTTTTGAGTATGTGTATCAGTGGGAATAAAGCCAAGATCTCTGACTCAGATGTTTGCGTGTGATCTCTTGAACACTAGAGTATGTACTTGTTTATGTGTGTGTGTGTTGGGACCTCCTGGTGAGGTAGAGTGGACACTGGAACTGGTGGCCATCACAGATGACCACAGATTCATCTTTTTGACTTTTCATACCCACCCTGAGGCTCCCTTGTTCTTGGGCATGCAATGTCCACCATGTGTGGGTGGAATGTGCTGTGGGTGTGCAGAGAGTGCTGGCATGAATGTCACTTTGCATTCATCACGCAGAGGAATGCTCGGGACTGTGAACTCAGCCAGTCTTGCTCATTGCTTCCAGGCAGTAGAATCGCTTTCTGGTCACACATTTCATTCCCTTTGGAATCCTGTGCTTAGAGTGTGTGTCCTTGGCTGGGTACCCAGCATTCTGTTCTGAGCTTTCAGTTTCAAAGGAAAAGTTCTCTCAGCATGGCCAAATGAGACTTTCTGGATCACTTGAACATTCTTTGCATGACAATTTGGGGTCTTGTTCCTGCCCAGATCTCCCCTTGGTCAGGTACTGAGTATTCAGTCTGTTCTCTCCTGCCCTTCCTCAGAACCACCTGTGCAAGCCCAGCTAAGTAGAAGGACTAGGAAGGAAGTCCTGGTTGCAGACAGTGAATTCAAGAGAAGCCATTCTAGGAAGCAGGCCATGGCATACAGGGAAATGTGTCCATGGCATCATGGATCCTGATCCAGGAGCAGTTTCAAGCAACATGGAATCATGACAAACACTGTGTGTGACTCTGGGAACTTTATTGTTCAAAAGAGGAAAGGTGAAGAAACTTGTGTGAAGGACAGTCAGGTGTAGGATATACAGGAGGGATGTAGACAAAGCAACCAGGTGACAGTCATGTAAAGACTATGCCAGGCTCCACAATGGCTTCACAATGATGTTCAAACCCTATGTTAGGAACTCATGAATGTTTCCTCATGATTCCAAAGAACTTAGTATGTTGCATTGTGAAAGACATATTATACTGGGAGCTTGGTTTTTTAGTCAGCTTGATGATGTCACAAGAGTCTTTTCATAATGGAAAGAAATTAGAAGAGAGGGGTTCAGAGAACAGTCCTGTGCCAAGGAATAATTATTTATATTGAAAAGAGGAAGAAGATGACTTTCCAAAGAACTCTCCAAAAGGTTGGCCTCACCAACAACTGGTTTCCTTTCAGTGAACCCATTTCAGGCTTCTGAGGTCCAGAACTGTAAGATAATGACATTCAGTTATTTCAGACCACTTAGGTTGTGACAGTTGGTTATTGGTGTAATACAGAATCATGTAGGGAAAATAAGACAAAAGAAAGGTAAAAGGCAAGGAGAGGAGGCTGGAGGACACAGAAGACTAGGGACAGAAAGACAAATAGGGAAATTAGAGGAGAGAGAGAGAGAGAGAGAGAGAGAGAGAGAGAGAGAGAGAGAGAGAGAGAGAGAGAGAGAGAGAGAGAGGAGCCAGGAGGCATGAGAGCAAAGGAGGGAGGAAAGATGATCAGATAGAAAGTCAGATGGTGACAGAAACAGATGACATGAAGACAGGATGTGTCAGGCAGCATGCTCATGGAGCCTCTCCTTGTCCCTACCAGAATTAGTGAATCTTCTTGAGATGCAGGTAGATCCCATTCTTGGATTTCAACACAAGTCGTGGTATGGGGACTGGGACCCTGGTGCGATCTGGCAGCAGCTCAAAGCGGAGCAGGGTCAGGGCCACAACCACCTTGAGCTCATTCATAGCAAATTGTTTCCCAATGCAGTTCCTGGGTCAGAAAGGGACAATGAAATTCAATGACCTCTGACCTGAGCATGAGAGGCCCCTGAAATAGCCCAGAACAGCATTCAGGGGCTACCTTCACAGGTCCAGTCTAACCTCTGTCATTACAAACCATGCCCACTTCTTCCCCAGGCTGTGGCTCTCCGGACTTTGATTCAGCATCTATGTATTTCAAAGCTAGATTTAACCTAGTTCATTTAGGGTTATGAAGTCTGTTAGGCCAGCATTCTAAGCATTAGAACTCACACTTGTGAATTATTTACAAAGTTAATCATTGCTTAGTTTACTTCACCCGGAGAGATCTAGGGCATGCTTTCATGGAATGGAGTCAGATTTCAGCAGGAAAGTTCCTAAGTGGGATCTGTTGGGGTCCTCAATTGGTGGTCCCATCTTCCTCCTAATTAGGGTATCTCTAACTCCTCAGTCAGCATGTTTTGCCTTCTAATTGCACTTCAGAAATGTCTCTTGTTCCTGCTTCAGTTTTCTTTTCAGACTTCCCTGATCTCCCCGAGTTTCTGCCTACAACGATCCTCTCTGTACCTCTATCAGGTAGGGCTATATTCAGATGCCTAGCTGCAGCCAACCTTCAACTGGCTGGGTCTCCTCACCTCTTTTCTGCCCATCTCACTTCCTAGTTCAGATCAAGTTGTTGATGTGTTGACAATGTCTCCTCCCCCTCAGAATGCATATTCCCTAAGCTCAGGCCAACGAGCAGCTGCCTCTCATTTCTTTGCTGATTTTCCCTTTCTTCCAGGGCACCCACAGAATCATCAGTGTGATATTTAATAAGCCACAATCAGGGCATGTGATGATGTCAGGAACATGAAACATTTAGAAAACTGTTCAATGAATGAGGGCAAGAATGGAGGAAGAAGATATTTTGACTTCAGATATATTTGTCTTTGTGGAATACAGTTTTGAGTTGGAGGCAGGGGTAGGAGAGTATCTTTCACTCCTTTTTTTAAAAATCTAACATTACACCTGACACACAGAAACTCCTTAATAATTTATTTTAAATTCAAAATAAACATTTTTATTTTGCTCTAAATTGTAATTCAATGGAAATTAAAAAAGGCTTCTGAGCCAAGCAAGGTGTAGTGGTCTCTTGTGGATCTCAGAACTTGGAAAGTTGAGGCAGAGGGATCATGGACTCCAGGCAAGCCTGAGCCTGATTCAGAAAACGCCAGCAGCAATATGCTTCATTCCAACTTAGGCTGAGTTACCCAATACTCTGCTGTCCTCTAGTGTAAATGTCATGATTCTCAGTGTGTGGATGGGGGAGCATTCAACGTGAAGTAAGCCAAATGCTAGACAGCCTGTGTCTGGAAGAACAAGTGACTTGAATCCTGCTCTGTGAAATCTCATTTGCCACTTGAGTAATTCATTAAGTATAGGATCAGATAAACCTTCCGTGCTCCTCCTTTTAAGCTAACAGTAAGTTGGGTTTCATGGGAGCCTTGAGGATTTTCCTAGAAGCCATTGAAAAACCTTCAACTTGTTCAGTATCTATTTCTAGATGGTTTATATTTTACTTACAAAGAACCTTAATAAATGCTATGACACACACACACACACACACACACACACACACACACACACACACATATATATATATATATATATATATATATATATATATATATATATATCAGTGGGTTTCTCAAAAATCAGTTTATTCTCCTATTCATTAATGCTTTTTGTCTGAAGACAGACCACACAGCCTTTACGTGTAATGTCAACAATATATATTATTTGTCAAGGTTTGGCCTTGGGCAGTTATAAGAGGAATGTGCACAGTGGCACTGAGTCTCTGATTATGCTGGGAGAGACTGCACAGGTGGAGTCCATGGATGTGGAATAAATAATGTTCCTTTAAAAGACTTTCTGTAACACCAGTTGTCCAGGACTGACGCCCAAGCAAAATTATCATTTTCCGTAGTAATTATAAAATTTGAGAAGTACCCAGGAAGGATACTTGGCCTGGCTTAAGTGCAGAAAAAATCATGGCACTTGAAAAGCTGGATGCTTTTCACGTTAAATTCACAGGATAGAAAAATCAAGTTACAGTCCTGCCTCTAATATATAAGAACATTTGAAAGTCAGTTTCTCCTGCAATGCTGTCATCATTTTCTTCACAGACACATTCCCAAGAAGCTTTCCCCCCATTTCCACCCATAGAATATAACTAGAGATGCCATGTATGCATTAGGTCAAAAACATCAAGGTATGCTGGAAATATTCCCACAGTATACATCAATATACACAGGATGTCTCACCTTGCTCCTCCTGAGAAGGGCAGGTATGAATGGCTGTGTCGGGGAGAATCTGGTGCAAACCTGGAAGGGTCAAACACCTGCAGGGACATGACACCTTTGTCAGGAGAAGTAGATGTTATACCGCTGCTCTCAGCTCACCAGGGGACAAGGTGCTAGAACTGGGGACAGCAGGGTGTGGTCTGGAGGGATCTCCCCCCACCCTCCTGTGGAGCCTCCTACCTCTGGGTTTGGCCACACCTTCGGGTTGTGGTGCAGTGCGTAAATGGAGAGCATGACAGAGACACCTGTGGGGCAGAAAGGAACAGGGGAGATGGTGGGTTATACCCAGGATGTCAACCTTGGTTCCCGAGACAGTGGGGACACGCCTGCACAAAAGGACATGCTAATAAACATCATCACTATGGGTAGATGTGGGTGGCTTGGAAATGAACTTGAGGTACAAATGAGGAGTATACAAATGGAGTTAAAGAAGGAGAAGCAAGAAATATATGAACCTGAGTTTTGGGAGTGAATCAGCGGAGAACTTAGGTTTGATGAAGGATTTCTACATAGATGTCCAAGAATTCAGTCCCCAAAATGATCCTCCCATAATTTTAGTGTTTTAGGTGAATTAATAATATTTCAGAGATAGATTTTAGATCATCACCAAAGTAGTACCTGGCAGAGGAGTTTGACAGAGTGAAGTGTGAATCAAAGGGTGATCTCCTGTCATTGCAAAGGTTGATCTAACATCTGGTCATCATTTTACCTCTGCCATCAGCCTGAGTACTTCTCAGGGACTGGACCATATATGACTCATAACATGGGATTCCTTGATCTCCTTCATTTGCTTTGGCCCAGTAAATAAACATGCTTTCCTAGCCTATGTCTGATTCTTTATCTATTGGGTGCATCCTATCAAATAGCATTTGAGAGATAAAGTCATAATACCATAGTAGCTTAATAAGAAGGTGAACCCAAAGAATAACATATAGTTATCCTCCTGGATATTGAAAGTGGACAAGATTGCCGGACAGGGGTTGGGAGCACGGGGGTGGGGGTGGGATGCAGATAAGGGGAGATGGGGAGAGAGAAGGGAGAAGGGGAGGATTGGGAGAGCTTGAGGGAATGGGATGGTTGGGATGGAGGAGGGGTGGATGAGGGAGAAGGTAAGTAGATATCTTAATTAAGGAAGCCATTTTAAGGTTGGCAAGAGACTGGACTCTGGAGGGGTTCCCAGGTGTCCAAGAAGATGTTCCCAGCTTGTTCCTTGGGCAGCAGAGGAGAGGGTGCCTGAACTGGCCTTATCCTATAGCCACACTGATGAATATCTTGCATATCACCATAGAACCTTCATCAGGGGATGGATGGAGATAGAGACAGAGACCCACATTGGAGCACTGGACTGAGCTCCCAAGGTCTAGTTAAAGAGCAGAATGAGGGAGAATATGAGCAAGGAAGTCAAGACCATGAGGGGTTGGTCCACTCACTCAGACAGTGTGCCTGATCTAATGGGAGCTTACCAAAGCCAGCTGGACTGTGACTGAACAAGCATGTGATCGACCCAGACTCTGAATGTGACTGACAATGGGGGCTGACTGTGAAGCCAATGATAATGGCACTGGTATTTGTCTCTACTGAATGTACTAGATTTTTGGGATCCCAGTCTGTTTGGATGCATACCTTCCTAGGCCTGGATGGAGGGGGGAGAGCCTTGGACTTCACACAGTGCAGGGTACCCTGCCCTCTCTTAGGACAAGGGGGAGGAGGGAGAGGGAGTGAGGGAGTGGGAGGAGAGGAGGAAGTGAAAATTTTGAATGGTATTATTTATAAAGCAATAAAAAAACAATAAAAAACAAAAACAAAAAAAAACCACACACAAAAAAGAGTATACCTGAGCCAGGACCCCTGTGGTCCAGGGGTGAGTCTTGGACCTCCAATGCTGACAACCATATAGGTGATAAGGAAAGCATATATGTTTGGGGCAGGGTTTTGCTCTTATCTTTACAGGAAAATACACATCTTCAAAAATTCAAGAGATCCTGAATGTTGGAATGTTGTCAGAATGAAAAATAACTATCCAATAAGGATCATCTAGAAAAAGGAATATGAGTGATGAGATCATGTAATGAATACATATACATTTATATATATATATATATATATATATATATATATATATATATATATAGAGAGAGAGAGAGAGAGCTTGTTTTGGAGATGAACAATGGCTCTGTACTTTTTAAAATCCAAGCATGTTGTTAAAAGGAACATGCGGAGTTTCTGTCTCATATCGGGAGCCATCTGGAATGGGACAGAAAGAATTTAGAAAAAAACTTTACTGTTTCCACATCTGTTTTGTCTATATCATAATCTTTATTGAATGCATGTCTCTATGAATAATTTTTAAGTTTTCCACGATGAACAATAGATTTTCCTACAGATCCTTTTGTTGCAGTGATCTTGAGGTTTCCAGGAAGAAGATGAAGCCCCAGAGCAAAAAACTCTGCCTTGTTGTGATGATAGTGCTACTAAAAGACCATTTTTTTTGGGGGGGGGTACTGGCCCCTGATCTCCAAAATATACAAAAAAACTCAAGAAACTGGTCATCAAAAGAACAAATAATCCAATAAAAAATGGAGTACAGACTTAAATAGAGAATTCTCAATAAAAGAATCTAAGATGGCTGAAAGACACTTTAGGAAATGCTCAGCATCCTTAGTCACCAGGGAAATGCAGGTTAAAACAACTCTGAGATTCTATCTTACACCTGTTAGAATGGCCAAGATCAAAAACATCGATGACAACCTATGCTTGAGATGTTGGAAGGTAAAGGGAACACTTCTGCGTGGCTGGTGGGAGTGCAAACTGGTACAGCTGCTTTAGAAGTGAGTGTGGAGAATTCTCAGAAAATTAGGAAACAACCTTCCTATATACCCAGCAATAACACTTTTGGGTATATATCCAAATGATGCTCATATTTCTCCTTGTACTGCGGGTGATATGGGGATCATGCCACAAGGACATGTGCTCAGCTATGTTCATAGCAGTACTGTTTGTCATGACCAGAACCTGGAAACAACCTAAATGCCCCCTGACTGAAGAATGGATAAGGAAAATGTGGTACATTTACACAATGGAGTACTACATTTTTGGCAGAAAAAAATAATGACAGATTGAATTTTGCAGACAAATAGATGGAGCTAGAAAACTTCATTTTGAACGAGGTAGCCCAGACCCAGAAAAACAATTATCACATGTACTCATTCATAAGTGGTTTTTAAACATAAAGCAAAGAAAACCAGCCTATGAATCACAATCCCAGAGAACCTAGACTACAATGAGGACCCTAAGAAAAACCATACATGGATCAAAACTACATGGGATGTAGAAAAAACAAGATATACTGAGTAAGTTGGGAGCATGGGGACCTTGAAAGAGGGTTGAAGGGGAAGGGAGAGACAGGGAGAGGAACATAGAAAAATGTAGAGTCCAAGAAATCAATGAAATTTTAAAAAATTCTACAAATTATATCAAGGGAAGACGATGATAAAATATATGACAATTAGAGTTGGAGAGGCAGATGAACTGATGAAGAATTTGTACAAACTTATGAATCTTTGCTTGGATTTATTAAGCTGTGTGTAGTGGCACACGTTTGTCCTTGTACTGCGGCTGACATGGGGACAGGCACCCACTGGACATCGAGCCTAGCCTAACAGGTGAGTTACAGATAATCAAAAGACCTCCTGACCTCAAAAATATCAAATTGGATGGTATCAGAGGAATGAACTGATGTTGACTTTTGGCTTCCTCTTGTATGTGCAAAATTGCATGTGTGTTCTCAGCCACAATATGAAAACACACATATATGACAGTGAGGACACATGAAGAATAAGACTGGCTATGAAATTATATACTATTTTCATCTGGATTGAGTCTAGAGAATGAGAATCAAGGAATGTCAGTGTTCCCAAACTGAATGGATGCATCATGAGAACGATACAGATTCAATAGGAGTGTTATCTAGTAAAGGAGAGATGCTTACAATTATTCATGCAAAGCATCAGAATTGAAACCCTTTTACCTTAAGGAGATCCTTTAAGCTTTTGTTTCAGATTAGAAATTGTACTTTATGAGTGAGAAGAATTTATTTACTAAAAGGAAATGAGTAGGATTCAGCAGGATTCAGGACTGTTGAAGCACACAGATTGCTGATCCTCCCTTATCTCTGGAATGAGTTTAAGTGAACTGGCCTTGGAAACTCATACCTTTGGGTAGAGAGCGTCCATCAGGGAAGGTGACAGGTGTACTGAGCTCTCTGACAACACCTGGGACAGGTGGGTAGAGCCTCATGGCCTCCTTGATGCACATGGTGGTGTAGGGCATCTGGTCCAGGAGATCCCTGAAACAAGGTCCATCCTGATGTTCAGGTAGACTGGAGACCAGTGGCTCCTCCTTACCCAAAGAATAGGGTTCTTCCACGTTTTGAACTCTTACCAGGTGATGGAGGATCCATCCCCCAGGAGGCTCTGAACTTCCTCCCTGCATCTCTGTTGGTATTCAGGGTGTGTGGCCAGAGCATAGAAGATCCAGGAGAGTCCGCTGGCTGTGGTGTCATGGCCCTCGAACATGAATGTGTCCACCTCAGCACGGATGTCCTTGTCAGACAAGCTATCCCCATTCTCCTTCTGAGGGAGGCAACAGGTATCATCAGAGCTGTGCTTGTTCCTTGCTGTGTGCTCCCAGGCAGACTCTCTGTGATACACAAACTCTGTGATACACACTCACTCTGGCAAACAAGAGAATGTCCAGAAAATCCAAACGTCTCTTCTTCTTGACCTTCTCCAGTTCTCCCTCATCCTGCAGCTGATCCTTTCTCATCTTGATCACTCCATCTGTTCCAGAACACATAGACCCCAGAGCTACAGTAACCCCATGTAGTGCCATGTGTCTCCTTGCCTAAAGCTATGTGCTATGCATGGATCAGCAAGTAAGGAGTGGACAGGGTTAGAAGACCAGTACCATCTGATACAGGCCAGAATTCCTCTCAGAACCATGTGCCAAGGAAGCTCTTTTTGAGATGCTGAGTTTGATCTCACTAAATGTTACCAATACGATGATACCCATAGAGTCCCTGGAATTCTGACATCCATGTGTGTGATCCAGGCACTATAGGGGCACAGAAGGGCCTAGTTCTGCCTCAGAAGTCATCAACAGCCTCTTTGAGCTAACCCTGGGAATGGAGGGGAGACGTGAGCTACAGACTGAACCTGTATGATCATGGGCAAGTTGACAGGCACGATCGGCCAAGCGGCCATTGGAGGACAGACTGTAGATGGTGTCATTCTGATGAAAGAAGTTCCTCACGCGGGAATGAAATAGGTTGTTCAGGTCTGCAATGGCCTGGATGTAGGTCTTGTAATTTCTGAGGAAGAAGATACAGAATAGATTAGACTGTGGAGAGGTCTGACCTGCAGATAGTTGGACTCTGGGAAGAGATATCCTGTATGGTTGAGATAGATGGCATTGGTGCACACATTAATTCTGCCTTATAACCCTTGTAACCAAGACTACAGAAGGTGGCATGAATATGTAGGCATCCACCTTAGGTAGGGATCAGTGGTCTGTGGTTGGGTCACGGTTGGAGTGTGTCAGGAATTGATCTGAAATGGGCTCAGACTCTTGATTTTTTTTTTTGTGTGGAGTCAAGTGTCCATGTTGCCTCACCTCTTGCATGTCAGATGAGGCCATCCCAGTAGGTGAGACCAAAGGCTCTGAAGTTCAAAGTTTGCCACTTACCCGTCCACCTGGACACTACCCTTGTGGCTGAAGGCACACTTCATGACGGTGTCAAGGGTCATCAAGGAGATGTGTTGAAAGATCTCTATAGAGGAGCCCTGTGCAGTCAGCTGTTCCCATTTGTCCTGCAGTGGGAGGGGAAAATTGACCTAATTTCCACAGAAGACTTATGCTCATATATTGTATAATTTCTATATATTTTCAGATATGTGTTCTCTATGTCCTTCAACTTAGATAACATAAAAGTGTTTTATCTGACAAACGATGCTGTTTTCGGGGCAAAGAAGATGATGTGTCAGTATATACAGAGCTGATCCAACCTGAGAGCATGGTAGGACTTCCATGTATTGAGCACAAGAAAGCCCAGGAAACCACTATGAGCACTTCTAATGGGACTTCCTGTGACTTCAGTTACTATGTATTCATCAAACGTTTGTGGAGAACAATTGAGTCAGAATCTAGACTCTGTTGATAATTCGGTTGATAGTTTGTGATATGGCAAGTTTGGCTAAGACAGTGTGGATTTTGTGTCTGTTTGCCTTTGAAATCAGTCAAGTCCATGCAGAGGCACTGAGACCCAGTGAAACACTGACTCGGTATTGTCCTAGGAAGTTCCTCTGAAGTTGAGGACGTGAAGAGGTAACTGGATTCTCTCTCTACCACAATGCTTTTGCCTTGGGCAATGAATAAGCATGGTCATATTTTGTACCTGGAATATTTCTGTTCTGCCTATGTTGGAAGAACCTGTATTCATACTAGAATACACATGTGGAACTTGTTGGTGTACACTCTGTGTAGGTGAAGAGAGACTGAGAGAGAAAAAAGAGAGACGAGAGTGTGAGAAGATGAGAAAGAAGAGGATGATGATGATGTTTATTACGGTGAAGCTGTGGTAGTCCTAGCAGGATTAGAAGCAGTCAGTGATGTAGAAAGGACAGCGGAGCTGAGGGGAGTAGAGGAGAAGAAAATCAAATGAACTCACGAGCATCAGTTGGACAGAGTCAGCCATGGTTTTCACATAGGGCTTCAGAATGTCATAGTGGAAGGCTGGGGTCAGCATGCGCCGGTGCTGGAACCATGGCTGTCCATTCAGCAAGAGCAAACCATAGCCTGGGCCAGAGATGGGTGTGTGTGTGAGAGAGATGGAATCAGAGAGCCCGTTAGATAAACTGTGTGTGTGTGTTTGGGGTAGGGGGCTCTATGAATTCCCTAGCTTGTGTGACTGATCTACACTCTGTGATGATTACATCTGTGAGATAAAAATTGCAAAGGAGTTAGGGTGTGGTAGACCAACCAGGAACATACTATTAGAAGCAATGAAGGGTGAGAAGCTTTGCTTCTACTTCTTTGGGGCCAGGGAGAGGAGGGCTAGATCAAGGCAATGGTAGCCTGTCCATTTTGTTCTCTGTGAAACAGAGTCACAGGTCTTGGATGCTCTAACTGGGGCCAGACCACATTCTCCATGCAGACACACATACCAATCCAAGGAGCCAGGAATCTGTAGGCTACATGTGCCTTTGGATCTGAAACAGAAACAAGACATGGGATAAGTCAGGCAGCTCCGAGGCAGCTGTGGTGGAAGGCACGGGCTTCTGGGATCTTTTAAGAGCTGTCTGTTGGCAGACTGTCCTGTGTTACTGTCCATTTCCTCTCTCTCCTTCTAGCTTTGTCCTGACAGTCAGGCTTAGGAAGGCAGGATTCATGTAGCAGTAGCTGAATTCCTCCGGAGCACGGATGGTGAATTGGTGAGGAGCAGGCCATGTGCCCATACTCAAAGAGAAGAACAGGTGTGACTGTGTGTGTGTGTGTGTGTGTGTGTGTGTATGTGTGTGTGTGTGTGACAGTAGATCATGAATTAGTTATCCAGTGATTCTAGGGAGGTAACAATTGAGATTTCAAACTCAAATCATAATGCATTTTGAGGCGTGCTTTTCAGTTCTGCAACAATTTACATGACTTATCTTAATTCGATTAAACTGCAAAGAAAGATAAAGACTTTTGGCTAAAGGCTTGAAATTTAAGTTCTGAGTGCTTCTGGCCACATTCTGAGGTAAGTAGAGTGTGTAGGGCAATGGCATAACGCCACAGTCTTGTAGAATTTGACAGCCATGGGCTAGTTACAAATAGGACAGCACAAATTATTTATTCAGAATGATAAACTCTCACCTGACCGGCCCATAATCATCTTCATGTAGTCAGGGTCATAGACTTTAAGATAAGCGCGGCTTCCCAAGAACCAGCGAGGAAAGGCGCTTGGGAAGTTCTCCACAGTTTTCATAATCATCTGTAGCTCCTGATCACCATCGAACAGCTGTTGAGGGAAAGATAAAGAAGTGGGACTCCAGTGTAGTTTTTTGGGCTGGAGACAAAAACAGAACAAGCACAGGAACATAGTTCTACATATGCAGCTAAGATTTGGAACATTTTGATGGACCAAATGTCCATGTGACATTGAGTGTGCTATCACTCAGAGCTTTGCTACACTGTAGATCGGTCCTGAGCAGGAATTGACAGTGCTATTGGGTGAATCCTCAGCTCTGCACACAAGCACCATCTCCATGTCCTTCTAAGAGTATCCATTGCACAAAACTTTGTTGAATGCTTCTTCATGTATCCTCCTACTTAGCTCTGGGACATATTTCCTGTGTAGCAGTGCAAGGAGTCAATACCTTCCATTCATAATATACAGGGTGCTGCACCATCTCCTTCCTGGGAGATCTCAGGCATGTGTGCCTGGCTCTTGACCTGAGCACTATGGTACACGGAAATGATGGTGTGTTTATCCAAATAGCTAACAACACAGGGTGTGTGGAAGGAGAATAGAGAACTTAACAAACCTTGAAGAAATTCTGACATTGGACCTTCATGTGAGGACACTACACAGCCTTATTCCTTTCTGTGCCATGACTTCAGGATTTTAGTCATAATACACCCATGGTGAAAATTCCCTTGTGGTTCTGCGGATCCATTGGGACCAGCTACCAGCTTATCGCTGTAGGTAAGCTCTTCCTGTGCCTGACAGCTCCTGAGATATGTGCCATTGCCACAGCAAGAACCCCATGGTGCCAGGCTTCTATTTCACTGATGTCAAGCTTTGAGCTTGGGAGAGAATAACCATGGAGGACTAGTCAAGTAACCATCTAGAAGGTGTTGGAGAACAGCAGAGGCTGTTGAACATGCTCAGCCTGCAGAAGAGGAGACTAGGTAGGCTCAACCATAACCTTCAAGAGGAGGGCTATCAGTACAGTACAGAGCTGGGTACAGCTAGACAGGTTGAACTACTCTAATGTTGGAGTGTGTCTCATCCTGAGTTCTCTGTCTCATGAAGTACTTAGACTTCTTATACAGTAGGTTTTGTCCTGTAAATTTGATGGCCAGTGTCTGACACCTCCATCCTCCCTGCACCTCCATCCTCCCTGCACCTCCATCCTCCCTGCATCTCCATCCTCCCTGATCTCTGTCCCACCCTTCCCTTTCCATACCTTGTGTCCAAAGAACCAGTGAAAGGGTGGGGATGGGAACTGCTGGAAAGCCTTGAGTAGCCATTGCCTGCGCAGGTAGAAATGGGCCACTTTGAGCAGCAGCAGAAGCAAGCCGAGCACGGAGGCCACTTGCAGGAAGCCAGAGATGCTGCCTGCAAATCTGGTGGGGCTCTGAGCAGAGACACTCATGGTGCGGTCAGTCCTGTGTCACAGACTGCCCTCACTCTTATGAATCCTTCTACCTCCTCTATAAATCATTTACAGACTGCTTATCTATCAGTGGGAAGGCAGAGGTTGCTCTCACAGCGCAATAAGTCAATTAATGTAAATGATTTACCTTGAGGTGCAGAGAAATGATTTGTCAGCTGTCAGTGTCTAAGGGCCACACCTGCACCCACTTTCTTCTCTTTGTGTTATCAAAAACAGTCCTTTGTTTTCTATTTTATTTTTCTTTTCACCATCATATTTTTCTGTATACATTTATAGGGTACAGTGTGATATTTCAACATATAGATGATACACATATTTGTTAGGCACAGTAATTGGGAGGATGGGAGAGGGCTGAAGAGGAGGGGGGAACAGAGAAAATGTATAGAGCAATAAAAATAATAAATAAATAAAAAGCAAAGTTCTTGTATAAAAATAACTATCTGCTGAAGCAGTGTATGACTTGAGGTCTCCATAAACTGAGTTTTCCCACAGGTTTCACGTCTTAATCTGTGTCTTCACTTGTTGCTCTTTAGAGTTCCTTGAGTTCCCACAGCAAACTCAGCACCTACATAGTTTCTGCTGAATTGTCCACATTAAGTGGATTGTGAGTGGTTACTAATTCAGACTGCAGAGCATCTAGGCACTGCTGCCCTTCTCCCTCTAGGCCTCATGGGCAGTGCAAGCTTGTGATGCCAAAGACTGGTGAATGTCTAGCATCATTTCTGGGCCATTCATCTGCTGCCTAGAAGGGGTTGAGCATCCTAAATCGATGCTGAGCACATCTTCCAGCTCCAGTTTCTTTTGACTGGATAAATCTGAGCATCACCTCAGGGGATTTTTCCATGAACATGTCAAAACAAATGCATGCGTGCACACATGCATGAGCACACACATAGGTTTTTTTTTTTTGCTATGTTAACCATTATATCTTCCATGGTCACCATTTTTCCATGGATAGCCTTGACAAAAGTACCCTCTTCCAGAGTGGAGGTGCAGGAATTTAGAAATATAGTAAAGAATGCAAAGACGTGAACAAAAATAATAAAACGCAAAAACATAGAGGATAGTATCAGGAGTGAATTTCAGTGAGTACTGAAAATTCACCTGTGTTTTATTTTCCAACAGCTTAATATACCCCTGATTTCAAAATGTAGGAGTAGAACAAAAGGACTGCATTAACATACAAATTGAAAGTCATGGGGTATATTCATCCCTCAGGCCCTAGACCAATCTCTCTGTAGGCAAACCACTCCTTGGTGGAATCCCAAGTTATTTCCATAAAAGGAACTGGAACTTAGTTGGGTCCTTAGATTCAACTTTTTGTTTTAGGTGGGAACCAACTACTTCCCTTTTTTGGGATCACTAGGTCTGACAACTAGCCACACCTGTGGACAGCCTTCAGGGAGCAGAACTCTGATTTACAACTAGGTGGGACCTTTGTTTGAGTTCGAAGCAGGATAACCTTGAATGAACTAAAAGCAAGTCCCAAACTCTCTGACCTTTGGCCCTTTTGGGCCTGGACAATCATTGATGTTTATGATTTTATTATTTCTACTGCTTCAGTTAGGTCTGGACTCATTTCTGTGAGGTAATAGACAACATGAACCTGGTTTTCCTTGACATTAGGTTTTTCTGATTGTGGACTCTTTCTGACAATTTTTTTGTCATAATGACCCAGGTAGTCAGGCTAGGCAGGTTCATGGGTGCCTTTTCAGCACCATGAACTTCAGATCTTCCTTCTTCATCCCTGTCTTGTGTTGTTTTTCTGGAACCAGTGGGTTTCTTTCCATTTTTCCACACCATCTTATGAGGTTTTTTGGACAGCATATAGTTGAATTTCACTTTTAAAATCTATTCAGCCAACATAATTCTTTTTAATTGGAAATTTTAATCTTTTTCTGAAAAGTTTCTGTTCTGGACTCTAACGCTAGTCTACTACAGCCTTGTTTGTATGTGACTTGGCTTATGCCTTTTGTTTTTAGAATTTCTTGCTTTGGACTTTTGAAAGCTTGAATATAGCATATCGTTGACAAGACCATATCAATATAATCTAAACAGAGTCTTTTAATTTATTATACTTAAATGCCAATGTATTTCTTAATGTTTGGAAGGCTTTAAGCTGTTATTTAACTAGACTTATTTATTTATCTATTTATTTGTATGTGTGTTGCACATGCATTTCATCGTGTGTGTGTAGGTCAGAGCACAACTTGAAGGGTCAGTTCTCTCCTATTAGATGGGTTCCAGAGGTGAAACTCATGCCATCAACTTGGAAGCAGGAATCTCTAACCACTAAGCCACCTCACCAGCCCCCGTGAAGTAGGTTTCTTTTCATTCTGTAACTCCTACAATGCACATATTTTTACCCATAGAGTCTTGTTTACCTTATATACTTTATTCTCTCTCTCTCTCTCTCTCTCTCTCTCTCTCTCTCTCTCTCTCTCTCTCTCTCTCTCTGTCTAGTTCAGTTTTTTAAAATCCTGTCTTCAAGCTCTGAATTCTTCCTTCTTTTTTTGCATGATGTAATCTGCTAATGAAATTCTCAGTAGTATTTTTATTTCATTTCTTGAGTTCTCTGTGGTGTTTTTATTTAAAAAACATTTCCATTTTACATACCAACCCCAGTTCTCCTCTCTCCCCTTCTCTCACTGTCCCACCTGTCTCCCATCTCACCCCCACATCTAAGGCCTCACTTGGGGAGTCAAGAAGTCTGGCATATCCAGTTGACGCTGGAACAATCCCATCCCCCCACCCCATCCCCCTGTATCCAGGCTGTTTGGTTCATTTTATGATCTGTATTTCTTTTTATATTTTCCCATTCAGTGATGGATTTTTTTTGGCATTTTGCTTTGTTTTGTTCTGTTTTTTTGAGACAGGGTTTCTCTGTGTTGCTTTGGAGCCCGTCCTCGAACTAGCTCTTGTAGACCAGGCTAGCCTCGAACTCAGAGAGATCCACCTGCTTCTGCCTCCTGAGAACTGGGATTAATGGCATGGGCCACTACTGCATGGCTGTTTATTTTTCAAAAGTCTGAATTCTTCCATATCTTTTCAAGTTTCCTTAGAATCATCATTTTGTGTTTTTTCTTAAGGCATTCCATTGATTTCTTTTGTAATAATTGCTGTAAAAATATTCTTTATTATGTTAGCTGTGTCTTCATTGTCATTGCTGTGTGTGTCATTGACCACTTGCCTTTGCTGCTTTGGTAGGAGAGGTTTTTTTTTTTTATTTTTTGTTTTGTTTTGGTTTTTTTTTTTTTTTACAAGAGACTCACTTCTGTAAAGGTACCCATTATATTAGTAGGGTAGCAACACTGGTTTTACTTCTAGCATTATGGTCTCCATGATGCTTCTTCACTTACTATATCAATATTGAAGATACCTGTGTGTGTGTGTGTTTCAGTGGTCTACCCACAGGTATTTGCCGGCTCTTCCTGATAGGTCCTCTTAAGAAGTTAGTCTCTATAGCTGTGAAGACAAAGCATGCTGTTGTGTCTGAAGATGGGTAGGCCACATTTTAGTTTCTGTTGTTTACACCAGATAGGGCTGATATGATAGACCCAGGAAAGCAAGGCATGATGGAGCAGCCCTGGAAGGGAGGATGCTAGTCCGTGTCTGAGAGCCTCAAGGGACAAGGCTGCTGAAAGATCACAAAGGCACATCATTGGGTGCATAGTAGTGAAAAAGGCCATGTATCACTGTCTGACAGCTGTGTGCACCAGGACCCTCTGGAGGTTTTTCAGGACAGGGTTTCCCTGTGTAGTCCTTGATGTCTGGAGCTCTCTTTGTAGACCAGGCTGGTCTCATGTAGATCCACTTGCCTGTGCCTCCCGAGCACTGGCAGTCAAGGTTTACATTACCTTGTCCAATCCAATCTCTGTATGTTCTGATCAGACAACACAGCAAACCTGGCAGCAGGAATGTGGTACTCTTCAGTGTCTGTGCTGTCCGTGCATGGCCCCAGGGACAGACCTGACTGGGGTGTTGAGGGAATGAAGAAATGACAAACACATATACAGAGACACAGACACACAGGTATAGATGGGATTCAGTGGAGTGGAGTCTCTGGTGGAGAAGCTGAAGTTCCCCTTCACATGTTTAGTGTGTTTGTTTATATGGTTGAACAGAGAGGCAGGGTTTTTAACAAAACTCAATCAAGGAGACAGATTTAATTAATCATGGTAGTCAAAGATTCTTTAGTTGAGCTTTCTTTATACTCTCCAGTGGAGAAAGACATGATAAATGCTTTCTGCACACACTACCAATATCTGTACATGGACCAGAGAAGGCTTTGCTGTTCCTCTGAGATTCACCTCAGGAAAGTGAAGCTTTGCCATTTTCCTACAGCTTTGAGGCTAGGCTCCTTGAAATGGCCATGCCCATGTCAACAACACACATTCACTCAAGGCTTCATATATTCAGGGCTTTTTCCACTCCCCACAGTTGTCTGAGGACCACACAAGGGCCAAGGTACAATAGCAGGCTCAGCTAGGAGATCAGTTAATGTTCATTGGTTGTGCACTGTTTCTTCATGGGGACTTTACTCACTGAATTGATCAGGGCTGGCTGCCCAGGTACTCTTAGGGCTTCTGGTGAGAGGAAAGGGCCTCTAAGCTGTTTCCTATGGCCTTGGTAGAGCAGGCTACTTTGTGGAAATTTAGGAAGTTGATTGTTGCTGATTGGTTACATTGTGGGATTCTGGGGGAAAAGGTGGAGCTCAAGATGGTGTCTTGCAAGAGAAGGCTGAGTGGTGACTGTGTCTGAATTAATGCTGTAGTGTGAGATTACCTGAGAGTGCTGCAAATGGGCTCTGGCTTCTCTAAGAGCAAGTGTTTTAGATGCTTGTGTGTTGGACAGGAAGTACTCAATGCATTAATGTTGGCATGAAGCTTAGGTTTGATCTCATGTGAGGAACTACAACAGTAGATGTTGTGTCCTCCTTTACTAGGAGATCGTGTCACTCTTTACAAGGACATCTTTGGTCTTGGGGGCTCTGTGCAATGTTTGTTACTACCTTTGTGCACTATTCTAGTGGAATAGAGCTTGATTTACTTGGTTTTGGCCCTTGTTATAGAGGGAAACACAGCAGATACATCCAGCCAGCTGTTCTGCTGGTGATTTTCCCCTGAGCACTTACTGTGTGCCAGGCAGGGTGGTAGGGAGTGTACACATAAGAAGAAAAAGAGACACCAACTTTAGCTTAAAACTACTCAGTATTGTTCACAGATTTTCAGTAAGTATAGTTAGTGTTGTCTGAGGTTTTCTATCCCAACACGTCACACAGCTGTTTAGCCTTAAAGATATCACACAGACATCCACATTAGTTGTAATATGATTGGTCTATTATCTCAGACTTCTTATTAACTCTTATAACTTATATTAGCCCATTATTCTTGTCTATGTTAGCCATGTGGTTTGGTACCTCTTTTGGTGAGGCAGTCACATCTTGCTTCCTCTGAGGCTAGATGACAACTGAAGACTGTGCTTCCCTGTTCCCAGAATTCTCATTGCCCCACCTCTACTTCCTTCCTGGTTACTGGCCAATCAGCATTTATTTAAAGTATAAGCGACAGGGTACAGACCATTGTACACAGCACTCCCCATTTTTTAAAAGAAAACAATTACTCTCAATATAATATCTTTTGTTTAGCTTTTCTTCTGACTATTATCCATAACAACTTGTAACTAACATTCTAATCAAAGAAAAATATCCATAGTCCATTATTTTGGGAATGTGGGTGTAGTTTTTTAGGCTACTTCCTGTTGGTTGGAGGCCTAAAGAAAATTTAGAATTATGATCAAGTCATGACTGGAGTATCCTGTAAGGCTTGATCATCTCAGGTAGCAGTCTTGAATCTGTTCTGGATGTATAATTCAGACATCCGGGCTATATGTTCCCACTAGAGATTTCTCAGGTGGTCTTCCTTGATCAAACCTGATTTTTCTTAACTCAGAACGAATCCACAATCTCTCATTTCCTGTGGAAACAAAAGCAAAACCTCTTCTCCAAAGTAACATACATTTTGACTTCAATTTTGAAGTCAAGGTATTTTCAAAATACCTATCTTGGATTAATTCATCAGCATTTATAAATAAATATCCTTTTGTAGCTGTTGCACTTTCCTCAACATTCAAACAATTCAAAGAGTACAATATAACATGTGGTATTCAGATTTCTGTATATTTTTCATCTTTATGTGGCTTTATTTTAACCTTTCTTTTATTTTTTAATTTTTGCGTTTTTGAAACAGGGTTTCTCTGTGTATCTTTGTCCTGGAACTCACTCTGTAGACCAGGCTGTTCTTTTTTTTGGGGGGGGGGGGTTCAAGACAGGGTTTCTCTGTAGCTTTGGAGCCTGTCCTGGAACTAGCTCTTGTAGACCAGGCTGGCCTCGAACTCACAAAGATCCGCCTGCCTCTGCCTTCCAAGTGCTGGGATTAAAGGCATGCGCCACCACCGCCCAGCTGACCAGGCTGTTCTTGAACTCATAGAGATCTGCCTGCCTCTGCTTCCCAATTGCTGGGATTAAAGGTATGTGCTAGCACACCTTGAACTGACAGAGGTCTGTCTGCCTCTGTCTCCCAAGTGTTGGGATTAAAGCTGTGTGCCACCACACCCAACTATTCTCTTTCTTCATTTTAAGGACTCTATCCTTTTTTCTTTTTTTCTCAAGCCTACATATATTTTTTAACACACTGTAAACCATTTAGAGGTTTTCTTCACCTGAAACTCTCTTTACTATATATCCCTCATTTTCTGACCACATGAGTCTTTGATTTGCTAAGTGATACGGCTAGGATTAAAACCATGGCTTTGATGGCTGGATCCAGCCCATTCCTTAGCTTTCTGAGATTCCTCATGGTGGAGGTACCAGCTGGAGCCATGTTTATTGCCACAACTCTATGGCATTTCAAGGTCTGTGCCACTAACAATAAGCATGCTGTAGGCTATTTATAAACACCATTTAAGTGATTTGTGGCAGAGTCTCTCAAAAGGGCTAAAGCTGAGTCAGGAAGCCTCTGTGAAATGAGAGCGCTTGCCCATAGCAAACAGAGCCCACCCAAGAAATTGCTGTTATCCATAAGCCATGCTTAACTCTATTATTTTATGTCTAGAATTACTTCCCAAGCTCTTTCAGGCTTTATGTAGATGCAGTTGTCCACATGTTGGGCACCATTCTGTTGTCTGAGGTGTTCTATCCCAACAGGACCCACAGCTGTTTAGCCCCAAAGAAATCACACAGAGGTCTACATTAGTTATAAACTGATTGGCCTATTAGCTCAGAGGTTAGTTTACCCCTGCCCTTATTTTAGTGATGAGAAACTGATAACAGAGAGGTAAAATGATATTGTAAAGAGGAAATCAATCATTGAGAGACCATAGTGGTACTGGTCAAATCCCTATTGGACTACAAGACTCCCTCCCCAGAAAATGCTGTCATGCTCCCAAGTGTTTTCTCCTTTGCATTTCCTAACAACAAGGGATTTCTCAACCCATAAGGCCACAGGTCCTTTCTTTCTCTCCTAAATCCCATGCTATGTCAAAAACTAGAGCAAAGGGGAATACAACATTTTACAGTCCCATCTCACTGAATAATTTCATGACTACTCTTGGTATCCACATTGTGCTCTTCCCCTCTGACCTTGGACTCTTGGATGGTGACCTTTTCTCTCTTTTGCTCAAGAACCTATATTTCACCCCTAAAATGAGGGAATAGATAAAAGAGTTTTGGAATTCAAACCAAACCAGACTCTCAGTTACAGTTGTCTTTTTTCTTTAAAATTATTAATGAGCCTTTGAAAGTTTTATATAATGTAATTTGATTATGTTCATTCCTTCTCCAATTCCTCCCAGATCTGTACTCCACTTCCCTAGTACTCCTCTCTGTGTCTTCTTCCAACACAATAAACCTGTCAAGTTCAATTTGTGCTGTCCATGTACTTCTGGTGTGTGGCCATTCACCGCAGCATGGTTGATCTACCAGGATTTGATCCTGTTCTCTACATCTTTGCCAGAATTTGTTGTCAAATGTTTTCTTGATCTTAGCCATTCTGTCTGGCATTAGATGAGTCTAAAAGTTAGCATTTCCCTAATTGCTCAGAATGTGGAACACTCTTAAAAGACGTTTTCTGAAGTTTTAGTTCTACTTTTGAGAACTCACTTTTGAGATCCATAGCATATTCATAAATTATTTTTAGAGTATAATCACATCATTTCTCCCCTTTCTTTCCTTTTCTTTGTCCTTTCCATAAATCTCCTTTCTCTCTTTCATCAAATTTATTTCCTCTTTTCTTTTATTTGTTGTTACACACACATACATACTACATTTATATGTATATGCATGTGTGTGTGATCCTAAATAAATAAATCATACCTGATCAATCCATATAATGTCACTTGTGTGATTATTTGGGTGATGATTATTTGGTATTTGATTCTTAGTTGATGTACTCCTCCCTGTCCTCAGCATTCCTTAGTGGCCTGTAGTTCTGTATATAGGATTGAGTCCTACTGAGCATCCCCTTTCCACATTACCAAGTCATTTTGGGTTATCCTTAGAGGAGAACTTTCTACTATCAATTTTCTAAACAAATGTAATTGCTAACTGTATTGTAAATACTTATCCTTAAGACCATAGACAAATTTCTATCCCATCCCTTAGCAAACCTTCTCCCCCTCTCATCCTTTTCTATCTTTTGTTTTTCTCTTTCTTTCTCTTCTCCTCCTCCTTCTTTTGGTCTTCTTTTCCTCCTCGTCTTCTTCTCCAACAGACAGATACTCTGCTAAAAATACAGGGAATAAATGATCATGGGGTTCTTAGCCCCCATTAGCATATCTACAACTCAACCTACAAACCTAAGTCTTAGGGAACATCTTAGAAGTGGTTATGGAGAAAAGAGTGTAAGAGTCAGAAGACCAGATGCCTGCTGTTAGGGAGTGTCTTCTAGATATAGCAGGAAAGTTGTATTCATGAAATCTAAACAATATAGTTACCCAAACAAGACCTGCATAATCACAACACTAGTCAATATGTCAACATGAATGTGGAAAATGCCACAAGAATTCATCACTAGCTGAAGTGCTTGAGGCTTTGTGTGCAGAACCCTGGGCTCAAGTACCAGCCTCACAGAGTATGAGTAAACCTTCCTCTGTGCCCACACCTCCACTTTCTCTTCTGTAAAGTTGGGAAAATTGTGTAAAGAGAGTACAAAGTTCATTTTTTTTCTCCTGGATCTCAGGGTGGTTATCTCGATTCAACTTCCTATGGATTAAAGTAGCAAGAACGATTATTTTGTCTTCCAAAAAAAATATAACATGGGGTTCCTTTTAAGCAGCTATTTTGACAGTTGTACTTTCTTTTTGACCATTAGTGCAGTAGAACCCAGGCATGGTTCTGTATTGTTCTTGGAGAAGGGGTTCTTTTAACTTAAAATTTATCTTCTGTTAAAACCATATCAAACCATTCTACTATGGCACTACTTAACAAGTACTTTGTAACTATGAGCATAAAAATGAAAACAGAGTGGGAAAGATGTTTTTCATAGTTGTTGTCAGAATTAAAAAGAGAGAACGATCGTCAGGGTTTTCACGCACCCTGTGCCGACTCTGACTGCACCCTGGACAACTCCAGGAGATGATTCACGTAGACTACGATGCAGCGCATGTGCACTCTGTGCTGAGGCTTCATAAAAATGGTCAGACCTGAGCCTGACATGCAGTAGGCATCAAATGAAGGGTATTTCATTATTATTCATAGCATAATAAATTCCTGAGAGCTAGTCAATTGGGAGTCAAAAGGGTACAATAAACAGCTGCTGCCTATATGACTTCATGGTGGCCTGTTTCACTGTTCTTGTTTCCACTCCACAGATGTCTGAGTTAGACACTGTTCTCAGTACCTGGCTACTGGAGCTGTTGATCATTATGTTTAAAATACTGTGAATGTGACCAAGAGCTCAGTGTCACTGTCAGTGCACAGACAGAAGCTAGTGTTCCAAACAGGGGACATAGGGGATTCAGGCCTAATGTGGAGGTGAGCCTGGCTGCCTCATGACCCCTTGTCATCAGCCTCTTTTCTGCTCACAGGCAGCCTGATATCCATGCACATCTATGCCCTCCACAGGAACAGTGCTCTGGCCTGACCCAGAGGTACTATATCTCTGGGCTTGGAGGGCAGACAGGGTATGGGCTGAGGGGTTTCCTCTGCCAGGATTTGATATTTAAGAAAATCCTGTCTTGTAGGTCTTTGACCCATTGCACTTTCCTCTAAGGATGTGACAAGTCTCCACCACTTTGCCTACATGCCTTTTTCTGCAGGGGCCCAGGTAGGGAGAGGGACGACATTCTCAGGCCCTCAAGACTGAGAGTGCAAAATTAAAGTCCATCACTGGGGAGACACCGTTATGGAGTGCTGTATGACAATGGGGACTTTTGACATTTTTCTTATTCCTGAGAAATGGGTGGGGTAGTGTTCCATTATGTGAGAAAGTGGAAGCCAAAACTCCCCATGGGTCAATACCCAGTGGGGCCTTCACCATGAATCTAAGATTTGCTCTTTAATCCCAGGTTAACAAATCAATCATTTATTATACTGAATTCAAAAATAGTTACTATGCCTTTTGAGGGTCTCTAAGAACACTGGGTAGCCAACAGCTTGATGCCTCTTTTTGCTCCTTGCTGCAGGAACTGCATTGGGCAGCAGTTTGCCATGAACGAGATGAAGGTGGTCACAGCCCTGTGTTTGCTGTGCTTTGAATTCTCTCTGGATCTCTCAGAGCTGTTCATCAATATTCCCCAGCTGGTCCTCTGCTCTAAAAATGGCATCCACCTCCACCTGAAGTCATTGGTTTCTGGGAAACAGGTCTTTGGGGATCACGGCTTGGACAGCACAGGCTGTGGCTTTTCCAGGGACGTTGCTCTCCTAGATTGAGTGTGGAGTCATCATGGATCCCAGCTTTGGGGGCCTAAAGATGTGAAAGCATTGGGACTGACAGTCTCATGGAAGGCAGTCCCTTGTAAACACGTGTGTCTAATGACTCAGTGCCTGGACTCTGGAGCTCATGTCTTTATGTCACAAAAAATTGTAGAACATCTGGCTGTCTCGAGAAACTTAATTTCTTTCTCATAACTCTATGACTTTCTAAACCAAACAAACAAAAATTCAGAATCATACATTCCAGGCCTTGGAAAACCTTAGTGAAGACAATGGCAGTGTTGCCTTGAGATCTGTGGAGGAGGGATGTGAAGGAGGGATGGCTGTATAGAATGTGGCCCTTCTTTGACATGTAAGTCTTTATCTGCTTCTATGTGTGTTTGGAACATAAATAAAAATTGATTAAATCTGTACAAATAAAAACTAATTGTAAAAGCAAACTCCCTCCACCAAAGTGACAGAACATGAGCAGTGTCTCTACTGGTGTGGCGACTTCCTTGGGACGTTTCTGTGGGACCTTTGTCCTTCCTAACAGTGGTGTCTCATAGTCACACAGTGCTCTGGCCTTCACAGTATTGCTAGGGAAGGAGCTGCAGTAGCGTTAAGGTGAGATCCTGAGAGAAAGAGAACTCCTTTTCCACAAGACATGACTGTGCAAAGAAGGACTTTTGGGGTGGAGGTCAGGGTGGGGCCCATGTGATAACTGAGTGTCTTTCCCTGGCAGTCCCTGCAGCAGCAGCTTGTTGGCTGTGGGTACCAATATCTCCAGGATTCAATGTCTAAGGTCAGTAGGAGGTTCCAATCCAGGAGTTAACCCCAGTGGGGCAGAGGTCAGGGTGGGGCCCACGTGATGACTGATTAGTATTTCCCTGGGAGTTCAAGGTCTAATTAGGTCAGTAAGAGGTTCCAATCAAGGAATTAGCCCCATAGGGAAGGGACAGCACTAGAAACTAGGATCACAGGTAGGAGCTAGGAATTCTGTACCTGGGACTTGGTGAAGTTTCTAGGGCAACTGTACTCAACAGGGATGCAGGTGGGTTTTTTGGATGACCCATTCACGGTATTAGCCTAAAACCCTCAGAAAACACAGATTATTTTATATTACTATTCATAACAGTAGCAATATTACAGGTATAAAGTTGCAAAATTACAGCTATGAAGTGGCAGTGAAAATAATTTTATGATGGGGGTCACCACAACATGAGGAACTGTATTGAAGTGTTACAACATTGGGAAGGTTGAGAACCACTGCTCTAGGGTGTCCTGGATTATGTGGCATATACTTTCTCCCTACCAGAGATTCTTTCCCTCTTGTAAGAAGGTTACATCTTGACAGATCTTCCTCAGGATTCCTGTTAACAACTGTTAATCCCCGTCAAGACCTAGATATTCTTGTATACTTGAAGCTTAATGAGAAGTTCCCATGTTACTGTGCCTGTTGGTTATGAGCCCTAAGGCAGCTGCCTTGCCTTTTGTCCTAGCACCAGATAGACCTCTCTGAACAAATGTAGTAAGGATTCAGAAGTTATCACTCAGTGCTGATTCTACAGTCATAATCACCATGGCCTCTGGGTGGCACCTGAATCTAAATTATATTGTTTCTGATCGTAGGTGTTTTGGCCATTATGATGTAAGGACAGGTTGGAGGCATCCCTTCTCTGATAAGAGAAAGCTCTGACTGCATTTTAATATTAAGGTAAGGTTCCTGAGGGACATTAATCTAGGAGGAACTTTAGCCGAGGCTTCCTGACTCTGATGTCTTTGTTCAAAACTCCATCATTAATGTCAGCTCTTCTTTAGTGTAGGAATCAATTGGAATAAAGCCGAGACCTATGAATCTGATATGTGCACGTGTGTGTCTGTGAGTGCGTGTGTGTCTGTGTTTGTGTGTGTGTGCATTGGGACCTCCTGGGTGACAGAGCTTGGACACTGGAACTGATGTCCATTATAGGTGACCAGAGATTCATCCTTCTGACTTTACAACCCCACCTGAGGCTCCCCTGGTCTTGGGCCTACAATGCCCATGTGTGGGTTGAATGTGTTGTGGGTGTGCATAGATGCTTACATGAGCAGGACTTTGTGTGCATCATGAGGGAAACTGCTCATGACGGTGACCTGAGAAAAAGTCTTGCCTGTTTCTCCCAGGCAGTAGAATCGCTTTCTGGTCACACATTTCATCCCATTTGGAATCCCATGCTTAGAGTGTGTGCCCTCGGCTGGGTACCCAGCATTCTGTTCTGTGCTCTCAGTTTCCTTTGTTCTCTCAGCATGGCCAGCATGAGACTTTCTGGATTACTTGAAAGTTCTGTGCAGGACAACTTTGGGTATGTTCCTGCCAAGATCTCTCCTTGGTCAGGTACTGAGTATCCTGTATGAACTCTTCTACCCTTCCTCAGAACCACTCCGCACTAGCCCAGCAAACTGGAAGGTTAGGAACTAGGAAGGAAGTCCTGGTTATAGACAGTGGCTTCAGGAGAAGTCTTTGTAAGAAGAAGGACATGGCATACCAGGGAAATCTGTCCATGGCATCATGGATTCTGATCCGGGAGCAGTTTGAACATGGGTTCATGACAAACACTGTGTGTGATACTGGGAACATTATTGTTCAGAAAAGAAAAGATGGGGAAACTTGTGTGAAGGACAGTCAGGTAGAGAGAGACGATTCAGGAGAGATGTAGACAAAGCGACCAGATGACAGTCATGAAAAAGACCATGCCAGGCTTCACAATGATGTTCAAACCTTAAGTTTGGAACCCATGAATGTTTTCTCATGATTCAAAAGGGCTTAGTATGTTGGACTGAGAAAAACATATAAAGCTGGAATATTTGTCTTGGATTTTATTAGTGAGCTTGATTATATCACAAGAGTCTTTATAAAAGGGAAGAAAATTAAAAGAGAGGGATTCAGAGGATGCTGTCTTTCAAGCAGGGTGAGAGTCCAGTGCTGAGGAATGATGGTTTATACTGGAAAGAAGAGAAAGACAAGTCTCCGTAGAACGCTCCAGAAGAAGGTTCTTCATACCAACAACTTGGTTTTCTGTAAGGGACACCCATTCCAGTTTCTGAGATCCAGAGCTGTAAGATAACTTTCAATTATTTTATACCACCAATGTTGTGACAGTTGATTAATTGTGTAATGAGGAAGTTATGTAGGGAAAAAATAAGATGACAGGAAGATAAGAGGCCAAGAGAGGAGGCTGGAGGAGAGAGAAGATATGGAGCAGATGTGGGTAGTATTAGACCGGAAGACAAATAGGGAATCTAGAGGAAGGAGAGAGAGATAAACAGACAGACAGCAAGACAGACAGACAGACTGACAGGGAGAGAGAGAGAGAGAGAGAGAGAGAGAGAGAGAGAGAGAGAGAGAGAGAGAGAGAGAGAGAGAGAGAGAGAGAAGAGCCAGGAAGCACAGGAGCAAACCGGAGAGAAAGCTGAGC
The DNA here is from genome assembly GCF_037038515.1 of Microtus pennsylvanicus. Lineage (NCBI taxonomy): Eukaryota > Metazoa > Chordata > Mammalia > Rodentia > Cricetidae > Microtus > Microtus pennsylvanicus. The sequence continues at coordinate 48,834,798 of NC_134591.1, read as the reverse complement.
AAATAGAAAGCCAGATGGTGACGGGAACAGATGACATGAAGACAGGATGTCAGGCAGCATGCTCATAGAGTCTGTCCTTGTCCCTACCAGATTTAGTGGATCTTCTTGAGATGCAGGTAGACACCATTCTTAGGTTTTAACACAATTTGCAGTAAGGGGATGGGCACCCTGGTGGGATCTGGCAGCAGCTCAAAGCGGAGCAGGGTCAGGGCCACAACCACCTTCAGCTCATTCATAGCAAATTGTTTCCCAATGCAGTTCCTGTGTCAGAAAGGGACAATGAAATTCAATGACTTCTGACCTGAGCAGGGAGGGGTCACTGAAATAGCCCAGAACAGCATTCAGGGGCTATCTTTACAGATCCAGTCTAACCTCGGTCATGTCAGGTCATGCCTACATCTTCCCCAGGCTGTGGCTCTCCTGACTTTTGATTCAGCCTCTATATATTTCAAGGCTACTTTGACCCTAGTTCTTATAGAGTTATAAAGTCTGTTAGGCCAGTATTCTAAGCTCAAACTTCTGAGTTCTTTATGAAGTTAATCACTGCTTACTTTATTCCATCCAGGTGGATCTCGGGCATGGCTTCCAAGGAGTGCAGTCAGATTTCAGTAGCAAAGTTTCTAAGGAGGACTGTGTTGTGAATCTTCAATCTGCTGTCCCATCTGGCTCCTACTTAGGGTACTTCTGCCTCCTTCATCGGCATCTGTAACCATCTAACTGTACTTCAGAAATGTCTCTTGTTCCTGCTTCAGTTTTCTTTCCTGGATTTCCCTGGTCTCCCTGACCCTACCTCCGCAATGATCCTTTGTACCTCCATCAGGCAGGACTATATTCAGATGCCTAGCTGCAGCCATACCCGTGACTGGCTGGTGCCCTCATCTATTTTTTGCCACCTCACTTCCTACTTCAGATCAAGTTGCTGATGTGTTGACAAAGTCTCCTCTCCCTCAGGCTGCATAGCACCAAAGCTCAGGTCAATGAGCAGTTCCTCTCATTTCTTTGTGACTCTCCGTGTACTTCTGGGGCATCCATGGCCCCATCAGTGTTATGTTTAATGACATGCCACAGTCAGGGCATGGGATGATGTTAGAAACACCACATTTCTCAAACTGCTCAATGAAAAAATGAAAGAATTGAGGAAGAACTTATTTTGGCTACAGATATATTTGTCTTTGTGGAATAACATTTTGAGTTGGAGGAAGGGGTAGGAAAATATCATTCATTCTCATGTTTTTATCTAATATAGAACCTGGCACATAAGAATGCTTTAGTAGTTTATTTTAAATTTAAAATAATCATTTTTATTTGACTTCAAAATGTCATTCACTTGAATTTAAGGAATAAAAATGGAATTAAATACAATGGAAATTACAAAGAATATAACCAAAGTAACGTGTAGTGACCTGTACTTTTTGAGGCCGGGGGATCATGAACTCCAGGCAAGCCTGAGCCTGTCTCAAAAAACGCCAGCAGCAACATGCTTCATTACAACTTAAGCTGAGTTACCCAAGACTCTCTGTCTTCTAGCGTCAGTGATATGATTTCCTGTGAGTTGCAGGGGGAACATTCAACCTCAAGTACATCAATGCTAGACAGCCTACGTTGGAAGAACAACTGGCTTGTAGCCTGCTCTGTGAAATCTGATTTGCCGCCTGAGGAATTCATGAATTCTGAGCCTATGAAGTACAGGCTCAGAAAAGCCTGCTTCTGCTTTGTCTTTTAAAGCTAACATGGGATGTAGAAAAAGACAAGATCTCCTGAGTAAATTGGGAGCATGAGGACCTTGGGGGAGGGTTGAAGGGGAGGGGAGAGGCAGGGAGAGAAGCAGAGAAAAATGTAGAGCTTAATAAAAATAGATTAAAAAAAAGAAATTTTAAAAAAGCTAACAGTGAGTCAGGTCCCATGGGAGACTTGAAGTTTTACTAGAAGCCATCGGAAAGCCTTCAACTGGTTCAGTAACTATTTCAAGAGTGTTTTATATTTCACTCACCAGTAATCTTAATAATCTTATGTGCTTTATATAAAACAGAGGATTTTATCAGAAACATTTTATTCCCCTCCACTTTAATGCTTTTTGTCTGCAGACAGACCACACAGTCTCAAAGTGTGACTTTAAGGTATATATATTATCTGTCAAGGTTTGAACAACTTGGGCAATTACAACAGGAATGTGCACATTGGCACTGATTCTCTGATTGAGTAGAAGAGACTGCACAGGTGGAAGCCATGGACGTGGAATAAACTTTTCCATAAAAGACTTTTTGTAACACTTCAAGTCTCTGACTGGACAGTTGTCCAGGGCTGACATCCAAGCAAACTTATCACTTTCCACAGTGATTCTCAGGAAGGATGCTTGGCCTGACTGAGGTATGGAAAAAAGCATGACACATAAGAATCCTGAAACTTGAAAAGCTGGATGCTGAAGTTAAAATCATAGGATAAAAACATCAAATTACAGTCTTGCTCCTAACATATGAGAACATTTGCAAGTCTGTGTCATCAACTGACAGAAAAATTTGGCTGGCTAATGGGAAGTGCAATGGGTCAAGGTCTTCACAGTGTCTCCTGCAATGCTACCCTCCTTATGCGTACAGACACATTCCCAAGGAGCTTTCCCCCCATGTCCACCAATAGAATACACCTGGAGATGTCATTATGCATGAGGTCAAAAACATTAAGGTATGCTGCAAATACCCTGCAGAGTGAATTCTATCAATATACACAGGATGCCTCACCTTGCTCCTCCTGAGAAGGGCAGGTATGAATGGCTGTGTCGGGGAGAATCTGGTGCAAACCTGGAAGGGTCGAACACCTGCAGGGAGAAGGCACGTTTATCAGGGCAAGTAGAAGTGAAACTTCTGCCTTCCTCCCACCAGGGGAGAAGATGTTAGAGGTGGGGACAGCAGGTTTTGGTCAGGAGGGATCTCCCCCCCCTCCCCGACCCACCTGTAGAATCTCCTACCTCTGGGTTTGGCCACAACTTTGGGTTGTGGTGGAGTGCATAAATGGAGAGGATGACTGGGATACCTGTGGGGCAGAAAGGAACAGGGGAGATGGTGGGTTATACCCAGGATGTGAACCTTGGTTCCCGAGGCAGTAGGGGACACGCCTGCACAAAAGGTCTTGCTAATAAGCATCACTATTTGTAGATGTGGGTGACCTGGAAATGAACTTGAGGTACAAATGAGGAGTATAAAAATGGAGTTAAAAAATAGAAGGAAGAAAGATATGAACCTGTGTTTTGGGAGAGAATCAGTTTAGAACTTATATTTGATGAAGGATTTCTGCAAAGATACCCAATATGGTCCCCCCCCCCCCCGTTGTTTTAGTGTGGCTGTTCAGGTGAGTTAATGAAAGATTTCTGCAAAGATGTCCAAGAATTCAGTCCTCAATATGGTCCCCCCGTTGTTTTAGTGTGGCTTTTCAGGTGAGTTTATAATATTTCAGAGAGGGGTTATAGCTCATCAGCAAAGTAGCACGTGGTCTAAATATGATTGTGAGAGAATGAGGTGTGAGACAAAGGGTGATCTCCTGACATTGCAAAGGGTCGGTCTAGTATATGGTCATCAGTTCATCTCTGCCATCAACCTGAGTGCTTCTCAGGAACTGAACCATATATGGCATATGACATCTCCTTCTTTTGCTTTGACTGGGGAGAAAAACACATATCCCTAGCCTCTGTCTGATTCTTTATTTTTTTGGTATATCCCAGCAAATAACATTTGAGAGATAAAGTCAGAATACCATATTCAAAGGTTTCTTTGAGAAGAATTTTCCAAGGATTGAGTAGTTATGTGTGTTTGTTTATTTGTCTGTTCTGTGCATGTATAAATGCAGAACAATCAGTGAAAGAAGACTGAAGGAAAACCCTATTCAATATTTGATTTAAGAATTACAGTTGCTAGTTGGGCACCAGGACATTTTCTCTGTGCTTGATAACATAAGTAAGTTGTGTGCTCAGCAATATGGTCTTACCATCAGATGATAGAGAGCCACCAATTGCCTTAGAAGGGTCTGTAGCCACATTGTATATTGATTTATACATAAATATTTATATAAACATATAAATAGCCGTTCTTTATAGATAAAATTTCTGCAAATTGTATCATTTACAGAGGATGATAAAAGATGTGCATTTGGGATGGGGAGCCAGATAAACTGGAAAAGTGTTTGTTGTCCAAGCATGGGGACATATATTTAATTTGCAGAAACCATATGAAAAGCTGTGTGTAGTGGCCCATATTTGTCCTTGAATGCTGGTGAGGTGGGGACCGGCACCCACTGGACATCCAGCCTAGCCTAATAGGTGAGTTATAGATCAGGGAGAGACCTTCTGACCTCAAAAATATCAATGTGGATGGTCTGTGAAGAATGAAATAAATGACCTTTGGTTTCCACTTGTAGGTGCAAACACGCACGTGTGTTCCCAGCTGCAACATGAAAGCACACACATGTGACAGTGAGGACATATGAGGGATAAAATTGACTATGAAATTACACAGTGTTGTCATCTGGAATGAGTCTAGAGTATAAGAATCAAAGAATATCAGTGTTCCCAAACTGGAATGGATGCACCATGAGAAGGACATGGATTCAAAAGGAGTGATATCTGATAAATAATCAATGCGTACAACTATTCATGCAAAGCAGCAGAATTGGAGATCACTTAACTTTATAGGAGATCATTTATGCTTATGTCCCACATTAGAAAATATACTTTATGAGTAAGAGAAACCTATCTAATCAAAGGAAATGGACACCAAGCAGGATTCAGGACTGTTGAAACACACAGACTTCTGATCCTCTCTTACCTCTGGAATGAGTTTAGGTGAACAGACCTTGGAAACTCATACCTTTGGGTAGAGAGCGCCCATCAGGGAAGGTGACAGGTGTGCTGAGCTCTCTGACAACACCTGGGACAGGTGGGTAGAGCCTCATGGCCTCCTTGATGCACATGGTGGTGTAGGGCATCTGGTCCAGGTGGTCCCTGAAACAAGGTACATCCTGATGTTCAGGTAGACTGGAGACCATGGCTCCCCCTACCCAAAGAATAGGGTTCTTCCATTTTTTAAATTCTCACCAGGTGATGGAGGATCCATCCCCCAGGAGGCTCTGAACTTCTTCCCTGCATCTCTGTTGGTGTTCAGGGTGTGTGGCCAGAGCATAGAAGATCCAGGAGAGTCCACTGGCTGTGGTGTCATGGCCCTCGAACATGAATGTGTCCACCTCAGCACGGATGTCCTTGTCAGACAAGCTATCCCCATTCTCCTTCTGAGGGAGGCAACAGGTATCATCAGTGCTGTGCTTGTTCCTTGCTGTGTGCTCCCAGGCAAACTCTCTGTGATACACACTCACTCTGGCAAACAAGAGAATGTCCAGAAAATCCAAACGTCTCTTCTTCTTGACCTTCTCCAGCTCTCCCTCATCCTGCAGCTGATTCTTTCTCATCTTGATCACTCCATCTGTTCCAGAACATTAGTATCACACAGACACCAGAGCTACAGTAACCCCATGTAGTGCCATGTGTCTCCTTGCCTAAAGCTATGTGCTATGTATGGATCAGCAAGTAAGCAGTGGGAACGGTTAGAAGACCATTACCATCTGAGGCAGACAAGATCTCCTCTCAGGACTACGGGCTAATAAAGCTCTTCTTGAGATGCTGAGTTGGATCTCACCTTTACCAATATGATTACACATGCACAATCCCTGGAATTTTGACATCCCAACCAAAACATTTGCAGTTTAAGAATATCTCCATGTGTGTGACCCAGGCACTATAGGGGCACAGAAGGACCTAGATTTGCCTCAGAAGTCTTCAACAGCCCCTTTGCGCTAGTCCTGGGAAAGGAGGGGAGAGGTGAGCTACAGACAGAACCTGTATGATCATGGGCAAGTTGACAGGCACGATCGGCCAAGCGGCCATTGGAGGACAGACTGTAGATGGTGTCATTCTGATGAAAGATGTTTCTCACACGGGAATAAAATAGTTTGTTCAGGTCTGCAATGGCCTGGATGTAGGTCTTGTAATTTCTGAGGAAGAAGATACAGAATATATTAGACTGTGGAGAGGTCAGACCTGCAGCTAGATGGACTCTGGGAAGAGATATCCTGTATGGTTGAGATAGATGGCATTGGTGCGCACATTAATTCTGTCTTATAACCCTTGTAACCAAGACTGCAGAAGGTGACATGAATATGTAGGCATCCACCTTAGGTAGGGATCAGTGGTCTGTGGTTGGGTCAGGGTTGGAGTGTGTCAGGAATTGATCTGAAATGGGCTCAGACTCTTGATTTTTTTGTGGAAGCAAGTATACATGCTGCCTCACCTCCTGCATGACAGACAAGGTCATCTCAGTAGGTGAGACCAAAGGCCATGTAGTTCAATGGTTGTAACTCACCCATCTACCTGGACACTACCCTTGTGGTTGAATGCACACTTCATGACGGTGTCAAGGGTCATTAAGGAGATGTGTTGAAAGATCTCTATGGAGGAGTCCTGGGCAGTCAGCTGTTCCCATTTGTCCTGCAGTGGGAGGGAAACATTGACCTAATATCCACAGAAGGCTTGTGCTCATATACTGTATAATTTCCACATATTTTCAGATATGTGTTCTCTATGTCCTTAAATTTAGATAACATAAAGATGTTTTATCTGACAAATGATGCTGTTTCCGGGGTAAAGATGATATGTCATCCTGAGACAATGACAGGACTTCCATGTATTGAGCATAAAAAAGCCTAGGAAGCCACTATGTGCACTTCTAAAGGGGCTGCCTGTGACTTCAGTTGCTATGTATTCATCAAAATCTTGTGGAGAACAACTGAGTCAGAATCCAGATTCTGGTTGAAAGTTTGTGGTATGGCATATTTGGCTATGTAAGTGTGAGCCTGATGTCCATTTCCCTGAGCTATCACTCAAGTTCATGCAGAGGCACTGAGACACAGAGAAACACTGGCTTGGTATCGTTCTAGGAAGTTCCTCTGAACTACACGTTCTTCACGTTCTTGAGGATGTGAAAAGGTAACTGGAGTCTCTATCTAGCATGATGCTCTTTGCCTTGGGCGAAGTATGGCCATATTCTGGTACCTGGACTATTTCTGTTCTACCTATGTTGGAAGAACCTGTATTTATACTAGAATATGTATGTGGAGCTTGTTGGTGTACACTCTGAGTAGGTGAAGAGAGACTCAGAGAGAAAGAGATTGAGAGAGAGAAAGATGAGAGAGGGGAGTGTGAGGAATAATAGGAGGAGGAAGAGGAAAAGGAGAAGGAGAAGGAGGAGAAGAAGCAGCTGTTTTAGTACTAGCAGAAGCAGGTGCTGATGTAGAATGCACAGCAGGGCTCAGGGGAGTAGAGGAAAAGAAAATCAAATAAACTCACGAGCATCAACCGGACAGAGTCAGCCATGGTTTTCACGTAGGGCTTCAGAATGTCATAGTGGAAGGCTGGGGTCAGCATGCGCCGGTGCTGGAACCATGGCTGTCCATTCAGCAAGAGCAAACCATAGCCTGGGCCAGAGATGGGTGTGTGTGAGAGAGATGGAATCAGAGAGCCCGTTAGATAAACTGTGTGTGTATTGGGGGTAGAGGGCTGTGTGGAGTGGAACTGATGATGAGAGCTAAGAATGGTAGAGTTCAGAAACTGAAATTTATAGCTGTGGGACTGGTATACTGACTGTGTGATTACAAAGAATTTCAGGGATGGGGAGGTAGCGGCATGAATGATTAGTTAGGACTGTTTGGAATAGTGAAGGGTCAGAAGTCTAGCTTCTACTTCACTTGGGCCAGGGAGAGGAGGGCTAGATGAAGGCACTGGTAGCCTGTCACATTTTGTTCTGTGAAACAGAGTCACAAGTCTTGGATGCTCTAACTGGGGCCAGACCACATTCTCCATGCAGACACACATACCAATCCAAGGAGCCAGCAATCTGTAGGCTCCATGTGCCTTTGGATCTGAAACAGAAACAAGACATGGGATAAGTCAGGCAGCTGTGGTGGAAGGCACGGGCTTCTGGGATCTTTTAAGAGCTATCTGTTGGCAGACTGTCCTGTGTAACTGTCCATTTCCTCTCTCTCCTTCTAGCTTTGTCCTGACAGTCAGGCTTAGGAAGGCAGGATTCATCTAGCAGTAGCTGAACTCCTCCGGAGCACGGATGGTGAATTGGTGAGGAGCAGGCCATGTGCCCATACTCAAAGAGAAGAACAGGTGTGACTACGGTGTGTGTGTGTGTGTGTGTGTGTGTGTGTGTGTGTGTGTGTGTGTGACAGTAGATCATGAGTTAGTTATCCAGTAACTCTAGGCAGGTAACAATTGAGATTTCAAACTCAAACCATAATGCTTTTGAGGTGTACTTTTCAGTTCTGGAACAATTTATATGACTTATCATCTTTGATTAAATAGCAAATTATTTGATTATAATATGGTTAAATAGCAAAGAAAGATAAAGACTTTTGGCTAAAGGCCGGAAATTTAAGTTCTGAGTGCTGTTGACCACATTCTGGGTTGTTGTCTGGGAGGATGGAAGGTAGAGTATGTAGGGCAGTGGCATAATGCCACAGTTTTGTGGAATTCCACAGCCATGGGCTCGTTACAAAGAGAATGGCACAAATTTCGTCAGCATGATATATGCTCACCTGACCGGCCCAGAATCACCTTCATGTAGTCAGGGTCATAGACAGTAAGATAAGCCTGGCTCCCCCAGAACCAGCGAGGAAAGGCACTTGGGAAGTTCTCCACACTCTTCATAATCACCTGTAGCTCCTGATCACCCTCGAACTGCTGTTGAGGGAAAAATAAAGAGGTGGGACTCTGGTGTAGGCGTTCCTTCAGTTTGTGTGTTGTTTCATTGGATAATGACTATAAAAACTGCCTTGACCTAGTTGATAGCACAGAACTTAGGTAGGTGGAGTAGACAGAACTGAATGCTGGGAAGAAGGGCAGAGTGGCAGATGCCATGGTTCTCCTGCCTGAGACAGACGCTGGTTAGAATCTTGCCAGTAAGCCACAGTCACATGGCAATACACAGATTAATAGAAATTGATTAAATTAAGATGTAAGAATTAGCCAATAAGAAGTTAGAGCTAATGGGCCAGGCAGTGTTTAAATGAATACAGTCTCTGTTATTATTTTGGGTTTAAGATAGCCAGGAGGCCAGGACGACAAGCAGCCCTGTCCTCCTGTTATAGGACTCTAGTTAGGTTTTTGGCTGGAGACAAGGACAGAACAAGCACAGGAACATAGTTCTACAGATGCAGCCAGGATTTGAAACAGTTTGATGGACTATCTGTGCTATCACGCAGAGGATACACTACACCGGGGATCGGTCCTGAGCTGGTTGACAGTGCTGTTGGGTGGATCCTCAGCTCTGCATGCAAGTATCACATTCCATTGTTCTTCTAAGGCTTCTATTGCACAATCCTTTGTTGAGTGCTTCTTCATGTATCCTGCTACTTGGCTCTGGGACATATTTCCTGTGTTGCAGTGCAAGGAGTTGATACCTTCCATTCATAATACACAGGGTGCTGCACCATCTCCTTCCTGAGAGATCTTAGACACATGTGCCCGGGTCTTCACCTGAGCACTGTGGTGTGTTTGTCCAAATAGCTAACAGCACAGGGTGTGTGGAAGGAGAATAGAGAACTAAACAGACCCCGAGGAAATTCTGACATCAGTGCCCTCATGTGAGGAAATTACACAGCCTTACTCCTTTCTGTTCCATGATTCAGGATTTTTGTCGTAATCCTTCCATCCTGAAAATTCCATTGTGGTGGTGGGGAATCATCTGGATCAGCTACCCACTCATTCCAGCAATGTGAACTCTTCCTGTGCCTGACACTCCTGAGATGGTGCCATTGCCACACCAAGAACCCCACAGGGCCAGGCTTCCATCTCACTGACTTCTGTGTTCCCAGCAAGCCCTGAGCTGGGAGAGAATAACCGTCAACGACTATGCAAGGAACCTCCTAGAAGCTGTTTGATAACAGCAGAGGCTGTTGAAGAAGAGGAGACTAGGTAGGCTCAAACACAGCCTTCATGTGCAGGGCTCTCAGTACAGAGATGGCTACAGCCAGACAGGTTGAACAACCCTAATTCTGGATTGTGTCTCAACCTGAGCTCTGTGTCTCATGAAGTACTTGGACTTCTTATACATTAGGTTTTTGTCCTGTCAATTTGATGGCTGGTGTGTGAGACCTCCATCCTCCATGTACCTCCATCTTCCCTGCACCTCCATCCTCCCTGATCTCCCTCCCACCCTTCCCTTTCCATACCTTGTGTCCAAAGAACCAATGAAAGGGTGGGGATGGGAACTGCTGGAAAGCCTTGAGTAGCCATTGCCTGCGCAGGTAGAACTGGACCGCTTTGAGCAGCAGCAGAAGCAAGCCAAGCACAGAGGCCACTTGCAGGAAGCCAGAGATGCTGCCTGCAAATCTGGTGGGGCTCTGAGCAGAGACACTCATGGTGCAGTCAGTCCTGTGTCTTGTCACAGACTGCCCTCACTCTTATGAATCCTTCTACTTCCTCTATAAATCCTTTAAGGACTGCCTGTCTATCAGTGTGAGGGAGAAAGGTTAAGGCAGACAGAGGTTGCTCTCACAGTGCATTTGGTCAGTTAAGGTGAATGATTTACCTTGAGAGGTGGAGAAATGATCTGTCAGATGCTGATGGCTAAGGGCCAGACCTATGCCCACTTTCTTCTCTTTGTGTTAGTCAAATCACTTATTTGTTTTCTATTTTATTTTTTCACTGTATCTTTCTGTATACATTAATAAGGTACAGTGTGATATTTCAACATATGGATACTGTACATATTAGGTAGGCACAGTAATCATCATTTCCTTCAATATTCATCCATTTATTTTTTAATTTTTTCATCTAAATCTTTATTTAAAAAATAAAAATTAGTTGTCCAAAGAGGACCCCAAGAAAGACATACATGGATCTAAATTGGAAGGAGAAAAAGACAAGATCTCCTGAGTAAATTGGGAGGATGGGGATCAAGGGAGTGATAGAAGGGGAGAAGTGAGGAAGGGGGAAACAGAGAAAATGTATAGAGCAATAAAAACAATAAATAAATAGAAAACAAAGTTCTCGTATAAAAATATCTGTTGAAGTAGTATATGACTTGAGGTCTCCATAAAGTTCCTCTTTCCCCAGGTTTCATGTCTTAATTCTGTGTCTTTACTTATTGCTCTTGAGAGTTCCTTGAGTTCCCACAGCAAACCCAGCACCTACATAGCTTCTTCTGAAACTAAGTTAGGTGGATTGTGAGTGGTTGCTGATCCAGACTGTAGAGCATCTAGGCACTGCTGCCCTTCTCCCTCTAGGCCTCATGGGCAGTGCAAGCTTGTGATGCCAAAGACTGGTGAATGTCTAGCATCATTTCTGGGCCATTCATCTGCTGCCTAGAAGGGGTTGAGCATCCTAAATTGATGCTGAGCACATCTTCCAGCTCCAGTTTCTTTTGACTGGATAAATCTGTGCATTACCTCAGGGGATTTTTCCATGAACATGTCAACACACAAATGCATGCATGAGCACACACATAGTTTTTTTTTTTGCTATGTTAACCATTATATCTTCCATGGTCACCATTTTTCCTTGGATAGCCTTGACAAAAGTACCCTCTTCCAGAGTGGAGGTGCAGGAATTTAGAAATATAGTAAAAAATGCAAAGACATGAACAAAAATAATAAAACGCAGAAACATATAGGATAGTATCAGGAGGGAATTTCAGTGAGTACTGAAAATTCACCTGTGTTTTATTTTCCAACAGCTTAATATACCCCTGATTTCAAAAAGTAGGAGTAGAACAAAAGGACTGCATTAACATACAAATTGAAAGTCATGGGGTATATTCATCCCTCAGGCCCTAGACCAATCTCTCTGTAGGCAAACCACTCCTTGGTGGAATCCCAAGTTATTTCCATAAAGGGAACTGGAACTTAGTTGGGTGCTTAGATTCAACTTTTTGTTTTAGGTGGGAACCAACTACTTCCCTTTTTTGGTAGCACAAGGTCTGACAACTAGCCACACCTGTGGACAGCCTTCAGGGAGCAGAACTCTGATTTACAACTAGGTGGGACCTTTGTTTGAGTTCGAAGCAGGATAACCTTGAATGAACTAAAAGCAAGTCCCAAACTCTCTGACCTTTGGCCCCTTTGGGCCTGGACAATCATTGATGTTTATGATTTTATTATTTCTACTGCTTCAGTTAGGTCTGGACTCATTCCTGTGAGGTAATAGACAACAAGAACCTGGTTTTCCTTGACATCATGTTTTTCTGATTGTTAACTCTTTCTGAGGGGGCTGGAGAGATGGCTCAGAGGTTAAGAACACTGATTGTTCTTCCAGAGGTCCTGAGTTAAAGTCCCAGCAACCACATGGTGGCTCATAACCATCTGTAATGAAATCTGGTGCCCTCTTCTGGCCTGCAGGCATACATGCAGACAGAACACTGTAAACAAAAATAAATAAATAAACTCTTTCTGAAAATTTTTCTGTCATAATGACCCAGGGAGCCAGGCTAGACAGGGTCATGGGTGCCTTTTCAGCACCATGAACTTCAGATCTTCCTTCCTTGTCTCTGTCTTGTGTTGTTTTTCTGGAACCAGTGGGTTTCTTTCCATTTTTCCACACCATCTTATGAAGTTCTGTGGACAGCATATAGTTGAATTTGACTTTATTTATTTTATTTTATTGATATTTATTGAGCTCTACATTTTCCTCTGCTCCTGTCCCTGCCTCTCCCTTCCCCTTTGTCAACCATCCCCCAAGGTCCCCATGCTCACAATTTACTCAGGAGATCTTGTCTTTTTCTACTTTCTACTTCCCATGTGTTATGGTTTTGGTCCCTGGTCCCACTTCCTCCCCCATCCACTGAGGCATGCTGGTCTTCAGCTTCTAGCCTGAGCTGGCTCTCTTTTTCCATCTTCCTCTTGGAGAGGCAGCTTCGCTTCTGCCTCTCTCCCCACTTCTCTGCTTCCCCCTTCTGTCTCTCCTCTTCTCCTCTCTCTCTCTCTCTCTCTCTCTCTCCCCATTCTCCCTTCCCCCTTCATAACCCCCTGAATAAATATTCAACCTCACTCTGCAAGTCGTGTCTATCCATGTTTCCATCTTCTGCCTGCCCTCCATGTGTCTCCCTGCCTGGGACCAGCCATTGCTCAGAGACCAGCAGCTGTCTCTGCCTGGGACTGGCTGCTCCTAGGGCCCATTGTCTGCCACCACATGGCCTGCTATAACCATTTGGGACCTACAGCATTTCTGCTGCCTACTGCCATGGGGATCTTGCAGCATTGTTTTTCCTACAGATTTCTTTTTATTTATTTTTTAATTTATTTATTTATTTATTTTTAATTTATTTATTTATTAAGGATTTATTAAGGATTTCTGCCTCCTCCCCGCAACTGCCTCCCATTTCCCTCCTCCTCCCCCGATCAAGTCCCCCTCCCTCATCTGCTCGAAGAGCAATCAGGGTTCCCTGACGTGTGGGAAGCCCAAGGACCGCCCACCTCTATCCAGGTCTCCTAAGGTGAGCATCCAAACTGCCTAGGCTCCCACAAAGCCAGTACATGCAGTAGGATCAAAAACCCACTGCGATTGTTCTTGAGTTCTCAGTATTCCTCATTGTCTGCTATGTTCAGCTAGTCCAGATTTATCCCATGCTTTTTCAGACCTAGGCCAGCTGGCCTTGGTGAGTTCCCAATAGAACATCCCCATTGTCTCAGTGTGTGGGTGCACCCCTCGCGGTCCTGAGTTCCTTGCTCGTGCTCCGTCTCCTTCTGCTCCTGATTTGGACCTTGAGATTTCTGTCCGGTGCTCCTCTGTCTCTGTCTCCTTTCATCGCCTGATGAAGGTTAATATTCATGAGGATGCCTATGTGTTTGTCTTTGGATTCACCTTCTCATTTAGCTTCTCTAGGAACATGCATTATAAGCTCAATGTCCTTTATTTGGGCTAGAAACCAAATATGAGTGAGTACATCCCATGTTCCTCTTTTTGGGTCTGGCTTACCTCACTCAGGATAGTGATTTCTATTTCCATCCATTTGTATGCAAAATTCAAGAAGTCCTTGTTTTTTACTGCTGAGTAATACTCTAATATGTATATATTCCATACTTTCTTCATCCATTCTTCCGTTGAAGGGCATCTAGGTTGTTTCCAGGTTCTGGCTATTACAAACAATGCTTGCAGCATTTTTTTTAAAAAAAATATAAAACCATGTAGATTATAACTATGTAAGTCTCTCATAGTGCCCGCATTGTTGTCTAAGTTCTCTGGGATTGTGTTTTGTAGGCTGGCTTTCTTTGCTTTATGTTTAAAAACCACCTATGAGTGAGTTCATGTGATAATTGTCTTTCTGTGTCTGGGTTACCTCACTCAAAAATGATGTTTTCTACCTCCATTCCTTTTCCTGCAAAATTCAAACTGTTGTTATTTTTTTCTGCTGTGTTCTTCAAGACCCAGTAATACCACTTTTGGGTATATATCCAAAGGCTGCTCAATCAAGCCAAAAGAACATGTGCTCAACTATGTTCATAGCAGCTTTGTTTGTTATAGCCAGATCCTGGAAACAACCAAAATGCTCCTTGATCAAAGAATGGATAGGAAAAATGTGGTACATTTACACAATGGAGTACTACATAGCAGAATTTGACTTTTTTTGGTCTTATTTATTTATTTATTTATTAAAGATTTCTGCCTCCTCCCCACCACCTCCTCCCATTTCCATCCCCCTCCCCCAATCAAGTCCCCCTCCCTCCCCATCCCGAAGAGCAAGCAGGGTTCCCTGCCCTGTGGGAAGACCAAGGACCACCCACCTCCATCCAGGTCTAGTAAGGTGAGCATCCAAACTGCCTAGGCTCCCACAAAGCCGGTACGTGCCATAGGATCAAAAACCCATTGCCGAGGCACTTTGTTTATGAGATACCCAACCAGCACGGAGATCTGATCTGGGCACCAGGAGAATCATCTCTGGGATGAGTGAGTTTTTGACCCGCGGCAGCAGCACGGGACAGGGAACTACTTCCTGCAGGGCCTATACTCCTGCATACTGCCTCTCTCTTCCTATCTCATCCAGTGTGCATCCAGAACCCTCCCCACTTCTGCCTCCCTGCTGTCTTTGGGCACATAACAGCACCCAGCTCAGCCTGTCTGGGTGCTGGGATTGAATCCTGAGGGCAGCCGGGTGGGCAGGAATTCCTTTGTTTCAATAGCCTGCCTGCAGCAAGCAAGGTAGGCACTTTGTTAATGAGCTACCCAACCAGCATGGAGATCTGATCTGGGCACCAGGAGAGCCATCACTGGGGCACCTAAAGAGCCATCACGGGAGAGTGCCATCACTGGGAAGGTACATCAGTGGTCAAGGAGACCTGATCCTGTAAAAGAAGATCCTTAGGGGAGCATTCGGAGGAAGAGATGGGCAGGCGCCAATGCAAGAATTCACCCAACAATCTGAAAAACAACATGAAACCACCAAAATCCAGCGACCTCACAACAGGAGGACATGAACACCTTAATCAAGAAGAAGTAGAAAAAATGGACTTAATGAAAGTGATTGGCGTCCTTAAACAGCATGCAAAAAATGCCCTTATTGAAATGGATGAGAAGTATAACAGAAAGTTTGAAGAATTGAATAAAGCAGTGAATGATACCCTAGGAAACCAAGGAAAAACAATCAAACAGATAATGGAAACACTTCAAGACTTGAAAATTGAATTGGAGACAAGGAAGAAAACACAAACAGAGGGCCGGCTGGACATGGAAAATCTAGGTAAATGCATAGAGACTACAGAAACAAGCATAACCAGCAGAATACAAGAGATAGAAGAAACAATCTCAGATTCTGAAGATAACAAAGAGAAAATAAACACACTGATCAAAGATAAAAGCAAGTCCAACAAACTCTCATCACAAAACATTCAGGAAATATGGGACACAATAAAAAGACCAAACCTAAGAATAATAGGAGTGGAAGAAGGAGAAGAAGTGCAGCTCAACGGTCCAGAAAATATATTTAATAAAATTATAGAAGAAAACTTTCCCAACCTAAAGAAAGATGTACCTATGAAGGTTCAAGAAGCATACAGAACACCAAATAGGCTGGATCAAAAAAAAAAAAAACATCTCCTCGCCATATAAGAATCAAAACACAAAGCATACAGAATAAAGAAAGAATATTAAGAGCTGCAAAGGAAAAGGGCCAAGTTACTTATAAAGGTAAACCTATCACACTTACACCTGACTTCTCTATGGAAACCATGAAAGCCAGAAGGTCCTGGATAGATGTTCTGCAGAAACTAAGAGACCATGGATGCAAGCCCAGACTACTATACCCAGCCAAGCTTTCGTTCACTATAAATGGAGAAAACAAAATTTTCCAAGATAAAAACAAATTTAAACAATATGTAGCCACAAATCCAGCCTTACAGAAAGTAATAGAAGGAAAATCACTAACAAAGGAATCCAACAATGACCACAATAACTCAGATATCTAGAGACCCTTCACCAGCACAACTCAAAGAAGGGAAACACACAAACTCTACTACTAAAAAAGTGACTGGAGTTAACAACCACTGGTCATTAATATCACTTAATGTAAATGGGCTCAACTCACCTATAAAAAGGCAAAGGCTAAGAGATTGGATACAAAAACAGGATCCAACAGTCTGCTGTCTACAAGAAACACACCTCAACCACAAAGACAGGCACCTACTCAGAGTAAAGGGCTGGGAAAAGGCTTATCAAGCAAATGGACCTAAGAAACAAGCAGGTGTGGCCACACTAATTTCTAACAAAGTTGACTTCAAACTTAAATCAATCAGAAGAGATGGAGAGGGGCATTTTATACTCATAACAGGAACAATTCATCAGGATGAAGTCTCAATCCTGAATATCTATGCCCCTAATATAAAAGCACCCACGTACGTAAAAGAAACATTACTAAAAATTAAGGCAGCCATCAAACCGCACACACTAATAGTAGGAGACTTCAACACTCCTCTCTCACCAATGGACAGGTCAATCAGACAGAAACCTAATAGAGAAATAAGAGAATTAATGGGGGTAATGAATCAAATGGACTTAACAGACATCTATAGAACATTCCACCCAAATAGGAAAGAATATACCTTCTTCTCTGCAGCTCATGGAACCTTCTCGAAAATTGACCACATTCTCAGTAACAAAGCAAACCTCCAGAGTTACAAAAATATATTAGTAACCACCTGTTTCTTATCCGATCACCATGGATTAAAGTTAGAATTCAACAACAATGCTACCCCCAGAAAGCCTACAAACTCATGGAAACTGAACAATCAACTACTGAACCACACCTGGATCAAAGAAGAAATAAAGAAAGAAATTAAAGTCTTCCTTGAATTTAATGAAAATAAAGGGACAACATACTCAAACCTATGGGACACTATGAAATCAGTGCTAAGAGAAAAGTTCATAGCACTAAGTGCCCACTTAAAGAAAACAGAGAAAGCACATATTGGAGACTTAACAGCCCACCTGAAAGCTCTAAAAAAAAAAAAGAAGCAGACTCACCTAGGAGGAGCAGAAGACTGGAAATAATCAAACTGAGGGCTGAAATCAATAAAATAGAAACACAGAAAACAATCCAAAGAATCAATGAAACAAAAAGCTGGTTCCTGGAGAAAATCAACAAAATTGATAAACCCCTATCCAAACTAATCAAACGGCAGAGAGAATATGCAAATTAATAAGATCAGAAAAGAAAAGGGGGACATAACCACGGACACAGAGGAAATTCAGAGAATCATTAGATCTTACTACAAAAGCCTGTATGCCACAAAACTGGAAATGTAAAAGAAATGGACACTTTTTTTTAGATAAATACCATATACCAAAATTAAACCAGGAACAGGTGAACAATCTAAATAGACCTCTTAGTTGTGAAGAATTAAAAACTGTTATCAAAAACCTCCCAACCAAAAAAAGCCCAGGAACAGATGGTTTCAATGCAGAATTCTACCAGAACTTCCAAGAAGACCTAATACCTATACTCCTTAATGTATTTCACAATATAGAAACAGAAGAGTCATTGCCAAATTCCTTTTATGAAGCTACAGTTACCCTGATACCAAAACCACACAAAGACTCAACCAAGAAAGAGAATTACAGGCCAATCTTGCTCATGAACATCGATTCAAAAATCCTCAAAAAAATACTGGCAAACCGAATCCAAGAACACATTAGAAAAATTATCCATTATGATCAAGTAGGCTTCATCCCATAGATGCAGGGCTGGTTCAATATATGAAAATCTATCAATGTAATCCATCATATAAATAAACTGAAAGGAAAAAACCATATGATCATTTCATTAGATGCTGGAAAAGCATTCGACAAAATTCAACATCCCTTTATGATAAAAGTCTTGGAGAGATTAGGGATACAAGGGTCATACCTAAATATAATAAAAGCTATTTACAGCAAGCCAATAGCTAACATCAAATTAAACGGAGAGAAACTCAAAGCCATCCCACTAAAATCAGGAACACGACAAGGCTGTCCACTCTCTCCATACCTCTTCAATATAGTGCTTGAAGTTCTAGCAATAGCAATAAGACAACATAAGGAGATCAAGGGGATTTGTATTGGAAAGGAAGAAGTTAAACTTTCGTTATTTGCAGATGATATGATAGTGTACATAAGCAACCCCCAAAACTCCACCAAAGAACTCCTACATCTGATAAACACCTTTAGTAATGTGGCAGGATACAAGATCAACTCCAAAACATCAGTCACTCTCCTATACACAAAGGATATGGAAGCAGAGAGGGAAATCAGAGAAGCATCACCTTTCACGATAGCCACAAACAGCATAAAATATCTTGGGGTAACTCTAACCAAGAAAGTGAAAGATCTATTTGACAAGAACTTTAAGGCATTGAAGAAAGAAATTGAAGAGGATACCAGAAAATGGAAGGATCTCCCTTGCTCTTGGATTGGGAGGATCAACATAGTAAAAATGGCAATTTTACCAAAGGCAATTTATAGACTCAATGCAATCCACATCAAGGTCCCATCAAAATTCTTCACACATCTTGAGAGGACAATAATCAACTTTATATGGAAAAACAAAAAACCCAGGATAGCCAAAACAATCTTATACAATAAAGGAACTTCTGGAGGCATTACCATCCCTGACTTCAAACTCTATTACAGAGCTACAGTAATGAAAACAATGTGGTATTGGCATAAAAAAGAGAGAAGTCGACCAATGGAATCGTACAGAAGACCCGGATTTTAACCCACAAACCTATGAACACCTCATTTTTGATAAAGGAGCTAAAAGCATACAATGGAAGAAAGAAAGCATCTTCAACAAATGGTGCTGGCACAACTGGATGTCAACCTGTAGAAGAATGAAAATAGACCCATATCTATCACCATGCACAAAACTCAAGTTCAAATGAATTAAAAACCTCAATATCAGTCTGAACACACTGAACCTGATAGAATAGAAAGTGGGAAGTACACTACAACATATGGGCACAGGCGATCGCTTCCTATGTGTAACCCCAGCGACACAGACATTAAGGGAAACATTGAATAAATGGGACCTCCTGAAACTGAGAAGCTTCTGTAAAGCAAAGGACACTGTCACTAAGACAAAAAGGCAACCTACTGACTGGGAGAATATCGTCACCAACCCTGCAACAGACAAAGGTCTGATCTCCAAAATATATAAAGAACTCAAGAAACTAGACTTTAAAATGCTAATTAATCCAATTAAAAATGGGGCACGGAACTGAACAGAGAATTCTTAACAGAAGAAGTTCAAATGGCCAAAAGACACTTAAGATCATGCTCTACATCCTTAGCAATCAGGGAAATGCAAATCAAAACAACTTTGAGATATCATCTTACGCCTGTCAGAATGGCTAAAATCAAAAACACCAATGATAGCCTTTGCTGGAGAGGTTGTGGAGGAAGAGGTACCCTCATCCATTGCTGGTGGGAATGCAAACTCGTGCAACCACTTTAGAAAGCAGTGGGGCGGTTTCTCAGGAAATTCGGGATCAACCTACCCCTGGACCCAGCAATACCACTCTTGGAAATATACCCAAGAGATACCCAATCATATGACAAAAGCATTTGTTCAACTATGTTCATAGCAGCATTATTTGTTATAGCCAGAACCTGGAAACAACCTAAATGCCCTTCAATGGAAGAATGGTAAAAAACAATGACTTCTCGAATTTTGCATGCAAATGGATGGAAATAGAAAACACTATCCTGAGTGAGGTATCCCAGACCCAAAAAGAGGAACATGGGATGTACTTACTCATAATTGGTTTCTAGCCACAAATAATGGTCATTGAGTCTATAATCTGTTATCCTAAAGAAGCTAAATAAGAAGGTGAACCCAGGGGCTGGAGAGATGGCTCAGTGGTTAAGAGCATTGCGTGCTCTTCCAAGAGGACCCGAGTTCAATTCCCAGCAACCACATGGTGGCTCACAACCATCTGTAATGAGGTCTGGTGTCCTCTTCTGGCCTACAGACATATATGCAAACAGAATAGTGTGTCCATAATAAATAAATAAATATTTTTTTAAAAAAAGGTGAACCCCCCCCCCAAAAAAAAGGTGAACCCAAAGAAAAACATATAGTTGTTATCCTGGGTATGGGAAGTAGACAAGATTGCCGGGAAAAAAAAATGGGAACTTGGGGGTGGGGTGGGATGGGGATAGGGGAAGATGGGGAGAGAAAAGTAAGAAGGGTAGAATGGGGGGAACTTGGGGAAATGGAATGATTGGGAGAACGGAAGGTTGGATATAGGAGCAGGGAATCACATAACTTAATTAAGGGAGCCATCTTAGGGTTGGCAAGAAACTTGAACCCAGAGGGATTCCCAGGTGCCCAGGGCGATGTCCCCAGTTAGCTCCTTGGGCAGCTGAGTATAGGGAACCTGAAATGACCCTATCCTATAGCCATACTGATGAATATCTTGCATATCACCATAGAACCTTCATCTGGCAATGGATGGAGATAGAGACAGAGACCCACACTGGAGCACTGGACTGAGCTCCCAAGGTCCCAATGAGGAGCAGAAGGAGGGAGAACATGAGCAAGGAAGTCAGGACCACGAGGGTGCACCCACCCACTGAGACAGTGGGGCTGATCTATTGGGAGCTCACCAAGGCCAGCTGGACTGTGACTGAAAAAGCATGGGATAAAACCGGACTCTTTGAACATGGCGGACAATGAGGGCTGATGAGAAGCCAAAGACAATGGCACTGGGTTTTGATCCTACTCCATGTTCTGGCTTTGTGGGAGCCTAGCCAGTATGGATGTTCACCTTCCTAGACCTGGATGGAGTGGGGAGGACCTTGGACTTTCCACAGGGCAGGGAACCCTGACTGCTCTTTGGACTGGAGAGGGAGGGGGAGAGGAGTGGGGGGAGGAGGAGAAGAGTTGGAGGAGGGGGAGGGAAATGGGAGGCAGGGAGGAGGTGGGAATTTTTTTTTTCATTCAATAAAAAAAAAAGAAATACAAACAAAGAAAGCCTTTTTTAAAAAGCCCCAAACTGGGAAGAAAAAAAAAAAAACCATTGCCATTGTTCTTAAAATCTATTCAGCCAACACAATTCTTTTAATTGGAAATTTTAATCTTTTTCTGAAAAGTTTCTGTTCTGGACTCTAACGCTAGTCTACTACAACCTTGCTTGTATAATTGACTTGGCTTAGATCTTTTGTTTTTAGAATTTCTTGCCTTGGATTTTTGAAAGCTTGAATATAGCTTAACTTTGACAAGACTATATCAGTTTAATCTAAACGGAGTCTTTTGAATTTATTATACTTAAATACCAATGTATTTCTCAACATTTGGAAGGATTTAAGCTATTATTTAACTAGACTTATTTATTTATCTAATTTTTATGTGTATGTGTGTGGCACATGCATGTCATTATGTGTGGGGAGGTCAGAGCACAACTTCCAGGGTCAGTTCTCTCCTATTAGATGGGTTAACTTCCAGGGTCAGTTCTCTCCTATTAGATGGGTTAACTTCCAGGGTCAGTTCTCTCCTATTAGATGGGTTAACTTACAGGGTCAGTTCTCTCCTATTAGATGGGTTAACTTACAGGGTCAGTTCTCTCCTATTAGATGGGTTCCCGAGGTGAAACTCATGCCATCAACACGGAAGCAGGAATCTCTAAACACTAAGCCACCTCACCAGCCCCCACAAAGTAGGTTTCTTTTCATTTTGTAACTCCTACAATGCACATATTTTTATCTATAGAATTTTGTTCAGCTTATATTCTTTATTCTTTGTCTTTTTCCTATTTCTTCCTCTCTCTGTCTCTCTCTCTCTCTTTCCTAGTTCGGTTATTTTAAAATCCTGTCTTCAAGCTCTGAATTCTTCCTTCTGCATGATGTAATCTGCTATTGAAACTCTCAGTAGTATTTTTATTTCATTTCTTGAGTCCTCTGTGGTGTTTTTTTGGTTATTTTTCTTCCCTTTTTATTTAAAAAATAATTTTCATTTTACATACCAACCCCAATTCTCCTTCTACCCTTCTCTCACTATCCCACCTGTCTCCCATCTCACCCCCCATCTACTCCTCAGAGCGGGTAAGGCCTCACTTGGGGAGTCAAGAAGTCTGGCATACCCAGTTAAGGCTGGACCAAGCCCCCCCTCCATATCCAGACTCTTTGGTTCTTTTTATGATCTGTATTTCTTTTTATAATTTCCCATTCAAGTGATGGATTTTTTGGTTTGTTTTTAATAAAGTCTGTATTCTTCCACATATTTTGAAGTTTCCTTAGAATGATATTATGTGTTTTTTCTTAAGGTATTCCATTTATTTCTTTTGTTACAATTACTGGGGAAACATTCTATATTATGTTAACTGTGTCTTCATTGTCATTGCTGTGTGTGGTTAACTACTTCCCTCTGCTGCTTTGGTTAGAGAGTGGTTTTTTCTTCTTCCAGAGACTCTCTTCTGTAAAGGCACCTAGGGTATCAATAGGGTAGCAACACTGGTTTTAGTTCTAGCATTATGGTCTCCATGATGTTTCTTCACTTACTATATCAATATTGAGGATACCTGTGTGTGTGTGTTTCAGTGGTCTACCCACAGGTATTTGCGGGCTCTTCCTGACGACAGGTCCTCTTAGGAAGTTAGTCTCTATAGCTGTGAAGACAAAGCATGTTCTTGTGTCTGAAGATGGGTAGGTTACAATTTATTTTCTGTTGTTTACACCAGCTAGGGTTGGTTTATTGAACACAGGAAAGCAAGGCATGATAGCACAGCACTGGAAAGGAGGATGCTAGCCAGTTTCTGAGAACCTCAAGGGACAAGGCTGCTGAAAGATCACAAAGGCACATCATTGAGTGCATAGTAGTGAAAAAGGCCATGTATCAGTGTCTGGAGGCTTTGTGCACCAGGACCCTCTGGAGGTTTTTCAGGACAGGGTTTCTCTGTGTAGTCCTTGATGTTCTGGAGCTCTCTTTGTAGACCAGGCTGGTCTCATGTAGATCCACTTGCCTCTGCCTCCCGAGCGCTGGCAGTCAAGGTTTACATTACCTTGTCCAATCTCTGTAAGTTCTGATCAGACAACACAGCAAGCCTGGCAGCAGGAATGTGGTACTCTTCAGTGTCTGTGCTGTCTGTGCATGGCCCCAGGGACAGACCTGACTGGGGTGTTGAAGGAATGAAGAAATGACAAACACATATACAGAGACACAGACACACAGGCATAGCTGGGATTCAGTGGACTGGAGTCTCTGGTGGAGAAGCTGAATTTCTGGTTCACAAGCTCAGTGTGTTTGTTTATATGGTTGAACAGAGAGGCAGGGTTTTTCACACAATCAAGGGGGCAGGTTTAATTAATCATGGTAGTCAAAGATGTTTTAGGTGAGCTTTCTTCATGCTCTTCAGGGGGAGAAAGACATTATGGATGCTTTCTGCACACGCTACCAATATTTGTACATGGACCAGAGGAGGCTTGCTGTTTTTCTGAGCCTCACCTCAGGAAAGTGAAGCTTTGCCATTTTCCTACAGCTTTGAGGCCAGGCTCCTTGATATGGCCTTGCCCATGTCAACAACACACATTCACTCAAGGTTTCATCTATTCAGGGCTTTTTCCACTCCCCACAATTGTCTGAGGACCACGCAGGGCTAAGGTATAATAGCAGGTTCAGCTAGGAGAACAGCTAATGTTCATTGTTTGCACACTGTTTCTTCATGGGGACTTACTCGCTGAATTGATCAGGGCTGGCTGCCCAGGTACTCCTAGGGATTCTGGTGGGAGGAAAGGGCCTCTAAGCTGTTTCCTATGGCCTTGGTAGGGCAGACTGTTTTGTGGAAATTTAGGAAGTTGATTGGTGCTGATTGGCTACATTGTGGGATTCTTGGGGAAATGGTGGAGCTCAAGATGGTGTCCTGCAGGAGAAGTCTGAGTGGTGGCTGTGCCCGAGTTAATGCTGTAGTGTGAGATTACCTGAGAGCACTGCGAACTGGGCTCTGGCTTCTCTAAGAGCAAGTGTTTTAGATGCTTGTGTGTTGGACAGGAAGTGCTCAATGCATTCACTTTGACGTGAAGCTTAGGTTTGATCTCATGTGAGGAACTATAACAGTAGATATTGTGTCCACCTTTACTAGGACTTTGTGTCCCTCTCTGCAAGAACATCTTGGGTCTCTGGGCTCTGTGAGATGTTTGTTTCTACCCTCATGCACGATACCAGTTGAATACAGCTTGATTCACTTGTCTTTGGCAATGTTATAGAGGGAAACAAGACAGATACATCTAGTCAGCTGTTTTGCTCGTGATTTCCCACTGAGCACTTACTGTGTGCCAGGCAAGGTGGTAGGGAGTGTGCACATAACAGAGAGAGACACCAACCTTGGCTTGAAAGAACTCAGTATTGTTCACAGATTTTCAAGAAGTATGGTGACTTTACCCCTGCCCCTGCCCTTATTTTAGTGATGAGAAACTGTAAACAGAGAGGCCAAGTGATATTGTAAAAAGGAAATCAATCACTGAGAGTCAATGGTGAGGTCACCTTCCCTATTGGAATACAAGACTCCCTCCCGAGAAGCTGCTGACATGCTTCCAAGTGTTTTCTCTTTTATCTTCCCTAACAATAAGGGATTGATTTCTCAACCCACAGGACCAAAGGTCCTTTCTCTTTCTCTTAAATCCTATGCCCTGTCAAAACTAGAGCAAAGGGGAATGCAACAATTTACCCTCCCATCTCACTGGACTTGATCCTAGTTTCATGACTGCTCTTGGTATCTACATGGTGCTCTTCCCCTCTGACCTCGGACTGTTGGATGGTGACCTTTTCACTGTTTTGCTCAAGAACCTATCTTTTTCACGCCTAAAATGAGGCAATAGATTGGAAAAGTTTTGGAGTTTGAACCTGACACTCGTTGCAGTTGTGTCTTTTTTCTTAAAAATTATTTATGAGTTCTTTGAGAATTTTATATAATGTAATTTGATCATATTCATCCCCTCTCCAAGTTCCTCCCAAATCTGTGCCCCACTTCCCTAATACTCCTCTCTGTGTCTTCAATCTTCCACCCCAATCCTGTCAAGTTCCATTTGTGCTGCCCGTGTGCTCCTGGGTGCGTGGCCATTCACTGCAGCAGGTTGACTTACCTGGGTTTGACCCTGTTCTCTACATCTTTGCCAGAATTTGTTGCCAGTTGTTTTCTTGATCTCAGCCATTCTGTCTGGCATTAGATGAGTCTCAAAGTTAGCATTTCCCTAATTGCTCAGAATGTGGAAGAATCTTAAAAGACATTTTCTGGAAGTTTTATTTCTGCTTTTGAGAACTCACTTTTGAGATCCATAGCCTATTCCTAAATTATATTTTAGAGTATAATTACATCATTTCCCCCTTTCGTTCCTTTTCTTTGTCCTTTCCATAAATCCCCGTTCTTTCTAATTCTTTTCCTCTTTTCCTTCATTTGTTATAACACGCCCATACATACTGCATTTATATTTATATGCATGTATGTCTGATCCTAAATACATCAATTATAACTAATCAGTCCATATAATGTCACATGTGTGGATGTTTGGGGGCTGACTATTTGGAATTTATTTTTTATTTGATGTGCTCTTTCTTGTCCTCAGCATTCCTTAGTGGCCTATAGTTTAGTGTATCGGGCTGAGTTCTCAGGTGTGTTTCCTCTCCACATTACCAAGGTTTTTTTTTTTTTTTTGTTATCCTTGGAGGAGGACTTTCTACTATCAGTTATCTAAACCAATGTAATTTCTATCTGTATTGTAAATACTCATCCTTATAACCATAGACAAATTTCACTCCCATCTCTTAGCAAATCTTCTTCTTCCTTCTCCACCTTGCCTCCTTTTCCTTCTTTTGTTTTTCTCTTTCATTCTCTTCTCCTCCTCCTTCTTCTGTTGTTTTTCCTTTCCTTCTCATCATCTTCTTCTCCAACAGACAGATACTCTGCTAAAGTTCAGAGAATAAGTGATTATGGGGTTCTTAGCCCCCATTAGTACATATACAACTCAACCTACAAACCTAAGTCTTAGGGAACATCATAGAAGTGGTCATGGAGAAAAGAGTGTAAGAGTCAGAAGACCAGATGCCTGCTGTTAGGGAACATCTTCTAGATAGAGCAGGAAAGTTGTATCCATGAAACCTCAACAATATAGTTACCCAAACATGACCTGCATAATCACAACACCAGTCAATATGTCAACATGGATGTGGAAAATGCCACAAGAATTCCTCACTAGCTGAAGTGCTTGAGGCTTTGTGTGCAGAACCCTGGGCTCAAGAGCCAGCCTCACAGAGTATGAGTAAACCTTCCTCTGTGCCCACACCTCCACTTTCTCTTCTGTAAAGTAGGGCCAGTTGTGTAAAGAGAGTATAAAAATTCATTTTTTTCTCTGGATTTCAGGGTGGTTATGTTGATTCACCTTTCTATGAATTGAAGTAGCAAGAACTATTATTTTGTCTTCCAAAAGAATCCAACATGGTATTCCTTTGAAGCAGCAATTTTGATAGTTGGGCTTTCTTTTTGACTGTTTGTGAAACAGAACCCAGGCATGGCTAATCATTGGGTATAGTTGCTTTATTGTTCTTGTAGAAGGAGTTCTTTTAACTTGAAATATTTCTTTTTCTTCTGTTAAAACCATATCAAAACATTCTACTATGGTACTACTTTACAAGTACATTGTAACTATGAGCATAAAAATGAAAACAGAGTGGGAAAGATGTTTTTCATAGTTGTTGTCAGAATTAAAAAGAGAGAACGATCGTCAGGGTTTTCAAACACCCTGTGCCGACTCTGACTGCACCCTGGACAACTCCAGGAGATGATTCACGTAGACTACGATGTAGCACATATGCACTCTGTGCTGAGGCTTCATAAAAATGTTCAGACCTGAGCCTGACATGCAGTAGGCATCAAATGAAGGTTATCTCATTATTATTCATAGCATAATAAATTCCTGAGAGCTAGTCAACTGGGAGTCAAAAGGGTACAATAAACAGCTGCTGCCTATATGACTTCATGGTGGCCTGCGTTCACTGTTCTTGTTTCTATTCCACAGATGTCTGGGTTAGACACTGTTCTCAGTACCTGGCTACTGGAGCTGTTGATCATTATGTTTAAAATACTTTGAATGTGATCAAGAGCTCAGTATCACTGTCAGTACACAGACAGCGGCTAGTGTCCCAGATAGGGGCACATCAGGGGATTCAGGCCTAATGTGGAGGTGAGTGTGGCTGCCTCATGACCCCTTGTCATCAGCCTCTTTTCTGCTCACAGGCAGCCTGATCTCCATGCACATCTATGCCCTCCACAGGAACAGCGCTGTGTGGCCTGACCCAGAGGTACTGCATTTCTGGTCTTGGAGGGCAAACAGGGTGTGGGCTGAGGGGTTTACTCTGCCAGGATTTAAGAAAGTCCTATCTCGTAGATCTTTGACCCATTGTGTTTTTCTCCTGAGAATGTGTCAGGACGCCACCCCTTTGCCTACATGCCTTTCTCTGCAGGCCCCAGGAAGGGAGAGGAACAACATTCTCAGTCCCTCAAGGCTGAGAGTGCAAAATTAAAGGCCATACTGGGGAGACATCGTTATGGAGTGCTCTATGACAATGGGGGCTTTGGGTGGGTTTTCTTCTTCCTGGAAAATTAGTGGGGTAGTGTTCCATTTTGTGAAAGAGTGCAAACTCCCAATGGGACTGAAAGACTCCCGGAGTGGGGAGATTCTCACTCAAGTCTTGGGATAACACGACCCCCCAGGAACTCACAGGAGACCTCCTTACTGCAATCACATGGGGTTTATTGACAGTACAGAAAACAGTGCACTGGGGTCTAAATTCATTTCCCGTGCAGGGGTAGAGCGTTTGATCCCTAGTAGCTGGGAGAAGGGATATTAAAGGGAAGAAACCATCCAAAGGGGGTAGGGAGTGCATCACTGGAAAATTCTGAAAATACCAGTGATCATCGAAAAATTCCCAAAATACCAGTGATAATCACAAGGCGGTAACTCCCTGTTTCTCAAGGTTATAATCTAACTTTATCTTCAGCTAGTTCCTGAATCAGAGTCACTGAACCGGTTAATCTAGATTTTTGATTCTTCTTTCCCTGCTTAGATTTTTGGCTCTATTTTTTCTGCTAAAGGGGTCTGGATTTAACCGGGTCTTTTAGGATAATTCCCAGTGGGACCCTTCACCATGCTCCTAAGATTTGCTCTTTAATCCTAGGCTAACAAATAAATCATTCACTATAATGAATTCAAAAATAGTTATGATTTTTTTGTGGGTCTCTAAGAACACTAGGTAGCCAACAGCTCGATGTCTCTTTGTGCTGCTTGCTGCAGGATCTGCACGGGGCTGCAGTTTGACTTGGGCAAGATGAAGGTGGTCACAGCCCTGTGTTTGCTGTGCTTTGAATTCTCTCTGGATCCCTCAGAGCTGTCCATCAATATTCCCCAGCTGGTCCTCTGCTCCAAAAATGGCATCCACCTCCACCTGAACTCACCGGTCTCTGGGAAACAGGCCTTTGGAGATCACGGCTTAGACAGCACAGGCTGTGGCTTTTCCTGGGACATTGCTCTCCTAGATTGAGTGTGGAGTCATCATGGATCCCAGCTTTGGGGGCCTAAAGATGTGAAAGCATTGGGACTGACAGTCTCATGGAAGGCAGTCCCTTGTAGACACGTGTGTCTAATGACTCAGTGCCTGGACTCTGGAGCTCATTTCTTCATTCTATAAACATTTTTTGAACATCTAGCTGTCTCTGGAAACTTCATTTCTTTCTCATAACTCTGTGTTTTTCTAAAAGAAACAAGCAAAAATTCAGAACCATACATTTCAGGCCTTGGAAAACCTTAGTGAAGACAATGGCAGTGTTGTCTTGAGATCTGTGGAGGAGGGATGTGAAGGACGGGTGGCTGGATAGAATGTGGTCCTTCATTAATGTGCATGTCTTTAACTGCCTTTGTGTGTATTTGGAATATAATGAAAAAAGAAAAGTTGATTCAACTAAATCTGTACAAAATAAAGACTAATTGTAAAAGCAAACTCCCACCACCAATGTGACAGAACATGAGCAGTGTCTCTACTGGTGTGACGACTTCCTTGGGACGTCTCTGTGGGACCTTTGTCCTTCCTAACAGTGGTGTCTCATAGTCACACAGTGCTCTGGCCTTCACAGTATTGCTAGGGAAGGAGCTGCAGTAGCGTTAAGGTGAGATCCTGAGAGAAAGAAAACTCCTTTTCCACAAGACATGACTGTGCAAAGAAGGACTTTTGGGGTGGAGGTCAGGGTGGGGCCCATGTGATAACTGAGTGTCTTTCCCTGGCAGTCCCTGCAGCAGCAGCTTGTTGGCTGTGGGTACCAATATCTCCAGGATTCAAGGTCTAAGGTTGGTAGGAGGTTCCAATCCAGGAGTTAACCCCAGTGGGGCAGAGGTCAGGGTGGGGCCCACGTGATGACTGATTAGTATTTCCCTGGGAGTTCAAGGTCTAAGGTCAGTAAGAGGTTCCAATCAAGGAATTAGCCCCATAGGGAAGGGGCAGCACTAGAAAGTAGGATCACAGGTAGGAGCTAGGAATTCTGTACCTGGGACTTGGTGAAGTTTCTAGGGCAACTGTACTCAACAGGGATGCAGGTGGGTTTTTTGGATGACCCATTCACGGTATTAGCCTAAAACCCTCAGAAAACACAGATTATTTTATATTACTATTCATAACAGTAGCAATATTACAGGTATAAAGTTGCAAAATTACAGCTATGAAGTGGCAGTGAAAATAATTTTATGATGGGGGTCACCACAACATGAGGAACTGTATTGAAGTGTTACAACATTGGGAAGGTTAAGAACCACTGCTCTAGGGTGTCCTGGATTATGTGGCATATACTTTCTCCCTACCAAAGATTCTTTCCCTCTTGTAAGAAGGTTACATCTTGACAGATCTTCCTCGGGATTCCTGTTAACAACTGTTAATCCCCATCAAGAACTAGATATTCTTGTATACTTGAAGCTTAATGAGAAGTTCCCATGTTACTGCACCTGTTGGTTATGAGCCCTAAGGCAGCTGCCTTGCCTTTTGTCCTAGCACCAGATAGACCTCTCTGAACAAATGTAGTAAGGATTCTGAAGCTATCACTCAGTGCCGATTCTACAGTCATAATCACCATGGCCTCTGGGTGGCACCTGAATCTAAATTATATTATTTTAGATCATAGGTGTTTTAGCCATTGTGAGGTCTGGATAGGATGGAGGCATCCCTTCTCTGATAAGAGAAAGCTTTGACTGCATTTTAATACTAAGGTAAGGATCCTGAGGGACATTGATCTAGGAGGAACTTTAGCCGAGGCTTCCTGACTCTGATGTCTTTTGTTCAAAACTCCATCATTAATGTCAGCTCTCCTTTATTGTAGGAATCAATTAGAATAAAGCCAAGACCTCTGAATCTGATATGTGTACGTGTGTGTGTGCCTGTGTGTGTGTGCGCGCGCGTGTGTGCGTGTATTGGAACCTCCTGGGTGAGTTGAGTGGACACTGGAACTGGTGGCCATCACAGATGACCACAGATTCATCTTTCTGACTTTTCCTTTTTTAAAAAAATTATGGTTTATTTAACTTTATTTTATGTGTGTTGGTGTGAAGGTGTCAGATCCCCAGCAACTGGATCTTCAGACAGTTGTGAGCTGCCATGTGAGTGCTGGGAATTGAACCCGGGTTCTCTGGAATAGCAGTCAGTGCTCTTAACCACGGAGCCATCTGTCCAGCCCCCATCTTTCTGACTTTTCAAACACACCCGAGGCTCCCTATTCTTGGGCATGCAATGTGTGGGTGGAATGTGCTGTGGGTGTGCAGAGAGCGCTGGCATGAATGTCACTTTGCATGCATCACGCAGGGGAATGCTCAGGACTGTGAACTCAGCCAGTCTTGCTCATTGCTTCCAGGCAGTAGAATCGCTTTCTGGTCACACATTTCATCCCGTTTGGAATCCTGTGGTTAGAGTGTGTGCCCTCGGCTGGGTACCCAGCATTCTGTTCTGAGCTTTCACTTTCCTTTGTTCTCTCAGCATGGCCAGCTTGAGATTTTCTGTACTGCTTGGTCATTCTGAGTACAACGATTTGGGCTCATGTTCCTGCCCAGCTCTCCCCTTGGTCAGGTACTGAGTATCCAGTCTGACCTCTCCTGCAGTTTCTCAGAACTGGCCTGCTATAGCCTAGAAAAGTGGTAGGATGGGAAAGAGGTCCTGGTTGCAGACAGTGGCTTCCAGGAAAGCCCATTCTAAGAAACAGAACATGGTATAGCAGGTAAATCTGTCCATGGCATCACAGATCCTGATACTCGAGCAGTTTGAATATGGAAACATGGCAAACATTGTGTATGACACTGGGAACTTTATTGTCCACAATGGGGAGGAAGGAGAAACTTGTGTGAAGACAGTCAGGTAGAGAGAGACTATGCAGGAGAAATGTAGAGAAACTGAAAAGGTGACAGTCATGTAAAGACCATGCCAGGCTTCACAATGATGTTCAAGCCCTAAGTTTGGAGCCCATGAATTTTCCTCATGAATGTTCGTTCAAAAGGGCTTCATATGTGGATTGAGAAATATAGTAAGCTGGTAAAATTATTTTGGATTTTTTTTAGTGGGCTTGATGATGTCACAAAAGTCTTTGTAAAAAGGAAAGACATTAGAAGAGAGTATTTTGGGAAATGCTGGCTTTAAAGCAGGGTGACAGTCCAGTGACATGGAATGATGGTTTATACTGAAAGGGGGAGGAGAAGGACTCTCCAGAGAACTCTCCAGAATGTTGGTCTCACCAACAACTGGTTTTCTGCAAGTGACACCCATTTCAGACTTCTGAGATCCAGAACTGTAAGATAATGACATTCAGTTATTTCAGACCACCTAGGTTGTGACAATTGGTTATTGGTGTAATGAAGAATCATGTAGGGAAAATAAGACAACAGAAAGGTAAGAGGCAGGAGAGGAGGAGAGAGAAAGGGGGAGAGAGAGAGAAGGAGGAGGAAGAAGAGGAGGAGGAGGAGGAGGAGGAGGAGGAGGAGGAGGAGGAGGAGGAGGAGGAGGAGGAGGAGGACAGGAGGCATGGGAGCAAAGGAGGGAGGAAAGATGAGCAGATAGAAAGTCAATGGTGACGGGAACAGATGACATGAAGACAGGATGTCAGGCAGCATGCTCATAGAATCTGTCCTTGTCCCTACCAGATTTAGTGGATCTTCTTGAGATGCAGGTGGATCCCATTCTTGGGTATTAACACAAGTCATATTAAGGGGATGGGCACCCGGGTGCAATCTGGCAGCAGCTCAAAGCGGAGTAGGGTCAGGGCCACAACCACCTTCAGCTCATCAATAGCAAATTGTTTCCCAATGCAGTTCCTGGGTCAGAAAGGGACAATGAAACTCAATGACTTCTGACCTGAGCATGAGAGGCCCCTGAAATAGCCCAGAACAGCATTCAGGGGCTACCTTCACAGGTCCACTCTAACCTCTGTCATTTCAGGCCATGCCCACTTCTTCCCCAGGCTGTGGCTCTCCTGACTTTTGATTCAGCCTCTGTGTATTTCAAGGCTACTTTGACCCTTCATAACTTCAAAAGAGTTATGAAGTCTGTGAGGCCAGTATTCTAAGCATTAGAGCTCAAACTAGTAAATTATTTACGAAGTTAATCATTGCTTAGTTTATTCCATCCAGGTGGACCTCAGGCATGGCTTCCAAGGAGAGGAGTCAGATTTCAGTAGCAAAGTTTCTAAGGGGGACTGTGTTGTGAATCTTCAATTGGCTTCCCCTCTGGCTCCTATTTAGGGTACCTCTGCCTCCTTAATCAGCACCTGTAGCCATCTAACTATATTTCAGAAATGTCCCTTGTTCCTGCTTCAGTTTTCTTTCCTGGATTTCCCTGTTCTCCCTGACTCCACCTCCAAAATGATCCTCTGTACCTCCATCAGATGTCTAGCTGCAGCCATACCCGTGACTGGCTGGTGCCCTCATCTCTTTTCTGCCCATCTCACCTTCTACTTCAGATCAAGTTTTCGATGTCCTTGAAAATGTCTCCTCCCCACTCAGGCTCCATATTCCGAAAGGTCAGGAATGAGCAGCTGGCTCTCATTCATTCACATGTTCTCATATGTTAGGGGCAGGACTGTAATTTGATATTTTTATCCTGTGAATTTAACTTTAGCATCCAGCTTTTCAAGTTTCAGGGTTCTTATGTGTCATGCCTTTTTTCCATATCTTAGTCAGTCCAAGCATCCTTCCTGAGAATCACTGTGGAAAGTGATATGTTTGCTTGGATGTCAGTCCTGGACAACTGTCCAGCCAGAGACTTGTGTTACAGAAAGTCTTTTAAGGGAAAACTTTATTCCACGTCCATGGCTTC
Source organism: Microtus pennsylvanicus (assembly GCF_037038515.1). Classification (NCBI taxonomy): domain Eukaryota; kingdom Metazoa; phylum Chordata; class Mammalia; order Rodentia; family Cricetidae; genus Microtus; species Microtus pennsylvanicus. Next base: position 48,800,917 of record NC_134591.1, on the reverse strand, counting down.
CACCTGTGCAATCTCTCCCACTCAATCAGAGAATCAGTGCCAATGTGCACATTCCTCTTGTAATTGCTGAAGGCCACACTTGAAAGATAATATATATTCCTTAAAGTCACACTTTGAGGCTGTGTGGTCTGTCTGCAGACAAAAAGCCTTAAAGTGGAGGAGAATAAAACATTTCTGAGAAAATCCTCTGTTTTATACAAAGCATATAGGATTATTAAGATTAATGGTGAGTGAAATATAAAACACTCTTGAAATAGTTACTGAACCAGTTGAAGGCTTTCCGATGGCTTCTAGTAAAATTCTCAAGTCTCCCATGGGACCTGACTCACTGTTAGCTTTTTAAAAATGTCTTAATTTTTTTATAGATTTTTATTGAGCTCTACGTTTTTCTCTGCTCCTCTCCCCTCCCCTTCAACCCTCTCCCAAAGTCCTCATGCTCCCAATTTACTCAGGAGATCTTGTCTTTTTCTACTTCCCATGTTAGCTTTAAAAGACAAAGCAGAAGCAGGTTTTTCTGAGCCTGTTTTTCATAGGCTCAGAATCCATGAATTCCTCATGTGGCAAATCAGATTTCACAGAGCAGGCTACAAGCCAGTTGTTTTCCCAACATAGGCTGTCTAGCATTGATGTACTTGAGGTTGAATGCTCCTCCCTGCAACTCACATCAAATCATGTCACTATTATAGAAGACAGAAAGAGTCTTGGGTAACTCAGCTTAAGTTGTAATGAAGCATGTTGCTGCTGTCATTTTTTGAGACATTCTTAGTCTTGCCGGGAGTTCATAATCCCCCAGCCTCAAAAAGTACATGCCACTACACGTTGCTTTGGTCATAATCTTTGTAATTTCCATTGTATTTAATTCCATTTTTATTCCTTAAGTTCAAGTGAATTATATTTTAGTGCCAAGTAAAAATGGCTGTTTTAAATTTAAAATAAATTACTAAAGCATTCTTATGTGCCAGGTTCTATATTAGATAAAAACATGAGAATGAATGATATTCTCCTACCCCTTCCTCCAACTCAAAACGTTATTCCACAAAGACAAATATATCTGTAGTCAAAATAAGTTCTTCCTCAATTCTTTCATTTTTTCATTGAGTGGTTTGAGAAATGCGTTGTTTCTAACATCATCCCATGCCCTGACTGTGGCATGTCATTAAACATAACACTGATGGGGCCGTGGATGCCCCAGAAGTACACGGAGAGTCACAAAGAAATGAGAGGAGCTGCTCATTGACCTGAGCTTTGGTGCTATGCAGCCTGAGTGGGAGGAGACATTGTCAACACATCAGCAACTTGATCTAAAGTAGGAAGTAGGATGGGCAGAAAATAGATGAGGGCACCAGCCAGTCAAGGGTGTGGCTGCAGCTAGGCATCTGAATATAGTCCTGCCTGATGGAAATACAGAGGATCATTGCTGAGGTAGGGTCAGGGAGACCAGGGAAATCCAGGAAAGAAAACTGAAGCAGGAACAAGGGACATTTCTGAAGTACAGTTTGATGGTTACAGATGCCAATGAATAAGGCAGAGGTACCCTAAGTAGGAGCCAGATGGGACAGCAGATTGAAGATCTCCAACACAGTCCTCCTTAGAAACTTTGCTACTGAAATCTGACTGCACTCCTTGAAAGCCATGCCCGAGATCCACCTGGATGGAAAAAGTAAGCAATGATTAACTTAGTAAATAATTCACAAGTTTGAGCTCTAATGCTTAGAATACTGGCCTAACAGACTTCATAACTCTTTAAGAACTAGGGTCAAAGTAGCCTTGAAATATATAGAGGCTGAATCAAAAGTCAGGAGAGCCACAGCCTGGGGAAGATGTAGGCATGGCCTGTAATGACAGAGGTTAGACTGGACCTGTGAAGGTAGGCCCTGAATGCTGTTCTGGGCTATTTCAGTGACCCCTCCCTGCTCAGGTCAGAAGTCATTGAGTTTCATTGTCCCTTTCTGACCCAGGTACTGCACTGGAAAACAATTTGCTATTGATGAGCTGAAGGTGGTTGTGGCCCTGACCCTACTCCGCTTTGAGCTGCTGCCAGATTGCACCAGGGTGCCCATCCCCCTAATATGACTTGTGTTAAAACACAAGAATGGGATCCACCTGCATCTCAAGAAGATTCACTAAATCTGGTAGGGACAAGGACAGATTCTATGAGCATGCTGCCTGACATCCCATCTTCATGTCATCTGTTCCTGTCACCATCTGGCTTTCTATCTGCTCAGCTTTCCTCTTCTCCGGTTTGCTCCCGTGCTTCCTGCCCCACTCCTCTCTCTCTGTGTGTGTCTCTCTATTTATGTGTGCGTGTACCTCTATCCCTGACTCTATTACTATCTGTTTGTCTGTCTATCTATCTGTCTCTCTTCAACTCTCTATTCTTCCTCTAGATTCTCTATTGTCTTTCTGTTTAATACTACTCGCTTCTGATCCCTAGTCTTCTCTGTCCTCTAGCCTCCTCTCTTTGCCTCTTATCTTTCTGCCATCTTATTTTTTTCCCTCCATGACTTCCTCATTACACAATTAATCAACTGTCACAACATTGGTGGTCTGAAATAATTGGAAGTTATCTTACAGCTCTGTATCTCAGAAGTCTGAAATGGGTGTCCCTTGCAGAAAACCAAGTTGTTAGTATGATGAACCTTCTTCTGGAGAGTTCTATGGAGACTGCTGCACCTTCCCTAGCAAAACTGTGAAGGACAGAGCACTGTGTGACTATGAGACACCACTGTTAGGAAGGACAAATGTCCCACAGAAATGTCCCAAGGAAGACGTCACACCAGTAGAGACACCGCTCATGTTCTGTCACTTTGGTGGTGGGAGTTTGCTTTTATAATTATTCTTAATTTGTACAATTTAATCAATTTTTATTTATATTCATTATATTCCAGATCACACAGAAGCAGATAAAGACATGCACATTAATGAAGGACCACTTTCTATCTAAGCCATCCCTCCTTTGCATCCCTCCTCCACAGATCTCAAGGCAACATTGCCATTGTCTTCACTAAGGTTTTTCAAGGCCTGAAATGTGTGGTTCTGATTGTTTGTTTGTTTGTTTGTTTGTTTTAGAAAGACATAGAGTTATGAGAAAGATGTGAAGCTTCTTGTGACAGCCCAGATGTTCAAAAAATGTTTGTGGAGTGAAGAAATGAGCTCCAGAGTCAAGGCATTGAGTCATTAGACACACGTGTTTACAAGGGACTGCCTTCCATGAGACTGTCAGCCCCAATGATTTCACATCTTTAAGCCCCCTAAAATCTGGGATCCATGATGACACCACACTCAATCTAAAAGGGCAACGTCCCAGGAAAAGCCACAGCCTGTGCTACCCAAGCTGTTTTATCCAAACCTATTTCCCAGATCCCAGTGACTTGAGGAGGAGGTGGATGACATTTTTGGAATGCAGGACCAGCTGGGGAAGTTTGATAGGCAGCTTTGAGAGATCCAGAGAGAATTCAAAGCACAGCAAACAAAGGGCTGTGACGACCTGCATCTCGCTCATGGCAAACTGCTGCCCAATGCAAATCCCGCAGCAAGCAGCAAAACAGGCATCAAGCTGTTGGCTACCAAGCATTCTTAGAGGCCCACAAAAACAGCAGTAAGTATTTGTGGATACAGAATGATTGATTGATTTGTTGGTATGGGCTTAAAATGCAAATCTTAGGAGCATGGTAAAGGGCCCCACTGGGTATTATCCCACTGGTAGTTCTGGCGTGCAGTCTCCCACAGAAGGAAACATCTACCCCACCCATTTCCCTGGAACAGGAAAAAGTAGCAAAAGGCCCTCTTGTCACAGAGTGCTCCATAATGATGCCTCCCTCAATTTTCATTCCCACTCTTGGGCACCTAAGAATGTTGTCCCTCTATCTACCTGGGCCCTGCAGAATAAGGCATGCAGTCAAAGGGATATCATCCTCACACATTCTCAGGAGAAAAGCACATTGGGTCAAAGACCTACGAGATAGGACTTTCTTAAATTGTATTCACTGATGTGGGATTCCCCTCTGTGCTATGAATATGTTTTATTATCTTTGGTTATTAAAGAAGCTGTTAGCTACATCCACAGAAACACAGACAATAGATGACTCACAGCAACAAATCCCAAAGAAGGGGAAAGCACACAAAATAATATCACCAACAACAAAAACTAAAATAACAGGAACTAGCAATCACTGGTCATTAATATTCCTTAATATAAATGGACTCAACTCACCTATAAAAACACAAGCTAAGAGATTGGATAAAAAAAAACAGAATCCATCCTTCTACTGCATACAAGAAACACATGTCAACCTCAAAGGCAGGCATCATCTCAGAGTAAAAGGTTGGGGAAAATTTTCCAATCAAATGGACCTAAGAAACAAGCTAGTGTAGCTATCCTAATATCTAACAAAATAGACTTCTAACTGAAATCAATCAAAAAAGAACATTTCATATTAGTCAGAGTAAAAACACATCAAGAAGAAATATCAATATTTAACATGTATGCCCCAAATACAAGGGCACCCTCATATGTAAAAGAAACACTACTAAAGCATAAATCACACATTAAACCCCACACACTAATAGTAGGGGACTTCAACACCCCACTCTCACCACTGGACAGGTCTGCCAGACAGAAAATTAACAGATAAATAAGGGAACTGGCAGATGTTATGACTCAAATGGACTTAACAAACATCTATAGAACAATCCATGCAAACATAAAAGAATATACCTTCTTCTCAGCACCTCATGGAACCTTCTCAAAACCTGACCAAATACTAGGTTAAAAAAAACCCAAAACAGATACAAAAATATTGGAATAACTCCATGTATTTTATTGGATCACCATGGCTTATAATTAGAATTCAACAGCAATACTAATTTCAGAAAGCCCACAAACAAATGAAAACTAAACGATGCTTGTTGGGGACCCTTCCCCAACTTCCTCTGTTATGGATAACCCTAGGTAGCGCCGCAGAAATCAGAACACAGGGGATGCAGAGTGGGAGATACACTGCATACTTTATCGCAAAGCCAGTACTCTTTTTATAATACTCAAATCACGATTCAAACTAGGATCCCATAATACATGAAAATACTTTCATAGACTAGTAACTTGGTTGCAAATAATTTCAAGAGCTTCATGCCCTAGCTAATCTAAACAAAAAGCTTGGTGTTATGGGAAAAACTCTTTAATATAATATGTAAAAACACCTCATCAGAAGACAAACCACAACCTAATCAGAGCCTTTGAACTACAGTGCACATCTGTGTTCTCAAGGACTGACCATTGGCAAGGCACTCTACTGATGGGAAAGGTTTGCCTCCTCCTGACTTGGTTTGCCAAGCCTGTAAGTGAGAATGCTTTCTCAAGTCACCCCTGCACAGAGTTTCTATGCAGTTCAAACCCGGCCCTCCACACATGCTCACTTGAATCATCAAGGGGTCAAGGAAGAAATAAAGAAAGAAACCAAATACTTCCTAAAATTCAATGAAAATGACCACACAACATACCCAAATTTATGGGACACAATGAAAGCAAAGTTAAGAGAAAAATCCATAGCACTAAATGCCTACATAAAGGAGCTGGAAAAATCCCACGCTAGTGAGTTAACAGACCACCTGAAAACTATAGAACAAAAACAAAACAAAAAAATTCACCCAGGGGAACTAGATGACAGGAAATCAAATTGAGAGCTGAAATAAAAACAAAAAAGACAATACAATGAATCAATGGGCAAAGAGTTGATTCTTTCAGAAAATCAACAAAATAGACAAACCTTTATCCAAACTAACCAAAAGGCAGAGAGAGAATATTCACATTAACGAAATCAGAAATGAAAGGGGGGACATAAGAGCAGACATGGAGGAAATTCAGGGAATGATTAGGACATAGTTCAAAAACCTGTACTCCACGATATTGGAAAACATAAAGGAATCAGACAATTTTCTGGATGAATAACACTTACCAAAATTTAATCAAGACCAGATAAGCAAATTAAATAGACCTACAACTGTTAAAAAATAGAAACATTCAGCAAAAGTCTCCTAACCAAAAAAAGCCCAGGCCAGATGGTTTCAGCTCAGAATTCTACAAGATTTTCAAGAAAGATCTAATACCAATATTCCTCAAATTTTTCCACACAATAGAAACAGAAGAAACATTGCCAAACTATTTTTATGAGGCTACAGTTACCCTGATATCAAAACCACATAAAGACTTTACTAAGAAAGAGAATTACAGATCAATCTCCCTCATGTATCAAATCCAAGAACACATCAAAAAAAAAATCATCCAGTGGAAAATCAAGTCGCTTCATCCCAGAGATGCAGGGATGGTTCAACACATTGCACAGGAGACCACTTTTTAAATATAACCCCAGTAGAACAGACACTGAGAGAAGCAATCAATAAATGAAATTTTACTATGTTAAAGTTAACCCCCCCCCCTTTTCTTTGGTTTTTCGAGACAGGGTTTCTCTGTGGTTTTGGAGCCTGTCCAGGAACTAGCTCTTGTAGACCAGGCTGGTCTCGAACTCACAGAGATCCGCCTGCCTCTGCCTCCCGAGTGCTGAGATTAAAGGTGTGCGCCACCACCGCCCGGCTAAACCCCCCCTTTTTATTTAGACAGAAAAGGGGTGATAATGTGGGATCCCCTCTGAATCCTATGAATATGTTTTATTACCATTGGTTATTAAAGAAGCTGTTTCGGGGAATGGCTTAGTAGAAAGTCAGGCAGGAAATCTGAACAGAGATACAGAGAGAGAGTAGGTGGAGCCAAAGCGATGCCATGTAGCTGCAGGAGAAAGACACCAGCCACCAACCAGAACCTTACTGGTAGACCACAGCCTCATGACAATACACAGATTAAAAGAAATAATCATTTTAAGATGTAAGAGTTAGTTAACAAGAAGCCTAAACTATCGGCCAAATGGTGTTGTAATTAAAATAGTTTCTGTGTTATTATTTGGTTCTAGGCAGCCAAGAAACAAACAAGCAGTTTCTGTCTACTATTACCAAATCCTGAGGTAGCCCCACAGCCCACACCCTGTCTGCCTTCCAAAGCCACAGTTGAGTACCTCTGGGTCAGGCCTCACAGCGCTGTTCTTGTTGAGGGCATAGATGTGCATAGAGATCAGGGTGCCTGTGAGCAGAAAAGACGCTGACAACAAGAGGTCACGAGGCAGCCAGGCTCACCTCCACATTAGGCCTGAATTCCCTGATGTCCCCTATCTGGGACACTAGCCGCTGTCTGTGCACTGAGTGACACTGAGCTCTTGGTCACAAATAAAAGTATTTTAATCACCATAATCAACAGCTCCAGTAGCCGGGTACTGAGAACAGCGTCTAACCCAGACATCTGTGGAACAGAAACAAGAACAGTGGCGGTGGTGGGGAAGAGACAGAAATCTTTAATAAATAAATAAATTTAAAAAAAAAAAGAACAGTGAACCCAAGCCACCACGAAGTCATACAGGCAGCAGCTACTTACTGTAGCCTTTTGACTGTCTATCGCCTGGCTCTCAGAATGTTATTATGCTGTTAATTATAAGAGATACCATTTATTAGGTGCCTACTACATGTCAGGCTTGGGTCTGACCATTTTTATGAAGCCACAACACAGAGCAGATGTAGTAAGGATGGCCCTCTTGTTCATCCTTGCCACCTGGCTAGCTTAGCTCCAAAACAACCACACAGAAATTGTATGAATTAAATTACTACTCTAGCCTCTGATTGCCTAACTCTCACATCTTGATTTAACACATTTCTATTAATTTGTATATTGCCACGTGGCAGTGGCTTACAGGAAAAATTTCAGCATGTCTGACTCTGGTGGCTCCATGGTGTTTCTCTCTGACTATGCTTTCTTCCTCCCAGAATTCAGTTCCATCTTTCCCACCTACCTCCATTCTGCCCTATCAAACCAAGGCAGTTTCTTTATTCATTAACCAATGAAAGCAACACACAAGCATCTAAAACACTTGATTTTAGAGAAGCCAGAGCCCAGTTTGCAGCGCTCTCAGGTAATCTCACACTACTGCATTAACTCAGGCACAGCCACCACTCAGCCCTCTCCTGCAGGACACCATCTTGAGCTCCACCCTTTCTCCAGATTCCCACAATGTAGCCAATCAGCACCAATCAATTTCCTAAATTCCACAAAGCAGCCTGCCCTACCAAGGCCATAGGAAACAGCTTAGAGGCTCTTTCCTTCCATCAGAAGCCCTAGGAGCATCTGGGCAGCCAGCCCCAATCAATTCAGTGAGTAAAGTCCCCATGAAGAAACAGTGTGCAAACAATGAACATTGACTGGTCTCCTAGCTGAGCCTGCTATTGTACCTTAGCTCCTGCATGGTCTTCAGACAATTGTGAGGAGTGGAAAAGACCCAAATAGATGAAGCCTTGAGTGAATGTGTGTTGTTGACACGGGCAAGGCCATGTCAAGGAGCCTGGCCTCAAAACTGTAGGAAAATGGCAAAGCTTCACTTTCCTGAGGTGAATCTCAGAGGAACAGCAAACATCCTCTGTCAGTGTACAGATATTGGTAGTGTGTGCAGAAAGCATCCATCATGTCTTTTTCCCCCGGGAGAGCATGAAGAAATCTCACCTAAAGAATCTTTGACTACCGTGATTAATTAAACCTGCCCTGCCTTGACTGTGTGAAAAACCCTGCCTCTCTGTTCATATAAACAAACACACTGAGCTTGTGAAGGGAACTTCAGCTTCTCCACCAGAGACCCCAGTCCACTGAATCCCAGCTATACTTGTGTGTCTGTGTCTCTGTATATGTGTTTGTCATTTCTTCATTTCCTCAACACCCCAGTCAGGTCTGTCCCTGGAGCCATGCACGGACAGCACAGACACTGAAGAGTACCACATTCCTGCTGCCAGGCTTGCTGTGTTGTCTGATCAGAACTTACAGAGATTGGATAAGGTAATATAAACCTTGACTGCCAGGGCTTGGGAGGCACAGGCAAGTGGATCTACATGAGACCATCCTGGTCTACAAAGAGAGCTCCAGAACATCAAGGACTACACAGAGAAACCCTGTCCTGAAAAAACCCTCCCGAGGGTCCTGGTACACACAGCTGTCAGTCAGTGATACATGGCCTTTTTTTTTTTTACCACTATGCACCTAATGATGTGCCTTTGTGATCTTTCAGCAGCCTCGTCCCTTGAGGCTCTCAGAAATGGACTGCCATCCTCCCTTCCAGGGCTGTGTCATTCATGCCTTGCTTTTTTGGCTTCATCAAATCAGCCCTACCTGGTGTAAACAACAAAAACTAAAATGTGACCTACCCACGCTGAGTCACAAAGGCAGGTGTTGTCCTCACAGCTATGAAGAACTTGCTTCCTAAGGGGACCTGTCAGGAAAAAAAAAAACACAAATACTTGTGGGCTAGTCCACTGAAACACGCACATACACAGGTGTCATCAATGTTGATATTGTAGGTGAAGAAGCTTCTTGGAGACTACAATGCTTGAACTGAAGCCCATATTAATACCCTAATGTCACCCTGGGTGCATCTCCAGAAGAAAGTCTTTTGATAAAAAAGAAAAAAGAAAAAAAACTATCCTATGAAGGCAACAGAGGCAAATGATCAACCACACACATTGCAATTAGAATAAAGAAACAACTAACATAATAAAGAATATCTTTCCAGTAAGTGTTACAAAAGAAATCAATGGAATTCCTAAGAAAAAACATAAAATGATGATTCTAAGGAAACTTGAAAAGATGTGGAAGAATAGAGACTTTATTAAAAAATAAACAAAAAGTCCTTCAATTGGGAAATATAAAAAGAATTAAATATCCTCAATCATACTACAAAGATATATTTTCAACTATGTTCAAGCAGCATTATAGCCAGAACCTGGAAACAGCCTAGATGCCCCTCAACTGAAAATGGATAAAGAAAATGTGGCACATTTACACATTAGAGTACTACTCAGTGTTAAAAAAAAAACAAAAAACAAAAACAAAAAAACAATGACATCTTGAATTTTGAATGCAAATTGATGAAACTAGAAAACACCATCCAGAGAAGGTAACCCAGATGCAAAAAGATTAATTATGGTATGTACTCACTCATAAGTGGATATTAGCTATAAACAAAGGATACTGAATATATAGTTCATGATCCTAGATAAACTAAGTAACAAAGTGAGCCCTAAAAAAAAAAAATACAACCCTGGTAAATCAACCTGCTGCAGTGAATGGCCACACACCCAGGAGCACATGGACAGCACAAACTGAACTTGACAGGTTTCGGGTGGGAGAAGAAGACACAGAGAGGAGTATTAGGGAAGTGGAGCACAGGACTGGGAGGAATTGGGAGAGGGTGTAGTAATAGGAGCGGCGGGGCTGCGTCCCCAACACCCCAGCCGCCTGCACGGCTAGCTTATGCCTGGAAATAATTACACGGAAACTGTATTCATTTAAACACTGCTTGGCCCTTTAGCTCTAGCCCTTACTGGCTAATTCTGTTATCCCGATCAACCCATCTCTAATAAACTGTGAGCACCGGTCTTACCGGGAAAGATTCAGCATGTCTGACCTGGCGACTTGCTTCATCGCGTGCATCTTCCTGGGAGCTGGGAGCATGGTGTCTCTCTGAGGCATCTGCCCCCAAGAGGAGAGCTGTCGAGTCTGAGCTCACTTCCTCTTCCTCCCAGCGTTCTGTTCTGTTTACTCCTCCCACCTATCTTCTAACCAATGAGGACCAAGCAGTTTCTTTTTATTTAACCAATGACCTTCCTCCATCAAGAGGGGATGAATATGATCCAATTACATTATATAAAATTCTCATGCGGCACATATACACATTAGAATTCTACTCAGCAGTAAAAAGCAATGACATCTTGAATTTTGCATGCAAATGGATGGAAATAGAAAACACTTTACTGAGTGAAATAACCCAGACCCAAAAAGATGAATATGGTATATACTCACTCACTAGGGAATTCTAGCCATAAACAAAGGTCATTGAGCCTATAGTTCATGATCCTAGAGAAGCTAAATAATAAGGTGAGCCCAAAGAAAAACATATATAGATCCTCCTGGAAATTGGAAGTAGATAAGATCACCAGGCAAAAGTTGGGAACATGGGGTTGGGAATGGGGTGGGGAGAAGGGGAGAGAGGGAGAGAGAAGGGAGAAGGGGAGTATTGGGGAGAGCTTGGGGGAGTGGGATGGTTGAGATGGAGGAAGGGTGGATATGGGAACAGGGAAGAAGATATCTTAATTAAGGGAGCCACGTTAGGGTTGGCAAGAGACTTGGCTCTAGAGGGGTTCCCAGGTGTCCAAGGGGATGTCCCCAGCTAGGTCCATGGGCAGCAGAAGAGAGGGTGCCTGAATTGACCTTGTCCCATAGCCTCACTGATGAACATCTTGAATATCACCATAGAACCTTCATCAGGCAATGGATGGAGATAGAGACAGAAACCCACAACGAAGCACTGGACTGAGGTCCCAGGATCCAGATGAAGAGCAGAAGGAGGGAGAACATGAGCAAGGAAGTCAGGACTGCAAGGGGTTGGTCCACCCACTGAGACGGTGTGACTGATCTAATGCGAGCTCACCAAGACCAGCTGGACTGGGACTGAACGAGCATGTGATCAAACCAGATTCTCTGAATGTAGCTGACAATGGGGGCTGACTGTGAGGCCAATGATAATGGCACTGGGATTTTATTCTACTACATGTACTGGCTTTTTGGGAGCCTAGTCTGTTTGGATGCACATCTTACTAGACCTGGATGGAGGGGGAAGGGCCTTGGACTTCCCACAGTGCAGGGAACCCTGACTTCTCTTAGGACTGGAGCGGGAGGGGGATGAGGAGTGGGGGGAATGGGAAGGAAATGGGAGGGGGTGGAAATAAACAAATAATAAAAAAGAAAGAAAAAAAAGACACAACTGTAACTGAGAGTCAAGTTCAACCTCCAAAACTTTTTCATCTATTGCCTCATTTTAGGGGTAAAAGAATAGGTTCTGAGGCAAAAGAGGCAAAAGGTCACCATCCAAGAATCCAAAGTCAGAGGGGAAGAGCACCATGTAGATACCAAGAGCAGTCAGGAAACTAGGATAAAGTTCAGTGAGATGGGAGGGTAAATTGTCGCATTCCCCTTTGCTCTAGTTTTTAACAGAGCATGGGATTTAGGACAGAAAGAAAGGACCTTTGGTCCTGTGGGTTGAGAAATATATCCCTTGTTATTAGGGAAGGCAGAGGAGAAAACATTTGGGAGCATGTCAGGAGCTTCTGGGGAGGGAGTCTTGTAGTTCAATAGGGAAGGTGACCTCACCATAGACTCTCAATGATTGGTTTTCTTTTTACAGTAGCATGTTGCCTCTCTGTTATCAGTTTCTCATCACTAAAATAAGGACAAGGGTAATTTAACCATACTTACTGAACATCTGATAAACAATACTGAATTCTTTTAAGCCAAGATTGGTGTCTCTTTTTCTTGTTATGTGTGTACTCCCTACCACCCTGCCTGGCACACAGATAAGTGTTCAGGTGAAAGTCACCAGCAAAACAGCTGACTGTCTGTATCTGTGTGTTTCCCTCTATAACATGGATTTTAGTTTGAAGTCTGTTTTCTTAGATATTAGGATAGCTACACCAGCTTGTTTAAAAGGAGATCAAGGGAATACAAATTGGAAAGAAAGAAGTCAAACTTTTGCTATTTGCAGATGACCTGATAGTACACATAAGTGACCCCAAAACTGTACCAGAGAACTCCTACATCTGATCAATAAATTTCAGTAATGTAGTAGGGTACAAGATCAACTCAAAAAAAATAAGTAGCCCTCCTATATACAAATGATAAAGATGCTGAGAAAGAAATCAGAGAAATATCAACCTTCATAATAGCCACAAATAGCATAAAACATTTTGTCATAACACTAACTAAAGAAGTGAGAGACATATTCAAGAGGAATGGTGTCTTTGAAGAAAGAAATTGAATAATATACCAGAAAATGAAAAGATCTCCCATGCTCTTGGATAGGTAGGATCATAATAAAAATGACAATCCTACCAAAAGCCATCTATAGATTCAATGCAATCACCATCAAAATCCCAACACAATTCTTCACAGACCTTCACAAAACAATACTCAGCTCTAAATGAAAAAACAAAAACCCAGGATAGCCAAAACAACCCTGTACAATAAAGGGAGTTCCAGGGACATCACCACTTCTGACATAAGTTCTATTATAGAGCTACAGTAACGAAGACAGCTTAGTATTGGCATAAAAACAGACAGGTTGATCAATGGAATCAAATTGAATACCCAGATATTTACTTACACTGATTTTTAACAAAGAGGTTAAAATTTTGCAATGGAAAAAGGAAAGCATCTTCAACAAATGGTACTGGCATAACTAGATGTCAACATGTAGAAGAATACAAATAGTTCCATATCTATCCCCACACACATAACTCAAGTCAAAATGGATTAAGACCTCAATATAAATATAATAACACTGAATATGATATAAGAGAAAGTAGGAAGTAGCCTCAATGCATGGGCACAGGAGACCACTTCCTAAGTATAACCCCAGTAACTCAGACATTGAGCAATGATAAATAAATGGGAACTCCTGAAACTGAGAAACTTCTATAAACAAAAGGACATGGTCAAAAAGACAAAAAGGCAGCCTACTGAATGGTAAAAGATCTTCACCAACCCCACATCAGACAGTGGACTGATTTCCAAATTATATAATGAACTCAAGAAATTAGATGTCAAAATATCAAATAATTCAATTAAAATGGGGTACAGATCTAAACAGAGAATCCTCAATAGAAGAATCTCAAATGGCCCAAAAGATACTTAAGGAAATGTTCAACTTCTTTAGCCATCAGGGAAATGTAAATAAAAACAACTCTGAGATACCATCTTACACCTGTCAGAATGCCTAAAATCAAAAACAACAATGATAACTTATGCTGGAGAAGATGTGGAGTAAAGGGAACACTCATCCATTCCTGGTGGGAATGCAAACTTGAACAACCACTCTGGAAATCAGTATGGCAATACTCAGAAAATTGGGAATTAACCTACCTCAGGATCCAGAAATACCACTCTTGGGCTTATACCCAAAGGATGCTGAATCATACTACAGGAGCATTTGTTCAGCTATGTTCATAGCAGCATTATTTGTAATAGCCAGGTCTTGGAAACAACTTAGATACCCCTCAATTGACTAATGGATAAAGAAAATGTGGTAGATTTACACAGTACTACCCAGTGGTAAAAAAACAAAACAAAACAAAAACAAAAACATGACATTTAAAAATTTGCTTGCAAATAGGTGGAAATAGAAAAAATCATCCTGAATGAGGTTACCCAGATACAGAAAGAGGAGCATGCTCTGTACCCACTCAAAAGTGGACACTAGGTGTAAAGCAAAGGATAATAAGTCCATGACTTCAGAGAAGCTAAGTAACAAAGAGAACCCTAAGAATATATATGCATCCCCTTGAGAAGGGAAATAGACAAGATCTCCTGAGAAAATTGGGAGCGTGGGGTTGGGGTAAGAGAAGATAGAATAGGAGGAGGAGAGAAGGAGGGGAGTAGAACTTGAGGAAATGGGATAGTCAAGATGGAGGAACAGAGATGGAGAGCCAGGAAAGAGATATCTTGTTTGAGGGAGCCATTATGGGGCCAGTAAGAAACCTGGCACTAGAAAAATCCCAAGAATTCACAAGGATGATCCCAGCTAAGACCCTAAGCAGCAATGGAGAGGGTTCACTAACTGCCCTTGCCCTATAGTCAGATTGATGACTGTCTTAAATGTCACCATAGAACCTTCATGCAGCAACTTATGAGAGCAGAGGCAAAGATTCACAGTGAAGCATTGGGCTGGGCTCCCTAAGTCCAGTTGAAGAGTGGGAGGATATGCGAGTTTGGGGGATGGATGGGGCTAGTAGCTTGAAAGGTCAGGTGGATGGGTTTGAGGAGAGCCTACCTACAGAAAAGTCTCCTGATGGATGGTTAGAAAAGCCGAGAGAGTTGGGGAGGGGTCCGGGGTTTTGTCCCACTGTGGATGTTATAGAGACTGGAGTTTGCCACCACATGGCTGTTCACTCACCTCTTAAGTCCCCTCAGTATTAGAGGAAGCTTTGTTTTGTACAATCTTCTATATCAGGCTCAGGAGTTTGTTGATTTACTGTGTTTGGTACCATAGATTTTTCTAGCTTTTCTTTATCTATTCCTTTCATGAAATTTATTATTTCATATAATTGAGATTGTCTTTATTTCTTCTCTGAGTATAATAATATTTTCAAGTATCTTTTACAGTGCTGATTTGATGGTCGTGAACTGGCTTAGTTGATTCTTTTCATTCTTTTTTTTCTTTCATTTCTGTCTTCTCCAGGTCATGAGGTCATGAATCTGATTCATCTGCTTGTTCTTTCAGGTAATTGGTCATATTTTGCCGGAGAGCCTTTGACATTATCACCTAGCATTTACCTATTTCAGTAACTTTGAGTTCAATAGTTGAGGAGGAGGAGTCATGCTGTCTTGCTTTTTCATGCTTTCAGCATCTCTTTGCTGTGAGTGGAACATCTGCCAGTTTGAAGCTTCTCAAGAGCTGTGAGAACGTGGGAAACAACTCCATATAGCATTGGAGCCGGTGGGGTGGTTTGAAGAGTTTTGGTGGAATGCAGATGTCTGCCAGGTCCTTTTGGTGTGTGATGTCAGATAACTTCAGGGTTCTATGTCTAGTGTTTCTTTGTGGTAGAAATGACCCGTATATTGGTGAGAGTGTAGTGTTGAAACCACCCACCATTACTGTGTTGGAGCCAATGTTTGGTATTAGATCTGTTAATGAAACTTGGTGCCTCAGGGTTTGGTGCATATATGTCTAGTAGAATAAATTTATCTTAATTTAGACTTTCTTATTTGAAAGTTGGAAAGAAGAAATGAATCACCTCCAGTCATCCATTTTTCTGACAATTCCCTGATTTTTAAAAATTATTTATTTAATGTTCATGGACATTTTGCTTCCATGTGTGTCTGTGTACCACATGCATGTAGTACCTGCAGAGGCCAGAAGGGGTGTCAAATCCCCTTGAACTGGGACTACAGATGGTTCCTTGTGAGCTATTACATAGAGTCTGGGAACAGAATGTAGGTCCCTGGAAGGCAACTGCTAAATCTATGAAAATGGTAAACTTATGAGAATGTGTTGTAGAGATAAAGACGTATTAAACCTCCAGCGTCACTCCCTGATCCTTTCAACAGCATTCTTTTGGAGGATTGTTGAGGGAGGAAGCAGGGCAACTGCCTTGTAGCAGTGCCCTGAATGCAATACCTACTCACTCCATGTTCATTATTATCATAACATTGAAGGGAACAGACAAAAGCATCTTGTGCTAAGTACTGCCATTTTGACTTCAAACTCCATTTTATCTGTATGGTGGCACAAAGTTCGGGATCTCAGGCCTTAGGGGAGCTGAGAACTTTGCAATGACTGATCCACCTTTAGACAATATAAATAGTCTGTTATGCCCCCTTAATTCCTTAAAGTGTTATGGTTGTTCCTAACAGCAAAAAAAATGGATCTGACTTGGTGGACTAAAGAGTTTACCCTTGTGTCAGTTGACAATGATGGAATGCATAGGGATAGCCTTAGTCTTCGACTCTTGATTCCTAAAAACTGTACCTGTAACTTGGAACAGTTGAGTTTATATTTTTATGCTTATAAATCCTCCTTCAGCCCCTGTCAGGGCTGCCAGGAAAAGCAAGACTCCTGAGTCCTTGTCCTGCAGCACTGCCAATCAGTGAGCTGTAGTAATAAGGGCGGCGGGGCTGCATCCCCAGCACCCCGGCTGCCTGGCTATCTTATGCAAGAAATAACAACACACAAACTGTATTCATTTAATCACTGCTTGGCCCATTTCTATCTAGCCTCTTCTAGGCTAATTCTCTCATATTAATTTAGCCCATTTCTAATCATCTATGTAGTGCCCCTAGGTGCGCTTACCGGGAAGATTCTAGCCTATATCCATCCTGGGTCAGAGCTTCATTGCGTGTGTCTGCCTGGGAGCTGGGAGCATGGTGTCTCTCTGACGCGTCTGCTCCCGAGAGGAGAGCTGTGGAGTCTGAGCTCACTTCCTCTTCCTCCCAGCGTTCTGTTCTGTTTACTCCTCCCACCTATCTTCTAACCAATGAGGGCCAAGCAGTTTCTTTTTATTTAACCAATGACCTTCCTCCATCAGTGAGCCCACTTATGTGTGATTTATTAAAGTCTTTGAAACCTATAATTGTTATCTCTCCCTCATAGCACACAATAGACAGGGTGAGACAATGTGAGCGAAAGTATAAAGAACTCTGATTTAGAAAAGGAAGCAATCAAAACTAAAATTCAGCAGTAGTCTTGGATGCCAAAGCTCTTTCCACTACAGTCTACCAGTCTTTAAATGCATAGTGGGCAATGATCCAAGTAGGAATGGAGTAAAGGTACAAGACGACCCACTTAGTGGAGCGGGATCATAATGTCTTTGCTAAGTGTTCACGTCATACCTTGATCTTTCAATCAGTCACTCATTCAACAAATATTTGAAGTTGTAAAATAACCACAAAGTGGGTAAATGTTCACACAAATGGAATGTGCATAGTTGCATGTTCCCTCTGTCTTTGGTTTTGACAGGAGCTCAGGGTTTTAGGAAGAAAGAAAGAAAATATATGGAGTATGCAATACATGTCATGGTACAGGGTAAGACAAAGTTCAAGAAAACATTTGGATAGATGACAAACCAGATTATGGCAAACACATATTCCAGGAACAGTAAATAAGCTGGATTCCTAGAAACCCCAGTTGAAATAAATTTGTGTATGACTCTATGGATTCTGTAAAATTTGAGTTCATTTAGGGAAAAAAATCATGATCGAAGCAGGTATGATGACGCCAATGAAGGGATCATATCCATCCCTTGTGTTCTTTCTTCTTTTAACTTTTGCTATTTTAAAATTTATTTTTTATTTAATATTTTAGTACAATATTTTTGATTATATAATTTCCCTTCATCAACTCATACCAGATGCTCCCCATCCTTTTACCCATCCAACTTCATGTTAGCGGCTAGGCTCACAATCCAAGCATCCATTCCTTGCTTAAGTATAACATTTATAAATTTTTTTGGAAACCATCCCAGCACTGTACAGTTCATGGGTTACTAATTCTTCAAGATCTTATTTTTATAATTTTGCTTTATTAATCCTGGGTGGGTATTTAATTTTTTCAGGCTAACCATAACAAGTATCATTTCACTGATTTCTTTATTATAATTAATGCAAACTGAGATCAAGAAATATGTCTTGACATAGGTAATGGCAAGGAGTATTTTAAGTATTTGGGGAAGGTATTATTATCCTACCCAGTCAAGATACTGAGGCACAGAAAGACTGTAGCCGGCTACATGTGTGGTGAGGCTCACCTGGGGTTGAGCCCTCCTAAATGCAGCTGCAATGTTCCACCCACTGACACATTCATCCCAGATCATAACTGGAGAAGGGTTAGGATAAGCCCTAAGTGAAATGTAAGAAACAGCTGAATTTAGGGTCCAGCTGCAAGGATCACTATGTGTAGAAACTCTCTGCAACTATATTCGTCTGAACACAGATTTACTCCTTGTCATCATTTTCATCTTGTACAAGCAGCTAACCCTATTAAATGTTTGGTAAGTTAGAATATGAATCTCTGAATATCAAGGCTAATTATATCTATTCCATTACTCTATCTCATCAACTAGGATGTTAATAATATATATTAGGTGCTCAATAAATATTTGTGAGCAGTAGAGAGACAGGAAAGTGTGTGCTTATACAGCAATGACCAAGGTCAGTTGCTAAGGCTCTGTTTTCACTGTTTCTCAACGTTGTCTCATATTAATAAACTTTGGAACCTGAGGTCAATACCTGTCTGTCTTCTCCATCATCCCTCCCAAAAGTAGGTGGATCAACTTTCTCGTTACTCAAATGTGGATGTTCCAAAGGTTCAGTGACACTAATGATCCGGAAGCCTCTAACCATGGGTTTCTCTATATTTAGCCCCAGCAGAAGCTTGGATGGTGTTTCTGGGTTCTTCCAAGTAGTCTTCCTGCTCAGCCTATTTCTGGTGCTTTTCAAGGCAGTCCAGTTCTACTTAAGAAGGCAATGGCTGCTCAAGACCCTCCAGAAGTTCCCATCCACTCCTTCCCATTGGCTTTGGGGGCACCACCAGAAGGTAGGAAGAAGGGAGAGAGGGGAAGGACATGAAAAGCTGGTGCTCTGATAGTTTAGTTTCAGTCCATGGGGCAGTTTGCTGTGTGATGAGCATGTGGTTTCTGAATGAAGAATATTCATTGTACTTCTAAGAGTGAGCTTCCCTTAACCATGAGGAGCACACACCCTTTAAGAAGATGTGTGTTGACAATAGACTCAGGATGTACAAGGGCATGGGAAAAGAGCTTGTCCTTACGGTGTGGGTGAGTGATGTCGGGTACACAGAACAACTATCTAGGTTTGTTAAGACTGAGAGAGCTTCTAGACATGATGATTTGGGGGCCATGTTATGTATCAGTTTCCTCTGAGATTAAAACTGTCCTTTTTGGAGGGAAACTTGTGATTACAGTACAGGATGTTCTAAAGAGAGGTAAAACATCCCATTCACAAAGGAAGCCCCTAAGTTACTGGAAGCTCTGTGGGGAGGTGAAACATCCCATCCTGCAGTAGAAGTCCTTAAGTTCAGGAAGCAAGCAACTCAAAGGCTTCAAAAAGTCCCTGAAACTGGCTGGATTCACCAGTCTCCTCCATTCTCAAGTGTGTATAGGCAGTAAGGATGGTTGACTTCTTCTAGCCCTCAGTAGAGCACAGTTTGGTAAGGGGCGGTATGAAGAGGTCCTCAGTGAGGATCGCACACTGGTCACATTTAAGAATAGATAAATTTAGAGCTCATACAGAATGCTGATGCTCTTATCCCCATAATTTCTTTATGGATCAATAGCTACATAACTTATTTACGGATCATTAGCTCCATCTAGCAAGACTTCAGGTTCTGGTCAGGGAAATTCTTGATACAGCACATGTCTGGATGAAAGAAAAGACAGATTGTCAAACTGACCCAAAATTCTGTCTTTTTTTTCTGAACATTTTAGAGGCTATGTCCCTGTGATAGTCGTGCCTCCCCCTATCAAACAAAATACTAGATGTCAAAGAATAATTTCATTAATTTGTCTTTTTCCTGGTATCTGCTCCAAAAGGATAAGGACCTCCAGCAGATTCTTTCCTGGGTAGAGAAATTCCCAAGCGCCTGCTCACAGTGGCTCTCGGGGAGTCATGCACGAGTCATGATCTATGACCCTGACTATGTGAAGGTGATTCTGGGGCGATCAGGTAAGAGTTCCATAGTTTCTTTGCAGCTGCAGCATGTCTACCACCCAACATTCATACCCCAAACGTTCATACCCCAAGTCTGGGGCATTTTAGAAAATAGTGACATTCAGCCATCGATATCTGACTAGTATCTGCTACCATTCTCCCTGTCCAGAGACTAACATATGATTAAAAATACATAGTTCACAACACTTACAATAGCTGCACAGGGCTTAATTTCTTTTTTCTCTTAAAACAAATTGATCAATGTTTTTTTACAAGTTTCCCTGTAGGTGAAGAACAAATTTTATATCTAGACAACTGGATTCAAAATCTCTAATTGCTTACTTCTCTGGGACAAAGGATTACTAAACCACGGCCCAATATAGAAAAAACTCAAGTCTTTTTGTTATTGTTTGGCTTTAAGAAGTGTTTTGTTTGATTTATAAACATCATAGTGACAGAGACATTCAGCTGCTGGTGCAATGAAGTCTGTCTTTCTAAACCCACATAACTGGAAAAGATAGAAAGGAAAAGGAAGCAGTGAGAGGTGATAAGGAAAAACTGTCAGCAGAAATCCACAAAGAACTAATAGCATTGTTGCTAAAATGGCTCAGCTGGTCAAGGGGTTTGCTGCTGAAGCCTGATGATCTGAGTTTGAGCCCTGAAACCCACACTGAAAGTGAGAAGAAGGAACCAACTCCACAGTTGACTTCTGAACACCAGACACTGTGGCAAGTGCACAAACGCACGCATGCATGCACACGCTCGCACACACACAAACACATACACACATTTACAAAATAAGTTTAAAATTGTGAAAAACTGAAGAATTCATAAAAAGCTTGCAGTTTGAACAATATCTTCTTTATCTGGTCTGCAATATCTATGTTACTTTTCAGATCCAAAGGCTTCTGGTATTTACCAATTAGTTGTGCCCTGGATTGGTAAGTATATTAAAATAAAGAATATGTTTTCCTGACTGCTCTTTGGTGAATGGAGAACAATAGGTGCCTGGCCACAAGTATCATGATCCATCCCTAAATAGGGCTTTATTTCTCTTCTTCTAGTCAGTCCTTATCCTTCCTACTGCTTATGTAGTTTTAATGATATCCAGTTTCTGCCACATCATATCTTCAGACATTCATGGACAGACATTTATATATGTCCCTTTATCTTATACCAACCCGTTTCATCCTTTATGTCGGTTTTTTTTATTTTATTTTTTCTAATTAATTTATTTATTTAAGGATTTCTGCCTCCTCCCCGCCACCGCCTCCCATTTCCCTTTCCCTTCCCCTTCCCCAATCAAGTCCCCCTCCCTCATCAGCTCGAAGAGCAATCAGGGTTCCCTGACCTGTGGGAAGCCCAAGGACCGCCCACCTCTATTCAGGTCTAGTAAGGTGAGCATCCAAACTGCCTAGGCTCCCCCAAAGCCATTGCGTGCAGTAGGATCAAAAACCCACTGCCATTGTTCTTGAGTTCTCAGTAGTCCTCATTGTCCGCTATGTTCAGCTAGTCCGGTTTTATCCCAGGTTTTTTCAGACCCAGGCCAGCTGGCCTTGGTGAGTTCCCGATAGAACATCCTCATTGTCTCAGTGTGTGGGTGTACTCCTCGCGGTCCTGTTTTTTCTTAGGCACAGAAGATTTATTAGACAAAATTGGAGTCTCACTTTCCCTGTTTTTGATTAAGAAATCCCACCATTACTTGATTTTCCTTTCCTTATTCCATCCCAATGAATCTTACCAAATGATCCCAGGGGTACCCTTGATTCCATTTCTACTGGACACATTCACATACCAGTCTCCGTCCCAGGCTACGGTTTACTTCTGTTGAATGGGAAGAAGTGGTTCCAGCACCGGCGAATGTTGACTCCAGCCTTCCATTATGATATCCTAAAACCCTACATCAGAATCATGGCGGACTCTGTCAATACAATGCTAGTGAGTTGCTTGATTCTTTCTCATTTCTTCACACACATTCATAGCACACTCACGATTAACTCACTTCAAACAATTTCAGACAGTCACATAGACTAATAACTCATGTTATAAAGTAAATGTTCCACAAATGCATAAATTGGAATGCTCCCATTTATCAGATTGAAATACACTCTTCAGAGAGCACTGTGGTAAGAACATGACTAAGTATTTACCACAGAGAATAAAACACCATGCAACAGAGACTCTTCATCTTTGGCTGGACCGGATGGTGGTGCCTTCTAGATCTTATAGGACAAGAATGTCATGGACCAAGGGCTTCTGCATACTCTTGAGTGAGCTACAAAGTAAAGACAAGGTCCACACTCTCACATTCATCTCTGACACACCATCACCTTTATTAGGCCTGATTTCTGTTCTCACCATGTTTAGCAAACTTTTGATAAGTGAAACGGAATTAAAACCACTCATAAGACATGCTCATTTAGGCCCACAGCTTCTTTACCTTCAAACATTTGATGCCTATATTAGTGTTTGCACTACTTTTTCAAGTCTAATTCACTCTCAGAAACATAAGAGGCCTTTTAGTAAAGTGAAAGATTATATTAGTTTTAAAAACAAAAAAACAGTAACTGGACCCCATGAGAGAGCATGTTGTTTTCATAAAAGGTTTGGAAGAAATAGGCATCAGACTACAAATATTCGCTTCACGCCTTTAATTTGCTACAGACATATGCTCTTGATGGTGACGTACTCCATACTGATTATCCATAGATAAACTAAAAAATCTTAGCCTGAACACAGGTCTTTTGAAGAAAACAATTGTTTCATTGTCACCACAGGACAAATGGGAGAAGCTCAACGGACAGGAGCACTCTCTGGACGTCTTTCACTACATCTCCATGATGACGCTGGACACTGTTATGAAGTGTGCTTTCAGTTACCAGGGCAGTGTCCAGTTGGATGAGTGAGTGAAACCTTCATTTGTAGTCTTTGGTCTTACCAATCTGTCGGGGCTTAGTAAGAGGTACATGGTAACGAAGACAGTTGCCTCTATAGAAAGCAAGGTTCTCACCCAGGCTTAGGCTAAGCTCTAATTTCAAGCCAGCCCCAACATACACAGTAGAATCCTAGCAAGTGTAGAAGCTCATTCTCTAAATGCTCAAGGATTCAAATACCTATAAGACACAAGTGATGTGGGCCTTGGTGTTGTGTGTCCACAGTTGAAAGGATGACTATAGAGCCCACTCTATTCTTGGGTCAGACAATCCCATAACCAGTATATTGTATTTCTTATGCTCAGAAACTCCAGGTCCTACACTAAGGCTGTTGAGGATCTGAACAACCTGACTTTCCATCGAATAAGGAGTGTCTTATATTGGAATAACACCATCTACAAGATGTCCTCTGATGGCCGTTTGTTCTACCATGCCTGCCAGCTTGCACATGAGCACACAGGTTCTGCCTTTCCACCCCTTTCTTCCTTTATCAGGCTCACTGCAAAGATAGGATTATACATCTCAGACACAGTGAGTTTACCAGAAGCCTCTATAGGACTCATGTTAGTCACTACTGAGATATAACTTCTGGGAGCCAGAATTACAAGAATTCCCAGTTTCATTACATTGCATTGGTGACACTGCAGGAGATCCATGCAACAGCCTTTGACATAGCTCTGTGGCCCAGGATATTGATTGGAATCTTGTAGGATATGAGACTGTGCAGCCTTTACTCATGACCAAACTCCCACATGCGCATGCATTCTGGGCTCCCTGGAACACGCAGATTGGGCTCAGGGATCCTGTGAATTACAGAAGCTCTGAGATCTCTCTGACAAATGCTATTATGGGGTAGATGGAGTGATCAAGATGAGGAAAGCTCAGCTTCAGAATGAGGAAGAGCTGGAGAAAGTCAAGAAGAAGAGGCGCCTGGATTTCTTGGACATCCTCTTGCTTTCCAAAGTGAGTGAAGTGCAGGGATGAGGTTTGGTCTGGAAACACAGATTAGATACCAACGTTGCTCTTACCAGTGCCTTTACTCAGATGGAGGATGGGAAGAGCTTGTCTGATGAGGACCTGCGTGCAGAGGTGGACACATTCATGTTCGAGGGCCATGACACCACAGCCAGTGGACTCTCCTGGATCTTCTATGCTCTGGCCGCACACCCTGAGCACCAACAGAGATGCAGGGAGGAGGTGCAAAGTGTCCTGGGTGATGGAACTTCTGTCACCTGGTGAGAAAAACTCAAGATGAAGAAGACCCCTGCCTACATATAAGAGAGATCTTTTCTAAATTGTTTTCTTTTCCTTTTTTCTTCTTTCACATAATACACTCTGACCACAGCTTCTCCTACTTCCCTACTTCCTGTTTTTTCCTAACTCTCCACTTTCCCTCTCCCCTAGACCCAATAATTCTTCATTTGATTTCAGAAAAGAGCAGGCCTCCAAGTGATGTCAAGCAAACACTGCATAACAAGATACAGTAAGACTAGGCATAAACCCTCATTTCCAAGGCTGGACCAGACAACCCAGTAGGAGGAAAAGAGCCTCAAGAGTAGACAAAAGAATCAGAGATAATTCTACTTTCCCTGTTAGGCATCCAACAAAATCCCTAAGCTAAACAATCACATCATGTATGCAGAGAGTTCTAGTTCAGACCCATGTAGGTTCTGTGGTTGCTGCTTCAGTCTCTGTGAACCCTTATGAGCCCTGATTAATAGATTCTGTGGACTGTATTCTTGTGGTGTCCTCACCCTATCTGACTCCTATAATCCTTCCTTCCCTTCTTCTTCAGGGTTCCACCTAATAATTGGCTGTGGGTCTTTGTTTCTGTTCCCATCGCTTCTAGCAGAAGCCTCTCTGGTGATGATTAAGCAAGACGCTGGTTCACAACAATAGCATAATGTCATTAGGAATAATTTCAATAACTTTTTTTGTTCAGTCATGTTCGATTCTATCCTAGGTCTCTGAGTCATCCAGCTTCCTGAGTCCGACTTCCTAGGCAGTGTTGGGCATGAGCTCTCTATAGAGGTGTTAGCGTCAAGTTAGGCCAACCATTTGTTGGCCACCCCCACAAACTATGTGCCACCATTGTTCCAGTATATCTGCATGGCAAGACACCTTGTGGGTCATATTTTGTGGCTGTATTGGTATCCCAGTCCCACCTTGGGAGACCTGCCTGGCTACAGAAGATGGCTGATTCAGGCCCTATATCTTCTCTCTGTCCCTTCCTCCCCACCCAATCTTGCCTGTTCCAATGCCCACCGTCCACAGTCCACCCACAAAATCTATTCTATTTCCCCTTCCCAGGGAGATCCATATTCCACCCTAGACCTCTCCTCTTTATCTAACTTCCATAGGTCAGTGGATTGTAGTGTGATTATCCTTTACTTAACAGCAATATCCACTTATAACTGAGTACATACCATGTGTGTCTCTCAGGGACTGGGTTGCCTTGCTCAGGATGATGTTTTTCTAGTACCCCAGTCCTGTGTGACTTTTCAGGGTGGCTTTTATTTCAGGGACCACCTGGACCAGATGCCCTACACCACTATGTGCATCAAGGAGGCCATGAGGCTCTACCCACCTGTCCCGAGTGTGAGTCGAGAGCTCAACACACCTGTCACCTTCCCTGATGGACGCTCCTTACCCAAAGGTAACCAGAACCAGTTGCCTCAGTCCTCATGTGTACTCTGTTGTCTCAATAAATTGGATCCTTATTTTGAAGTTGTGCTGAGGTCATAAAATTGAGACTGAGGAAGTCTTCTGGAAGAAATGCCACCCCCTAGTTAAATGTCATTCTCAGCTTTGAAATTGCAGTCACTTGAGATATTCAGGGTTGAAAAAGAACGACACAAGTCTTGTGACGATACGGTTTTATTCATGAATAAAAGCAAATGAGAAAGATAATGGAATCCTGCATGTTGGTGCAATGCTTCCCAGTGTCTCGGGAAATTTTGAGTTGATGAAAGAGAGGAGCCAGGGATAAGTTCTGGGATCCTCATCTCTATAGGGAAACATGTATTAGTGAACTGGTCATTGGGTATGATACCAGGTCTGCCACATCCTATCACTGTAAACATAAGAAAAGATAACGGGCCTCATGGACAATTTAGTATTACATATGAAAAATGGGCATAAAACAGCACCTTAGGAATGGCAGGGAGGGAATTGTGAGTGTTCTGTGAGCTAATGTGTGTTCTCTGATGGTACATGTAAGACATTTGATGAGTGTGTGTTGACACTTCACTTACTAGAAGCAGATGCTCCCATACTTCACTACTCTCTATCATCACTGGATTCATGGTTCTCTAAAGCACACTTTGCTAAGCTCCCTATTGCCCAAAGGATTATCAGCTCTAAGTGATGACTCCTTAAGCACATGCCAGTCTCCTGTTGGATGTGAGTCTAGAACCCATTTCTTTGGCTTAATTCCACTCCATGTCTTCCCCTCACAGGTATCACAGTTGCAATCAGCATTTATGGCCTTCACCATAACCCACGTTTTTGGCCAAACCCTAAGGTATGAAGGCCCTGAGAAGAGAGAAGAGCCACTCAATTGCAACTTCAGACATTCTGTCTCCTTTTGCATTGGAAATGGGCTTCACTTTGGTTTGTCCTGGTCCCTGTGCTCTCTCTGCAGGTGTTTGACCCCTCTAGATTTGCACCAGATTCTTCTAGGCACAGCTACGCTTTCCTGCCCTTCTCAGGAGGAGCAAGGTGATAGGAAAGGGTTGGGAGGAAAGGGAGTCCCTGGCACGTATTAATATTTTCTATTTCTGATCGCTTATGTTTCATTTGGTCTACTTTTGTGTATTATTGTTATGTGTGGACAGATAGTGTCAGGTATATGCACCAAAATGGAAGATGGCAATTCAGTATACCACAGAGGGTTTTAATCCACTGCCCAGTGGTTACTGAAATATTTGTAAGAAAAACTAGTATATATTGGTATTTTTACAAATGCTGAACTTCATATTTCTGAATTGTATTCCTTATGCAAGTTAAAAGCAAGAATTTTAGTTTTCAATGACATTAAAGGGAGAATTTTTCTTTCCCAAAATTCCCAGTAGGTTTTCTTATTAATTCAACTGTTGGGTGCTTCTATAATTCCCTGAAATATATGTACCTATAAACATGTATGTAATAAATGTATATTAAGAATTACAGGTGATATATATATATATATATATAATTGTAGAAATTTTATGGGCATTTCTGTTAAAGTAATATATATATAAGAGTTCCCAGCTCATTGTACGATGGACACCAGAGGCTATCATCTTACATTTTTGGCCTCTACCCTCACAAAAATTTTACCGCATAGACAAATGTTTGCAACTCGTATTTCCCAATTTGCAAAGCCATGCGTATGGGAAGGGACATCAGCTACAGGGGATTCAGAGCTACTTAGCTCTTGGCTTGTCCTTTAGATGTGATAGTGAGGGTAATGAGGAGCATCTCTGGCAACTTCAGCAGTGTGATCTTAAGTAGGAAGTGAGGCTAGAAACTCAACAATCCTGTGTTAAGTGTGGTTATGGCTGGGGCATCTGGATGCTGTTCTACCTAATGGAGTGCATAGGAAGAAGTGTGTGGACAACAAAGACAGCAAAATTGTAAATAAGGGATTTTCTGCGGTCCGATAAGATGGCTGCAAATGATGGCAGTCTGAGAGGGATGAGGGGTCGGAGCCCGACAACTGAGCAGGAGGAAGATGGAGAACAACTTGAGGATTCTAAATCAGGTGCATTCACCAGAAATTTCTACCACTGATATTTGAGTCCCACTGTAGGATCAATTCAGTTTTTATGCATAGATGATAATCTACAGGATGGTGACTTATCCATCCTCATCTTAAACCTAATAGGGGTGATCATAGTGGAGATCCAAAAACTTTGTGGAGAGAATTGGATAACCCAATGACTACTTCATTAAATAATTCATGTGCTTGGACTCGATGCCCCACAATGCTGGCACTGTTCAAATGACATTTCACACAGCCAAGAGCAGGTCTAGGGTTAGACGTAACATTAGAGGAGTGAAAATTTGTCATAGGTCAGAAATCTATGCACGAAGACAAGGGATTCAGGTGGTTTTGTGAACTTAAAGCAGGGAACGATTTAGGTGTGTGACCTATGTGGAAAATGATTAGGCTTGTACCATGAAGGGGGCCCGAATGCCCAACATGTCTGAGGACGCATCTCACTTTATGTCTCTGCTTGGTTCAGAAACTGCATTGGGAAACAGTTTGCTATGAATGAGATGAAGGTGGCCGTGGCCCTGACCCTGCTCCGCTTTGAGCTGCTGCCAGATCCCACCAGGATCCCGGTCCCCATGTTAAGACTTGTGTTGAAGTCCAAGGATGGGATCCACCTGCGTCTCAAGAAGCTAAGATAATTCTGGAGGAGAAAGGGACAACTCTTGGGACCTGCTGCCTTCAGGGCTTTCTACTCGTCCCCTGCTTCTGTCCCGGGCTTATCTGTATTTCTTCTGCTTTCTTTCTGACACCTGTTCCTCTGCTGTCTGTGATGTCTCCTGTCGTCCCAACTTCCTGCTCTTTCTCACACTCTCCCTAGACTCTTCCCAGTTGTGTGTGCGCCTGTCTGCCACATGGTTGTGTCTCTGACTGGCCACATAACCCCTAAACACCTGCCTGGCCTCAGTTTACCCTTTATAACCATCCCCCTGAAAGAAGAAACATTTTAAATGGAGACACTTGTGCCTCTCCCTTTGGCTCTCAGACTCTTGAGTCAGTAGACACCACGAATTCAAATGTCCTTAGGAATCACACGCTGGGAGAAAATTAACATTAAAAGTCTGCATCACCCAGAAGGGGAACTTGATTCACAAGCAGAGGCTCTCCAGATTCTTTCTACTTATCTTATGTTAAAGTTAATGTGTTCAGATTTAGGGCATTTGTTCCAATTTTCTTATGAAAAAATAATCTTGTTACAGAGAAATGAACAGTTTTTCCTCCTTTGACCCAAGCCAAAAATAAATCTATTTTACTTCATCTACTTCTGTTTCCTATTTTTGTTTCAGATGCAGGCATGAACCCAAGTGTCCTAAAGGGGCTTTGGCAAGCCAGCCATCAGGGAATCTTGTTACTGTCTGGTCCCTACTTTTAGAGTGTGGTAGAATTCTCAGCTCTTGAGAGGTTTGCTTTGCTTTTTGACCCTTTGAGTTGCCTGTCTATAAATTGGACTGATGATTTGGTGAAGCCAAGGAGTTTTCTGATTTTAACCTGATCTTATTTGCTTAGAGTACTCTAGTTATTCATTAAGGAGATTTGGAGTATTCCTGCTAAATGCACATGAGCTGGACCTGGATTCTTTGGTGATTTCAGCACCAACTATAAAGAAAAGTGTTTGTCATCCTTGCATCACACACAAAAGTTCATAAAACACTACTACAGCTGACTCCACAGTATGACTTTAGAGTCTACATTATGACTGCTACATACTGACTCTCACACGGTGACTTCAATACTGTGTTCTCACTAGTAACAGGTCATCCTGATAAAAGCTAAACTAAAGTTCTTGAGGTAATCTATGTCATAAGCCAAACAGACCTAACATATTTTCAGAGCATTTTACCCAAACACAAAAGAATCAACCCTTTTCTCAACACCTCATGGAACATTCTCCAACACTGATTAAATACTTGCACATGTCCCAACCGATACAATAAAACTAGAAACATCCTATCTGATCACCATGGATTAAAGCCGGATATCAAGAACAGAAAAACTAAGACCTCATGGAAACTGAACAATGCATTACTGAATGAAAAGTGGGCCAAGACAGAAATCAAGAAAGAACATAAAAACCTCCTATAATTGAATGAAAATGAAAACAACATATTGAAATCGATGGAACATAATGAAGGTAGTTGTAAGAGGCAAATTCATACCACTGAGTGCCTAGATTTCCACATATCTGTATTTATGTCCTCCTTTTCATCTCTAACTTTGTTAACTTGGATCTCTCCCTTCCACCTTTAGTTAATTTGGCTATTGGTTTTCTTAACCAACTGTTTGTTTTCTGTTATTGTTTGTTTGTTTCTACTTTATTGACTTCAGTTCTGAGTTTGATTGTTTCTTGCCATCTACTCCTTTTAGATTTTATTTTTCTTTTGTTCTAGAGCTTTCATGTATGTTATTAAATTACTAATACAAGATCTCTCCAATATTAGGCACTTTTTCTTGAAATTCATAAATCTGTCAGCTCCCCTCCAATCATATTTCTCAATTTAGCTAAGAAACAAGTGTGACATACCATGGGGTGAATTTCCTATTTAAAGGGGCCTACAAGTTAGACTGTATGAATTAGGAGAGCCTCTCTGCAATTTGCCACATGTAACTTGGGTTTACGTACTTGCAATATAGAGATTATCAAACACAAAACACAAAAACATGTAAAAGAACTTGGAGGGAGATGGTATCAGAATCCTCGTTTTCTTTAGCCTGTCTAGGTCATAGCAACCACAAAGTAATACAAACAACAACAGCAACTAAAACAAAATTAAGGGCATCTGGGGAGCAAAATGAAAGCCAGAAGAGTGTGAGGAAGGAATCTTGGGGTGTGTGTGTGTGTGTGTGTGTGTGTGTGTGTGTGTGTGTGTGTGCATTCTATCTCAGAGGAAAGAGACCTGAAAATGCAGATTGAGATCATCAAGATCATGCATGGAACGTGTATCTGTCTCCAGCCTCCCACACAAGCAAGCCAATCCCATCTCAGCTCCCACAGCTGTCCCTTCTGGCAACAGCTTGTCCAGCGCCTGGCACCCTATCATTTGGGTCCTGACTGAAATCTGCTTTTCCAAGACTCAGCTCTTGGCTGCTGCAAATTCACATACAACCTCCTGGGTCTAGCTATCTCAAAGGTGTCAGCTCCCCCTGGTGGCTGGTCAGTGTTGGCAGTACGTGGCTGGAGACACTCCCAAGTCTCCCACTAGGTAACAGCAAAGTTAGAAAATTCTAAGTCTACCAAAAACAGCCACCATTCTGACATTAAAATATTTTGTATCAAAAATATAAAATTCACCTAACAAATTATTAAATGTGGATAATCTGTGTAATATATATTGTTGCTCCCCAACATACTTTTGTTGAACACCAAGGCCAGAAGGACAATGAATTATTGTAGAATCGCTTCCCCTCTTACATTATACTATAAATTTAAATATACTTAAGATGTATTTCTATTTAATGACATGTAATTGGTACATAATTATAATCATTTGACTTCAAAACCAGTTAATTTAGGTAGAAAAACTTAATTGTGTGTGAATTGGTGTCTAGTGAAGCTTTGGAAAGTCTACATTTGCTTCTTTAAAAATGTTTATTGTAGGTGGGGGTGGGAATGGAGGAAGGGGGAGGGGAAACTGCAGTTGGGATTAAAATTAATTAATTAAATAAATAAAACGTGAAAATATTTATTGTGAAAAAGGAATATAAAAATTCCTCTTATTTTCTGACTTTATTTTCTATGTTAAACGTTGTATTAAAGAATTTTGAATGACTGTGTTCTGTCTCTTAAATATATAAATTCGGAGGAAGAAACAGTAAATATGTTTTGTAAAACAATATGTAAAAGTACAAAGGATCTACTAACATGGCTACTTTCATTATTCTGTAAATAAATAAAATTCAAGAGTCAGATATTAGGGTATAAACAAAACGCAATGGTGAAATGATCAGCTGACCCATCTCTCCACCTTTCCAGATTAAAAAGCTCACCAAACAATTAGGCCTCTCCCTTTTCCTTCCTTTGTCTCTCTATCCTCATCTGGGTTTATTCTGACTAGCTGAACATGGATTGACGTCTTTGGCAGTTTTAGAGGGACAGTGCAAGGATATCTCCCCCAACAACCCACCACAATGGTCTGGTACGAGAGAGCTTGTGTGGAAGCCCCATAAAGGTCTGAATTCCAAAATCCCATTAGGAGTCCAGGAAAGTGAAAACAAAAAGGGAAAATTGGGGAGCAGAGGACTGAGTTGTGACCGAATGCCTGTGGCATGGAAATTATAGCTGTGTGTGATCACCTGGAGGCTCAGTGGTACTGGAAGGGAATCACTTAGGCGTCATCATTTTGATGATGTCACTAACCAAGATGGTGACCAAGCAAATGTTGCCACCTTCTTGATGACATCACTAATCAAGATGGTGGCTAAGTTATTTGGTTGCTGCCATCTAGATGACATCACTAGCCAAGCCATTTAACTAGCCAAGTTCAGTGGTGTCACCTTCTTGATGATATTAGCTAAAATGTTGGCCAAGTTACATGGTTGCTTCTTTTTGAGCTCAGCTCTGTGATAAAATTGGCCCATTCCCCATCAGGACAATAGTTTTCATGGGATCTAAAAGATGCAAGAGCTAGACACACAGGGCAGGAGGAAGTGTCCTGAGGTAGCCAAGCCCAAAACAGCAGAACAAAGACACAGAAGAAAGAATGCCATTGTGTCAAACCAAGGAAGAGGAGTTCATATGTCTTACCACCAGTTGTGACTAGGTTCTCTCTAAATGGTTGTCATTTGGACCTCAATGAATCTCTGCTTGGCTCCTAGGCAAAAGTTGCTGCTGGGGGAAAGAACCCATGAAAAAAGCAGAAGGCATGGGAAGATGTGTCTGAGGTCTGTGTGGATATTAGACATAAAGCAAAAGATAACCAGAATACAGTCCATAACCACAGAAAAGATATATAATAAAGAGGACCCTAAGAGAGATCTGCATGGATTCCCCCTAGGAAGGGGAAATAGTCAAGATCTCCTTAGTGAATTTGGAGCATTGTGGGGGAGGGGGACAGAAAGGAAAGAAGAGGACAGAAGGGGTTGGCAAGGAGAACTTGAGGAATGGGATGGTTGAGATAAATGGAACCTTCATCCAGATCATTATGGGGAAACCCACAGAAACAATTGGCCTGAGCTAGTGGGAGCTCACTGACTCTGGACTGACAGCAGGAGACTTACGTAGAACCAAACTAAACCCTCTAAATATGGGTCACAGTTGTGTGGATTGGGCAGTTTTTGGGGCCACTGGCAGGGAGACCAGGATTTATTCCTAGTGTGTGAACTGGCTCTAAGGAGCCTATTCCCTATGGATAGATTCCTTGCTCAGCCTAGATACAGGGGAGGGCCTTGGTCTTGTCTCAAAGTGATGTGCCAGACTTTGTTGACTCCCCATGGAGGCCTTACCCTCTAAGAGGAGTAGATGGGGTAACGAGTCAAGCTGGGGAAGCAGGAGGAGGGAGGCAGGTACTGGGATTATTATGTAAATAAAAAATATTGTTTAAAAAGAGAGAGAAAGAAAAAAAATTTAAATCTAAAAAAATCCTGATAGGAAAAAATCCAGGAAATCTGGTAAACTATGAAAAAATCAAACCTAAGAATAAGAGAAATAGAAGAAGGAGAAGAATCCCAGCTCAAAGGTCCAGAAAATATTTTCAACAAGATCATAGAAGAATATTTTTCCTAATCTAAAGAAGGAGCTGTCTATAAAGTTTCAAGAAGTTAACAGAACATCAAATTATTGGATCAGAAAGAAAGATTCCTTGCCATATAATAACAAAAACAATAAACATACAGAAAAAAACAAGAATATTAAGAATATTAAAATCTGAAAAGGAAAAAGACCAAGTAACATTTAAATGAAGATCTATTAGAATTACACTTGACTTCTCAGTGGAGACTCTAAAAACCAGAAAAGCCTAAACAGATGTCTGGCATACTCTAAGACACCACAGATGCCAGCTCAGACTACTATATGCAGAAAAATTTTAATGACCATAGATGGAAAAATCAAGATAATCCATGATAAAAATCGAATTCAAACAATATTTTCAGATCCAGTCCTATGAAAGATACTAGAAAAAAGTCCAACCCAAGGAGGTTAACTATAGCCATTAAAATAGAGGAAATGAATAATCTCACATCAGCAAAACCAAAAGAATGGAAAAAACACAAATACATACAGAGAGAGAGAGAGAGAGAGAGAGAGAGAGAGACAGAGAGAGAGAGTGACAGAGAGAGACAGAGAGAGACATATATACACTTGTGCACACATTCACAGCAACAACAAAAATAACAAAAATTAACAGCCATTTGTCACTGATATCTCTCATTTCCAATGAACTCAATTGCCCAGTAAAAAAGACACAGAGTAAGAGAATAGATGAGAAAACAGGATTCATCCTTCTGCTGCCTACAAGAAACACCTCAACATCAAAGATAGATATTACCTTATGTAAAGGGTTGGGAAATGGTTTTCCAAGCAAATGGACCTAAAGAGCAAACTGTTGTAGCAATTCTAATATCTAACAAAATAAACTTCAAGCCAAAATTATTCAAAAGAGACAGAGAAGAACACTTCATACTCATTAAAGGAAAAACCCAGCAAGATAATATATCAATCCTTAACATTTATGCCTCAAACACAAGGGCACACACATTTGTAAAAGAAACATTGCTGATGATTAAATCACATATTGACCTTCCCACACTGATATTGTGGGAGACTTCAATACTCCACTCTCACCAATGAACAGGTCATCTAGATAAAAAACTAAACAGAAAAATACTGGAACTAATAGATATTATGAACCAAAAGGACCTAACAGATACTCAAAAGAATTTACCTTCTGAGCAATTTACAAAACTTTCTCCAAAATTGACCAGCCTACATCCCTCAACCCCAGAGAACCTAGACAACAAAACAGACCCTAAGACATACATACACAGACCTATCTAGGAAGAAGAAAAAGACAAGATCTCCTGATAATTGGGAGCATGGGGGCATGGGGGAGGGAAGGAAGGTAGGTGGGGAAATGTATACCTCAATTAAAAACAATAAATAAAATAACATTTAAAAAGTATCTTCCAATCAAAAGAAGCCTAGGACCAGACAGTATTAGCCCAGAAGTCTACCAGACTTTTAAAGAAGAGTTAATGCCAATACTGGTCAAATTATCCCAAAAATTTTAGTGGCATTTCACTTGTATTTTAATAAATAAAGCTTGCCTAAAGATCAGAGAGTAAAACAGCATGTGCTCAACTATGTTCATAGCAGCATTGTTTGTCATAGCCAGAACCTGGAAACAACCTAGATGCCCTTAAACCAAAGAACGGATAAGGAAAATGTGGTACATTTACACAATGGAGCACTACACAGTAGAAAAAATAGCGACATCTTGAATTTTGAAGGAAAACAGTGTTGAAATATGGAGCGGCGGGCTGCGTCCCAGGCACCCGGCCGCCCCCACGGCTAGCTTTACCCGAAATAATTACACGGAAACTGTGTTCTTTTAAATACCGCTTGTCCCATTTCTATCTAGCCTCTTCTAGGCTAGCTCTTGCACCTGGACTAGCCCATTTCTAATAATCTGCTGTAGCCCACGAGCTGGCTTACCAGGAATGATCTTAACCTGCGTCTCTCTGGAGTGGGAAAATCATGGCGACTCCTTGACTCAGCTTCTTTCTCCCAGTATTCCGTTCTGTTTACTCCGCCTACCTAAGGGTTGGCCTATCAAATGGGTCTAGGCAGTTTCTTTATTAATAAGAAATCACTCCCACATCAAAACAGATGGAACTAGAAAATAGAAAACATTATTTTGAGTGAGGTAAACCAACACAGAAAAACAATTTTCAAATATACTCACTAACAGTTGGTTTTTAAAACATAAATTTAAAAAAAAGCCGATAAAACACAATCCTGGAGAATTTAGACAACAATGAGGACACTAAGAGAGACTTACATAGATCTAATCTACATAGGAAGTAGAAAAAACTAGATTCTTCTGAGTAAATTGGGAGCATGGGGACATTGGGGAAGAGTTGATGGAGAGAGGGGAGAGGCAGGAGGGGAGCAGAGAAAAATGTAGAGCTCAATAAATATCTATAAAAAGGGTGGAAAAAGGAAAAGAAGAAGAAAAAACAGAGCCATTGGTCAGCCTCACATACCAGGCAGAGGTAACACACACTTTTAAGGCAAAGGACATAGTCAATAGGACAAAAAGACAGCCTGCAGAATGGGAAGTGATTTTCACCAGCTCCACATCTGACAGAGGGCAAAAACCAAAATAATGAAAGAATTCAAGAAACTAGATATCAACAAACTAAATCATCCAATAAAAGTGGGTACATATCTAAACAAAGAATTTTCAATAGAGGATTCTCAAGGGCTGAGAAACACTTAACATCCTCAGCTGTCATGGAAATGCAAATCAAAATTTCTTTGAGATTCCATCATACAGCTGTCCAAACAACTGATCAAAAACACAAGTGACAGCTCCTGCTGGAGAGGATTGGAGTACAGGATGCTCCTCTGTTGCTGGAAGGAGTGAAAACTTGTATAGCCACTATGGAAATCAATATGGTGGTTCCTCAGAAAATTGGGACTCAATCTACCTCAGGACCAAGCTATACCACTCCTGGGCATTTCTAAAGGACACTCCATCTTACCATAAGGGCACCTGCACACCTATGCTCATAGCAGCTTTTTTCATAACAGCCAGAAACCAGAAACGGCCTAGGTTTCCTCAACCAAAAATGGATAAAGAAAATGTGGTATATTTACATAATGGAGTGTTACTCAACTGTTAAAAACAATTACATCATGCAATTTTCAGGCAAATAGATGAAGCTAGAAAAATCACCCTGAGTTAGGTAACCCAGTCCCAGACAGACAAACAGAGTATGTACGCACTTTAAGTAAATATTAGCTGTTAAGTAAAGGATAATCATGCTACAATCCACTGACCCCCCTAAAAAAACCCATGTAACAAGGAGAGCTCAAGGGAGGACACATGGATCTCCCTGAGAATGAGAAGAAAAATAGATCTTTTGGGTAGACTGGGGGCAGGTGAGGGTGAAAACAAAAAGGGTCAGGTGGATATTGGGGAAGGGATGGACAGAAAGAGTACTGGGAGAGAGGACTAGATTTGGGGGATTTGTGGAAACCTAGTGCAGTAGGAACTCCCTGGAATCTATGAGGGTGACTTTAGTGACTGCTCCTAGTAATGGGGAAATGGAGCCTGAACTGGCCATCTTCTGTAACCAGGCAAGGCTTCCAGTGGTGAAAATGGAACATCAACCCAGCCACAAAACCTCTGACCTACAATTTGTAAGGTCTGCAAGACCAGTTTGGGGAAGGGAGTGCAAAACTTGTGGGAGTGGCCAACCAATGACTGGTCCAACTTGAGGCCCACACCACTAGAGGGAGCCCATGCCAGACATAGCCTGGATGACCAGGAACATAGGCTAGAACCAAACATGACTGGACAAACAATAAAATAAAAAGTCAATTAAATGATCCTTGATGGTATTTGCTATACTCATAGATTGGATCCTAGCCGAATCGTCATCAGAGAGGCTTCATCCTGCAACCGATGGGAGTAGATGCAGAGACCCACAGTCAAACATTAGGTACAGCCCAGGGAACCTTGCAGAACAGGAGGAGGAAGGATTGTAGGAGCTACAGAGGGGCACAGGGTACGATGAGGACATGGCTCACTGAATCAACTAAGAAGGGCTCATAAGGGCTCACTGAGACTGAATTAACATTCAGAGTCTGTATGGGTCTTAGCTTGGTCCTCTGCATAAGCTACATTTGTGTAGTTTGATGTTCTTGTGGGTCTCCTAACGCGGCAGAGCTCTGGGATGTCTCTGCTCGCAGGAACCTATTCCTCCTCTGGGTTAACTCTTACAGTCTTAATTAGAGGGTTTATACTTAGTTTTATTGTAACTCATTATGCCATGTTCGGTTGGTATTCCTGGGAGGACTGCCCTTTTCAGAAGGGAAATGGAGAAGTGGATCTCAGGGAGAGAGGAGGCTGGGAAAGGACTGGGAGGAGTGGAGAACAGAGAAACTGCAGGTGGAATACAATGAATAGGAGAAGAATAAATTTTTCAAAAAAGAAAAGAAAGAAAATTGGTAATGGAAAATGAATTTAATTACACCTAGATCAAAACAACATGATAAATGCTACTGATTTCCCTCCATCTTTTTGGTAGCAGTGGTATCATTTTATAGAAAAGATATGAGGTAAACCTCAGAAAATTCGTATACGTTAATTTAACCACAAAATAAACTTTCAGAATTGTGAAAAGCCACCTCTTAAGAGTTGAATTCTTCTAGCTGACACCAAGAATATTAGCCTTATTTTACTGACAGTGTAGGATTTCTAGGGACATTTTAATTCCTTTGGGTCCATCTCTTCAATAGTCGGACAACCATAAGGAGGGACACAGGTGTCTTCTTCTAAAGTATCCATTTATCCATAGGAGCAATGGTTATAAAGGGAAAACGGAGGACAGGCAGGTGTTCAGGGGTTATGTGGTCAATCAGAGACATAGCCAGGTGGGAAACAGATACACAAACAATCTTGTAAGGAGTCTGGGGAGAATTAGAGAAAGGGCAGAAAGATGGGATGACAGGAGACATTATAGTCAGCACAGGAGAAGGGGTGTGGCCAGAAAGCAAGCAAAATAAGTATAGAAAACCCAGGAACAAAAGCAGGTGATAGACAGCAAGTACTGCAGGCAATTGGCCTCCAAG
Source organism: Microtus pennsylvanicus (assembly GCF_037038515.1). NCBI lineage: Eukaryota > Metazoa > Chordata > Mammalia > Rodentia > Cricetidae > Microtus > Microtus pennsylvanicus. The sequence continues at coordinate 48,762,080 of NC_134591.1, read as the reverse complement.
GCTGTGCTTTTCTCCACTGGTGTTATTTTAGCTTCTTGAGACGAAGGTAGATTCCATTCTTGGACTTTAGCACACTTCTTTGCACGAGGACTGGAACCCTGGTGGGATCTGACAGCAACTCAAAGCGTAGCAGGGTCAGGGCCACGGCCACCTTCAGCTCATTCATGGCAAACTGTTTCCCGATGCAGTTTCTGGGCCAGGCAGAGAAAGCAAAGTAAGATTTGTTCTTAGTTAATCAAGCATTGGCCCATGAGCCCCATTCAGAGCCGGGCATTAGGGTCCTCCTTCATGGTCTTAGACTGACTCCTGATTTTTGACAAAGTCTTTTACTCTTTCTAGGACTAGCTCTGACCCCTGGTACTGCCTCAGACACATGGCATATCATTTGAATAGTGCCAGCACTGTGGGGCTCAGAGTCCTTCCACACGAGTCTTTTAATGAGTTAACAGTCAGTCAATTCCCCCACTAACAATCTCTGGATCTCCAGCCTGGATTCTCCGGTTTGGGGCAATACACTAAGGGGTGGGTCACATTCCTGGACATTATTATCTTTACATAAAACATATAAATTAACCCAGGATTAGTGAAAAGTTAAACATCATCTTGGTGTTCCTCAAGTTGCTCTCTTATCCTCTTCCCATTTGGGAGCAGAGTCATCCATTAGCCCTTCAAACTGCCAGCATCTGTAGCCAAGTATCCTCTAGCCTCCTGATATCCAGCACCTGTTCCTTATTTTGTTTTGTTTTTGAAGCCGGTTAAGATGAAATTCTTATTCCTGGATAAGCTTTATCCTAAAAATATTTCTTCCAGTGAAACACTGCACCTTTAACTTACTCGACGGAAGTTGATTTGGCATTGTAGAAGTCACAGAACTATTGAATCAGAAGAGCATCCTTAGGACCCATTCATTATAAGGTTTGGGCCATTTGTGATCTACAGGATGAGGCCTGTAGATCTGGTGGGTTTCCGCAGCAGCACCATGCAGAGGGATTTTCTCAGGAGCCGTCCTATGGCCACCGCACTCCTAGGCAGGCCAAGTCTGTTTACTAAGTCCCTTTGCTCATGCCTAATTTTTCAAACAGGGAAAAACTATATAAAATTGCCAGAATTTTTGTACATCGTGAATATTTGTGAGGCCGAAAGTCAGAAATGTGTGAGATGACTGTTACTGGGTCAGCCTACAATGATGTAAACTTACACATACACGACTTTAACAGATGGACCAGCACAGCTCTGATTTTCAATATATTGAAATATAGGATGCTACCTAACATGTCACATTACAGTATTAAATGTGTATGCTTCACATGTATTTCACATGTATAAGTGAGTACTCATAAGTTCTTTTTAGTATTGACTTGCTGAATTAATTGAAAAAATATGTTGGGCTCTAGTGAGATTTTGGGGAAAGAAATTCTCCCATCAAGTTTCTGACAATTGAAAAGAACACTTTAAAGTTGGTTCATGTGAAATTCTGAAAATTTGATATTCAAAACTCGGGGATATAAGAAAATATACTAATTTAACACAGATTTTTTTTTCAGTGACCACAGAGCAGTGGGTTAAGTCTCTGAGTTATGTACTGAAATGCCTTCTTTTTTTTTGAAACGGACACACATGTCATCTAAATGCGTATGAGAACTGTTGTGTAAACAGGCCTCAGAAAGCCCCAAGCAATGAGAAATATCAAACATTGGCATATGTCAACCATGTCCACTAGCCCATTGTCCTTACCTGTTCCTCCTGACAAGGGCAGTCTGTGTTGCCTGATTTGAAGGACCTATAGGTGAAAAGGGCAGGCTTGGGGGTAGGGTGGGTTGGGGGAAAGCCCAGCAGTAGGGACATTCCCCGCTGGCTGGCAAGGAAAGCTAGGGAGTTGTGGAGGGGCCTCTAGGTTCTGGAACACTGGTAAGGTCCTGGAGAGTGGGCCATCTGGCTGTCCGGGCTTGTGGGCTCTGATTCACCTCTCAGATCCCCGCAGCACTTGAAGCAGGCTGTGTGGCAGGGTTCCAAGGACCACGCTGGTGAATAGGCGGACTTGGGGGCAGGGTGGTATGGGAGAAAGAAAGCCCAGCAGGAGTAAAACCCCTCATTGGCTCTCTGCTCCCCTCAGCCTGAAGCAGGCTGTGTGCCAGGGTTCCAAGGACCTTGCAGGAGAAAAGGTAGGCAGGGTGGGATGTGGTCAAGAAAGCCCAGCAGCAGTAACACACTCTGCTGGATTCCAGAAAAGCTTAGGGAATGGGGGGTGGGTGGGGGCTTGAGTCTATGCCCTAGGGAAGGTCCCAGAAAGTGGCATTTCCAGCTGTCCTGCCCTGTGGCCACTGACTCACCTCTCCTGTCCCCTCAGCACTGGAGCAGGGTCTGTTGCAGGGTTCCAAGGACCTCACAGACGAAAAGGCCTGAAGCCATTTCTTTACCAACTGCCTCACATATGGTGAACACGTGCCATAAGATAATACTGCTGGCTTAATCTCTTTAGATATTTTATACATATATGTTCCCATTTACATTCTGTATATCCTTTGGGGTATTTACTATTTGCTGGATTTTCAAAAATAGTAATAGGATAAGTAGCTAAAACTCTTGGTAGATAATCTCTGCTGGTGGTGTTAAGTCTTTATTATTGTCTTTTGCATGTACTTCATCTCCTTACTTATCAATTCTCATGACTTCTTCACTGGTTTCAAATCTATGTACCTCTCACTTTTGAAGAGTCTGAATTTCTTTTTTTAATATTTATTTATTTATTATGTATACAATATTCTGTCTGTGTGTATATCTGCAGGCCAGAGAGGGCACCAGACCTCATTACAGATGGTTGTGAGCCACCATGTGGTTGCTGGGAATTGAACTCAGGACCTTTGGGAGAGCAGGCAATGCTCTTAACCACTTGAGCCATCTCTCCAGCCCCCAAGTCTGAATTTCTTAACCTGTGAATATTTCTAATGATTTTATCAAAGCAAGTAATTTCTGCTTCTATTCATGTACAGACGATTCTGAGTCTAAGTTTTTCCATTAATGATATTTTCTCATCCTTAGAGATTGTCTGGATGGCATGTTGATTGCCGTCCAGTGGGGCATGTTCTATCTGGTAGCTTGTCATAACTTTTTAATAGATTTTGATTGGCAATTTCAATAGGATGAATTCTTTCAGATAAACTCTCAGTACCGTTCTGTAAGGTTTCATAACCCATTGTCGTGAAGTGAATTTTTCTATCAAAACATGATTATCATTCTCAATGGTACGAATCCTTTGAGCCAACTTCTCATTACTAGTCTGTAAAGTCTATATAATTTCTAAAAGTTTCCCATTCTTGACTTTGTTATCAAACCATTTTTTAATGATATAATATGCATTATCAAAATAATAGCAGCTATGGCTAAGAACATATACATCCCAGAATGGTCATAAAACTCTTTTAGAATTCCTTCCATAGTAGAAACTAAAAGGTTATTAAATTTCTGGATGGTGATATTATCTGCCATTATCAGATGACTTACCACTGTTAAAATCCTGGTTCAGAAGAGAATTTTAAGGTGTAATAATGATGTGGGCAGTAGGTATCACAATTCTACCACTAAAGTAGTCCAGAGATGCTGGAGCTCTGGTCTCACTTGATTCGATATCACTAACCTGTGGATTTCCTAAGGAGAACTCAAAACTAAACTAATTGGATTTTTGTTAAAGAGCCACTGGTCAGGACAGTCCTCAGTGGGTGCACACAGGCCACAGGAGACAAAGGAAGCTGAAGGAGCCATACATGGGATGGCAGCAAGTCAGGGAGAGAGCGGGAGCCACAAGAAGCTATGAGAGTACTGTGTGGGTGCAAAGGGAAGCTGCAGACAGATAGGTGGGAAAGGAGAGGAAGTTAAGCCAGGGGAGATGGGAGTTGGGAACACTATTTTTTCTCCTGAATCCAAGTGGCTAGGTTTGGGCCTGGCTCTGAACTGTACCAGTGGCTAAAAAGCCTCAGGCAAATGGCTGTTTTCATGAGTTTGTACCCCAAACATTGAGCATCAAATGTAGAAAGAAAAATGTTGAGACAGAAATTGGGTTCTACTTGAAGGTCAGGAAAGTAAAACATTCAGTCACTAGCTCTTACTTCTACCTCAGTCCAAAATGGTGATCCTGCCTCCAGGAATCTCAAAATGAGACTGTGTCTGTGAGAGTTGTCTCATTCCATTTTATAATCCTCCTTAGGGCTTGGGTTGAAAAAACTCGCCCCTACCTCCTGGTTTCTATGACAAACTAGTGTGGTTACTGGGATTAAAGGTGTGTGTCACCACTGCCTGGTCTGTAAGGCTGACCAGGGCAGCTGTTTTACTCTTTGACCTTTAGGCAAGCTTTATTTATTGAAACACAAATGAAATATCACTACACCTGAGCCCAACTAGCAGCCCTAATTCTTAATCCAAATATTGAACAAGTTTTTCTACTATCTTGCTGCACTGATGGTTTTACATTTATACATGCACAGAACATACAAACACACATACAAACAGAGATATGTATATGTATAGATTCAATTCTTAACAAAGAAATCTTTGAATATGGTATTCTGACTTTATCTCTCAAATTTGATTTGCTAGGATGTACCCAATAAATAAACAATCAGACAGAGGCTAGGGAGATGTGTTTCTTTCCTGGGTCAAAGCAAATGAAGGAGATCAAGGAACCACATATCATATATGGTCCAGTCCCTGAGAAGCATTCAGGTTGATGGGAGAGATGAACTGATGACCAGATACTAGATCGACCCTTGTCGACCAATGTCAGGAGATCACCCTTTGTCTCACACCTCATTCTGTCAAAATCCTACTTCTCCCAGGTAATACTTTGCTGATGATCTGTAACCCCTTTCTGAAACATTTTTAACTCACCTGAAAAAACAGACTGAACAACTGGGGGACCATTTTGGGGACCAAATTTTTTGCATTTTTATTGCTTTTATTGAACTATACACTTTTCTCCGCTCCACTGTCTTCCTCCCTTCTTCCCCTCTATACTCCCCTGTGACCCTCACGCTCACAATTTACTCAGGAGAACCAATTTTTCCTTCTTTTTATGTAGAACCATATATGTCTCTCTTATAGTCCTCTTTGTTGTCAAGGTTCTGTCTGGTTGACCTATCCATTGGCGAGAGTGGAGTGATGAATTCTCCTATTAGTGTGTGGGGTTTGATATGCAATTTAAGTTTTAGTAATGCTTCTTTTACATATGTGAGTGCTCTTGTGTTGGGGCATAGATGTTCAGGATTGAGACTACATCTTGATGGATTGTTCCTGTTATAAGTATAAAGTGTCCCCATATCTTCTACTTGATTTTAGTTTGGATATATTTTGTTAGATATTAGGATAACTACACCCACTTGTTTCTTAGGTCCATGTGATTGGAAAATCTTATCCCAACTCTTTACTCTGAGGCAGTGTCTATTTTTGAGGTTGAGGTGTGTTTCTTCTATACACCACAAGGCTGGATCCTGTTTTAGTATCCATTCTCTTAGCCTGTTTCTTTTTATAGGTGAATTGAGTCTATTGATATTAATAGATATTAATGACCAGTAGTTGTTAATTCCTGTAATTTTGGTAGTAGTATTTGTGTGTTTCCATTCTTTGGGTTTTGCTGGTGGGAAGTTATCTGTTGCCTGTGTTTTTGTGGGTGCAGTTAGCTTCTTTTGATTGGAATTTTTCTTTTAGTACTTTTTGTAGGGATGGGTTTGTGGATATGTACTATTTAAATCTATTTTTGTCATGGAATGTTTTGTTTTCTCCATCAATGGTGATTGAAAGCTTTGCTGGGAATAGTAGTCTGGGCTTGTATCCATGGTCTCTTAGTGTTTGCATCACATATGCCCAGGACCTTCTGGCTTTCATGGTTTCCATTGAGAAGTCAGGTGTAATTCTGATAGGTCTATCTTACAATATCTATACGTTATTTGACCATTTTCCTTTGCAGCTCTTAATATTCTTTATTTATTCTGTATTTTGTGTTTTGATTATTATGTGGTGAGGTTACTTGTTTATTGATCCAATCTATTTGGTGTTCTGTAAGCTTCTTGTACCTTCATAGGGATATCCTTCTTTAGGTTGGGAAAGTTTTCTTCTATGATTTTGCAGAATATATTTTCTGTGCCTTTGAGCTGAAATTCTCCTTTTTCTACCCCTATTATTCTCTCTTCCTTCCTTCCTTTCTTTAGAATTTTTTTTTTTTTTTGGTTTTTCGAGACAGGGTTTCTCTGTGGTTTTGGAGCCTGTCCTGGAACTAGCTCTTGTAGACCAGGCTGGTCTCGAACTCACGGAGATCCACCTGACTCTGCCTCCCAAGTGCTGGGATTAAAGGCGTGCGCCACCACCGCCCGGCTAGATATTTTTTTTAAAAAAAATACCAATCCAATTTCCCACTCCCTTCATTCCTCCCATCCTCCTATTCCTTCTACACACCCTTCCACTCTAACTCCATCCAATCCTCAGAGAGGGTAAGATACATTGCTTTGGGGGAGGCCCAAGGCCCTCCTCACTATATCTAGGCTGAGCAAGGTATCCATCCAAAGGGAATAGGTTCCCAAAAAGCCAGTACATGCAATAGGGATAAATCCTGGTGCCACTGCCAGTGGCCCTTCAGTCTGCCCCAGCCATGCAACTGTCAACCACATTCAGAGGGACTAGTTTGGTCCTATACATGTTCCTTTCCAGTCCGGTTGGAGTTGGTGAGCTCCCATTAGCTCAGGTAGACCGTTTCAGTGAGTGTACCCAGAGATGAGAACAAGGAAAAAAATATCTTGAGTGAGGGAGCCATTATAGGGTTAGCAGAAACCTAACTCTAGAGAAATCCCCAGGAATTCACAAGGATGACCCCAGCTAAGACCCTATGCAATGGAGGAGAGGGGGCCCAATCTTGATTTACCCTGTAGTCAGGCTGATGAATATCTTAAATATCACCATATAACTTTCATCCAGCAACTGACAGAAACAGAAAGCAGAGACCCACATTCGAGCACTGGACTGAGCTCCCAAACTTCAGTTGAAGAGTGGGAAAAATGAGATGAGCAAAGAAGTCAATACCCGTATTATTCTTAGGTTTGTTTTTTTATAGTGTCCCAGATTTCCTAGATGTTTTATGTCAAGAATTTTTGTAATTCATGTTTTCTTTGATTAATGAGTCTATTTCCTCTATAGTATCTTCAACAGCTGAGAGTCTTTCTTCTGTCTCTTGTATTCTGTTGGTTATACTTGTCTTTGTAGTTTCTGTTCATTTACCCAGACTTTTCATATCCAGAATTTCCTCTGTTTGTGTTTTATTACCTCTATTTCAGTCTTCAAGTCTTTAAATGTTTGCTTCACCTGTCTGATTGTTTTTTCTTGAGTTTCTTTAATGGATTTAAATTTCTTCCAATTTTTTGTTTGTATTTCCCTACATTTCTTTAAGATAGTTTTTCATTTCCTGTTTAGAGGTCTCCGTCATTTTCACAAAGTTATGTTTAAAGTTGTTTTCTTCTGCTTCTCCTGGATTAGGATGATCAAATCTTCCTTATGTATGACCACTGGGTTCTGGTGCAACCATGTTGCTTTTTAGGTTGTTGAATGAATTCTTGCATTGGTGCCTAACCATCTCTTTCTTCAAATGAGGCCAGTAGTGTCTTTGTGCCTTGGTTCAATCCTTGCAGTGGCTGTCTGAATGTTTGGAAATTTTTTGTGGTCTGCTCTGTACTGTCAATGTCTGTGTCTTTGCAAGCCTCTGAGGTCTCTACAAGCCTGCTCTCTTGGTTTTCTCACCTGGTTTGCTCCCTTGGTCCTCTCTCTTGGTCCCTACAGTGTTGTAGCAAGTTCTTGGTCCCCTTAGTATTGTAGTAAGCTCTCAGTCCCCTCAGTATTGTAGCAAGCTCTTAAGTCCTTTCAGTATTGGATCACGCTCTGGTTCAGAATTTCACCAAGGTTGCTCTTAAGTCCCTTCACTCTTAAGTACCCTCAGTATTGGAGCAAGCTGTGTGTCATAGTTCTACCAAGGTTGCAGGATAGGTGAGTTTTGGGGCAGGATGGAACTAGTAACTTGAAAAGTAAGGTAAATGGGTTTGAGGGGAGCCTACCTACAGAAAAGTCTCCTGATGGATGGATAGAAGAGCCAAGAGAGTTGGGGAAAGGGCCCTGGTTTTGTCCCACTGTGGATGTTATAGAGACTGGAGTTTGCCACCACATGGCTGTTCACTCACCTCTTAAGTCCCCTCAGTATTAGAGGAAGCTTTGTTTTCTACAATCTTCTCTATCAGGCTCAGGAGTTGGTTGATTTACTGTGTTTGGTACCATAGATTTTCCTAGCTTTCCTTTATTTATTCCTTTCTGAAATTTACTATTTCATATCATTGAGATCGTCTTTATTTCTTCTCTGAGTATAATAATATTTTCAAGTATCTTTTACAGTGCTGATTTGATGGTCGTGAACTGGCTTAGTTGATTCTTTTCATTCTTTTTTTCTTTCATTTCTGTCTTTCTTCTCCAGGTCATGAGGTCATGAATCTGATTCATCTGCTTGTTCTTTCAGGTAATAGGTCATATTTGGTCAGAAAACCTTTGACATCATCACCTAGCATTTACCTATTTCAGTAACTTTGAGTTCAATAGTTGAGGAGGAGGAGGAGTCATGCTGCCTTGCTTTTTCATGTTTTCAGCATCTCTTTGCAGTGAGTGGAACATCTGCCAGTTTGAAGCTTCTCAAGAGCTGTGAGAATGTGGGAAACAACTCCATATAGCATTGGAGCTGGTGGGGTGGTTTGAAGAGTTTTGGTGGAATGCAGATGTCTGCCAGATCCTTTTGGTGTGTGATGTCAGATAACTTCAGGGTTCTATGTCTAGTGGGTTTCTGAGGCAGAAATGACCTGTATATTGGTGAGAGTGTGGTGTTGAATCCACCAACCGTTACTGTGTTGGAGCCAATGTTTGGTATTAGATCTGTTAATGAAATTTGGTGCCTCAGGGTTTGGAGCATATATGTCTAGTAGAATAAATTTATCTTAACTTAGACTTTCTTATTTTAAAGTTGGAAAGAAGAAGTAAATCGCCTCCAGTCATCCATTTTTCGGACGATTCCCTGATTTTTAAAAATTATGTATTTAATGTACATGGGCATTTTGCTTCCATGTGTGTCTGTGTACCACATGCAGGTAGTACCTGCAGAGGCCAGAAGGGGTGTCAAATCCCCTTGAACTGGGACTACAGATGGTTCCTTGTGAGCTATTACATAGAGTCTGGGAACAGAATGTAGGTCCCTGGAAGGCAACTGCTAAATCTATGAAAATGGTAAACTTACTGAGAATGTGTTGTAGAGATAAAGACGTATTAAACCTCCAGCGTTACTCCCTGATCCTTTCAACAACATTCTTTTGGAGGATTGTTGAGGGAGGAAGCAGGGCAACTGCCTTGTAGCAGTGCCCTGAATGCAATACCTACTCACTCCATGTTCATTATTATCATAACATTGAAGGGAACAGACAAAAGCATCTTGTGCTAAGTACTGCCATTTTGACTTCAAACTCCATTTTATCTGTATGGTGGCACAAAGTTCGGGATCTCAGGCCTTAGGGGAGCTGAGAACTTTGCAATGACTGATCCACCTTTAGACAATATAAATAGTCTATTATGCCCCCTTAATTCCCTAAAGTGTTATGGCTGTTCCTAACAGCAAGGAAAAAAATGGATCTGACTTGGTGGACTAAAGAGTTTACCCTTGTGTCAGTTGACAATGATGGAATGCATAGGGATAGACTTAGTCTTCGACTCCTGATTGCTAAAAACTGTACCTGTAACTTGGAACAGTTGAGTTTATATTTTTATGCTTATAAATCCCCCTTCAGCCCCTGTCAGGGCTGCCAGGAAAAGCAAGACTCCTGAGTCCTTATCCTGAAGCACTGCCAATCAGTGAGCCCACTTATATGTGATTTATTAAAGTCTTTGAAACCTATAATTGTTATCTCTCCCTTCCTCATGGCACACAACAGACAGGGTGAGACAATGTGAGCAAAACTATAAAGAACTCTTATTTAGAAAAGGAAGCAAATTTTAGTCAAAAACTAAAATTCAGCAGTAGTCTTTCCACTTCAGCAAAGCTCTTTCCACTACAGTCTCCCAGTGTTTAAATGCATAGTGGGCAATGATCCAAGTAGGAAAGGAGTAAAGGTACAAGACGACCCATTCAGTCGGGATGGGATCATAATGACTTTGCTAAATGCTTACACCATATCTTGACTTTCAATCAGTCACTCATTCAACAAATATTTGAAGTTGTAAAATGACCACAAAGTGGGTAAAAGTTCAGACAAATGGAATGTTCATGGTTGCATGTTGCCTCTGACTTTGGTTTTAACAGGAGCTCAGGGCTTTAGAAAGGAAGAATATATATGGGCTATGTAATACATGTCATGGTACAGGGTAAGACAAAGTAGGACTGTGTTTAAGAAACATTTGGATAGATGACCAACTAGGTTAGGGCAAACACATATTCCAGAAAGAGTAAATTAAACTAAATTCCTAAAACTCCTGTTGAAATACATTTTGTGTATAGCTATGAATTCTGTAAAATTTGAGTTTGTTTACAGAAGATAATCATGATCAAAGCAAAGATGATGACCCCAAAGAAGTGATCATCTCTATCCTTCTCTTCTTTCTATTTTTTTAAGTTTTTCCCATTTTAAAATTTATTTTTTATTTAATATTTCATAACAACACATTTTGATTATATTATTCTCCTTCATTAACTGATCCCAGATCCTCCCCATTCTTTTACCCATCCAACTTCATGTTAGCAGATAGGCTCACAATAAAATCATACCTTCTCTGTTAAGTATAATATTCATAAATTTTTTGGAAACCATTCCAGCACTATACAGTTCATGGGTTACTAAATGTTCAAGATCTTATTTTTATAATTTTGCTTTATTAATCATGGGTGGGTATTTAAATTTTTCAGGTTAACCATAACAAGTATCATTTCACTGATTTCTTTATTATAGTTAATGCAAACTGAGATCAAGAAATATGTCTTGGGGGGCTGGAGAGATGGCTCAGAGGTTAAGAGCATTGCCTGCTCTTCCAAAGGTCCTGAGTTCAATTCCCAGCAACCACATGGTGGCTCACAACCATATGTAATGGGGTCTAGTGCCCTCTTCTGGTCTGCTGGCATACACACAGACAGAATATTGTATACATAATAAATAAATAAATATTTAAAAAAAAGGAAATATGTCTTGACGTAGGTGATGGCAACGAGTATTTTAAGTATTTGGGGAAGGTATTATTATCCTACACAGTCAAGATACTGAGGCACAGAAAGACTGTAGCCGGCTACATGTGTGGTGAGGCTCACCTGGGGTTGAGCCCTCCTAAATGCAGCTGCAATGTTCTACCCATTGACACATTCATCCCAGATCATAACTGGAGAAGGGTTAGGATAAGCCCTAAGTGAAATGTAAGAAAGAGCTGGATTTAGGGTCCAGCTGCAAGGATCACTGTGTGTAGAAACTCTCTGCAACTATATTCATCTGAACACAGATTTACTCCTTGTCATCATTTTCATCTTGTACAAGCAGCTAAGCCTATTAAAAGTTTGGTAAGTTAGAATATGAATCTCTGAATATCAAGGCTAATTATATCTATTCCATTACTCTATCTCATCAACTAGGATGTTAATAATATATATTAGGTGCTCAATAAATATTTGTGAGCAGTAGAGAGACAGGAAAGTGTGTGCTTATACAGCAATGACCAAGGTCAGTTGCTAAGGCTCTGTTTTCACTGTTTCTCAACGTTGTCTCATATTAATAAACTTTGGAACCTGAGGTCAATACCTGTCTGTCTTCTCCATCATCCCTCCCAAAAGTAGGTGGATCAACTTTCTCATTACTCAAATGTGGATGTTCCAAAGGTTCAGTGACACTAATGATCCGGAAGCCTCTAACCATGGGTTTCTCTATATTTAGCCCCAGCAGAAGCTTGGATGGTGTTTCTGGGTTCTTCCAAGTAGTCTTCCTGCTCAGCCTATTTCTGGTGCTTTTCAAGGCAGTCCAGTTCTACTTAAGAAGGCAATGGTTGCTCAAGACCCTCCAGAAGTTCCCATCCACTCCTTCCCATTGGCTTTGGGGGCACCACCAGAAGGTAGGAAGAAGGGAGAGAGGGGAAGGACATGAAAAGCTGGTGCTCTGATAGTTTAGTTTCAGTCCATGGGGCAGTTTGCTGTGTGATGAGCATGTGGTTTCTGAATGAAGAATATTCATTGTACTTCTAAGAGTGAGCTTCCCTTAACCATGAGGAGCACACACCCTTTAAGAAGATGTGTGTTGACAATAGACTCGGGATGTACAAGGGCATGGGAAAAGAGCTTGTCCTTACGGTGTGGGTGAGTGATGTCGGGTACACAGAACAACTATCTAGGTTTGTTAAGACTGAGAGAGCTTCTAGACATGATGATTTGGGGGCCATGTTATGTATCAGTTTCCTCTGAGATTAAAACTGTCCTTTTTGGAGGGAAACTTGTGATTACAGTACAGGATGTTCTAAAGAGAGGTAAAACATCCCATTCACAAAGGAAGCCCCTAAGTTACTGGAAGCTCTGTGGGGAGGTGAAACATCCCATCCTGCAGTAGAAGTCCTTAAGTTCAGGAAGCAAGCAACTCAAAGGCTTCAAAAAGTCCCTGAAACTGGCTGGATTCACCAGTCTCCTCCATTCTCAAGTGTGTATAGGCAGTAAGGATGGTTGACTTCTTCTAGCCCTCAGTAGAGCACAGTTTGGTAAGGGGCGGTATGAAGAGGTCCTCAGTGAGGATCGCACACTGGTCACATTTTAGAATAGATAAATTTAAAGCTCATACAGAATGCTGATGCTCTTATCCCCATAACTTCTTTATGGATCAATAGCTACATAACTTATTTATGGATCATTAGCTCCATCTAACAAGACTTCAGGATCTGGTCAGGGAAATTCTTGATACAGCACATGTCTGGATGAAAGAAAAGACAGATTGTCAAACTGACCCAAAATTCTGTCTTTTTTTTCTGAACATTTTAGAGGCTATGTCCCTGTGATAGTTCTGCCTCTCCCTATCAAACAAAATACTAGATGGCAAAGAATAATTTTATTAATTTGTCTTTTTCCCGGTGTCTGCTCCAAAAGGAAAAGGAGCGCCAGCAGATTCTTTCCTGGGTAGAGAAATTCCCAAGCGCCTGCTTACAGTGGCTCTCGGGGAGTCGTGCACGAGTCATGATCTATGACCCTGACTATGTGAAGGTGATTCTGGGGCGATCAGGTAAGAGTTCCATAGCTTTCTTGCAGCTGCAGCATGTCTACCACCCAATATTCATACCCCAAACGTTCATACCCCAAGTCTGTGGCATTTTAGAAAACAATGTCATTCTGCCATCGATAGATAACTAGTATCTGCTATCATTCTCACTGTCCAGAGACCAACATCTGACTAATAATACTTACATAGTTCTCAACACTTAAATTAGCTGCACAGGGCATAATTTCTTTTTTCTTATTTTTTTCTTTTAAAACAAATTGATCAATGTTTTTTTACAAGTTTCCCTGTAGGTGAAGAACAAATTTTATATCTAGAAACCTGGATTCAAAATCTCTAATTGCTTACTTCTCTGGGACAAAGAAAAACACAAGTCTTTTTGTTATTGTTTGGCTTTGAGAGGTGTTTTGTTTTGTTTTATAAACATAATAGTGACAGAGACATTCAGCTGCTGGTGCAATGATGTTCATCTTCCTAAACCCACATAACTGGCAAGACAAGGATAGAAAGGAATGGGAAGAGGTGAGAGGAGATAAGGAAAAACTGTCAGCAGAAATCCACCAAGAACTAATAGCATTGTTGTTAAAATGGCTCAGCTGGTCAAGGAGTTTGCTGCTGAAGTCTGATGATCTGAGTTTGAGCCCTGAAACCCACACAGAAAGTGAGAAGAAGGGAGCATCTCCACATTTGTCTTCTGAACACCAGAAAGGCACTGTAGCGAGGTCACACACGCATGCAACACACACGCATGCACACACACACATTTACAAAATAAGTTTAAAATCTGAAAAACTGAAGAATTCATAAAAAACTTGCAGTTTGAACAATATCTTCTTTATCTGGCCTCCAATATCTATGTTACTTTTCAGATCCAAAGGCTTCTGGTATTTACCAATTCCTTAAACCCTGGATTGGTAAGTAGATTAAAACAAAGAATATGTTTTCCTGATTGCTCTTTGGTGAATGGAGAACAATAGGTGCCTGGCCACAAATATCATGATCCATCCCTAAATAGGGCTTTATTTCTCTTCTTCTAGTCAGTCCTTATCCTTCCTACTGCTTATGTAGTTTTAATGATATCCAGTTTCTGCCACATCATATCTTCAGACATTCATGGCCAGACATTTATATATGTCCCTTTATCTTATACCAACCCGTTTCATCCTTTTTCTCACTTTTTCTAAGTCAAAGAAGATTTATTAGAGTCTCACTTTCCTGTTTTTGGCTAAGAAATCCCACCATTACTTGATTTTCCTTTCCTTATTCCATCCCAATGAATCTTACCAAATGATCCCAGGGGTACCCTTCATTCCATTTCTACTGGACACATTCACATACCAGTCTCTGGCCCAGGCTACGGTTTACTTCTGTTGAATGGGAAGAAGTGGTTCCAGCACCGGCGAATGTTGACTCCAGCCTTCCATTATGATATCCTAAAACCCTACATCAGAATCATGGCGGACTCTGTCAATACAATGCTAGTGAGTTGTTCGGTACTTTCTCATTTCTTTACACCCACTCATAGCACACTCATTATGATCAAACTCCAAACAAATTTCAGACAGTCACATAGAATAATAACTCATGCTATAAAGTAAGTGCTCCACAAATGCATAAATTGGAGAGCTAATATTTATCAGAGTGGATAATACTCTTAAGAGAGCAATGTGGTAAGAACATGACAGAGTATTTACCACAAAGGATAAAACACCATGCAACAGAGACTCTTCATCTTTGGTTGGACCAGACAGTGGTGGCTTCAAGATGTTATAGGACAAGAATGTCATGGACCAAGGGCTTCTGCATAATCTTGAGTGAGCCACAAAGTAAAGACAAGGTCCACACTCTCACATTCATCTCTGACACACCATCACCTTTATTAGGCCTGATTTCTGTACTCACCATGTTTAGCAAACTTTTGATAAGTGAAATAGAATTAAAACCAATCATGAGTCATGTTCATTTAGGCCCATAGCTTCTTTCCCTTCACACATTTTATGCCTATATTAGTGTTTGCACTAATTATTCAAGTCTAATTCACTCTCAGAAACAGAAAGGGCCTTTTATTAAAGTGAAAGATTATATTTGTTTTAAAAACAAACAAACAATAACCGGACCCCATGAGAGAGCATGTTGTTTTCATAAAAGGTTTGGAAGAAGTAGGCATCAGACTACAAATATTCGCTTCATGCCTTTAATTTGCTACAGACATATGCTCTTGATGGTGAGGTACGCCAGAATGATTATCCATAGATAAACTAAAAAATCTTAGCCTGAACACAGGTCTTCTGAAGAAAACAATTGTTCCATTGTCACCACAGGACAAATGGGAGAAGCTCGACGGACAGGAGCACTCTCTGGACATCTTTCACTACATCTCCATGATGACGCTGGACACTGTTATGAAGTGTGCTTTCAGTTACCAGGGCAGTGTCCAGTTGGATGAGTGAGTGAAACCTCCATTTGTAGTCTTTGGTCTTACCAATCTGTCGGGGCTTAGTAAGAGGTCATGGTAACGAAGACAGTTGCCTCTATAGAAAGCAAGGTTCTCACCCAGGCTTAGGCCAAGCTCTAATTTCAAGCCAGCCCCAACAAGACACAGTAGAACACTAACAAGTGTAGAAGCTCATTCTCTAAATGCTCAAGGATTCAAATACCTGTAAGACACAAGTGATGTGGGCCTTGGTGTTGTGTGTCCACAGTTGAAAGGATGACTATAGAGCCCACTCTATTCTTGGGTCAGACAATCCCATAACCAGTATATTGTATTTCTTATGCTCAGAAACTCCAGGTCCTACACTAAGGCTGTTGAGGATCTGAACACCCTGACTTTCCATCGAATAAGGAGTGTCTTTTATTGGAATAACACCATCTACAAGATGTCCTCTGACGGCCGTTTGTTCTACCATGCCTGCCAGCTTGCACATGAGCACACAGGTTCTGCCTTTCCACCCCTTTCTTCCTTTATCAGGCTCACTGCAAAGATAGGATTATACATCTCAGACACAGTGAGTTTACCAGAAGCCTCTATAGGACTCATGTTAGTCACTACTGAGATATAACTTCTGGGAGCCAGAATTACAAGAATTCCCAGTTTCATTACATTGCATTGGTGACACTGCAGGAGATCCATGCAACAGCCTTTGACATGGCTCTGTGGCCCAGGATATTGATTGGAGTCTTGTAGGATATGAGACTGTGCAGCCTTTACTCATGACCAAACTCCCACATGCGCATGCATTCTGGGCTCCCTGGAACACGCAGATTGGGCTCAGGGATCCTGTGAATTACAGAAGCTCTGAGATCTCTCTGACAAATGCTATTATGGGGTAGATGGAGTGATCAAGATGAGGAAAGCTCAGCTTCAGAATGAGGAAGAGCTGGAGAAAGTCAAGAAGAAGAGGCGCCTGGATTTCTTGGACATCCTCTTGCTTTCCAAAGTGAGTGAAGTGCAGGGATGAGGTTTGGTCTGGAAACACAGATTAGATACCAACGTTGCTTTTACCAGTGCCTTTACTCAGATGCAGGATGGGAAGAGCTTGTCTGATGAGGACCTGCGTGCAGAGGTGGACACATTCATGTTTGAGGGCCATGACACCACAGCCAGTGGACTCTCCTGGATCTTCTATGCTCTGGCCGCACACCCTGAGCACCAACAGAGATGCAGGGAGGAGGTGCAAAGTGTCCTGGGTGATGGAACTTCTGTCACCTGGTGAGAAAAACTCAAGATGAAGAAGACCCCTGCCTACATATAAGAGAGATCTTTTCTAAATTGTTTTCTTTTCCTTTTTTCTTCTTTCACATAATACACTCTGACCACAGCTTCTCCTACTTCCCTACTTCCTGTTTTTTCCTAACTCTCCACTTTCCCTCTCCCCTAGACCCAATAATTCTTCATTTGATTTCAGAAAAGAGCAGGCCTCCAAGTGATGTCAAGCAAACACTGCATAACAAGATACAGTAAGACTAGGCATAAACCCTCATTTCCAAGGCTGGACCAGACAACCCAGTAGGAGGAAAAGAGCCTCAAGAGTAGACAAAAGAATCAGAGATAATTCTACTTTCCCTGTTAGGCATCCAACAAAATCCCTAAGCTAAACAATCACATCATGTATGCAGAGAGTTCTAGTTCAGACCCATGTAGGTTCTGTGGTTGCTGCTTCAGTCTCTGTGAACCCTTATGAGCCCTGATTAATAGATTCTGTGGACTGTATTCTTGTGGTGTCCTCACCCTATCTGACTCCTATAATCCTTCCTTCCCTTCTTCTTCAGGGTTCCACCTAATAATTGGCTGTGGGTCTTTGTTTCTGTTCCCATCGCTTCTAGCAGAAGCCTCTCTGGTGATGATTAAGCAAGACGCTGGTTCACAACAATAGCATAATGTCATTAGGAATAATTTCAATAACTTTTTTTTGTTCAGTCATGTTCGATTCTATCCTAGGTCTCTGAGTCATCCAGCTTCCTGAGTCCGACTTCCTAGGCAGTGTTGGGCATGAGCTCTCTATAGAGGTGTTAGCGTCAAGTTAGGCCAACCATTTGTTGGCCACCCCCACAAACTATGTGCCACCATTGTTCCAGTATATCTGCATGGCAAGACACCTTGTGGGTCATATTTTGTGGCTGTATTGGTATCCCAGTCCCACCACTGGGAGACCTGCCTGGCTACAGAAGATGGCTGATTCAGGCCCTATATCTTCTCTCTGTCCCTTCCTCCCCACCCAATCTTGCCTGTTCCAATGCCCACCGTCCACAGTCCACCCACAAAATCTATTTTATTTCCCCTTCCCAGGGAGATCCATATTCCACCCTAGACCTCTCCTCTTTATCTAACTTCCATAGGTCAGTGGATTGTAGTGTGATTATCCTTTACTTAACAGCAATATCCACTTATAACTGAGTACATACCATGTGTGTCTCTCAGGGACTGGGTTGCCTTGCTCAGGATGATGTTTTTCTAGTACCCCAGTCCTGTGTGACTTTTCAGGGTGGCTTTTATTTCAGGGACCACCTGGACCAGATGCCCTACACCACTATGTGCATCAAGGAGGCCATGAGGCTCTACCCACCTGTCCCGAGTGTGAGTCGAGAGCTCAACACACCTATCACCTTCCCTGATGGACGCTCCTTACCCAAAGGTAACCAGAACCAGTTGCCTCAGTCCTCATGTGTACTCTGTTGTCTCAATAAATTGGATCCTTATTTTGAAGTTGTGCTGAGGTCATAAAATTGAGACTGAGGAAGTCTTCTGGAAGAAATGCCACCCCCTAGTTAAATGTCATTCTCAGCTTTGAAATTGCAGTCACTTGAGATATTCAGGGTTGAAAAAGAACGACACAAGTCTTGTGATGATACGGTTTTATTCATGAATAAAAGCAAATGAGAAAGATAATGGAATCCTGCATGTTGGTGCAATGCTTCCCAGTGTCTCGGGAAATTTTGAGTTGATGAAAGAGAGGAGCCAGGGATAAGTTCTGGGATCCTCATCTCTATAGGGAAACATGTATTAGTGAACTGGTCATTGGGTATGATATCAGGTCTGCCACATCCTAGCACTGTAAACATAAGAAAAGATAATGGGCCTCATGGACAATTTAGTATTACATATGAAAAATGGGCATAAAACAGCACCTTAGGAATGGCAGGGAGGGAATTGTGAGTGTTCTGTGAGCTAATGTGTGTTCTCTGATGGTACATGTAAGACATTTGATGAGTGTGTGTTGACACTTCACTTACTAGAAGCAGATGCTCCCATACTTCACTACTCTCTATCATCACTGGATTCATGGTTCTCTAAAGCACACTTTGCTAAGCTCCCTATTGCCCAAAGGATTATCAGCTCTGAGTGATGACTCCTTAAGCACATGCCAGTCTCCTGTTGGATGTGAGTCTAGAACCCATTTCTTTGGCTTAATTCCACTCCATGTCTTCCCCTCACAGGTATCACAGTTGCAATCAGCATTTATGGCCTTCATCATAACCCACGTTTTTGGCCAAACCCTAAGGTATGAAGGCCCTGAGAAGAGACAAGAGCCACTCAATTGCAACTTCAGACATTCTGTCTCCTTTTGCATTGGAAATGGGCTTCACTTTGGTTTGTCCTGGTCCCTGTGCTCTCTCTGCAGGTGTTTGACCCCTCTAGATTTGCACCAGATTCTTCTAGGCACAGCTACGCTTTCCTGCCCTTCTCAGGAGGAGCAAGGTGATAGGAAAGGGTTGGGAGGAAAGGGAGTCCCTGGCACGTATTAATATTTTCTATTTCTGATCGCTTATGTTTCATTTGGTCTACTTTTGTGTATTATTGTTATGTGTGGACAGATAGTGTCAGGTATATGCACCAAAATGGAAGATGGCAATTCAGTATACCACAGAGGGTTTTAATCCACTGCCCAGTGGTTACTGAAATATTTGTAAGAAAAACTAGTATATATTGGTATTTTTACAAATGCTGAACTTCATATTTCTGAATTGTATTCCTTATGCAAGTTAAAAGCAAGAATTTTAGTTTTCAATGACATTAAAGGGAGAATTTTTCTTTCCCAAAATTCCCAGTAGGTTTTCTTATTAATTCAACTGTTGGGTGCTTCTATAATTCCCTGAAATATATGTACCTATAAACATGTATGTAATAAATGTATATTAAGAATTACAGGTGATATATATATATATATATATATATATATATAATTGTAGAAATTTTATGGGCATTTCTGTTAAAGTAATATATATATAAGAGTTCCCAGCTCATTGTACGATGGACACCAGAGGCTATCATCTTACATTTTTGGCCTCTACCCTCACAAAAATTTTACCGCATAGACAAATGTTTGCAACTCGTATTTCCCAATTTGCAAAGCCATGCGTATGGGAAGGGACATCAGTCACAGGGGATTCAGAGCTACTTAGCTCTTGGCTTGTCCTTTAGATGTGATAGTGAGGGTAATGAGGAGCATCTCTGGCAACTTCAGCAGTGTGATCTTAAGTAGGAAGTGAGGCTAGAAACTCAACAATCCTGTGTTAAGTGTGGTTATGGCTGGGGCATCTGGATGCTGTTCTACCTAATGGAGTGCATAGGAAGAAGTGTGTGGACAACAAAGACAGCAAAATTGTAAATAAGGGATTTTCTGCGGTCCGATAAGATGGCTGCAAATGATGGCAGTCTGAGAGGGATGAAGGGCCGGAGCCCGACAACTGAGCAAGAGGAAGATGGAGAACAACTTGAGGATTCTAAATCAGGTGCATTCACCAGAAATTTCTACCACTGATATTTGAGTCCCACTGTAGGATCAATTCAGTTTTTATGCATAGATGATAATCTACAGGATGGTGACTTATCCATCCTCATCTTAAACCTAATAGGGGTGATCATAGTGGAGATCCAAAAACTTTGTGGAGAGAATTGGATAACCCAATGACTACTTCATTAAATAATTCATGTGCTTGGACTCGATGCCCCACAATGCTGGCACTGTTCAAATGACATTTCACACAGCCAAGAGCAGGTCTAGGGTTAGACGTAACATTAGAGGAGTGAAAATTTGTCATAGGTCAGAAATCTATGCACGAAGACAAGGGATTCAGGTGGTTTTGTGAACTTAAAGCAGGGAACGATTTAGGTGTGTGACCTATGTGGAAAATGATTAGGCTTGTACCATGAAGGGGGCCCGAATGCCCAACATGTCTGAGGACGCATCTCACTTTATGTCTCTGCTTGGTTCAGAAACTGCATTGGGAAACAGTTTGCTATGAATGAGATGAAGGTGGCCGTGGCCCTGACCCTGCTCCGCTTTGAGCTGCTGCCAGATCCAACCAGGATCCCGGTCCCCATGTTAAGACTTGTGTTGAAGTCCAAGGATGGGATCCACCTGCGTCTCAAGAAGCTAAGATAATTCTGGAGGAGAAAGGGACAACTCTTGGGACCTGCTGCCTTCAGGGCTTTCTACTCGTCCCCTGCTTCTGTCCCGGACTTATCTGTATTTCTTCTGCTTTCTTTCTGACACCTGTTCCTCTGCTGTCTGTGATGTCTCCTGTCGTCCCAACTTCCTGCTCTTTCTCAAACTCTCCCTAGACTCTTCCCAGTTGTGTGTGTGCCTGTCTGCCACATGGTTGTGTCTCTGACTGGCCACATAACCCCTAAACACCTGCCTGGCCTCAGTTTACCCTTTATAACCATCCCCCTGAAAGAAGAAACATTTTAAATGGAGACAATTGTGCCTCTCCCTTTGGCTCTCAGACTCTTGAGACAGTAGACACCACGAATTCAAATGTCCTTAGGAATCACACGCTGGGAGAAAATTAACATTAAAAGTCTGCATCACCCAGAAGGGGAACTTGATTCACAAACAGAGGCTCTCCAGATTCTTTCTACTTATCTCATGTTAAAGTTAATGTGTTCAGATTTAGGGCATTTGTTTTCTTATGAAAAAATAATCCTGTTACAGAGAAATGAATAGTTTTTCCTCCTTTGACCCAACCTGAAAATAAATCCATTTTACTTCATCTACTTCTGTTTCCTATTTTTGTTTCAGATGCAGGCATGAACCCAAGTGTCCCAAAGGGGCTTTGGCAAGCCAGCCATCAGGGAATCTTGTTACTGTCTGGTCCCTACTGTTAGAGTGTGGTAGAATTCTCAGCTCTTGAGGGGTTTGCTTTGCTTTTTGACCCTTTGAGTTGGCTGTCTATAAATCGGACTGATGATTTGGTGAAGCCAAGGAGTTTTCTGATTTTAACCTGATCTTATTTGCTTAGAGTACTCTAGTTATTCAGTAAGGAGATTTGGAGAATTCTTGCTAAATGCATATGATCTGGACATGGATTCTTTGATGATTTCAGCACCAACTATAAAGAAAAGTGTTTGTCATCCTTGCATCACACACAAAAGTTCATAAAACACTACTACAGCTGACTCCACAGTATGACTTTAGAGTCTACAATATGACTGCTACATACTGACTCTCACACGGTGACTTCAATACTGTGTTCTCACTAGTAACAGGTCATCCTGATAAAAGCAAAACTAAGATTCTTGAGGTAATCTATGTCATAAGCCAAACAGACCTAACATATTTTCAGAGCATTTTACCCAAACACAAAAGAATCAACCCTTTTCTCAACACCTCATGGAACATTCTCCAACACTGATTAAATACTTGGATATGTCCCAACCAATACAATAAAACTAGAAACATCCTATCCGATCACCATGGATTAAAGCCGGATATCAAGAACAGAAAAACTAAAACCTCATGAAAACTGAACAATGCATTACTGAATGAAAAGTGAGCCAAGACAGAAATCAAGAAGGAACATAAGGGGCTGGAGAGATGGCTCAGTGGTTAAGAGCATTGCCTGCTCTTCCAAAGGTCCTGAGTTCAATTCCCAGCAACCACATGGTGGCTTACAACCATCTGTAATGAGGTCTGGTGCCCTCTTCTGGCCTGTAGACATACACACAGACAGAATATTGTATATATAATAAATAAATAAATAAATATTAAAAAAAAAAAAAAGAAGGAACATAAAAACCTCCTATAATTGAATGAAAATGAAAACAACATATTGAAATCGATGGAACATAATGAAGGTAGTTGTAAGAGGCAAATTCATACCACTGAGTGCCTAGATTTCCTCATATCTGGATTTATGTCCTCCTTTTCATCTCTAACTTTGTTAACTTGGATCTCTCCCTTCCACCTTTAGTTAATTTGGCTATTGGTTTTCTTAACCAACTGTTTGTTTTCTGTTATTGTTTGTTTGTTTCTACTTTATTGACTTCAGTTCTGAGTTTGATTGTTTCTTGCCATCTACTCCTTTTAGATTTTATTTTTCTTTTGTTCTAGAGCTTTCATGTATGTTATTAAATTACTAATACAAGATCTCTCCAATATTAGGCACTTTTTCTTGAAATTCATAAATCTGTCAGCCCCCATCCAATCATATTTCTCAATTTAGCTAAGAAACAACTGTGACATACCATGGGGTGAATTTCCTATTTAAAGGGGCCTACAAGTTAGACTGTATGAATTAGGAGAGCCTCTCTGCAATTTGCCACATGTAACTTGGATTTACGTTCTTGCAATCTAGAGATTATCAAACACAAAACACAAAAACATGTAAAAGAACTTGGAGGGAGATGGTATCAGAATCCTCGTTTTCTTTAGCCTGTCTAGGTCATAGCAACCACAAAGTAATACAAACAACAACAGCAACTAAAACAAAATTAAGGGCATCTGGGGAACAAATGAAAGCCAGAAGAGTGTGAGGAAGGAATCTTGGGGGGAGGGGGTGTTTGTGTGTGTGTGTGTGTGTGTGCATTCTATCTCAGAGGAAAGAGACCTGAAAATGCAGATTGAGCAAGCATCAAGATCATGCATGGAACGTGTATTTGTCTCCAGCCTCCCACACAAGCAAGCCAATCCCATCTCAGCTCCCACAGCTGTCCCTTCTGGCAACAGCTTGTCCAGCGCCTGGCACCCTATCATTTCGGTCCTGACTGGAATCTGCTTTTCCAAGACTCAGCTCTTTTTTTTTTTTTGAGAACGATTTCTTTTTTTTTTAATTTATTTATTTATTAAAGATTTCTGTCTCTTCCCCGCCACCGCCTCCCCTTTCCCTCCCCCTCCCCCAATTAAGTCTCCCCCCACTGCTGCTGCAAATTCACATACAACCTCCTGGGTCTAGCTATCTCAAAGGTGTCAGCTCCCCCTGGTGGCTGGTCAGTGTTGGCAGGATGTGCCTGGAGACACTCCCAAGTCTCCCACTAGGTAACAGCAAAGTTAGAAAATTCTAAGTCTACCAAAAACAGCCACCATTCTGACATTAAAATATTTTGTATCAAAAATATAAAATTCACCTAACAAATCATTAAAGGTGGATAATCTGTGTAATATATATTGTTGCTCCCCAACATCCTTTTTGTTGAACACCAAGGCCAGAAGGACAATGAATTATTGTAGAATCGCTTCCCCTCTTACATTTTACTATAAATTTAAATATACTTAAGATGTATTTCTATTTAATGACATGTAATTGGTACATAATTATGATCATTTGACTTCAAAACCAGTTAATTTAGGTAGAAAAACTTAATTGTGTGTGAATTGGTGTCTAGTGAAGCTTTGGAAAGTCTACATTTGCTTCTTTAAAAATGTTTATTGTAGGTGGGGGTGGGAATGGAGGATGGGGGAGGGGAAACTGCAGTTGGGATTAAAATTAATTAAAAAAATAAATAAAACGTGAAAATATTTATTGTGAAAAAGAAAATAAAAATTCCTCTTATTTTCTGATCTTATTTTCTATGTTAAATGTTGTATTAAAGAATTTTGAATGACTGTGTTCTGTCTCCTAAATATATAAATTCGGAGGAAGAAACAGTAAATATGTTTTGTAAAACAATATGTAAAAGTACAAAGGATCTACTAACACGGCTACTTTCATTATTCTGTAAATAAATAAAATTCAAGAGTCAGATATTAGGGTATAAACAAAACGCAATGGTGAAATGATCAGCTGACCCATCTCTCCACCTTTCCAGATTAAAAAGCTCACCAAACAATTAGGCCTCTCCCTTTTCCTTCCTTTGTCTCTCTATCCTCATCTGGGTTTATTCTGACTAGCTGAACATGGATTGCCGTCTTTGGCAGTTTTAGAGGGACAGTGCAAGGATATCTCCCCCAACAACCCACCACAACGGTCTGGTACGAGAGAGCTTGTGTGAAAGCCCCATCTGGGTCTCATTTCCAAAATCCCATTAGGAGTCCAGGAAAGTGAAAACAAAAAGGGAAAATTGGGGAGCAGAGGACTGAGTTGTGACTGAATGCCTGTGGCATGGAAATTATAGCTGTGTGTGATCACCTGGAGGCTCAGTGGGACTGGAAGGGAATCACTTAGGTGTCATCATTTTGATGATGTCACTAACCAAGATGGTGACCAATCAAATGTTGCCACCTTCTTGATGACATCACTAGTCAGGATGGTGGCTAAGTTATTTGGTTGCTGCCATCTAGATGACATCACTAGCCAAGCCATTTAACTAGCCCAGTTCAGTGGTGTCACCTTCTTGATGATATTAGCTAAAATGTTGGCCAAGTTACATGGTTGCTTCTTTTTGAGCTCAGCTCTGTGATAAAATTGGCCCATTCCCCATCAGGACAATAGTTTTCATGGGATCTAAAAGATGCAAGAGCTAGACACACAGGGCAGGAGGAAGTGTCCTGAGGTAACCAAGCCCAAAACAGCAGAACAAAGACACAGAAGAAAGAATGCCATTGTGTCAAACCAAGGAAGAGGAGTTCATATGTCTTACCACCAGTTGTGACTAGGTTCTCGCTCCATGGTTGTCATTTGGACCTCATTGAATCTCTGCTTGGCTCCTAGGCAAAAGTTGCTGCTGGGGGAAAGAACCCATGAAAAAAGCAGAAGGCATGGGAAGATGTGTCCGAGGTCTGTGTGGATATTAGATATAAAGCAAAAGATAACCAGAATACAGTCCATAACCACAGAAAAAGATATATAATAAAGAGGACCCTAAGAGAGATATACATGGATTTCCCCCTGGGAAGGGGAAATAGTCAAGATCTCCTTAGTGAATTTGGAGCATTGTGAGGGAGGGGGACCAAAGGAAAGAAGAGGACAGAAGGGGTTGGCAAGGAGAACTTGAGGAATGGGATGGTTGAGATAAATGGAACCTTCATCCAGATCATTATGGGGAAACCCACAGAAAAAATTGGCCTGAGCTAGTGGGAGCTCACTGACTCTTGACTGACAGCAGGAGACTTAGGTAGAACCAAACTAAGCCCTCTAAATATGGGTCACAGTTGTGTGGATTGGGCAGTTTGTGGGGCCACTGGCAGGGAGACCAGGATTTATTCCTAGCGTGTGAACTGGCTCTAAGGAGCCTATTCCCTATGGATAGATTCCTTGCTCAGCCTAGATACAGGGGAGGGCCTTGGTCTTGTCTCAAAGTGATGTGCCAGACTTTGTTGACTCCCCATGGAGGCCTTACCCTCTAAGAGGAGTAGATGGGGTAACGGGTCAAGCTGGGGAAGCAGGAGGAGGGAGGCAGGGTACTGGGATTATTATGTAAATAAAAAATATTGTTTAAAAAGAGAGAGAAAGAAAAAAATGTTAAATCTAAAAAAATCCTGATAGGAAAAAATCCAGGAAATCTGGTAAACTATGAAAAAATCAAACCTAAGAATAAGAGAAATAGAAGAAGGAGAAGAATCCCAGCTCAAAGGTCCAGAAAATATTTTCAACAAGATCATAGAAGAATATTTTTCCTAACCTAAAGAAGGAGCTGTCTATAAAGTTTCAAGAAGTTAACAGAACATCAAATTATTGGATCAGAAAGAAAGATTCCTTGCCATATAATAACAAAAACAATAAACATACAGAAAAAAACAAGAATATTAAGAATATTAAAATCTGAAAAGGAAAAAGACCAAGTAACATTTAAATGAAGATCTATTAGAATTACACTTGACTTCTCAGTGGAGACTCTAAAAACAAGAAAAGCCTAAACAGATGTCTGGCATACTCTAAGACACCACAGATGCCAGCTCAGACTACAATATGCAGAAAAAATTTTAATGACCATAGATGGAAAAATCAAGATAATCCATGATAAAAATCAAATTCAAACAATATTTTCAGATCCAGTCCTATGAAAGATACTAGAAAAAAGTCCAACCCAAGGAGGTTAACTATAGCCATTAAAATAGAGGAAATGAATAATCTCACATCAGCAAAACCAAAAGAATGGAAAAAACACAAATACATACAGAGAGAGAGAGAGAGACAGAGAGAGACAGAGAGAGACATATATACACTTGTGCACACATTCACAGCAACAACAAAAATAACAAAAATTAACAGCCATTTGTTACTGATATCTCTCATTTCCAATGAACTCAATTCCCCAATGAAAAAGACACAGAGTAAGAGAATAGATGAGAAAACAGGATTCATCCTTCTGCTGCATACAAGAAACACCTCAACATCAAAGATAGATATTACCTTATGTAAAGGGTTGGGAAATGGTTTTCCAAGCAAATGGACCTAAAGAGCAAACTGTTGTAGCAATTCTAATATCTAACAAAATAAACTTCAAGCCAAAATTATTCAAAAGAGACAGAGAAAAACACTTCATACTCATTAAAGGAAAAACCCAGCAAGATAATATATCAATCCTTAACATTTATGCCTCAAACACAAGGGCACACACATTTGTAAAAGAAACATTGCTGATGATTAAATCACATATTGACCTTCCCACACTGATATTGTGGGAGACTTCAATACTCCACTCTCACCAATGAACAGGTCATCTAGATAAAAAACTAAACAGAAAAATACTGGAACTAATAGATGTTATGAACCAAAAGGACCTAACAGATACTCAAAAGAATTTACCTTCTGAGCAATTTACAAAACTTTCTCCAAAATTGACCAGCCTACATCCCTCAACCCCAGAGAACCTAGACAACAAAAAAGACCCTAAGACATACATACACAGACCTATCTAGGAAGAAGAAAAAGACAAGATCTCCTGATAATTGGGAGCATGGGGGCATGGGGGAGGGAAGGAAGGTAGGTGGGGAAATGTATACCTCAATTAAAAACAATAAATAAAATAACATTTAAAAAGTATCTTCCAATCAAAAGAAGCCTAGGACCAGACAGTATTAGCCCAGAAGTCTACCAGACTTTTAAAGAAGAGTTAATGCCAATACTGGTCAAATTATCCCAAAAATTTTAGTGGCATTTCACTTGTATTTTAATAAATAAAGCTTGCCTAAAGATCAGAGAGTAAAACAGCATGTGCTCAACTATGTTCATAGCAGCATTGTTTGTCATAGCCAGAACCTGGAAACAACCTAGATGCCCTTAAACCAAAGAACGGATAAGGAAAATGTGGTACATTTACACAATGGAGCACTACACAGTAGAAAAAATAGCGACATCTTGAATTTTGAAGGAAAACTGTTGAAATATGGAGCGGCGGGCTGCGTCCCAGGCACCCGGCCGCACCCACGGCTAGCTTTACCCGAAATAATTACACGGAAACTGTATTCTTTTAAATACCGCTTGTCCCATTTCTATCTAGCCTCTTCTAGGCTAGCTCTTGCACCTGGACTAGCCCATTTCTAATAATCTGCTGTAGCCCACGAGCTGGCTTACCAGGAATGATCTTAACCTGCGTCTCTCTGGAGTGGGAAAATCATGGCGACTCCTTGACTCAGCTTCTTTCTCCCAGTATTCCATTCTGTTTACTCCGCCTACCTAAGGGTTGGCCTATCAAATGGGTCTAGGCAGTTTCTTTATTAATAAGAAATCACTCCCACATCAAAACAGATGGAACTAGAAAATAGAAAACATTATTTTGAGTGAGGTAAACCAACACAGAAAAACAATTTTCAAATATACTCACTAACAGTTGGTTTTTAAAACATAAATTTAAAAAAAAGCCGATAAAACACAATCCTGGAGAATTTAGACAACAATGAGGACACTAAGAGAGACTTACATAGATCTAATCTACATAGGAAGTAGAAAAAACTAGATTCTTCTGAGTAAATTGGTAGCATGGGGACATTGGGGAAGAGTTGATGGAGAGAGGGGAGAGGCAGGAGGGGAGCAGAGAAAAATGTAGAGCTCAATAAATATCTATAAAAATGGTGGAAAAAGGAAAAGAAGAAGAAAAACAGAGCCATTGGTCAGCCTCACATACCAGGCAGAGGTAACACACACTTTTAAGGCAAAGGACATAGTCAATAGGACAAAAAGACAGCCTGCAGAATGGGAAGTGATTTTCACCAGCTCCACATCTGACAGAGGGCAAAAACCAAAATAATGAAAGAATTCAAGAAACTAGATATCAACAAACTAAATCATCCAATAAAAGTGGGGTACATATCTAAACAAAGAATTTTCAATAGAGGATTCTCAAGGGCTGAGAAACACTTAACATCCTCAGCTGTCATGGAAATGCAAATCAAAATTTCTTTGAGATTCCATCATACAGCTGTCCAAACAACTGATCAAAAACACAAGTGACAGCTCCTGCTGGAGAGGATTGGAGTACAGGATGCTCCTCTGTTGCTGGAAGGAGTGAAAACTTGTATAGCCACTATGGAAATCAATATGGTGGTTCCTCAGAAAATTGGGACTCAATCTACCTCAGGACCAAGCTATACCACTCCTGGGCATATCTAAAGGACACTCCATCTTACCATAAGGGCACCTGCACACCTGTGCTCATAGCAGCTTTTTTCATAACAGCCAGAAACCAGAAACGGCCTAGGTTTCCTCAACCAAAAATGGATAAAGAAAATGTGGTATATTTACATAATGGAGTGTTACTCAACTGTTAAAAACAATTACATCATGCAATTTTCAGGCAAATAGATGAAGCTAGAAAAATCACCCTGAGTTAGGTAATCCAGTCCCAGACAGACAAACAGAGTATGTACTCACTTTAAGTAAATATTAGCTGTTAAGTAAAGGATAATCATGCTACAATCCACTGACCCCCGCAAAAAAAAAAAAAAAAAAAAAAAAAAAAAAAAAAAACATGTAACAAGGAGAGCTCAAGGGAGGACACATGGATCTCCTTGAGAATGAGAAGAAAAATAGATCTTTTGGGTGGACTCGCGGCAGGTGAGGGTGAAAACCAAAAGGGTCAGGTGGATATTGGGGGAGGGATGGACAGAAAGAGTACTGGGAGAGAGGACTAGATTTGGGGGATTTGTGGAAACCTAGTGCAGTAGGAACTCCCTGGAATCTATGAGGGTGACTTTAGTGACTGCTCCTAGTAATGGGGAAATGGAGCCTGAACTGGCCATCTTCTGTAACCAGGCAAGGCTTCCAGTGGTGAAAATGGAACATCAACCCAGCCACAAAATCTCTGACCTACAATTTGTAAGGTCTGCAAGACCAGTTTGGGGAAGGGAGTGCAAAACTTGTGGGAGTGGCCAACCAATGACTGGTCCAACTTGAGGCCCACACCACTAGAGGGAGCCCATGCCAGACATAGCCTGGATGACCAGAAACAGGCTAGAACCAAACATGACTGGACAAACAATAAAATAAAAAGTCAATTAAATGATCCTTGATGGTATTTGCTATACTCATAGATTGGATCCTAGCCGAATCGTCATCAGAGAGGCTTCATCTTGCAACCGATGGGAGCAGATGCAGAGACCCACAGTCAAACATTAGGTACAGCCCAGGGAACCTTGCAGAACAGGAGGAGGAAGGATTGTAGGAGCTACAGAGGGGCACAGGGTACGATGAGGACATGGCTCACTGAATCAACTAAGAAGGGCTCATAAGGGCTCACTGAGACTGAATTAACATTCAGAGTCTGTATGGGTCTTAGCTTGGTCCTCTGCATAAGCTACATTTGTGTAGTTTGATGTTCTTGTGGGTCTCCTAACGCGGCAGAGCTCAGGGATGTCTCTGCTCGCAGGAACCTATTCCTCCTCTGGGTTAACTCTTACAGTCTTAATTAGAGGGTTTATACTTAGTTTTATTGTAACTCATTATGCCATGTTCGGTTGGTATTCCTGGGAGGACTGCCCTTTTCAGAAGGGAAATGGAGAAGTGGATCTCAGGGAGAGAGGAGGCTGGGAAAGGACTGGGAGGAGTGGAGAACAGAGAAACTGCAGGTGGAATACAATGAATAGGAGAAGAATAAATTTTTCAAAAAAGAAAAGAAAGAAAATTGGTAATGGAAAATGAATTTAATTACACCTAGATCAAAACAACATGATAAATGCTACTGATTTCTCTCCATCTTTTTGGTAGCAGTGTTATCATTTTATAGAAAAGATATGAGGTAAACCTCAGAAAATTCATATACGTTAATATAACCACAAAATAAACTTTCAGAATTGTGAAAAGCCACCTCTTAAGAGTCGAATTCTTCTAGCTGACACCAACAATATTAGCCTTATTTTACTGACGTGTAGGATTTCTAGGGACATTTTAATTCCTTTGGGTCCATCTCTTCAATAGTCGGACAACCATAAGGAGGGACACAGGTGTCTGCTTCTAAAGTATCCATTTATCCATAGGAGCAATGGTTATAAAGGGTAAACGGAGGACAGGCAGGTGTTCAGGGGTTATGTGGTCAATCAGAGACATAGCCAGGTGGGAAACAGATACACAAACAATCTTGTAAGGAGTCTGGGGAGAATTAGAGAAAGGGCAGAAAGATGGGATGACAGGAGACATTATAGTCAGCACAGGAGAAGGGGTGTGGCCAGAAAGCAAGCAAAATAAGTATAGAAAACCCAGAAACAAAAGCAGGTGATACACAGCAAGTACTGCAGGCAATTGGCCTCCAAGACTGTGCTTTTCTCCACTGGTGTTATTTTAGCTTTTTGAGACGAAGGTAGATTCCATTCTTGGACTTTAGCACACTTCTTTGCACGAGGACTGGAACCCTGGTGGGATCTGACAGCAACTCAAAGCGTAGTAGGGTCAGGGCCACGGCCACCTTCAGCTCATTCATGGCAAACTGTTTCCCGATGCAGTTTCTGGGCCAGGCAGAGAAAGCAAAGTAAGATTTGTTCTTAGTTAATCAAGCATTGGCCCATGAGCCCCATTCAGAGCCGGGCATTAGGGTCCTCCTTCATGGTCTTAGACTGACTCCTGATTTTTGACAAAGTCTTTTACTCTTTCTAGGACTAGCTCTGACCCTGGTACTGCCTCAGACACATGGCATATCATTTGAATAGTGCCAGCACTGTGGGGCTCAGCAGAGTCCTTCCACATGAGTCTTTTAATGAGTTAACAGTCAGTCAATTCCCCCACTAACAATCTCTGGATCTCCAGCCTGGATTCTCCGGTTTGGGGCAATACACTAAGGGGTGGGTCACATTCCTGGACATTATTATCTTTACATAAAACATATAAATTAACCCAGCATTAGTGAAAAGTTAAACATCATCTTGGTGTTCCTCAAGTTGCTCTCTTAATCCTCTTCCCATTCGGGAGCAGAGTCATCCATTAGCCCTTCAAACTGCCAGCATCTGTAGCCAAGTATCCTCTAGCCTCCTGATATCCAGCAGCTGTTCCTTATTTTGTTTTGTTTTTGAAGCCGGTTAAGATGAAATTCTTATTCCTGGATAAGCTTTATCCTAAAAATATTTCTTCCAGTGAAACACTGCACCTCTAACTTACTCGACGGAAGTTGATTTGGCATTGTAGAAGTCACAGAACTATTGAATCAGAAGAGCATCCTTAGGACCCATTCATTATGAGGTGGGTTTCCGCAACAGCACTGCAGAGGGATTTTCTCAGGAGCAGTCCTATGGCCACCGCACTCCTAGGCAGGCCAAGCCTGTTTACTAAGTCCCTTTCCTCATGCCTAATTTTTTTTTTTTTGGTTTTTAGAGACAGGGTTTCTCTGTGGCTTTGGAGCCTATCCTGGAACTAGCTCTTGTAGACCAGGCTGGTCTTGAACTCACAGGGATCCGCCTGCCTCTGCCTCCCGAGTGCTGGGATTAAAGGCGTGCGCCACCATCACCCGGCTATGCCTAATTTTTCAAACAGGGAAAAACCATATACAAATTGCCAGAATTTTTATACATGGTGAATATTTGTGAGGCCGAAAGTCAGAAATGTGTGAGATGACTGTTACTGGGTCAGCCTACAATGATGTAAACTTACACATACACGACTTTAACAGACGGACCAGCACAGCTCTGATTTTCAATATATTGAAATATAGGATGCTACCTAACATGTCACATTACAGTATTAAATGTGTATGCTTCACATGTATTTCATATGTATAAGTGAGTACTCATAAGTTCTTTTTAGTATTGACTTGCTGAATTAATTGAAAAAATATGTTGGACTCTAGTGAGATTTTGGGGAAAGAAATTCTCCCATCAAGTTTCTGACAATTGAAAAGAACACTTTAAAGTTGGTTCATGTGAAATTCTGAAAATTTGATATTCAAAACTCAGGGATATAAGAAAATATACTAATTTAACAAAGATGTTTTTTTCAGTGACCACAGAGCAGTGGGTTAAGTCTCTGAGTTATGTACTGAAATGCCTTCTTTTTTTTTTTGAAACGGACACACATGTCATCTAAATGCGTATGAGAACTGTTGTGTAAACAGGCCTCAGAAAGCCCTAAGCAATGAGAAATATCAAACATTGGCATATGTCAACCATGTCCACTAACCCATTCTCCTTACCTTGCTCCTCCTGAGAAGGGCAGGAAGGCATGGCTGTGGCGGGCAGCATTTGGTGCAAATCTAGAAGGGTCAAACACCTGTAGAGAGAGTATGAGGGCCAGGACGAATGGGAGTTAAGACCCTATTTCCAATGCATAAAAGAACAGAATGCCTGTATTATAAAGTGGGAGAGCGTCCTCTCTTCCCAGGGTTTTCATACCTCTGGGTTTGGCCACAATCTTGGGTTATGGTGAAGGCCGTAGAAGGAGAGACTCACCATGAAACCTGTGGGGCAGGAAGGACATAGATGGGCAGGTAATTATATCAAAGAAACAGACATCAATGAGGACCCTAAGAGAGACAGACATAGTTCTATTCTACATGGAAGTAGAAAAAGCCAAGATCTCCTGAGTAAATTGGGAGCATGGGGACCTTGGGAATGGGTTGAAAAGGATGTGAGAGGCAGAGAAGGGAGCAGAGAAAAATGTAGAGCTCAACAAAGAACAATTAAAAAATAATAGCAAAAAAATATGCAGGGCTTTAGACCCTCAGGAAGTGAGGGATAAAAGTCCACTAACGGTTTGCACCCCATAAATCATCACAGAGCAAAATGTTCCTTTTGGGGATGAGGAGCTGAGTAAAGAATCCATTAGAAAAAAAGTGCACCTAGCAATAATGAATCAAGGGGTCTTGCTTATGATAGGTTCATAAATGAAAACATATACTCAGTCTTCCACCAGCTCTGAATGATACATTAGCTCATATGACACCTCTAAGACCCTTGCCCAGCCAAGGAAGGCATTGTTTTATATTCATTTGCAGAGTCTCAATGAGGCGAGTTATATTTCTTATGTTCACACAGCCTGGACGTGTCAGAGGTGAGATCACACCTAGTGGTGAGTTAGTTAATTTGTGTTTCACTACCATAATAGGAAACTCAGATTGTATCACTATCACCTCTCTTCTTCACCAAATTATCTCTCTTCTTCACCCTTATCTCTCTCATTTGCATTCACTCACAGACAAAACTTCATCCCCACAAGGACTTGTCTCATTCCTTTTTAGACCTGATTTTTTTTTTTTTTTTTTGGATTTTTCGAGACAGGGTTTCTCCATACTTTTTTTTTTTTGGTTCCTGTCCTGGAACTAGTTCTTGTAGACCAGGCTGGCCTCGAACTCACCGAGATCCACCTGCCTCTGCCTCCCGAGTGCTGGGATTAAAGGCGTGCGCCACCACCGCCCGGCTCTAGACCTGATTTTTTAAATTAATGGATGTTTCAAGGCTGAGAATGACATTTAACTAGTGGGTCACATTATTTCTCAAAACATTGCAGAGGAAAGCATTAGTATGTAGCAATATTTTGTTTGTAATCTAACAAATAAAGCTTGCCTAAAGATCAGAGTACAGAGCTAAGTCGCTAGTTAGCCACAGAAGCCAGGCAGTGGTGGCACACATCTTCAATCCCAGCACTCAGAAGACAGTGGCAGATGAATCTCTGTGAGTTCAAGGCCACCCTGGGCTACACGAGATTGAATCCGTCTAAAAGAGAAACAGCTCACACAAAGGTGATCCCACCACTTGGGATCACAGGCCTATAATCCCAGCACTGAGGAGGTAGAGACAGGAGTGATATGGCTGGGCAGAGACAGGAGCTCAGATGCAGTCTGAGGTTTCATAGAGAGAGGACGCATTCCGTCTGAGGATTCCTAGCGACAGAATTGCCCCTATAGTCTGAGGAGTCAGTAGAGATAAGAGCCAGTGACTAGTGACTCTGCTTCTCTGATCTTTCATCATTAACCCCTATATCTGACTCTGGGATTTTATTATTAAGACCAATTAGAATTCATCCTATATTAGCATCTGGGATTTTATAGCCTTCTTCCAGCTTCAGAGCAAAGATCCAATATAATAAGAAGTGAGAGACCAAGTGAGGTTGAGAACATCAGAAACACATGATTGTGTGGGGGCCTGGGTGTGGGGAGTTCATACCTTTGGGTAAAGAGCGTCCATCTGGGAAGGTGACAGGTGTGCTGAGCTCTCTGGCTATAGCTGGGACAGGTGGGTAGAGCCTCAGGGCCTCCTTGATGCACATGGTGGTGTAGGGTATCTTGTCCAGGTGGTCCCTGAAATGAGGCCCATCTTCAAGAGTCACACCAATCTGGGAGGGCTAGAAGGCCTCTCCTATAAGAAGGCAGGGGTCTCCCTCATCTTGAGTTTTTCTCACCAGGTGACAGCGGTTCCGTCACCCAGAATGCTCTGCACCTCCTCCCTGCATCTCTGTTGGTGTTCAGGGTGTGTGGCCAGAGCATAGAAGATCCAGGATATTCCACTGGCTGTGGTGTCATGGCCCTCGAACATGAATGTGTCCACCTCTGCACGCAGGTCCTCATCAGACAAGCTCTTCCCATCCTGCATCTGAGTAAAGGCATAGGTAAGAGCAACGTTGGTATCTAATCTGTGTTTCCGGGCCAAACCTCTTCCCTGAACTCCACTCACTTTGGCAAGCAAGAGAATGTCCAAGAAATCCAAGTGCCTCTTCTTCTTCACCTTCTCCAGCTCTCCCTCATTCTCCAGCTGAGCCTTCCTCATACTGATCATTCTGTCTGTCCAAGGACAACAGTTACCAGCTTGAGGTAAACTTTAGTGCAATGCAAGTACTCTTGATTCTACAATCTTTATGTCCAGTAGAACCCAGGGTGCATGTAAACATGAGTATGAGGATCAAGATTAAGAGTCTAATATCAGATTATTTAGGCCATGTCTCTATTCAGATTCACAGCCCACAGAAACAATGGCAAACATTGTCCCATGGGTCTCACAAAGCATCAATAATGTAATGACACTGGTAATTCCTGGGAAGCATTTCATGCTAATACTATAGCTCCCCAAATTGTGCTAAAGCAGCACCTCACACAAATGTATACCAGGTCCTACAGAGGGGCCAGGCCTTGTAGACTGAGCCTGAAGGAGGACACAATCATATTTTTGTCATGAGCCTGAGAAAGGAAGAGAGACTGGAGGGAGGGAGGTCAGAACCTGTGTGTTCATGGGCAACCCGACAGGCATGGTGGAATGCACGGCCACTGGAGGACAGATTGTAGATGATATTACTCTGGTGAAAGACAGTCCTCACTCTTGAGTGAACCCCATGAGTCAGCTCTTCAACCGCCTGAACGTAGGATCTGAAATTTCCGCAGCTTAAAAGGCACAAAATATTGGTCACAGTGATGCCTGATTCACAGACATAGTAAGGTATCTGTAGATATTCCCCCAGTTGTGGGAACCTATAACACTGGGGTACAGACCACTTCTGTCTTAAGTTTTGATCCTTAAGCTTTTGAAGATGGGTGAACACTCAGGTACTGTGGAATATTCCTTTACACCATGATTGGTCTAGTAAAGAAACTTATTAACCAATAGCTCGACAAGATAAAGCTAGGTAGAAAAACCAAACGAAGGACAGGAAAGAAGAAGGGTAGAGTCTGAGAGACACCAGCCAGCCGCTGAGGAAGCAGGACACGTAGAAAATGAAGTAACAAGCCATGAGTCACATAGTAGATCTTAGATTAAAAATATGGGTTAATTTAAGTGAAAGAGCTTAGTGAGGAACAAGCCTGAGCTATCAGCCAACCATTTATAATTTATATTAAGTAACCATGCCAGGTATTTGAGCGGCTGCTGGCTATTTGGGAGCAGGTAGTCGGGACAGAAAAACTCTGCCTACACCCGGGCTTCTGCACTCATTCTGCTATTGTTCCCATGGGTTCCTGTTTGGTGTCTAGGTTGTATCTGGCTTGGAGTTGAACTTGGCCCAGAACTGGGTCAGAACCTTGCTTATTGTGGCTATGAGCATCTAAGCTGTCCTTCTAAAATGCCTTCAAGTAAATTCACAACAGTTGGTAGC
Source organism: Microtus pennsylvanicus (assembly GCF_037038515.1). NCBI lineage: Eukaryota > Metazoa > Chordata > Mammalia > Rodentia > Cricetidae > Microtus > Microtus pennsylvanicus. The sequence goes on along the minus strand of NC_134591.1, from coordinate 48,724,701 downwards.
ACCAAGGATGACGCAGCTCAGGGGTGGTTACTTACTCATTCAGCTGGACACTGCCCTGGTAACTGAACGCACATTTCATGATTGTCTCCATGGTCATTAAGGAGACGTGTTGATAAATCTCCAGGGGGCTGTCCTGGCCAGCAAGCTGCTCCCACTTGTCCTGTGGTAAGAATGGGGAATTACCTTATTTTCTACTAAATACCTGCGTTAAAGAGACTGTGGTCTCTTTGAATCTACAGATAATCTGATCAGAATCTCACATCTTTGAGATCAGGGGGAAAAAAACAGCATGAATCAAAGTTTTATAATCTGTTGTCTGTTTATTACAAACATTTAGCAAAATTGAATACATCATTTCATGATGTCAGATCATAGTTTTCACTTCCGTGAAAATACTTGGGACTTTTGATGAAATGGGCCTGGGTCGCCCTTCAGTTTTCTGATGGATTACTAGGCCCATAGAATCAGAGGGAACACATAGATGAGGACGCATGTGAGAACGGAAGGAAGCCTGCTATGCCTCATCAGGACTATCACAGACTTTAATTTCTTCACTTACCAAAAATGTTCTGAGCACTGTGAATCAGAAATCAGGGTCTAACAGATGGTGATGGTGCAGAACATTTGGATAGAAAGGTGCTGGCCTTGAGTCACTCAAGATATCCACGAAAAAACTTAATTTTGTGACATCCTTGGAAGTTGTCCTTTCTGACAGTGACGCTGGCGTTGCTCAGGTCACCCTAGAATGTACAGTCATGCTCTCTGCTGGGATTCCATTGTGATAAAGACTTTGGCCTATAATTACTGAGATGCTCTCTGTCTTAGAAAATGATTCCAGTATGGCTTGGTCCCGCTTATGGTGACCTCTCTGTTAATCCACATTGGGGAAACTCACTACAATGATGAGATGAATGGCCCTCCTTGTGACTGTGTATAATAGGTGTGGTTGGACCAGTGTGTGAGTGTTGAGTCATAGGCACCGTGAATATTTGTATGTGTATGAAAGAATAATAACAGAGGAAATAAAATGGTATGGAAAAGGGGGGGAGATAGATAGATAGATAGATAGATAGATAGATAGATAGATAGATATGATACATTGACATATAGGTAGACAGATACTCACTAGCATCACATGGACAGAGTCTGCCATGATTCCCACATAAGGCTTAAGGATATCATAGTGGAATGCTGGAGTTAACATCCGCCGGTGTTGGAACCACTTCTTCCCTTCCAACAGGAGCAACCCATAGCCTAGGCCAGGGGTATGTATACATATTTGTTGAAGAAAGAGGTAACCAGAGACCATTTGGACATTTTGGAAGGAACTATGGTTTGAAATATGCAAAACAATTCCCAAAGAAGGTAGAATTTCTTGGGCAAAGGCTTAAACAGCATAATGCATTTCAGAAATGGAAGTCGTAGAGATAGGGTGGTGTGATTGCCTTGATCGTGACAGGGGTGAGCTCAAGGTTGGAAGGTAGCCGTGAAGAACAGAAGTGCCAATTGGAATTTCAGAGGAATGATGTGCCAAAAGTTGAAGTTCAGGTGGGCTCAGCATTAGAAAGAAGTGAGTCTGGCTAGCAGAAGAAAAATAAGACTTGATTTAGGGAGAGACCATGACAGAAGCCACAGACACCAGTTACTCTATGATATAAAGACAGTTGTTGGGATAACTAAATGGGTAGTATTCTCAGTCCTGGTTTAGTCATACATACCAATCCAGGGAACAAAGAAACCATATGATTTTATAGGCTTTGGATCTGTAAGAGAAGACCGATATGAACAGCTAATCGAAGATCAGATAAAAAAAATCCCTAAGCAGACTGCTTTTCAGACTCTGGCCTGTCAGGAACTCCAGATGACTTTCAGTGGCTATTTTATACACCCCCCTCATCCTTTTCTATCCCAGTTCTCAAAGCTGGCCTCAGAAAGCAGGCTTTGTTGTTTCTGTCACTGTGATGTTCAGAAACACAAGTCATGTCTTCAAAGGAAACGAGTAAGAGAGCTTTATGGCTCTTCTGTAGTTAGTTGTGGCTTTAGTAATTCTATGACCCCAGAAAATCAACAATTAGAGCTTTAACATCCCAGTCATTATGCACATGTGGGTTAGACCAAGGAGAATGATTAGCAGTACTTAGGAATTGTTGGCTGAGTGCCTAGAATTTCACAGACCCGGGTTGTGAACCCCACAGAACCACAATGCAGTTTGCTCTCACCTGATCTCCCCAGTATCAGCTTCATGTAGTCGGGGTCATAGATCATGACACTTGGGTTGTTCCCCCAAAACCACTTTGAGCATGTGGTTGGGAATTTCTCTACCCATAAAAGTGTCTGCTGGAGATCCTGGTCCTTGGGGGACAGACACACAAAAAGAAATAATTTTGAAATAATCATGTAATTACTTTACTATAAGAAAGGAGAAAGGAAGGACTTCCACAGGGACAACTTAGAATTTTTCAGCAGAAAGTGGGGCTCAGATCAGCCTGATGACCTGTATGCATTATTATCCAGACCTTTGCTGTGTCTTGAGATTGTCTTCACTGGGTGCTATAGCCTTGGATAGAGCTCTCCTCCTCAGTAAGAACTTCACCCTTGGGTAGGAGCTCCACATATTCTCTCTATTCGTGAGGGTGGTCAGTGCAGAAGTCTTGCCAAGAGCCTTTCCATACAGTCACTTACCAAACAGTACTCTACACGAGAGCTGGAGACACAGAAGCAAGGTGATGCCCACCCCATCCTTCAGGAAGCACCTTGCAGTCATTTCTCATGACTTCATATATGTGCCAGGTTCTGTGCTAGGTACTAGTGTAAATGAGATGCTGTTCTTGATGGTTAGGAGCTCATGGTACTGGGAGTGTGTAATAAAGCACAAAATTAAATCAATCCGCTTAATAGGGCAGTGCTTGCATGATTCCCCCCTCCCCCAAATCACCACTTCCAGAAATTACCTCATTCTTGTCACTTGTATCCTGTACCTCATATCATTCCCCCACAAAAAAGTCTGGTTCTTTTTATTTTTTCCTCTTTGCCTTGACACACTTGAAATACACTGACAACAGATCAGCCCTCAGAAAGAGGCTGTACACTTATCTCACAAGAAGTAGACTGAGAAGTTCTCAGAGATCACATGCTTATCCTATAACAGGCTGAGTCTTCTTACCTTTATGAGGTTCCCAAAAAGCCAGTGGGAAGGCGTGGATGGGAACTGCTGGAGGCACTTGAGTAGCCGTTGTCTGTGTAGGTAGTATTGGGCAGCTTTGGAGAGCAGCAGCAGCAGACCAAACAAGGAGATCACTTGGAGGAGTCCAGAGATACCTAACACGTTTGTGATGTGGTTCAGCTCAAAGAAACCCATAATGGAATGGCCTGTGAATAACTGACTGTGGCTGAATTCCCTGAACACTTACATTTAGGTATTGTGTAATTTGTCCCACCTCCCTGTGGGAGGGGAAAAAGAAGAGGACGGGCATTGGCCTCAGGGTCCAGAGGTGATTAATCAAAAAGATCCACTTTAGCCAATAGTGAATTCAAAGCTGTTATATTTGAACTTAGAACTCATCAGACCATATTTCCTTTAGTCTTATGATCATGAGCAGGCACCTTGCAGAATATATGTCTGCAAGTCTACAACATATCTGGGGGTTTCTGGGCTTCAGAAAAGAACGGCTCAAATCCCAAAAATGAGGCAATTCGTTTCATCTGTGGTAGCTTGGTTCACATAGCTGATTCTCGGATCTTTGATAGGGTGCATATGCTGCCCAATCAATATACCTTTATGTCACACAGTAAGCAGGGCCATTCCTTAACACCCCACAATTCAAACTTTTCCTTCCCTCTTCCTCTCAACAGCCTTTATTGTTTACTTATTTATTGGCAATATGTATATGCATTAGTGTGTGCACAAGTGGGCATATTCATGTGAGTGTTGGTACCCAGGGAGGTCGACAGGGTCAGATCCTCTGGAGCTAGAGTGATGGGTCCTCTGTAAGAACAGTAAGAACTCTTAACCACCAAGTCATCTCACCAACTCCTCAAGTGGATATTTTTTGCCTTTCTGATATTTTTCATATGGTATGTACTCACTCATAAGTGGATTTTAGCCATAAATAAAATGGTGATCCTGGAGAAGCTAAATAAGAAGGTGAACCCAAAGAAAAACATATAGTTATCCTCCTGGATATTGGAAGTAGACAAGATTACCAGGCAAAAATTGGGAACTGGGGGGTGGGGGTAGGGTGGGGATAAGGGGAGATGGGGAGAAAAAAGTGAGAAGGGGAGGATGGGGAGAGCTTGGGGAATGGGTGGGTTCAGATGGAGGAAGGGTAGATATGGGAGCAGGGAAGTATATATCTTAATTAAGGGAGTCATTTTAGGGTTGGCAAGAGACTTGACTCTAGAGGGGTTCCCAGGTGTCCAAGGAGATGTCCCTAGCTAGTTCCTTGGGCAGCTGATGAGAGGGAGCCTGAAATGGCATACTGATGAATATCTTGCATATCACCATAGAACCTTCATCTGGCGATGGATGGAGATAGAGACAGAGACCCACATTGGAGCACTGGCCTGAGCTCCCAAGGTCCAAATGAGGAACAGAAAGAGGGAGAACATGAGCAAGGAAGTCAGGACCACGAGGGGTGCACCCACACACTGAAACGGTGGGACTGATCTAATGGGATTTCACCAAGGCCAGCTGGACTGTGACTGATGGAGCATGTGATGAAACCGGACTCTCTGAACGTGGCGGACGATGAGTGCTGATTGAGAAGCCAAGGACACTGGCACTGGGTTTTGATCCTACTGCATGTACTGGCTTTGTGGGAGCCTAGTCTGTTTGGATGTTCACCTTCCTAGACCTGGATGGAACAGGGAGGACCTTGGACTTCCCACAGGTCAGGGAACCCTGACTGCTCTTTGGACTGGAGAGGGAGGGGAAGTGGGCGGATGGGGGAGGGAAATGGGAGGAAGTGGAAATTTTTAAGAAGAAGAAGAAGAAGAAGAAGAAGAAGAAGAAGAAGAAGAAGAAGAAGAAGAAGAAGAAGAAGAAGAAGAAGAAGAAGAAGAAGAAATCCTCTTATTTCCCGATGGACTCACCATACTCTCTCTGGTGTCAAATAAATCTTGTGTCCTAAGACACAGTCTGAATGCTCTCTGACACGTCTGAGCCCTTATAAACGCTTTATCAGCTGGTCGTGGGAATAGTCATGGATATGATACTGTATTACTAGGGTACCTTTGAAAATAATGGACCCTCTCTTAGAAGGTAGGGTTTCAGAGACTTGAGGGCCACCAAACCACCTCAGTGACTTTCAGTTTCTTGCCTCTCAGATGTGAGGAATAACATTTATAGGCCAAGAGGATGAGTTTTAGAGTTTGGGTTAATAATGAGCTTATAGGGGAGAAAGGGAGACAGAGAAAGAGAGATAGAATAGTTTCTGTATTGAAGGAAGGTTATTATCCAGCTGTAATCTGAGGGGTTTTTAAAGGACTTAATGGAAGAAGTAAAGATGAGGTGTAAGGAGGAGGCTGAGGCCAACCACCCATCTCCTCTCAGTTCCAGTCACATGATCACGTACTGCCTTTAGGCAAAGGTACTCACTGGGCTATAACTAAGAGAAAGGAGTCAAAACTCCTGCATTCCTAGCCTCCAGCAAGGGATTCATATTCTAATTTTCTGAATGCCTAACAGCTGTAGTTACTTGTTTATTATGATGACTTCAGAGATGAAAATGAATAGTTTAGTGATCCAAACTAAATATAGTTATTGAAGATCCAAAAGTATGCGCTGAATTCCAAATAAATTGGTGTGTGTGTGTGTGTGTGTTGTATATATATATATATATATATATATATATATATATATATATATATATAATATTTTCCCTGGAGTTGGTATCAGCCACCTTACCATCTTAACCCAGGGCTACTGGAGGATGGAATAGTAGACTCAGGAAGCTCAAGGTCCAGATGAATCTCACTACTAGGCAGTTAGCAATTTACCCTCTCTGTGTCTCAGTGACTTCTTTAATTGGGTGTGATATTTATACATTTCCCAAATGCCCATCATGAGCTTAACCATGAATTAATTACAGAAGTACTTCTTGTAATGGTCTGTCCTGTACCTTTAAGAGACAAGCCCTGCCCATTCCCCAGCCCATCCACCCTTGAGGCAGGCAGATCTTTCAGTCTTTCCTTTTCTGTCTCTCTCTTATCCCACTTCTCCCCTTCCCCCTTCTGTTTCCTGTTTCTCTCTCTGTGTGTGTCTCTCTCTCATCTTCTCCCTTCTCCCCTTTCCTTCCACAACACACTAAATAAATATCCAACCTCACTCTGCATGACGTGCCTATCCATGTCTTTGTCTTCTGCTGTGTGGCTCCCTGCCTAGGACCAGCCACCTTCAGAGACCTGCGGCATGGTCTCATGGCATACCCATCCATCTGTCTCTCCTTGTGAGACTGGCTGCCCCATTAAGGTCTCTCACCCACCACGTGCCCCCCTGCCTGGGACTCACTGCCTCTCTTGGCCCACTGCAGCCACTTGGAAAACTGCACTGTCCCTGCCTGGGACTGGCTTCTCTCAGGACCCACTGCCTGCTGCCTGCCACCACTTTGGGAACCTGTGGCATGGTCTCATGGCCCGCTGCCTGCTGCAGCCACTTGGGGATCCTCAGCATTTTACTTTTACCATTACACTTCTTGAGCTCGAAGTTGGTAAATTCTGAAAAAGATGTTTGTTAGGGCTGTGCTTGAGTAATTTTTGTCCAGGGAGGATAAATAAAGCAAAAATAGAAAAATAAGGTCCTGAAAGGTTATTCGTTTACCAACCAAACAGTGCTAAGATGGATCCCTACAGCTTATGGAGATTATACCTAAGAAGACAAGCAGAGGGGATGGTTTGTCCCTGGGGTCCTGTGGGGGTCCACAGAAATGAATCCATTCCACCTTGACTAAAGGTCAGAGAGTTTAAGCCTATTCTTGCTCCTTCAAGGTTATTGACAGGAGATTTGACTTAAGGTCTGACTACTAACAAAGATATCTTATCCTTGGGTGTGGTTATTTAGTGTTTTGGGTATTAAGATGGTAATCACTTTATTTGCTTTCTTCTGCTTTTTTGAATTGGGGTATTTAAAGACCATAAGAAATAAACAGGGGCAGAACCAGAATTCACTGGGTTGCCCTCTGGCACTATCCTATGTCTTTGTATCTCCTTTGTATCTCTGTTTATTCTGCCTGGCATTTCTAATCCACATGCTGCTATCATGGAATGTATGAACCCCCAAATCCAGCAAGGCTGGACCCCAACAGTGGTTGTACCAGTGTGGGGCTATGACAGATGTTTCCCAGATGTGTGGCCAGTGATACAAGGGAGAGCATGGTAGACACTGCAGATGCATAAGACACTGCAGGTGTAGGTAAAAAGGGAGCGCTTAGATAAAAGGTAAATAACTTAGGAGTAAAACTCTAAAAAATCTCTGTATCTGTTTCTGCTCTACCCCAACCCCTTTGGCTATTGAAATACATCCAAGTAAATTCAACAGACAGTTTAATACTATTTCCTTGCCCCATTTCTACGAATGTTTAGAGTTTGTAAATAGTTTAAACTTCCTGCTCCCTCCCCCACACTGGTGGCAAATCAGTTGCCATTTTAGGTCTGCCTGCTGGGAAGGGCCATGTTGCTTTCCCTTCCCCAAACCCAGGAACTCCCTTTTTGGGTAAAAAGCCCCAAGGTAAAACATAGATGAAGAGAAATAGATTAATATAAGTTGTAACAGCCAGTGGGATGAGCATAAGATAAGATCGAGCATTCATAACTAACAATAAGTCTCCATGTCATGATTTGGGAGCTGGTTGGTGGCCCAAAAGAATGAAAGGAAAATAGCTCTTTGGTGATTATGGAGTGTCCAATGTGCCCAAAATGCTTATTCTCTAAGTTATTTCGGATGAGGGGGAGGGGCTTTTCCTGTAGGTTGAATCAGAATCACATTAACATCGAACACCTTAGCAACTAAGAGAAACTTTGCAGATAAAAGAATCTCTAAGTGTGTGATTTCAAAGGAGGAAATAATTTGTCTTTGGAATGATTAAAATAGCCACAAGGAAGCTGGCCCTGCATTAGATAACACCATGAAAATAACTTAACTGCATAGCAGTATGTGTCTTTGAGAAGAGTTTAATCTATTCCTATGTTTCTTTTTCCATTCAGTGTCCTTGATAAACTCTGTAAACATTTGCAGTAGGTTTGTTTAAAATGTGAAAAATGCATTAGTTATTTTGAAATTTCCTATAGATTAATATCCTGGGGCTTTTATTTTAAATGTAAGATATAAGAACTTTTTCCATGCTATTTTATTGTAAAAAGGAACTGGAATCTTTTTCTTGAGGAATGGTTTATGATTCCAGCATTCTGAGGGCTGAGGCAGGTGACTCTCATGTTCAAGGCCAGGCTATGCAGCAAGACCTTTTCTTCACAGTAACAACAAAGAAGTTATTCTTCTCTTGAGGACGGTTTTGATTATCATAAAATAATTTCATCAAATACTGACAAAATAGGAAAATGTGGGATATAAAATACATATTTGGATCATAATGTCCAATAATACCTATTGTGTATTTATTAGCTTTGTGATAAATAAATGAATAAATAAATAAATAAATAAATAAATAAATAAATAAATAAATAAATTGTCAAAAAAAAAGATCGAGCATTCATAACTAACAACAAGTCTCCATGTCATGATTTGGGAGCTGGTTGGTGGCCCAAAAGAAAGACTGATCACTACTATATGATTACCAGTAAAAGAAACTAATAAAAAGTCCAAAATACCCCTGGAAGAAACATGTTTATCAAAGCTTGGCTTGTTAATGATTTACTCTTTGTGATGTGCTGAGTTGTGGTGAATGAGAGAAAATGGAGCCGGGTGGTAGTGCACACCTTTAATCCTAGAACTCAGGAGGCCGAGGCAGGCGGCTAACTCAAGGCCAGCCTATGACAGAGTAATCCTGTCTTGAAAAACAAAAACAAGCAAAAAATGAAAAATTTTAGATTTAGATCTACATATTTATTCTCAAGGAGCACACAGTCTGTTTAAACTCCAATGCATGCCCCAGAGTAGGTGTGTGTCTTGTAGGAAGAAATTAATACCATTTTGAATGTGAAAGTTGTGTTTAAAATGAGAGACTGACATAAAGAAAATGACTAATTATTCTAGCTAGGGTTACTACTGCTATGAAGAAACACCATGACCAAAAGCTAGTTGGGCAAGAAAGGGTTTATTTGACTTATGCTTTGACATCATAGTTCATCACTGAAGGAAGTCAGGACAGGAACTCAGAGCAGAAACCTCAAGGCAGGACCTGATACAGAGGCCATGGAGGGGTGCTGCTTACTGGCTTGCTCATCATAGTTGCTCAGCCTGATTTCTTATAAAACCCAGGACTACTAATCCAGGCATAGCCTCACCCCCAATCATTACTAATTAAGGAAATGTCCTACAGACTTGTCTGACTACAGCCCGATCTTCTGAAGGCATATTTTGAATTGAGGACACCTTCTCTCTGATGTCTCTGATGACTCTAGCTTGTGTCAAGTTGACATAAAACTAGCTAGCACATTTACAAAAAAAAGGGGGGGTGGGAGGTGGTATGATACAGTTCTGGAAACAAATTCACTTTAGCATCTCTTTTGATTTTCAGCACAGTTCTAAGTAGTTACTCTCTTCATGAATAATAACTGAAATATGTTATATAAATAGGAAAAAATCCCTTCCAAACAAGACTCTGCAACTATTGAGCTCATATGAAAATAAGTAAATGGAGGCAAGCAAGGCTCAGCCTATCATTTCAGCACATCTGTCCTGTTTGAACAGTGAGAGCTCCAAGAGAGAAAGGAGGTGCGGGCCAGTGTTTCAATGCTTCAGGCCATAGTCAAAACGATACCATTTCGAACAGAAACAGAAGTCAAACTGCTTTAGTTACTTTTCTATTGCTGTGATAAGACATCATGACCAAGGCAACTTCTAAAGCAAAGAGTTTGTTTCCAGCTTACAGTTTCAAAGGGTTAGGGTCTATGGATATCATGGTAGGGAGCACGGCAGTAATCAGATAGCCATAGTTCTGAAGGAGTAAATGAGAGCTCACATCTTGAGACATAAACACAAGGTGGAGAGAGAGGGGGGAGGAATGGTGTAGGTTTTTGGAACCTCAAAACTTGCTCCCAGTGATGCACATCCTCAACAAGACCACATTTCCTAATTCTTCCCAAATAGTTCCATCAACTGAGGATCAAGTAATCAAATATTTGAGTTTATGGGGCCATTCCTATTCAAATCATCATTCAAACATTGCTCTTTTTATCTGCTAAAGGACACTCACATCGGTGCTTAGTCATCTCCTCACTCATTCAGGGAGAAGGGTAAATCAGTTACTAATGTACTTTGGTTATGTCTAACCCAGTCATCATGTCATAAAAATATCAAGATACAGTAAATAATAATAATAGTAAAAATAACAATATAACACTCCTCTAACCAGTACCATTTACATTCAATTCACCTTCAAGCCTACAAGTATCATACCAAATCCAAAACAGAGAAGAGCACAAGGAAACCACAGCTGACTTGTTATCTGGGACCACACATTGCTCAGACTGAGCTGCTCCTCTGTGGTATTGTTTTCCTACTACTTCTAGTGTCTCATCTAATTGAAAAGATCTTTAGATCTAGGGTGTATGCCCTGAAGGAATGTGTGCACATACTTGTCCATAAGGGCTGAATGAAAATTCATGACCATTAACCAAATGGTGTGTCCCAGGCACAATGGGTACAAGCTTGCAAAGCGCCTCATTTTAACTGGTGCAGCAGCTTTTTGTACTTTGTTTTTTGTCACTCAGTTCCTAATGATATTCTGCTATACTCATAGATCGATGCCTTGTCCACTCATAGTCAGAGAGGCTTCCTCCAGCAGTAGATAGGAGGGGGTGCAGAGACTCACAGCCAGGCATTATGCAGAAAGAGAGTCTAAATTGGAGGTCTTCATCAGGTCCCTCCCCTCTGAGATTGGAGGACATTGTGGAATGGGGAAGGGGAGATTGTAGGAATCAGAGGGGATGGAGGACACTCAAAAGAAAATAGCTCACTGAATTAACTAAACAGGGATCACATGGGTTCACAGAGACTGAAGCAGGAAGCATGTGTCCTGTATGGGTTTGCACCAGGTCCTCTATGTATGTTTTGAATTGCTAGCTTGGTGTTTTTGTGAGATGCCTAATAGTGGGAGCGGGTGTGTCTCTGGCTCTTTTGTCTGCTCTTGAGACTCTTTTCCTCCTATTGGGTTGCCTTGTCCAGCCTCAATATGGGGGTTTTCACCTTGTCTTATTGTATCTTGTTTTGTTCTGTTTGACTGTCATCTCTTGGAGGCCAGCTGGGTGAGTGGATCTGGGGGAGAGGGAGTTGAGGGATGCTGGGAAGAGTGGAGGGAGGGTGCTGAGGACGTATTGTATAAGAGAAGAATCTATTTTCAATTAAAAAAAAAGAGTTATCATTGGTGTTTACTTTTTTTAGTTCTTTGTATATTCTAGATCTTAACCCCTTGTCAAATGTACAAATGACAAAGATTTTCTCCAATTCTCTAGTCTGTTACAGTTTTTTTTCCCCTTTGCTGTCAAAAAGCTTGTTGATTTCATGCAACTCTATTTGTCCATTCTTGCCAGTTTGCATAAATTTATAGTTGTCACTGTGGCTGTCAAAACAAAAGGGATCTGTCTTTACTGAATGAGAATATGCTGCTGTAGAATGTTATTTTAACTAGACAAAGATGTGTTACTTTTGTTTATGCTGATTTATTTAACTATGTAAAGATGTATTACATTTGTTCAACCTGGTACAGTGCACCATTATGTCAACAGACAAGGCCTCCAAATTATTACACATAAATTCAAAATGACTCTAGACCTTCTGAACTCAAAACCAAAAGGCATCATTGAACCCTAACCTCATGAATTTCCTTGGTAGCGCAAACCCCTCTCTGCTTTACAAGGCACCGTTTCCTGATAGATAGCCTGGTAAAGCTACTGGAATCTTCTCTGTGTATTTTTTATCATTGCTACTTAACCCATCTCTGATCACCTCCATAACTGGGATAACTCCTTCATCTTGCACACCATGAGTGGGAGTTCCTTTTACTTTTATAGGTTTTCAGATCCTCTAACCACCTTCCCACCTACAGGCTTAGATTCCTCCAGATCCTCATGGTGTTAGGAATGTCTAAGGTCATGCCTCAGCCTTTTCCCTGTTGTTCCCAGTAAACAGAGAATCAAAAGAAACCTGTGAAAAGATACCCCCAATATTTCTTTATCCTATTATCTGAACAAGTACAAACATTTCCTGTTCTTCCAAAATGCTTCAAAGCCAATGCTACTGTCGTGTTTTGAGAATTCTTAATTTTCCAGATACCAGACAATGCAAAGATTTGGCTTCTAAAGCCACAGACAGATTAGAGGCATTCCGAACGCCTTTCTTCCATAGCACACTTAAGTAGTGAGCATTCTAATTTTATCATTCAAATTTGGAAATGAATATTCAACAGCTAAAAGCTAGCAAAATCATGTCCTTCTGTCTATTAGGATCATACCTAAGCTGGACATGGTGGTGAAAACCTATAACTCTTTGTACTTGGGAGATGGAAGAGAGAAGAGCTCATGTTCAGCCTGAGATACACTGTAACATCCAAAAAGAAGAAGAGGAGGAGGGAAAGAAAAGGGGAACTTCAAGAAATACATGCTCCATGCTAAAATGTCACCATCAGTATCATACAGCCACCTAAAGTTAGAATTACCTAAGTGGGCCACCATGGATTAAGTGGTGGCATATGAATGCAAACATTAAAACACAAGAAGTATTTATTACTAATGGGCATACTTATGGGGCACACTGCGATATTTCAATGTGTAGTTGTCACCGCATAAAGGTAGCTGGCAACCTATCACCCCAGACCTCTGTCATTTCTTAGCATTGTGAACATTAAATAATTCAATATTCAAAACCCTCTGTAATAAATATATTAATATAGTTGCTTGCTTGTTGTCAACCATCATTTTCCTATAGAGCTTTACAGAAGAGAAAGAAGCTTTTTTGTAGAAGGTCAGTCTTCCTTCCTAACTTCACCTCTTCATCTGTTAACCCTTCTCTTCCCATCACTCCTCCCCTCATGCCATTCCCAGGCACTAATGTCCATTTCTCTATTCTGCCTCTCTGAGATTGTTTTTTATCTTCTACATATATTAGAAAAGGCAGTCTTTGCTCTTCTGTGTTCCACATTTCATTAGTATAATGTCCTTCAGTTACATCCATATTGCTACCAATGGCAAAATTTTATGTATTTTATTCCAAAATAATATTCATCATGCATACATACAACACAACTCATAACAGATGTGTTCTCACCTGTTTCTGGGTACCCAGTATTGGGTCTATGTCTTAGCTCTTATGGAAAGAGTTGTCCTGAACACATGAGTGCAGATATCCCTTCAACACGCTAATTTCAATTCCTTCAATGTACCCCATCAGTAAGATTGTTGAATCATACCTTGGCTCTTTCTCATTTCTTTTCTTTCCTTTTTGCTTTTGTGGTGTTGTAGATTGAATCCAAGGTCTCACGAACGTAAGCAAACACTATACCGGAAATGATATCACTAGCCTCTGTTTTACACAGAGACTCTGCTAACACTCCAACACCTTTATATGAATGTTCTCTGAAATTTACTAAGATTTCTTCCTTTCTTCTTGATTATAACTGTGTAAACTGTGAGGGGACAATGCTCCATTTTGGATGTTATTTGTGTTTCCCTAATGCTCAGTGATGTGGAATACTTTTCACACGTCCCTTTCCCTTTGTACATCCTTCTTTGAGGGATTTCTAATTTGGGTCCATTTTAAAATCAGACTTTTTCTGGGTTTTTGCTGCTGAATTTGCGGCATATTCTGTTAATTTGTTGAATGGTTAGCGGAACACACATTGTCTCTGCTTTCTGTGTTGTTTCCTCTGCTGTGCAGAAGCTGCTTTAGTTAGATATATTCCGTTAGTCTAGTTTAACGTCTGTGGAGTGTGCTATTAGAGAATATCCCAAAAATTCTGTCTAGTCCAATGTCCCAAAGTCGCCTTCCTATATAATTCTGTTCTAGTAGTTACAGGTTGAAATGTATAGGTCTAGTTGGGATTCAGTTTCCCCAGTCCCCTTCTTTGAAGAGATTTTCCATTCTTCAATGTATTCATACTTAGTGACGTTGTTTTAAAAAAAAAAACTCAGTTGGTTGTAAATGTGTGGCTTTGCTCCTGGGTTTTGAGTTCTGTTCCATTTGCCTATGTAATGGATCTTATGGGCCTTTGTAACACAATTTAATGTGAATTATTATAATTCCCCCAACTTTGCTCTTTTTGATCAAGGTTCTCTGGCTACTTGTATAGTTCTATACAGTTTTCAGAGTGCTTTCAAAACCTTCTGTGTGGATATCCAAACTGTCCGTTTCTGCTCCTTCTCAGAACATAGCTGACCTTATCTAGCTACTGAAAATCCAAGGACCTGAGAGCGAGGTCCTGCCTAAAGGAAGTACAGTGGCGTGAACCCCACTCAGGGAGGCAAAAGGTGATGTCATATCCCAAACAGAGGGCCTCAGGGAGTTCTGCCTATGACATCCAGGGTTTTGATCTAGAAATGGTTTGGAAAAGCAAGAAACTTGTGTTTACAAGAAACAAGAGAAGCAAGTTCAAGTTCAAATGAGGTATTAGAGGCAGAGACAGCATCCCAGCAAACTTAATGCAAGTGTATGTGTTGCGGGAGGTCCTCCCGCTCCTCCAACCTATAGCTGCTGAAATACCAGCCTTTGGGGCGTGGTCTCTCTCCCTTTAAAAAAGCGGCCACTTCCCTCTTCTCTCTCTTCACTTCCTGCTCCGCCGGCGACTAGACTCCTTTCCTGGTTGCATAGAGGGCTGTTGCCTGGACAGTGATCTGTAAGCTTTTTCCGCTTTAAATAAATACCACCCTATTAATCATAATCCCAAATTGGTGTGGCATTGTTTGTGACTTACGCCTTCATGTATGGGTGATGTGTGTAGGCAACAGTCGCCAGGGTCATGAGCAACAATACTCAGGCAGTAATCAGATGTGAGCAGGATTGATGAGGTTCTCTCTCCTTCAGGGTTGCCAGAGAAGGAAGCAGAGGGTCACCAAGGAGTCCTGTGTGGGAGGATCAGCTTCGGATCTCCCACTAGCAAGGCCGATTTTCCCGTCTGAACTCTTTTCATCCCTCATTGGGGCAGCTGTCCATTGCCCAAGCCTTCTGAAGAGCTGACTAACCCTAGTGTGAGACAAACTGGCAGATACCATGGCTGAGCTACACTGCTTTAGTATTATGAAGAGCAAGGCTCCCAAGGCTCACCTACTAACCAAACCTGAACCCTTTCTTGCTTGGGTCAAATCAGGCTCTGCCTTGGTACTCTTCTGAAGAATCAAATGGGAGGGTTGTTAATCCTTGAATAGACTGGAGGCTGATTAGTGAGTGACATTAATCCTTTAATAGCCCAGAGGCCTGATTATTTTTCCACAGGAGATGTGTTTCTTCCTCTGAGTTCACAGACAAGAGCCAATTGTCTAAGCTCAGTCACATGAGAACCTTACAGCTGAGCAAGTGTAGGTATCAGATGTCAAATACGTGATGCCTCCTGGAGTCCGTGGCATCCATCTTGACAGTCTAGAGAAGATCCATAATACCAGGAAGCAGATGTCACCTCCTTCCCTGGCCTCAAAAGGGACCTATCACCTCCTAATGTCTCTCTCCTGAAGACGGACATTTAAAAGAAATCCCACACTAGCTCAGAATTGAGACTAATAGATGGTTATTTATTTAGGGGTAGACTCACAAACCATTATCCTCTGCTGGAATGGAGAACTGCAACCAAATCCTGTATCCAGAAAAGAGGTCAGACGGGTTTTAAGTAGGCATAAATAGTATAGGAGGCCACGTCCAAGTGGGCAGGTAACTTAAAGGCTACTGGCTGTTGAATTTCCTACAGCACTCTCTCTCTTTGTCAGGAGCAGTTTCCTCCTAAAATTATTACAGGAACCATTTCCCTGGGGAGTCTGCAGAGAACCCCACACCTCTATTTGTGTTAAGAAATCGTTCTGTTGACAGAGCCTACCTCACACTCAATTAGCTGTTAATAGAGAGCTATCTGTTAGTGGAGCCTGCTCCACATTCCAAACTATCTAGAGAACTAGGTGTGTCAACCTGTGAACTCCTGGCCTACGTGACCTGACCAAACATAACCTCCTGGCCTACGTGACCGTGGACCATGCGGCAAGATTCCATGCCCCCGCCCCCACCCCAAGCCAAACTCCCTATCCTATATAAGCTGTACCCTGTCTCTAATAAACGGAGGCTCTGACAAACCTAGTATGGCCTCCTTCTTCTCTCTTATCCCATTATCTTCCAGATAGTGCCTCTCCATGATCCTGGAATAACTGACTGCAGGGTGGGTTACAACCCCTAGAGTAAGTAACCTACCCAAGACGGTTTACACTTCTTAGTTTCTCTCTTTTCCCTCCCATTCCTCCAAAGAAGATAGGAACAACACGCCACCTTGTAAACTTTATTGCAGGGAGGAGAAAAGATGGCTAAGCTTGCTTTAAAAATAAGAGGGTAGATGGAGACTTTGAAGGAGAGATTTAGAAGGATATATGAGGTGACAGTCAGGGAAGGACTATATTAGGGTAGTTAAAAAGGCATGTCCTGATCTTGGTAGAACCACAAGCATGGCCAATATTTCCATTTCAGGCACAAAGTGAGCATACACCTAGGAAAGATGGAGAGATAATCTGGAGACAGAAGCAGAAAAATGGTGTTGGATTTTAACACTTAGGAGGGTTTTTGAAACCCAGGAATGCAGCTCTGGATTATGGAAAGGGAAAAAGAAGAGACATGGCAATATCCAAGGGGCTAGCATGGCCCTCCAGTCTTAGCTTCATCCCAATGAAATCATGTAAAATGTCTGGTATTTAGAACCAGAAGAGCACGTGCTTCTGTTGTAATCACTTACAGCATCAGTATAAAGCACATTCAAGGACAGATGAGCAACAGAAAAGAATGAAAGACCCAGAAGAGCAGGCAGGGGGAAGTCAGGGAGATTATTAAGGTGGAAGGTCAGACATGCATTCATGTAGGGGATAGGTAGGGAGAAAAGCAAGTGGTGATCCTGGAAGAAAGTGAGGAAGAAAGACTGGTAGACAAGGAGACAGGAAACACACAGACGGAGATGAACAAGGAGGGAAGAAAGAAAGGATGTGAGCAGATGGGCCGGAACAAGAATGAGTGACAGGAAGAAGATGGCAGGCAGCATGCCATTGGAGCTGTCCTTGTCCTGAGAAGATTATTGGAGCTTTTTGAGACATAGATGAATCCCATTCTTGGACTTCAACACAATTCTCGGTATGGGGACTGGGGTCCTGTTGGGATCTGGCAGCAGCTCAAAGCGGAGCAGGGTCAGGGCTACAGCCACCTTCAGCTCATTCATGGCAAACTGTTTCCCAATGCAGTTCCTGGGTCAGAAAGGGACAATAAAATAAGAGGCCTTAGGTCCTGTTCTGAGCCGTATAGGCATTTTCCTTTGTGCCCTAGCATAGAAATGGGCATTTGGGGCACTTCATAAACACTAGATATATACCCAGAGACTACACTTTCCTCCACTCATGACACACAGTAGACACCTCACCTTGCTCCACCTGAGAAGGGCAGGAACGAGTGACTGTGTCGAGAAGAATCTGGTGCAAATCGAGAGGGGTCAAACACCTGCAGTGGGAATACAGGGGCCAGGGCAAGTAAGAGTCAAATGTTTGCTTTCAACTCATAAGCAAACCCAAATATCCAAAAGCAAAAGTAGGGCTAAGTCTTGGTCCTGAGATACCTTCCCCTGACCTTTTCCCATTGCCCCGATACCTCTGGGTTTGGCCAGACAGTTGGGTTGTGATGAAGGCCATACAAGGAGAGCAAGACTGAGATACCTGTGGGGTGAGTAGTACAAAGAGAGACTGGTTATGCCAGTGGGGTAGGGATGGCGCTTATTCCCTTATTCAGCAGAGAACATGCACATGTGGATGGCCCACATGCTAGAAACCACCATTTTGACCACAGGGAAATAGGATGGGCTTGGCAAAGCACTGAGCACAGGTTGGTTACTAAAAGCCACGCACCTAGGTGTGAGGACAAGAAAGCCTTTGAGAATCACTATTATATTAAGTGAAATGATAACTTTTTCATGAGCCTTCGCCACATTCAACAGTCACAAGTGACTTTCAAAAATGCACTATTGTATTCTCCTTTTTTCCAAATGAGGTTATGGAGTCTCAGTCAGACTGAATGGCCTTTCTTGTTCACACAGCTTCAGTGTGGCAGACGGGAAAATTATACCAATGATTATTGATCCATGTATTTTTTTCTACCATGATGTGGGACTAAGATCTGGTGGATCTGGTGATCAGCTGAACTCTTCTATCAGCTTGAGGTATCCTTAGACATTAGACCATAATCTATCCATGATTTGGGAGTGCCCAAATTTTCCCATTTTCCTCCACCCATAGAAAGAAACACATCTTCCCAGCACTTACCTAATTCTCTTTTGCATCAAATAATAATTTAACAATGCCTAAAGGCTGAAATTCAATATAGAAGTTGGCTTTTATTTACTGAGATTTTGCTGAATTCTAACTGTATGTAAATCAATTCACACCCTCCATTCTAACTTAAAGTAAAATCGCTTCACAACTCCTGATTGTTGTGGAGAGCCATTAGAGACTTTGCTAGTTCAGAACTCCTAAAGAAACAAGAAAATCCCATTTTTCTTTGTCTTGCCTGAGTTTATCTGGGGAGTTCATACCTTTGGGTAAAGAGCGTCCATCTGGGAAGGTGACAGGTGTGCTGAGATCTCTGCCCACACCTGGGACAGGTGGGTAGAGCCTCAGGGCCTCCTTGATGCACATGGTGGTGTAGGGCATCTGGTCCAGGTGGTCCCTGAAATGAGTCCCATCTGAGTCACATAGAGCTGGGTTGAGCAGGACCTCCCCACTACCGGAAGATAGGAATCTCTTCTATCATGAGCTCCCACCTACCAGGTGATAGAAGCTCCACCTCCTAGAAGACTCTGCACCTCATCCCTGCATCTCTGCTGGTGCTCAGGGTGTGAGGCCAGAGCATAGAGGATCCACGAGACACCACTGGCTGTGGTGTCATGGCCTTCAAACATGAACGTGTCCACTTCAGCACGCAGGTCCTTATCAGATAAGCTGCTTCCGTTTTCCATCTGGTGAAGACCACAGATGAAAGAGTAATGTTTGGTGGCCACTCTGTGATTTAGGTCAGGACTCAAGCCTGTCCTCGGGTTTCACATACTCACTCTGGCAAACAGGAGGATGTCCAGAAAATCCAGTCGCCTTTTCTTCTTAACCTTTTCCAGCTCTCCCTCATCTTGAAGCTGAGCCTTCCTTGATTTGATCACTTGATCTATCCAAGGAGAGTAGTTACCAGACAGAAATAAATGAGAGCACAGTTCCCAAGAAGTCCATGGACCCTCTATGTCAATCTCTACTCATTCCAGAGGCCAGCGTGTATATGGTCTAGGGTTGGCTAAGGTGTTAGGGTCTAGAACATCTTGTTGAGAGAGGTTTCTGTCCCACCTGGTCCTACAGTTGTTCAGTCCCAAAAAATCACACAGAGGTCTACATCAATTATAAACTGATTGGCCTATTAGCTCGGTCTTCTTATTAACTCTTATAACTTATTTTATCCCATAATTCTTGTCTGTGTTAGCCACGTAGCTTGGTTTTCAGCAAGGCAGTCACATGTTGCTTGCTCTGTGGCTGGGTCATGACGGCAGACTGCGTTTTCCTCTTCCCAGAATTCTCCTGTTCTCATTTGCCTTGCCTCTACCTCCTGCCTCGTCGCCCTGCCTATACTTCCTGCCTGACTACTGGCCAATCAGTGTTTATTAAACAAGAACAAAAAACAAATCTTTACAGAATAAAACCATTGTTCCACAGCAACATCTGACAGACACCAAGTTGCCCCTTGGGATAACAACTGGAGAAGATCTTTTCTAATGTTGTTTGGATGGATTTCATTAAATATAACCAATGTGATGCCCCTGGTAACCACTGCATAGCATCTAGTGGCCTACATCTTAGCTTCCTTGTTCTTAGAAAGTATCCAACATAAGTTCATCTTACATCCTTCAGAGGAGCAAAGGACCTGGTCCTGTCTCAAAGATCATGGTTATCGTTTTTAGGCTGAGCCTGACAAAAGAAGGGAGAGAAAAGAAACAAACAGGACCTGTATGATCATGGGCAAGTCGGTAGGCACTGATAGCCTGGCGGCCATTAGAAGACAGACTGTAGATGGTGTCATTCTGGTGAAAGATGTTCCTCACACGGAGAAAAAAGAGATTGTTCAGGTCCTCAACTGCTTGGATGTAGGGCTGGTATTTTCTGTGAACACAACACAGTGACAATAAGGAGATATGACCCAGAGACAGGGTAGTAAGTTCCTTGATTTGGACAGAGATAACACCAGAACACATGTTATTTCTCTCTTATACCCTTGTAACCACCATTGTCTTTAGAAGATGGCATGGCCATTCAGGCTGCCACCTGGGAATTAATGGTACATCTGAGGCAGGGTAGTTCCTGATATAGAGTTAGAGCATGGCCTAATTTCTTGCTGTATAAGGAAAGATCCTGTGTTTTATGGATGTTGGTATCTAATATGTTCCATCTGCCTCTCAGGGAAAGCCACATTAGTTGGCAAGACCAAAGACCCTAGAGTTCAGGGATGTTACTCACCCATCCAACTGGACACTGCCCTCATGACTGAAGGCACACTTCATGATGGTGTCCAAGGTCATCAAGGAGATATGTTGGAAGATCTCCAGGGTGGAATCCTGGCCAACAATCTGTTCCCATTTATCCTATAGAGGAAGTAGAAACCTGGCCCCAAGTATCCAAGAATGCTGGTGCTACCTAGAGAAGACTCATTCCCTGCATCTCTAGATACCATTTTCTATCTCCCTGTACCAGGTGTTGTGCCAGATGGCTGATTTCCATTGTCAACTTAGTTGGATTAAAATACACCAAGGAAACTCACAGGACACTCTAACAGGGAAGCAGGTACGCTAATTACAGACCTTTACTCTCCTTCTGCTCCTCCAAATTGACCCCCTAGCTCTGTAATAGAACACCTCCTGCAGCTCCCCTTCCCCTCTGCCCCCAGATTCAGTGACTCCCAACGATTTCCCCTCCTAAACTCCCTCCCCTAACCCCAGCTTTATCCTAGCCCCAAACTATGTGGGAACCCACTGGCCACCCTAACCAGGGATGCAAGTAGGGACGCAAGCTGCAGGTCTTCACCCCTCCCTCCATTCCTCCAAGTCCAATCACTTAATCTCATGCCCACCTCTTAAGTATCATATGACTATGGCCTCTCCTCACTCTCCATCCTCATTCCCAGGAGACTAAGAAGATCCTGGTAGAACATCTGCTTACTTCCCTCTTATGAAACTCCTCCATCATCCCCAGCTCAATCACCATTCCTATGCCCCAGTACTCAGAAACAGATTTTACCTGGAACCCCCAGTGCCCACACCTATCAGGACCTGGAAGATTTTCTTATAGGCAAAACACACCACCACATACTTCTAAGACACACATTGGAAACAGAAAATAAGGAATAAAACACTACCACCAAAAGTAACCGGAGTTAACAACCACTGGTCATTAATATTGCTTAATATCAATGATCTCAATTCACCTATAAAAAGGCACAGGTTAAGAGAATGGATACAAAAATAGGATCCAGCAGTCTACTGTTTACAAGAAAAACATCTCAACCTCAAGACAGACACTACCTCAGAGTAAAGGGTTGGGAAAAGGTTTTCCAATCAAACAGATCTAAGAAACAAGCAGGTTCTGGCTATCCTAATAGCTAACAAAATTGATTTCAAACTACAATCAATCAGAAGAGATGGAGAACTCATGCCAGGAACAATTCATCAAGATGAAGTCTCAATCCTGAATATCTATGCCCTTACTATAAAAGCACGCACATATGTATAAGAAACATTACTAAAACTGAAATCACACATCAAACCCCACACACTAATAGTAGGAGATTTCAACACTCCTCTCTCACCAATGGACAGATCAACCCAACAGAAACCTCTCCTCTCCACTCCTTTTCTCTCCCCACATCTGGATCCTCTCTGTGCATTGACTTTTGAGGAACCTATTTCACATGATAAATTGAGTGTTAATCCATGTGACTATGTCTGAGGTTTCTACATTAAAGAGTAGAATCTGAGCATGTCCTAGGAGTGGGTGTGTGGATATGAGAGTGAAAAGGGTAGAGGTGAAGGAGAGAGGGAGCAAGAAAAAGAGAGGCACACATAAAGAGAAGACTCACCAGCATTACATGAACAGAATCTGCCATGATTCTCACATAAGGTTTCAGGATATCATAGTGGAAAGCTGGGGTCAACATTCGTCGGTGCTGGAACCATGTTTCTCCATTCAACAAAAGCAAACCATACCCTGGACAGAGATGATTGTGTGACTGAGCATATGAGCAATGGGATTGGAAACCTAGGGAAAACTCAGAGAGACAAACATTGGAAGAACAGGAAGACAAAGAAGGATGAAATAAAAAAGACTAGTACTTTTCAATAATAGGTTTTCCCTAGTTGACCTGGCATTTATGATGTGATCATGATAGCTACAACATAAAGATTTAAAATAGAGAGGGAAGGATGTAGAAAGACAAGCATGGCAGGCTAAAAATGTTGGCAAATAGGAAATATGACAACACACGGAAGAGGTTCACGTCTGGCTAGAAGAGAAATGAAATTAAAAGGAAGGGATATATCGAAGGTAATGGTCCATCTCCATTGTTCTCAATGAATCAAGATACAGGTTTTGGTAAACCCAAGTGGAGAGTGACCACAGTTGGTGTTTAAATGACTGTACATACCAATCCAAGGAGCTAGAAATCTGTAGGAACCATGACTTTTGGGGTCTGGAAAAGAAAGTAAGGCATTAGTAAGAAACAAAGAAAGATGTAGTGGCCTGAGATGGCTACATAAGCCCAGAGAGCAGCACGAAATCTTAACAACTGTCTATTGTCAGTTTGCCTCATGCTACTTCCCACTGTTTTCCATCCCCTTTGACAGTCTGACTTAGGGAGGCAACCTCTCTAGACCAGAAACTAAATATCCCAAGGATTAGGATGGTGTATTAGCAAGACACATCAATTATTAGGTCCCCAACCCCAAGGAATAAGACAACCTTGTGATTTAACTGCAGTTGCTAATAGCTTAGTCGTCCACAATACAGAACAGAACAATTAGAAGATTCAAACCCAAGTCACTAGAGATACGAAATTGATTTTATCTATAACTGGCCATCCCAATTCAGTTAAAAATGGTAAATAAATTGAACTCATACTACTATTTTAACGTTGTAGTGCTAAGCAGCAAGAAAGTATTAAGTAAGTATTGTTGGCCATGCAAGGTCATGACCAGGAAACATGAAAAGTACTGTTTAGGCATTAGTAACTGAATTGTCACTTCTTCCTGTACCTCACAGACCCAGATATAAACCAAGAATGGAAGATCCACGATGGTGATGGAGTTTCACCCTTACCTGATCTTCCCAGAATCACCTTTATGTAGTCAGGGTCATACACCAGTAAGCGCATTTTGGACCCCCAGAACCACCGAGGGCAGGCACTTGGGAAATTCTTTACACGTGTTAGAATCTCTTGAAGCTCCTGGTCCTCGGAGATCTGATATCAGGTGAAAAATGAATCACTAAAAATACTTGGTGCCACATGTACTTGGTGACTTATGTTTGTAATCTCAACATATCACTTGGGAGGCAGAAATCAGGGGATCTCTGCTGGTATGAGGCCAATATAGGCTGCATAATGAGTCCCAGGCCAGACTGGGCTACCTTGCAACACATTGCCAAAAAAAAAAAAGTAGCAAAACCTCAAAGTAAAATAAGAAGAAATCATCTCTTCTTTTACTTCTTGGTCCTAAATAAAGAAAGGGCAGAACAACCTCAGGAATGTGGTGAGGATGGTTCCACAGAACCTAGGATGAGAGAGCAACATGACGGCCTCCTGTGCTATCTTCTAGACTTTGTTCTCCCACTTTAGCCAGATGCTGTGGTCCTGTTAGATAAAGCTTACCCCATAACCTCAACTCTGTCTCATATTCCAAATATTCTAGATCTTCTTAAATGTGGTCAACCTTTGTCATGTGCCTCTCTCTGCGACCTTTTACCTAGTTCTGTGCCTATTCCTCCAGAGGTGACAGAGGCTCTCCCAGCTCCTAGGCTGCTTTTTTAACCTCCTTTTGGGAAGACTACACTTGTGCCAGGCCCTTGGTTGGGCATTGAGGAACAGTGTGCTTAACAACATGGAGCACACACACTACAGGCTGTTCAGGGGTAGAGCCCATAAATAAAAGAACTCTGAATAATAGTGTATCTCTAGCAATGGTCCTCACACCTGCTGAACAACTTTGCTGACCCTTAGGATTTAAACCTATAAATCATCTACCTGTCAGCTCTGTCAGTCTTAGATATATCTATGTAATCAGTTGCTTCACCCAATAACAAAGTGAGTCCCTTTAACACACTTGGCACTCTCTATGATTCCTGCCTGTTGTTACCAAGCACAGGACAGATTCTATCACACTAATAGCCATGTTCTCAGACAAACTCTGTGCTAGGAGGAGAGGATGAAGAGAAACGAGGGCAGGGGTACCACCAAGAAGCCCAGCTTTTTTAGAACAGGTGAGGCTGTGGGATTTACTTTGCCTGGAAAGGAAAAGGCTTAGGTAGGACCCACTACAACATCCCAAATCCAGGGCTCTTGAAACTGATGACAGATCTGCATAAGGAAGGAGGGTGTAGCAGAGTCGACAGTATTAAGACCAGGCTCTTTTGAGCAGTGAGCCCCTATTTGCTGAAGTGAGCACAACCTGAGATGTGTCCCATTCTGAGCAGAGTGACCCATAAAGGACCTGTGCTTATTTTATAGCAAAGTCTATTCTGTAAAGTTGATGGCTATTCTCTGAGACCCCCACCAACCTTCCCTTTCCTTCATACCTTGTGCCCATAGAACCAGTTGGCAGGTGGGGATGGGAACTGCTGGGTAACTCTGAGTAGCCATTGCCTGTGCACATAGAACTGGATCACCTTGAAGAGCAGCAGGAGCAGGCTGAGCACAGAGGCCACTTGCAGGAAGCCGGAAATGCTGCCTGGGAATCTGGTAAGACTCAAAGCAGAGACACTCATGGTGCAAATGGCTTCTGGATCACTGACTCTCCCTCACTTTCACTAACACCTTGGTGTCCACAAGCCCCAGGAAGACTGCCCCACCTACTTGTGGGAGGGAGATGGGTGTGAGCAGAGCTTGATTTCAATATCAGAGTTGACCAACCTGAACAACCTACTTATAGAAGCAGTGACATGAAAGACATATCAAGTGACAGTGGTTAAATGTCCCTTTATGCACATAGCTTACAAGTATTTGTAAAAGAGCTACAAAAAGAACTGGTGAAGGCTGCCTTCAAGGAGTTCATGGCTTAGTTTACCAAACGTTCATAAGAAGAGGCAGTTTGTACTATTTCCAAGATTTTAGGAATGGAAAATTATGACAAAAAGGTGAATTGAGGGGTTATATGGGGAAAGACATTGAAAGTGTGCTATAGGGTTTCCTAATGGATGTCAGAACTGTCTGTGCCAGCATCCTCTGAAATAGACCTCTGATCTGGTGGCAGTCACCATCCAGTGACACACAGTGACGGCTGGTGAATGGTGTATTGCACTTAGATTCAGGAGGGTTCCCTAATGGATGTCAGAACTGTTTGTGCCAGCATCGGATGTCAGAACTGTCTGTGCCAGCATCCTCTGAAATAGACCTCTGATCTGGTGGCAGTCACCATCCAGTGACTAAATGGAGTCCAGTGACCCACAGTGATGGCTGATGAATGGTGTATTGCACTTAGATTCAGGATGTTTAAGACAGAGGTCAGCCTCATTACATATACCGTGAGCAATGTAACCTCTCTGAGCTCAGCGTCTTCCTTTACAATGTGAGATCTTGATCCCTTTCTAGATATATAATAAGATACACTGTTTTCCCATTATTAAACAAATTTCACAAATATTTGTTGAACTGACATTCTTGTGATCAATGGCAGAAGACAGTATTCATGCAATAAAATTTGAAAGGGCTGTATCAGAGGAAGAAGCATTGTATTAACTACTTTCCTGCTGTTAAGAAAAAGCATACTGCCGGGCGGTGGTGGCGCACGCCTTTAATCCCAGCACTCGGGAGGCAGAGGCAGGCGGATCTCTGTGAGTTCGAGACCAGCCTGGTCTACAAGAGCTAGTTCCAGGACAGGCTCCAAAACCACAGAGAAACCCTGTCTCGAAAAACCAAAAAAAAAAAAAAAAAAAAGAAGAAGAAAAAGAAAAAGCATAGTGATCAAGGCAATTTATAGAATGAGGACTCATTTGGACTTATGGTTCCAGAGGGATATGCATCTATCATGACAGGGAGGCATGGTGGTTAGAGCAAGAAGCTAAGAATTCATATCTTCAGTTACGAGCAGAAAGCAGAAAGAGAAAGAGAGAGAATTGGAAGTGGGCTGAGGCTCTAACTTCCCAAAGGCCACTACTAATGATAAATGTCTCCAGCAAGGGTTCCTCACCCAAACTGCACCATCAGGTCCAGACTGTGTTTTCAAACTTCTGAACCAATGGGGAACATTTGTCACTTAAACCACCACAAATGTCTACTACGGAAGGGAAAACTAAAACGGAATAGAGCCCTAAAGGATGAACCGGAAATCACCAACGTGAAGGGACCAATGAAGTCGGCAGAGCACAGAATGGAAATATGTTCATATGCAGGAACTTCACTCTCAGTTTTCCACGATTCTCTAAGGTCAACAGGAAAAGTTCAAAAATATTTCAGGAAGAATCCTAAGGAAGCCATCTCTCCTGAGGCAGCAACTTGACCTGCTTCTTCACACACTCAAATTCTTGTTCCGAACACACATTCTTCATTGCCCTGCATTTGATCCCTGAATTATGCTCTCTGTCAAACCCATGCAGCTATGTATACCTAATCCACTCAATATTTTGAGTTTTGAGGTTATTTTCCTACTTGAGTTCTTCAAACTCAGGCTTGTAATTGCTCACATGAACTGAACATACTTTGTTCAAAGTAATGATCAGCTTTTGCTTGTTTTCTCTCATAACTACCCTATAAAACAACATAATGTAAATATCTCAATCTAAAGTAGAAAGCCCAGGATCATTCTGTAGCAGGCTTTCATTTGGGCCACCAACCAGCTCCCAAATCACGACATGGAGACTTACTAGTTATGACTGCTCGGCCTTATCTTTTACTCTTCCCATTTGCTCTTTTAACTTAATTTAACCTGTTCTCTTCACCTATGTTTTTCTTCACGGCTTTTTACCTTTCTTTCATTTTGTATGCCCACTGACTGGCTGGCCCTGGGTATCATCCCCCCCTCTTTCTCCCTTGTTCTCTCTTTCTCGCTCTTCCCCTCTCTCTCCCCCTTTCCCTGTCTCTCTCTTTTCTGGAATCTAGATTCCTCCTCCTACTTCTTCTCTCCCACCCACAAGCTCCACTTATTTCTCTAATGTCTAGTTATTAGCCATTCAGCTTTTTATTAGACAAATCAGGCGTCTTAGGCAGGCAAGGTAAAACAAACACAATACATCTTAAACAAATTCAAAGACATCTTTGCCTAGTTAAAATTGTATTCCACAACATCGTTCAGCTGGTAAGATTTGCAGCCAGGCACTCTGGGTCCAAATACGATCTAATGCTAAGCTTGACCATTAGTGTGGATAAAGTAAGGACGAGGCTAAGCAACTGGTCCATGCAACAGCTAAGCTTATAGCAGGATCATTTTATCTCAGTTCTGGTTTTCTGTATTTTGTCGTCTGTTTTTTTTCCCCTTTGGTGTATCTAGTGACAGGAAGATGAGACTCATTATATATATATATTGGTGCAATGTAGCTCTCACTATTCAGAAAAGTTTCTAGAAGAAGATGATGACAAGCCATGTGACTGGATGTGCACAGACCGTGAACATAATGTTCATGGAGATTTTAGAAACTTACAGCAAAATAATAAAAACAGAGCATAGTGGCTGGAGTTCTTTTTTCCTGTGGGTAGATTGCATCAGTATATTCATGATTTTTGGGTTTGGCAAAATTGAATTTGATATCAATGCAATTGTATATCAGTCACTTACATTTATGCCTTTCCAAAGGCCAAATAGCTCAGGTAAACCTCTTGTTTTCAAATTACCTTTTAATTTTTACTTTTCCAAAATGAGTAAGTCCCTGGTTAAAAAAAACTACATTGAGAAAGCAATATAACTATGTACCTGTGAAATTACTAACAGCATTGACAGATGCCTATGACAAATTTAGTAGCTTAATTAACATAAAAAAAGCTTGCATGCCTTTTTAAAGAAAAAATACAAGAAAAAAATCTATGCACATTAATATTTTTGCATTTTTGAAATCACTGAACATTTCAGTTTTACTCCTGACTCCATAGTAGAATACATATTGTACAAGTATGGACAGATGTCATGAATAAAATGGACTATTTTTAAGATAATAGTTACACATTTGAAATCAAAGAGCATCATTTTTGTTTTTGTTCCTTTTTTGAGACATGACCTTACTGTGTAATTCTGGCTGATCTGGAACTCACTCTGTACATGAAGCTGACCTCAAACTCAGAGATCAGCCAGCCAAGCGCTGAGATTAAAGGTGTGTGCCCCTACGGTATGTTCTCTCATTTGTTGGCTCCTAGCCCTGCTCTTCAGATTTAGATGTAAAAAACTGAAATACCCTCAGGGCCAAGAAAGTGAAAAACAACTGTGGAGGAGGGGAAAGAAGGAGCTGTAGAGAGGGGAATAGCGGGTCCTGGGCGCTATAGAAAGGAAGTGGGGAAAATGGGGAGATACTTTAACTGAGGAGTGGGGGAGGAAATGAAATGGCAGAGGAACAAAAGAGAGATAAATGGCACTAAGGATGTCAGAGAAAGCCACAGAAAAACATATTGACCCATTGGCTTGCATAGAAATACATCGTGTGTGTGTGTGTGTGTGTGTGTGTGTGTGTGTGTGTGTGTGTGTGTGTACATATTCGGGGCTGGGTATAGTGTTAGGCTAAACAGGGAAATGACACTCCTCCAGGTGCCATTGACTGTCTGATAAATCCCTAGGCCTGCTACAGGAAGCCGCCCTTTGCGTTGTCGGTCAGGAGGGTCTGGAGACTCCCGAACAATGCAGAGTTTTATTGCGCTGCCCTTGGTTACCTCTCAGAACTTGAAGGTAAGGTCCTACTGATGATAACACCATACATTTTGGACATTGGGCTTATTGGAACCTAAGCAGGTGCCCTTGTACCGGTTGAATGCTTTCCTAGAGCTTTGATCCCTTCCAGCACCCACTGCTGACCCTGCTTGTTACTTCTCTAGCTGTCTGCTTGTCTATTCTCTCTCTTCTCTGAGAAATAAAAGGACAAATCGTGTTTCTTTCCTGTTTGCCCTGAGCTGTCTCTAAGAAATCCCCAACTGCACAGGTAGCACAGCAAAGGACACTTGAGGGCTCTGTGTGTGTGCGTGTGTACGTGCACCTGTGAGTGTGTATGTGTGTGTGTAATACAACAAGCAGGCACTACCCGTGTTATGAAAGACTTTTCATAGTGACAAGGAAGTGCTCTCTGGGTGCAGTGCATAGAGAGGGCTGTTGGCAGGTGTCAAGGAGAGACAGGGTTGCCAGGTGGGGTTGTCAAGTTTACTGGGGTGTGAGAAGAGACCAATAGGAACTTGGAACAGCAACTTTGGGGCACTGGTCCAGAGCTTGTCTAAAAGTATAAGAAAAGGAAGCAAGGCCTGAGGATCCTCCACCCTCCTTAATCAGAGACAGAGAACCTTTCTCATGACCCTGGGCTCTGAGTTTCCTGGTTTTCTGTTATGAATTCAGATTAAGAAGTAGGAGCCTGGGCAAGGTTCCCCTATGCCTACTGCTCCAGTACAGGCAGTTTGTTGGCTTCTGAGCATCTGTGCCCAGGCTGTATACAGCTATGGGGTAAAGCACTTCCAGGAGAGGGTGGAGTTTCCTTGTAGGAAAGGGTTCAAGACCCATGGTGGTAAAGAGCCTGACAGGCAGTGGAGGAAGGTTGGGTTATTCTCTACCCTGAATGGTCAGTTATTGGCCTGGTCTTATTGTCTGTTGAAACCCCTACCAATACAGATATGGTACAAGAAATGATTTTGGTGAAACAATCTTAACCACTACTTTTTATGTTGGTTCTGGGTTTTCTGAAATTGGTTTTCTCCAGCAAGTCAGGGAGCTGGGATAGTGGAGGGGAAGGGAAGTAAGGTATCTCCAGAAGAGGATGGGACTTCCTTGGAGAAAAGAACTCAAAGAGACCATGATTTATTTCCTAACTAGAATAAATGATGAAGCACTCCCGCATTCACCAAAGAGTGTAAATGACTTCTTTCTCCAGCGTATCTGGTGAATCAGTGAGTGTTCTCCCAGCCCTCCCTGCCACATTTGATACTGGAAGGTCATTCATGGCTTGAGGTAGCAGTAAAGACCAGCAGAGCTCCACCAGTTGGGTGCTACTAATAAGTTAAAAAAAAATGAAAACTCCTAAGCTTGTAGGTGGCCAGAGTTTGATACCTTAGAATACTTAGTCCAAATAAGGAGTACACTTCGGTGGCTGCTTCCTCATAACCAGATAAAGTGGGAAAAGCCAAAAATAAGCACAGAGATTCAAAAATAGAATTCTTGGGCTGGAGAGATGACTCAGCGGTTAAGAGCACTTATTGGCTCTCCCAGAAGACCTGGATTCAAGTCCCAGTACCCACATGGCAGCTCACCACTGCCTATAACTCCAGTTCCAGGGGATCCAACACACTCACATCAATGCAAATAAAATAAAATCAAATAAATCACCACAGTGTGTTGTGTAGTCATATATGACCTAGACGCTTCCATCTATCTTGAGAGAAACCTTTTTCCTGCCACTGCAGGCTGATAAAAACAAACTAACAAATAAACACCTAAACCCACGGCTTTATCATGGTAGTGCCATTTTGCTTTTGTTGTTTTTATTTGTTTGGTTGAATTTTACATTTTTTTATCAGTACATTCATTATACAAGTGGTAAGCTTCATGGTGACATTTATTTCAGATATATCATGTACTTTAACCACACTTACCATTCATTATCTTGTGTTGTCTTCCCCATTCTGTGACAATCCTTTGTTTTCCCAAAGAGTCTCCCTTCTACTTTCATGTGCTCGCTCTCTGTCTCCCCATCCATCCATCCCCCCTCACCATAGTGTGGTGTGTGTGTGTGTGTGTGTGTGTGTGTGTGTTTAGTTCACTATGTGGTCCAAGTTGACTTGGAACTCAAGGTCATCCAGTTATTGCCTTCCAAGTACTGAGATGAGATTACCTAGCCTTAATTACAATACTGATTAATGTCTTGAACTTTTAGGGTGTCTTCTTTCAACGTGAGAGCAATGACTGGAAAGTAATGAAGCTTAAACTTGGACTGAGTACCAGGGGAGGCTCCAATGACTGCCAACATCAATCCTTTAAAAGTCTGCTGAGTCTTTTCCTGGTTATTAAGTCCTTTGCTGATTATTGATTTTATCTACTCCAGCTGTGAGTTCCAGAACCAAAGAAATAACTTTTGAATGTTTTTATATATAGTACTAGCTGGAGGTAATACCTTGAACATTGAAGGGCAATGTTCTTTGGAGTTCTGTGTGCTTATAGATTAACATAATCAAAATATATTATATGAAAAATTAAAAAATAAAAATCAACATTTAGAATGTTACTCTTTTCCCCACAACTAGGATGCTTGGTCCAGAGTCAGGGGGTAGAAATAAGAATGGCGCATCTTCCCTGTCACCCTCAGTGACTAAAC
This sequence comes from Microtus pennsylvanicus, assembly GCF_037038515.1. NCBI lineage: Eukaryota > Metazoa > Chordata > Mammalia > Rodentia > Cricetidae > Microtus > Microtus pennsylvanicus. Next base: position 48,692,598 of record NC_134591.1, on the reverse strand, counting down.
AACCAAAAATGTTTCTTCCTGTCTAATAATTATGTTGTCAAATGGCCTAAAGGTTAAATGGGAGAAAAGCTTCCACTCACATCCAACCACTATTTTGTTGACCTTGAAGTTAAAACCAATACCTGGCATTTGGGGGCACTTATACCTCTGAATCAAAGAGAACCAGTACTGATGATTGATTGATCCTGATTATCAGTATGACCTTGGTAGAGTCCTTACTAAAGAAGGAAGGGGAAGGATGTCCTCTTTCACATTCTTTGGAAAAAAAATGTGGAAGAAAAGATAACCCAATACAAGTAGGATAAAGGTTTGGGTTACTCCATTAATTAATGACAACACAACTTTCTAAGGAGCCTTCTCAAAGCAAAGGGAGCATGGAACAGATGGCAGAAGACAAAGGTCTGGATATTGCTGTAACCTTGTGATGTATGGAAAAAATGGGAGTGTGTAAAGATCATTCGTTTATTCTCCACGGTCTTGAAAACACACTCGTGTGTATCAACATTTGTTCTTGCATCATTCACATTTAAATTTAGATATGGCAACTTCTCTTATATCACATTAGAACACCAAGGAGAAGAGTGAACATACCATGACTTTTATACTGTTTTCAGGGGGAAAGATTCGTATATTTTCATTGTTATTATCTACAGTTGGAAGAAACAATATCTATTTTGTTTCTGATGGTCAAAAATAAACTCAGGGCAGTTGGTCTCTGCCAAATCTTTGTTTGCAGATTAAGTAGTTTCAAAAGGAGGAATTATACCAAGTTGATGAGCATTAAATGTCATATTAATGACATTTAAGTTAACCGTGACTATGGTGAATTATCCAGCTACTCAAACACTAGTTTAGTTATGCTGTGAATAATGAGGACAGTTAGTTGACTTCAGTTACAAGAGATTATTCTCGATAATCTTGGTGAGCCTAATTTACTTAGCCTTGAGGGTGAAGCTCTAGAAACTAGATGCTAGGAGAAACATCTGGAAAAAAATGTAGGTTTTACTCAGAGGAAGCCAATGTAGCTATCTAACCTGCAGATGTAAAAGACTACGGGTATGTGCTGTGTAAACCAAGAAAACAGTGTTGGTTCAATACAGCAAAGTAGGGCAGTCATTGGCACAGATATAGCAACAGAAAGGGAAAGATGTATGAAAGGGGCAGACCGGTGGAAGGCAGAAAGGTGATCCAGAAGTGAGGAGGGCATTGAAGCACACAGGCAGGTAGGAGATAGTTAGAAAGACAAATTAAGCAGGAACCTAGAGACAAAAAAGTAGAAGATATTGCAGAAGACAGATAGAAGGAAGGACCAGCAAGCAGACCAAGGCCAGGATAGGACAGACGGGTAAGGGGACAAAGTAGATGACAGGCATCAGACACTTAGAGCCTGTCCTTGCCCTCACCAGGATTAATGGAGCATTCTGAGACACATAGGATCCTATTCTTGGATTCAACAGAAATCATGATACAGAGACAGAGATCCTGGTGGGATCTGGAAGCAGCTCCACACAGAGCAGGGTCAAAGTCATTGCCGTCTTCATCTTGTTTGTGGTGTTTTGTTTTCCCAGTGTATTCCCAGGGCAGAAAGGGACAGTGGAAGGAGAAATGGTCTCAAGCATTGTGCAGAGTGTGGCAGAGACTGGGCAAAGAGTCTCACTCATATTCCTAAGGAACACTAGGACAAAAGCTTTAAGATCATCAGAGGGGGATCAGATGTCAATGGAGAAGTTCCTGAAGAAGGCATCAGATTGGGGATCCTCAGGATGATGCCCTATTGGTCTCCCACTTGGTCCTTTGGCTCCACCCCACCATCCCTCATTCAACAAGTACCTGAAACATCCTTACTGTACTTGAGAGAAGTCCTGTGTATGATCTTCAGTTTCCTCTTCTGGGCTTCTCTGTTCTCCATCACCATCTTCCTCTACACTAACCATCATTTCCTTCGTCAGATCAGACAATGTCCAGACACTGCAGCAGCACTTATGGTCTCTATTGACTGTTGCCCCCACCTAGCCCTACCTCATACCTCAGCTCATGTCAAGATCAAGGGAACATCTTCACCAACCCTCTTCCCAAACATCCTGAAGTATCAGGCCAATGAGTAGATGCCCCTACCCCTGTGCCAATTTTCCCTGTATGTTCTGTGCACCCAATGTTATGGTTTAAGTAAAATGCTTAATTTTATGCAATTATGCAAAGTGGATGCTCCCTTTCCCCCTTCTGTTCCTCTCTCTCTCTCTCTCTCTCTCTCTCTCTCTCTCTCTCTCTCTCTCTCTCTCTCTCTTCTCCCTTTCTCCCCTTTACCCTCCATAACCCATTAAATAAATATCCAACCTCACACTTCATGGCGTACCTCTCCGTGTCTCTGTCTCTCACCTGCCGCATGGCTCCCTGCCTGGGACCAGCCACCTTTTGAGACCTATGGCGTGGTCTCATGGCTTGTTCAACTGTCCGTCTCTCCTCATGGGACTGGCTGCCATGTCGAGGTCTCTCACCCACCATGTGGTTCCCTGCCTTGGACTCGCTGTCCCTCGTGGCCCACTGCAGCCACTTGGGAAACTGTGCCATTCCTGACTGGGACTGGCTGCTCTCGGGACCTGCTGCCCACTGCAGCCATTCAGGGATCTGAGGCATTTAATTAAACCATAACACCCAAGAGACACACCAGGACCTAGAATAGTACCAGGAATTGGAACATTTCAGAAACTGCTCAGTCAGTGGGAGAGTGCGCAAATGAAGGAAAGATATCATCTGTCCCAAGGGCAAGTGCTTCTTACAACACCTTTCTGTCCTTATCACTGAATTATTGGAAGATTTATCTCTATTTTCTCTATCTCAGCACAGGACTTAGCACAGAAACACATCCTTTAAATCTTCATATTTGGATTACGTTACAAAACAAACTATATTGGAACATACTGAAAGTACCTACTGGTTCTCCCACAGATTTGATTTACTTGTATTTCTCTGTTCCCTGGTTTCAACAACCTTATTCAAAGTCATTGCCTAAGAGGAAGTACTTAACCCTTGGGTAAACTGAATCTAGGAACCAGTTTACAAATGAACAACTGCCTTAAAACCTGGTGTATGGAAGTTGATTCAGTGTTTAAGGAATTTACATGATAAAAATTCTGACCATCCTCATTGCCAGTAATATTAAAATGCTTGTGGTAATTTGTATTCTACCAGGAATTTCTCAAGTCTTAGCAGGTTTTCCCTGCAGCTCTTTTGAAGTCATTTGTCTCTAGAGGATTTGGGTGAATTTAAAGTGTGCCTACCAGGGCTTTTCAAATGACATATTTTAAATAGAAATAATGGATTTCCTCAGAGGAAGCTTACTGATTCCATTTTTAATGGTTTTTGTAAACCATATATTTACATTATGATTTATAACAGTAGCAAGGGAGGGAAATGGGAGGCGGTGGTGGGGAAGAGACAGAAATCTTTAATAAATAAATAAATTAAAAAGAAAAAAAAAAAAAAAAAAAAAAAAAAAAAAAAAAAAAAAACAAATATAACAGTAGCAAAACTAGTTGTGAAGTAACAATGAAATATTTTTATGGTTGGGGATCACCAATACTAGGAACTGTATTAAAAGGGTCACAGCATTAGGAAGATTGAGAACCACTGGGGTTAAGAGGTGGTTCAGTGTCTAAAAGTGCTCATGCTCTTCCAGAGGATCCAGGTTCAGTTTCTAGCACCCAAATCAGGAAACTCACAGCCCCTGTAACTCCAGTTCCAGGGGGATCTGATATTTCTGGTTTCCACAGGCACCTGCACTCATGTGTACATACAAGCAAATTTATACACACATATATAAAATTAAAAATAGTAAAAATAAATCTTAATGGGGAGAGCTTGGCGGAATGGGATGGTTGGGATAAAGGAAGGGTGGATATGGGAGCAGGGAAGTATATATCTTAATTAAGGGAGTCATTTTAGGGTTGGCAAGAGACTTGACTCTAGAGGGGTTCCCAGGTGTCTAGGGAGAGGTCCCCAGCTAGTTCCTTGGGCAGCTGAGGAAAGGGTGCCTGAAATGGCCCTATCCTATTGGCATACTGATGAATATCTTGCATATCACCATAGAACCTTCATCTGGCGATGGATGGAGATAGAAACAGAGACCCGCACTGGAGCACCGGACTGAACTCCCAAGGTCCAAATGAGGAGCAGAAGGAAGGAGGAAGAACATGAGCAAGGAAGTCAGGACCGCGAGGGGTGCACCCATCCACTAAGACAGTGGGGCTGATCTATTGGGAGCTCACCAAGGCCAGATGAACTGGAACTGAAAAAGCATGGGATAAAACCGGACTCTCTGAACATGGCAGACAATGAGTGCTGATTGAGAAGCCAAGGATAATGGCACTGGGTTTTGATTCTATTGCATGTACTGGCTTTGTGGGAGCCTAGCCAGTTTGGATGCTCACCTTCCTAGACCTGGATAGAGGGGGAAGGACCTTGGACTTCCCACAGGGCAGGGAACCCTGACTACTCTTCGGACTGGAGAGGGAGGGGGAGGGAAATGGGAGGTGGGGAGGAGGTGGACATTTTTAATAAATAAATAAAATAAACAAATAAATAAATCTTAAAAATTAGGAGATAGATGAGAGGTGATGTCAGATTTGACTGTGAAAATATGGACCTGGTACACATTTCACTGCATGGGTGACGTGTCCATACAGAAATCCTGGTCCCAAGACAGAATCTGACTGATAACATACCAGGAAGTATACCCTTGGCCACTGAAGACCCTGTTAGTCAAACTATCAGGTGGTATTACATAGTTCTGCACACATTACTGGAGACTTGAAAGTAGGACACACTTGTACCCACTGTGATGTTCTTTTCCTTGTACAATAAATTTAGAATGGTTTGATCCTGGTATATGGGTTGTCTCTGTTTCACTGACTCGTGTGTGTGTGTGTGTGTGTGTGTGTGTGTGTGTGTGTGTGCGTGTGTGTGTGTGTGTGTGTGTGTGTGTGTGACATGTATCATGGCATACATGGAAAGTCAGAAGGCAACTTGTAGGAATCACTTTTCTTTTTCTACCCTGTGAGTCCCAGGGATTGGACTCAGATCATTAGAGGAGGCAACCTGAACTCAGATCATCATCAGTGGTGGAGGTAAATGCTTTACTCACTGAGTCATCTTACAGCACCTATCTCATTGACTTTTGAGAAACCTATTCTCATGATAATGGCTTAAGAGTGCTAATCCATGTGTTTTAGTTGGGATTTCAATTGTGTGAAGAAATACAGTAGCAACTCTTTTTTTGCGGGGCGGGTGGGGTGGAGGTGGGTTTCTCAAGACAGGGTTTCTTTGTGTAACAGTACTGGCTGTCCTGGAACTCACTTTGTAGACCAGGCTGTCCTTGCTGGGATTAAAGGCATGTGTCAGGCAACTCTTACAAAGCAAAACACTGAATTGATTTCTGAGATTTAATCTATTATTATTGCAGGGATCATGGCAGCATGCAGGCAAACATGGTGCTGGAGAAAGAGCTGAGAGCTCTACATCTTGATCCTCAGGCAGCAGGAAGAGAACTGGCTTAAGAGCTTCTGAGACTTCAAAGCCTACCTCCTAGTGATGGTCCTCCTTAGACAAAACCACACCCACCCCAGCAAGGCCACACCCCCTAATAGTGCTGCTTTCTATGCTATGGGGGCCATTTTTCTTCTAACCACCACACCCTTGTGACTGTGTCTGATGATTTTTATGTTAGAGGATGGAATATGATTAAGTTGCTATGAAAGGGTATGCAGCTGAGGGAAGAGAGATATAGGAACAGGCATCACATGTATAATGGAGGGGTGGTGTCAACATCTGCTAGAACCATGTCTGTTTATTTGATAGAAGAACACCACACCAGAGACAGTTGTGTGTATGTGTATCTGGGCCCTGAGAGACTAGGAGTATTTTGGGACAAGAAGATGTTGGGAGTTATGTGGGAAGAAAGCTGGGAAGTCAGCTTGTTCCTTGGGCAGCAGAGGAGAGGGTGCCTGAACTGGCCTTATCCCATAGCCATGCTGATGAATATCTTGCATATCACCATAGAACCTTCATCTGGCGATGGAAGGAGATAGAGACAGAGACCCACATTGGAGCACTGGACTAAGCTCCCAAGGTCCAAATGAAGAGCAGAAGGAGGGAGAACATGAGCAAGGAAGTCAGGACGTGAGGGGTGCATTCACCCATGGAGACGGTGGAACTGATCTAATGGGAGCTTACCAAGGCCAACTAGACTGGGACTCAACAAGCATGTGATCAAACCAGACTCTCTGAATGTGGCTGACAATAAGGCTGACTGAGAAGCCAAGGACAATGGCACTGGGTTTTGATTCTATTGCATAGACTGGCTTTGTAGGAGCTTAGTCTGTTTGGATGTTCACCTTCCTAGACCTGGATAGAGGGGGGAGGACCTTGGACTTCCCTCAGGGCAGGGAACCCTGACTGCTCTTTGGACTGAAGAGGGAAGGGGAGGGGGATGTGGGAGGGAAATGGGAGGAGGGGAGGAGGTGGAAATTTTTTAAAAAAAATAAAAAAGAAAATAAAATTAAAAAAAAAAAAGAAAGCTGGGAAGTCTGAATTTCTTGGACCAAGATAGTAAAGTGTGGTACTTCTCAAGAATATTAACTTCCTAGTTGGCTTGGTGCATCTAACACAATCATGAGAGCTGAGATAAAAAGCTGAGATAACAGTAGGGGCAGGGCATAGAGGGACATAAATAAATATCAGTCTTATGACACATAATTAGGAAGAACTGGAAGAAGCTATACTTGGGTTGAGGAGATGGCTTGCACTAGCAAGAAAAGAAGAAAATCTTGTTAGAAGAGAAATGAGGCCTGCTCATTTTAGAGGTAGGTCACTCTAATGATTCATCCAAACTTCAGAAATGCATCATGCTAACCCTGACTGAGAAATAAACATGTCTAAGCAAATATAATTCCTTAGTTACTGTTCTGTTGCTGTGACAAAGCCTTTAATTTGGGCCTGGTTTACAGTTTCAGAGCATTAGTCTATGACCACTATGGCAAGGAGTGTGGTGCCAGGCAGGCAAGCATGGTGCTAAAAGCTACAACCTGATCTGCTGGCAGGCATAAGACAGGCAGAAAGAGAGAGAGAGAGACTGGGCCTGGCATGAGCTTTTGAAACCTCAAAGCTCACAATCGGTGACACAGCTTCTCCAACAAGGCCACACTGCTGTGGCATAATCCTCCTGTACACTATGTAAATATATGTAGTTATGACTGGTTTAATAAACAAGCTGAGTGGCCAGTAGCTGAACAGTATAAAGTTAGGTGGGAAAACCAAACTGAGAAAGATGAGATGAGGAAGGACAGAGTCAGAAGAATTGCCAGCCAGATAGAGAACAAGATGAACACACAAAATGGGATAGAAGTAAAAGCCCGAGTCTCAGGGTAGCACAGAGATTAACAGAAATGGGTTAAGTAATAAGAGCTAGTTAGTAATAAATCTGAGCTATTGGCTAAGCATTTATAACTTATATTAAGTCTTTAAGTCAGTTATTTGGGAAGCAGATGCCGGTTATTTGGGAACAGGTGGTTGGGACAAGAAACTTCCATCCATAACACACCTACTTCAACAAGGTCACACCTTCTAATCCTTCCCAAGCAGTTCCACTAAGGATCAGCATCAAACATATGAGCCTATGGGGTTTATTCTCATTCAAACCACCATGCATACCAACCCCGGGGAAACAAGAACCTACAGGTATTATGCAATTTGGGGTCTAAATGAAAGGAAGAAAGAAAAGGGTTGTTCTTGGTGGGTTTTTTTTTGGTTTTTTTTTTTTTTTTTTTTTGGTTTTTCGAGACAGGGTTTCTCTGTGGCTTTGGAGCCTGTCCTGGAACTAGCTCTGTAGACCAGGCTGGTCTTGAACTCACAGAGATCCGCCTGCCTCTGCCTCCCGAGTGCTGGGATTAAAGGCATGTGCCACCATCGCCCGGCAAGAAAAGGTTTTTTAGGAAACTGGCATTAACTACAGCAAATGGACTGGCCAAGGTCATGGGATGCCACGAATTCTGGATAACTGTCTGTGGGCAGACTGTCCCATGTCATCTCCCAATGCCTGTCATTCTTGTGTTTCTGTCTTTACAGACAACTTTGTTCAAGAAGGCAGACTCTGTGCACCAAATTTCATTCATCCCAGAGCACGATGAGGACTCACTGAGATGCATACACTGTGTCCACAATGATAAAACAGACTTCTAACTTTTACCATGGGAGGTGAAACAAATCCCATGACCTGGTACAGCAAATAGTTTCACGTATCAATCCGTGTAGATATGATGTTTTCTTTCCATATTTGGGGCAACTTGCATAACAGAGCACCTTGTTTAAGATATGAAAGTGGAAATTAACTCAGCTCCACATAGCCATAATATACATCCAGTATTCCATAAATATCTATTGGCCTTAGTAAAGTTATAGCTTTGGGGGAATGGGGACCAAAGTGGAGGTTAACACAGTCACATTTTAACTACCACTCTTTGAATTTTTCTGATTTTAAGGCATTTGTACAAATGAGAAGACCTTTGTAGCTGAAATTCATTCTCACCAACTCTCCCCAGGACCAAGCTAACTCAGACAGGGTCACAAACTAGTAATAAGAGTTTGCCCTGTATAGCCAGTGTGGACAGGCTCTTGGGAATTTCTCTACCACTTTCAGCAGCTGATATAATTCTTGGTCCTTTTGGAGCTGTCACGGGGTAAATAAAACACTATCATTTTACTTTTCAGAAATGAAGGGTTGACCAGTTACATGGGCTTTGGTTCTGGATCTCTCCATGTAGCTCAGAGACTCACAAACTCACACTTTTGTTACAGTTCAGACTCCTGCTATATCTCCAGAGCCTGATGTTAAGTCAGCACCTGTCTCTTTGTTGGGCCGCCAATGAATCCTTATTCAATAGCTTCCCTTAGAACTTTTGGCATAATGAATACTTGGCCAATGTCTAGGGGTGGACTACACGGGCCATAAAACTTTTGTACACTGCTTATATTAGAGTAAGGGGTTAATTAGGAAGATATGTATATCTCCCTCTAAATTCACATATTAAAATACTGACCCTTAATACCTCAGAATGTGACATTATTAGGAGTCAGAGACCTTAATAGAGATAATCAAAATAAGGCTATGTCATGAGACAGACTCTAACTCATTATGATGATATCTCCATGAAAGGAGGAGTTTTGCACATGATAGCATCCATGGATATAGGTTGTGGTGTGGTATAGATATTAAAATGATGGCCATTTACAAGCCAAGGTAATAGGCCTACAACAGATGCCTCCTCAGAGTATAGAAGAAACCACTGTGTCATCAGGTGGCCCGGGACTTCTAATCTCCACACTGAGGAACAAGATATTCCTGGTATTTTAGCTATGGCTTTTCAATGTGGCAGCGATATCAATTGGCCCCATTCTGTAACGCTGTCATCACTGCTCTTGTCAGGGAAGGGTTCTTACTTAAACTGAAACCATTGTTAGAAAATACACATGATTTATTAACCCCAACCCTGCTGAACCCAGAGTGTCCTTCTCTCTGGATTCCCATAGCTTCCAAGTGAGTCTTTATGCTCTGCTGGAAAGTTTAGATTCAAAACCTGTCATTGGAGGGTTTTTAGAGCCTACCGTATAGCCTGGCTCACAGAATTCAAGTCTTGCAGGCATTCATTGAAGCCTCTAGAAGCTGGTTACACATATACAAATCAATACAAACACTCCCCACTCTGGTGAAACTGATGTGCTCTTGGTGGCCAGGTCATTTCAGCTCTTCCTCATGGACACATCACCATGCTGTGCTATAGTTGTTCTGTTCACAATGGCTAGAACGTGGAAGAAGCCTAAATGCTTATTAATTGATGAATGGATAATTAAAGTATAGTACCTATATAAAATGGAATTTTATTCAGCTGTAAAAAAAGGTGAAATTTGCAGGTAAGTGTATGGAGCTGGGAAATGTTATAAAAATGAAGCAGTTCAAACACAGCAGAACAAATATTACATGTGACGACAGCATTGGGTCTTCAGATTTGTGTGTTCAATTTGGAGCACTTGTAGAATCTAGAAAAGTAGAACAGGACCATCGATAAGGAGGAGAAAGAAAGATCCTAAGGGAGGAGGAATAGAATGAAAGTTATATGGAGGGGGATGAGTAATAATGAAAAGGAAGTTCAAGGGGACAGAAGGATGGAGAGGAGAACCGAGGAGGGATCTGGGGGGAGAAATAATTAACTCTAGCGATGTTTGGGAAAGCCATGTGGAAAATTCCTATTATATGATAGTGTGTGTGTGTTCACTGGGAGCTACCCTACATAGATACTTATGATCACCCCAGATGCCATATATTGCTAAATAAAAACTTCACTGCCAGAAGTGTGATACGTCCCTTCAAGTTGTCGGTCAGAGGTGTTCTAGAAACACACCCCCAAATGGTACAGGATATTGCCATTGCTCTTCATTGCCTAACTTGATGGAAAGACCCTGTTACTGAAGACACCACACACATTAATCATACCACATGGAGAAATCAAGTAGGTGCTGCTCAGGAAGTTCCTTCCTGCTGGCTGGTTTTCTTTTTACTGGAAGGTGCTGTTCAAGCTGCTGGGAAAGGGGGAACGTCACCAATAATCTTGCCCAGCTGCGAATCCTGTGAACTGCAGTAATGACTGGTGTGGCAAAATATGCCCTTGGGTGCTATAGTGGCACTAATTTTATTGGTTCTTATCAGAATTAAGGCCTGTTCCACAGGAATAAATGCATACCTGATACGGTAAACATGGACTCTTGTTTTGATATCAGTTCTCCTGCTGAAATTTAAATGTCTCTGGCTTCAGCATATGACAGTTTTGTTAATTTTCTATGAGGCTCTCTCATACCAGGCATGAAATTTGACCCAGGAAATTGGTATCAAATTTTCTAGCTTACAGGACTTAGAAAAAAAAATCGGTTCCCATTTTAGTTGAACCATTGTGGCCATATATCAGAGGGGAAAAGTCTAGGATGCAGACTAATCTGAAGATTTTGGATAATTTTAAAAATTGAGAATAACAGAATTGCAATTTAACAGTGTGTTACAGGTTTTTAGAAGCGTTTTCCTCCACAGTCACTCCAATTTTTACCAAATATCATCAAAGAGAAAGCAGTTAGTTGACAGAATGACTTTGATTTTCTAGGAACTTCCCGATTCCTGCCTTGCAAACCGGCTTTAGGTAAGAAATACATGGCATTGTTATAATACTTTCAGAGTGCTCTAACAGGAGCTACCTGAAGAGGGTTTTAGTGTTAGGAACCAAACAATTCTGGGAATGAGAAGACATGGAGTAATCCCAAACCAGTTTACCACTACATCAACAGGACAGGAGGCAGTCATAGAAAATAGAGAAGAGTCCAACACGAAGCCCTGAGCTTCAGAATCACAGACTGTGAACAGGAGACTAGAAATAATTGGCTGGTGTTTCTACCTCTCTGCGATGATGGGCAAGACCAGTCTCACATGATGTCATGAGAGTCAAGTCAGAAAGTGCTGACAGAGGCTGACAAATGTTTTGATGTCCCCGTCCCTTTCAACACAGAACTCGGTTTGCTTGTTTTCTCCCATCGCGAGGCAGTCCTGTGATAGGTACTGTTGCCATTCCCCCATGTGTACGAACTAGAGTCCTCTGGACTAAATGTGTCTGCGGCCAACATACTACTGAAGATGGTTCAGAAAGAAGAGCTGGCTGTAGCCCACAATGACCATGATGCAAGGCCTGCCTCTGAAGCAAGTATGCCCTCACAGTCTACACAGCTGTTAAGAAGGGATTATCTGAGCTATGACAAGTGCCACTTGCCCAGAGGCATCTGTAAAATTGCTTTAGAGGGTAAACCTCCCAGGGCACACAGTCAACATTCCTTTAACATGCCCTGTGGGGAATGTGGGTTCAGCTTGCCTACTTCGCGAGCTGAAGTGAACTGAGAAGACTCTCAATAGGTTCCCACTTACCGCTGGGCTGGGTTCATTGGCTCTGCTAGGGTAGAAACCACAGGGCCGTGAAGAGAAACTGCCAGTACTAGACCCTTGGCAACTTTTAACCCTCAACTTCTGATGTCAGCAAGTCTTGGGAACAGTTTGAGCAGCAGGTGGCATTCTGCTGATACAGTGCGTGTCTGGGCCTTGGGTATTAGAACCCTTAGCTCTAGAGTGACGCATGTCGTAGCTCTTGTCTAGGTCCAGCAGGTGTGAAGTTCTTCAGCCACTGCCATCGGCTAGTGCCATGGTTTCAGTTTAGAGTCCCGAAACCTTTGCTCCTTTACGTCACTGTCACTGCCAATGTCACGGACGCTTCCTCTACTGTCTCTGCTGCTACTTCACTACTGGCTCATGCTGACGCTGTCACCACTACTTCTCCACTGCCTGTCCCCTCTCAACCATGGCAGTGGCTACTGCTTTCTTCACATTAGCTTGTTCTGCTAACGGTGGATAGAAAAATTAGGCAAGGACCAGTTCAGAAACACCTTCCCCTGAGCCTCCTGTTACACCATGAGGCTCGCACGCATACACGAACCTCTGGAGAATACTTCTCATTCAAACCACACCCTTAGGTTTGTAGATTATCTGAAGTTGGCCCTTGGAGTCACTTTTATTGACAAAGTGCAAATCCTTACTTGCTGTTTTAGTTAGGGTTCCTGATGCTGTGATAAAACATCATAACTAGAAGAAACTTGGAGACGAAAAGGTTTGTTTCAGCTTTCAACTCTCAGGTCACACCCCGTCACTGAGGGTAGTCAGGGCAGGAACTCTGGAGGCAAGAACTGAAGCAGAAACCAAGGATGAGAGCTGCTCGCTGGTTTGCTCCCCGTGGCTTGTTTAGCCTGTGTTCTTTTTTTTTTTTTTTTTTTTTTTTTTTTTAAATTTTTTTATTGATAAAAGGAGGATAAAGAAAAGAAAAAAAACAAATTTCCACCTCCTCCCACCCGCCTCCCATTTCCCTCCCCCTCCTCCCACTCTTCTCCCCCTCCTCCCACTCTTCTCCCCCTCCTCCCACCCCTCTCCCCTTCCCCCCACTCCTCTCCCCCTCCCTTTCCAGTCCAAAGAGCTGTCAGGGTTCCCTGCCCTGTGGTACGTCCTAGGTCCTCCCCCCTCCATCCATATCTAGGAAGGTGAGCATCCAGACTGGCTAGGCTCCCACCAAGCCAGCACATTGCATAGGATCAAAACCGCGTGCCATTGTCCTTGGCGTCTCATCAGCCCTCATTGTTCGCCATGTTCCGAGAGTTCAGTTTTATCCCATGCTTTTTTGGTAACAGTCCAGCACTCTAGGACCACCGGCCCAGGGATGGTACCAGTGCAGTAGGGAAGGACTCTCATCTCAATCACTAGTTAAGAAAATGTCCCACAGGCCTAATGAATTACTAATTAGGAGTTAGTAATCACTAATTAAGAAAATTGCCTACAGGCCAATTCGATGGAGGCGGTTTTTTTGTTTTCAATTGTGGCTCCCTCTTCTCATATAACTCTAGCTTAGAGTGTGGAGAACTAAACACCCAAGCCGAGTTGATTTAGCGTTTTAGTGGGACTCTCTTTATTGCATTTTGAGTCCTTTTTGGAAAATATGGTTGTATCCTGAACAAGTGAACACAGCAGTTCCCTGGAGGTCAACAATCACGAGAGTACCGTCCTTTCTAAGTCCGCTGAAGCTACTCAGCAGCTGTCTTGCTGTTTCTTCAGAAGCACTAGGTTCCACTACGAGAATCTTGGTCAGTGCCTCGTAGAATTTTGTTTTCTCACATCACTAATTATTTAGTCTTTTGGTTACACTTTCCTGCCAGGTGTTTATGACCATATACTGATAAGATCCACTGAGATGCTTTAGGGATTATCCTTAGGGGCTTATAAAGCACCCTGTGGTTCCCATAACAACTCCATATACCTATGCATGTGGCTCTTCTTGGAAACATAAGAAACATGTCCTCATTTAATAATTCCTGCTTAGAGGATGTTATAATCCCGAGTCCTGCCTGACTTTGCCTGTCCTTTTTATCCCTCTGTCCCCAGTGGCAGAGGGAATAAAGCTGTTGGTCTTAAACATCTTGGAAAACAGTAATGTCAGCTACTTCTGTGTAATATTTAAACAAAACTTAGAAAAAGAAACAAAAAAAAACATTTTCAATAAAATTTTAAGACTCAGATTCTCAAGTAGTTAAAACCTTAACAAACAGCATAAAATATAAGTAATTCTCTGATCAGACATAAGTTATGTTTCTTTAAACCAGTACTTGTAAAAATGTCCTAGGAGAGGACAATTTTTTTGTTGTTGTTGCTTTGTTTTTTTGAGTTTTAAGGGTCTCAACATGTAACTATGGTTGCCCTGGAAGTCACTCTGTAGACCAGGCTGGCTTTGAAATCAAAGATCTACCTCCTCTGCCTTCCAAGTGCTGGGATTAAAGGCCACCACACGCAGCCCTGAGGACTTTGCAGGCTATAGGTCTATTTAAATCGTTCACCTGGTCTTGATTTAATTTAGGTATGTGGTACCTATCCAGAAAACTCTCCATTTCTTTTACATTTTTCAATTTTGTGGAGTAGGGGTTTTTGTAGTATGATCTAATGATTCTCTGTATTTCCTTGCTGTCTGTTGTTATGTTCTCCTTTTTATTTCTGATTTTGTTAATTTGAATGTTCTTTCTCTGCCTTTTGATTAGTTCGGATAAGGGTTTGTCTATCGTGTTGATTTAACTAGCTCTTTGTTTAATTGATTCTTTGTATTGTCTTCTTTGTTTCTAATTTTATTGATTTTAGCCCTCAATATGATTATTTCCTGTTGTCTACTCCTCCTGGGTGAGTCTGCTTGTTTTTGTTTTAGAGCTTTCAGGGGTGCTGTTAAGTCACTAGTGTGAGATTTCTCCACTTCCTTTATGTGGGCACTTAGTGCATACATAAGTCCTCTTAGCACTGCTTTCATAGTGTCCTATAGGTTTGGGTTTGTTGTGCCTTCATTTTCACTGAATTCTAGAAAGTCTTTAATTTCTTCCTTTATTTCTTCCTTGACCCAGGGGTGATTCATGAGTACTGTTCAATTTCCATGAGTTTGTAGGCTTTCTACAATTAGTGTTGCTGAATTCTAACTTTAAACCATGGTGATCCAATAAGACATGGGGGTTATTGCAATTTTTTTGTATCTGTTGGGTTTTGCTTTGCTTCCGAGTATGTGGTCAATTTTAGAGAAGGTTCCATGAGGTGCTAAGAAGAAGGTATATTCTTTTGTGTTTGGGTGAAATGTTCTATAGATGTCTGTTAAGTTCATTTGAGTCATGACATCTGTTAGTTTTCTTATTTCTCTGTTAAGTTTCTGTCTGATTGACCTATCCCTTGGGAAGAGTGGGGTGTTGGAGTCTTCTGCTATTAGTGTTTGGGGTTTGATGTACAATTTAAGCTTTAATAATGTTTCTTTTACATATGTAGTTGCTCTTGTACTCGGGGCATAAATGTTCAGAACTGAGACTTCATCTTGATTGATTTTTCCTGTGGTGTATATTAAGCATCCTTCTCTATCTCTTCTGATTGATTTTAGTGTGAAGTCTATTTTGTTAGATATTAGGATAGCTACACCTGCTTATTTCTTAGGTCCATTTGATTGGAAAATCTTTTCCCAACCCTTCAGTCTGAGGTAATGCCTGTCTTTGAGGTTGAAGTGTGTTTCTTGTATACAGCAGAAAGATGGATCCTATTTTCATATCCATTGTTAGCCTGTGTCTTTTTATAGGAGAATTGAGTCCATTGATATTAAGAGATATTAATGACCAGTGATAAAACATCATAACTAGAAGAAACTTGGAGACGAAAAGGTTTGTTTCAGTGATTGTAAATTCCTATTATTTTTGGTGGTAGTGTTTGTGTGTTTCCCTTCTTTGGAGTTTGTTGGTCTGCTCCCTGTGTTTTCGTGGGTGCAATTAGTTTCCTTGGGTTGGAGTTTTCCTTCCAGTACTTTTTGTAGGGCTGTATTTGTGAATAGGTATTGTTTAAATCTCATTTTGTCATGGAATATCTTGTTTTCTCCATCAATGGTGATTGAAAGCTTTGCTGGATATAGTAGTCTGGGCTTGCATCCGTGGTCTCTTAGTATCTGTACCACATCTGTCCAGGACCTTCTGGCTTTCAGGTTTTCTATTGAGAAGTCGTCTGTAATTCTGATAGGTCTGCCTGTATATATTATTTGGCCTTTTTCCTTTGCAGCTCTTAATATTATTTCTTTATTCTGTATGTTTTGCATTTTGATTATTATGTGAATTTGTTGAATTGGGCTGGGGAGATTGCTCAGTGGTTAAGAGCATTGACTGTTCTTCCAGAGGACCCAGGTTTCAATTCCCAGCACACACATGGCAGCTCACAACTGTCTGTAACTACAGTTCCAGAGGATCTGACACCCTCACACAGACATGCATCTGGATTAAACACCAATGTACATAAAATTAAAGTAAAATAAAATAAAAAGAATTTGTTGGATTTAACTTTTTCTTTGACCTTTATTTCCTCTATTGTATCTTCAACACCTGAGATTCTCTCCTCTGTCTCTTGGTTGGTTATGTTTGCATCTGTAGTTTCTGTTCATTTACCCAGATTCTCCATTACCAGAATTCCCTCAGTTTGTGTTTTCTTTATTGCCTTATTTCTGTTGTCAAGTCTTAAACTGTTTGAACTGTTTACTTCACCTGTTTGGTTGTTTTTCTTGGCTTTCTTGGGATTCTTCAAAAGATTTATTGATCTCTTCCAATTTTTTGTTTGTCTTTTTCTCCATTTCTTTAAGGGAATTTTCCATTTCCTCTTGATGTGTCTCTATAATCCTCATAAAGTTATACTGAAAATCATTTTCTTCTGTTTCCTCTGGGTTAGGATGGTCAAGTCTTCCTGTTGTATGACCACTGGCTTCTAGTGTTACCTAACATTGCTTCTTAGGTTGTTGAATGAATTCTTGATTGGTGCCTACCCATTTCTACCTCCAGTTGGTGCCAGCAGTGTCTTTGTCTCTTGATCCAAACCTTGCAGTTGGTGTCTGTGTCTTTGGGAGCTGCTCTTGGTCTGCTCTGTGTAGTCACAGTCTGTGTGTGCTTCAGAATTCCTCTGAGGTCACAGAGAATGGGTGGGTTGGGGGGGGGGGCTGGGACTTGTATCTTACAGGGTCCAATCAATGGGGTGGGGGTGTTGGAGCAGTGTACCTGCAGGAAATGTTCCTGCTGGCTTGCTAATAAAGTTGAGGCAGGTGGGGGAGGAGCCCAGGGTTTTGCCCCAATGCCCAGCTCTTGGCTATTGGTCAGCTCTGTGCAGACACAGCCTGTGCTTCACAGGTTCTCTGAGGTTGCAGGGGATAAGTCCCTACTTGATCTTTTTAAAGGGAGTGTCCTGGTACGCTTTAACTGTCAATTTGATAACCATCTGAGAAGGGAATGTTAATGGGAGGACTGCCAAACAGGTTGGCCCGTGGGCATTCTGTGGGAAGTTGTCTTACTTGTTCATTGATGCAGAAGGTCTCATCCTGATATGGGTATTTTCTCCCTGGGCAGGTGGCCCTGTGCTGTATAAGGAAGTTAGCTGAGCCAACAAGTGCTTCAGTATGACACCTTTGGCCTCTCAGTTACTAGAATCCTCCCTCTGGCGGAGTTACTGTTTGTGATCATTTTACCTCACTCTGTTTCTGAAGATTGTCTTCTTTAAATGCTTGTACTTTCAGCTGACTCCTGTCTCTGACCATGGAGCTCTGATTGCCACCACTACTCTGCTCTAGCTAGGGTGATGCCAGTAACCCCAGCACAGAGCATCCCCACTTCCATAAACCCCTGCTCTGCTGCCTGCTGATCCATGTGCTCCTGTGGGCCTCATCGAAGGCCCTGTATCCCAGCTTGATAACTATTAAATTTTCAAATTCTTGAAGATTGACACAGCTTCTGCCATTGAATCTCAGAATTTCTTGTCTCTCAGCCTTCTTTGTTTTCTGTCTGCTCTGCTTGCTCCCTCTTGCCATTAGACTCAGTTTTTAAGGAATTCAAGTGTTGTGAAATATTTTTTTTGTACACTGTGAAGATGTATTGCTTTCATTGGTTTAATAAAGAGCTAAAGGTCCAATAGCTAGGCAGGAAGAAGCTAGGCGAGACATGCAGACAGGGAGAGAGAACTCTGGGATGAAGAGGGTAGAGTCAGCAGAAAACACTGGGAGAAGCAAGATGAGCATTCTGTGCTGAGGAAAGGTACCAACCTATGTGATAGAATGTAGATAAGAAATGTGGGTTAATTTAAGTTCTAAGAGCTAGTTAGTGATAAGCCTAAGCTATTGGCTAAGCATTTATAATTAATAAGTCTCTGTGTAGTTATTGGGGAGCTGGCTGGCAGGACAGAAAATTCTGCCTACATTCAGTTATTTTCTGGATATGGACAATATTAAGATTTTTTATGCTGTTCTACTCTTTTTTAAAACATCTGGTCTGTAGTTGTGTTATGGCCCTCCCTCTTTCAACCCAAGCATTGTTATTTAAAAATTCCTTCCAAAATCTTCAACCTAGGTCAGAGGGTCATCTGACAGGCAAAGAGGTAGCAAAGCAGAAAAGCCCAGGAAAAGGAACTATATATAAGACTATTGTGCAAACTTTCTGCACCTCGATATTTGGGAACTCATTGGGTATGGTTTTAAAAAATTGTGAAGAGCTCCCAAGGTCCCAATGAGGAGCAGAAGGAGGGAGGGAGAACATGAGCAAGGAAGTCAGGACTGCGAGGGGTGCACCCACCCACTGAGACAGTGGGGCTGATCTATTGGGAGCTCACCAAGGCCAGCTGGACTATAACTGAAAAAGCATGGGATAAAACCAGACTCCCTGAACATGGCGGACAATGAGGGCTGCTGAGAAGCCAAGGACAATGGCACTGGGTTTTGATCCTACTTCATGTTCTGGCTTTGTGGAAGCCTAGCCAGTTTGGATGCTCACCTTCCTAGACCTGGATGGAGGGGGGGGGGACCTTGGACTTTCCACAGTTCAGGGAACCCTGACTACTCTTCAGAATGGAGAGGGAGGGGGAGAGGAGTGGGGGGAGGGGGAGAGGAGTAGGAGGAGCAAGAGGAGTAGGAGGAGGGAGAGGGAAATGGGAGGCTGGAAGGAGGTGGAAATTTTTTTCCAATAAAAAAATTTTAAAATAAAATAAATAAAAAATTGTGAAGTCTGTACCAAAAATTAACTTGAAACTTGTAGCAAAAGGGCTGATAGTTAAAAAAATATACTGTGTGCTATGTATGGAACTTGGACTCAACTCTTGCTTTTGCTTTTTGAAGAAAAAGGAGTTGTCTGCCTGATAGGCTCACTTTGGTATAAATAACAACCATGTGGCTTTCTACCAACTTGACTGATGACTTATTTCATCAAGATGAAAGCAACCATGAGGCTAAGAGCCATCTTTACTAAGGTCAAAGAGAGGACATGTCAAGAGGACTTGGTTGATATGATCATGTGGTATAAAATCACTCAGGCAACCCCCCCCCCACTACCACCAAATCAAAAGAATCTGGACCAGAAAGGAAAAGGATGGACTGAGGCCTCTAACCAGTATCAATCTCTTTACCTTGGTCCCCAGGAATCACCATCCTCTTAACTGCAATAACAGGACGCCTCCTTCCTTTGCTTCTGAGTATTACCATAGGCCCTTGTATCATAAATTGGCTATATATATATATATATATATATATATATATATATATATATATGTGTGTGTGTGTGTGTGTGTGTGTGTGTATATATGTATGTATATATATGTATTATATATACATATATATATGAACATAGTTAAGATATTAACTTTACAAACCCTACCAGCTCAATATCAACCTTTACCCAACATGTAAGTGAATCAATGATTTGGTTCATAAGAGCCAGAGCCAGCAGGGAATGTAGCAGCTAAAGTGACTCCATTTTTGACCAAAGCAACCATCTTAGAGGCCTGAGGCCAGCCCTGTCAGCAATTTCAGTCAATTAAACTAATGTTCAACCAGGAATGTTGACCATTAACTAATCCCATTACTCCTTCCTCACAATGCATAACTGTTGTGAGATGATAAACTAACTGTTTATTTAGTTTCTGTAAACTCAATTAATTGCTTCTGGCCAAAGACCTGGGATGTTTTCTCACACCTGCAAAAGTGCACGTCTGTAGAAATGAAGTAGTTGTGTGACTGTGGCTTTGGCTTTAAAAAAACCTTCTCCCAGAAATGGTGCTACCCCTTGCTCATCACTGCAAGGAGTGAACTAGCCAGGTCAATGCTGAAGGTCACCCTGGTGGCAAAAACAGGGAGAGCTGGCAGACTGACCAATCCAGCTATTATCCAAGCCCAGAACAGGGTTATGTGCTGCAGGCTCTCTGTAACATAGGACAGCAAAGGGATGTCCAGGAAGAGTCCCATTGAGGGCTCAGCATCAATGGTGTAGCAGAGACCAGTGCCTTGAGCCAGATCAGTGATTCTTTGGGATGAATGCCTGCATGTAAAAGTGTATGGATAAAGGGGTTGACTGCATAACTCACTGTATTGCAATGCAGCTTCCATCACAAGACTTCTCCCTCTCTTCTCTTAAATTTTATTTTGCTTTATTTTGTGGGGGGTGGGGGAAGGTTGATGGGTGAGATAAGGAGACATGATGTGGATGGAGATATGATGTGAAAGACAGAAAGAATAAATAAAAAGTTTTTAAAAATCAAAAAACAAAACAAAAGACTTTTCCCAGCTTCAGTCAGGGTGGCAGACTTCAATTAGACCAAGGAGGTTGCAGTCAGTTACAGCTTAAATAAGATTTCACTAATTAAAACTAGATAAAGTTTATGCTGTATTCCAGTATTCTCCTGATGTAGGTGGGTCTTCTGTCTATGTGTTACTTTCATTGGTTAATAAAGAGACTGCCTTGGCCTTTTGATAGGGCAAAAAATTAGGTAGGCGGGGTAGACAGAACAGAATGCTGGGAGGAAGAAGGCAGTGAGGCAGACGCCATGATTCTTCGACCAGAGACGGATGTAGGCTAGAATTTTTCCCGGTAAGCCACCACCTCGTGGTGTTACACAGATTATTAGAAATGGGTTAATCAAGATGTGAGAATTAGCCACGAAGAGGATAGATATAATGGGCCAAGCAGTGTTTAAATGAATACAATTTGTGTGTTGTTATTTCGGGTGTAAAGCTAGCTGTGCGGGAGCTGGGCGGGATGGAAAGCAGGCCTGCTTGCCTCATCACTACATTCTCCAACTCCACAACAATAACACTCTGGGAGAGAGCGAGGAGGCTCATCTTGGGTTCCTGCCCTGAATTTCCTCAATGACAGACTTTAGCTTGTGAAGGGAAATAAACTTGTTCTCCCTAAATTGCTTTTCATCGTGATACTTGTCATAGCAACAGAATGATAGGTGAAAAGGAGGAAGGTTTTATCTTTGCTTACGGTTTAGGGTGTTAGTCCATCATGGCCTTAGGGACATGGCAGTTCC
Source organism: Microtus pennsylvanicus (assembly GCF_037038515.1). Lineage (NCBI taxonomy): Eukaryota > Metazoa > Chordata > Mammalia > Rodentia > Cricetidae > Microtus > Microtus pennsylvanicus. The sequence continues at coordinate 48,671,093 of NC_134591.1, read as the reverse complement.
ATCTCTAGTAACAGAAGCTAGTGGTAAGGCTTGTTTCATGTCAGACTGGGCCATGTTAGTGCCTAAAAATGCTGCCACCAGGGCCACACCAATCTGAGCAGCCTGTGCTGCCACCTGGGGTCATGGTATTGTTAGAGCCAGGGCTGCTGTCAAGGGAAATGTTTGTGATCCTACCATAGCCAGGGTTTGAGGGGTTATCATCGAAGAACATGCCAATTCCAGAGCTCTGGGCCACCACTTGGGACCATGTTGGTGTCTGAGGGCCACTATGTTGTGGGTACTGTGCCAATCTGGGTGATCTGTGCTACCATTTGGGGCCATGGTGACATCCAAGCCTGGGCTGCTACCTGGAACTATGTCTGAAAGTTGGGATCTGTGATGTTTGTGGCTTGTGGTACCACCAAAGACTACACAGATGCATGGGATCTAGGCCATATCCTGTGGTCATGTTGGTATCTGAAGACTATGCTGCCATTGGAGCCATGGTGTTGACTGGGCCAAGGCTGTTGTTGAGAGCCATGTCTGGGTATGTGTCCCTATGGTAGCCAAGGTCTGTTGATGTCCATGACTCCTTACATAATTGAAGGCAATGCCAATGCCAGGGGTCTGAGCCACTACCTGTGGCCATGTTGGTGTTTGAGGACCTTGCTGCCACAGGGGCCATGCCAATCCATGTGGCCTATCAGTCATATGGAGCCAAGCCTGGGCTACTGTTGGACCATGTCTAGGTCCATGGACCTTGTCTGGGTCCATTGCCCAACAGTAGTCAGGGTCTGTGGATGAACGCTTAAAAGAAATTCCACACTAGCTCAGAATTGAGAAATATATGCTTATTTATTTCAGGGTAGACTCACAAATCTGAAACCTCTGTTTGAATGGAGATCAGAAAACAAATCCTACAACTAGAACAGAGAGACTGGAAAAGAGGCTGGACACATGCCTTACATTGGCATATATAGTATAAGAGGCCATGCCCCAGTGGGCAGGTAACCACTAGCTGTAAGAATTCCTACAGCACCTCCCCCTTTTGTTTAAATAAAAGAGTTCTAAGCCTAATACAAAATTATATACAATAAGTACAAATATATTCAATAATTATTCTATCCTAACTAGTTTGTCTTGTATAATAAATAACTTGGCCATGAGAGGAAAGTAACTACAACTGTCTAGTCTTCAATCCCATCAAAGATCTGAGAAGGGAAATAATATGACTTCAGTAAGCAGAAAGTGCAATCAAGCAACTTCAAAAAATGTTCAACAAATGACAGAGACAACTGGCTACCTGGGCAATCACCCAAAGTCTCATTAGCAACGTTGAAGCAACCAACTTTGGCTAAGGCCTAGAATAACTGATATACCATTTTCAGAGGCAGGAAAATTTTCAAAACCATCTTATCCTGTCTTGGCAAGATTTGACAGTCCTATTTATTCATTTCTGGATATCATGTATATTGTCAGTGGTTGAGGCATGAGCGTTTTTTTGCTCAAAGGCCAGTTTTGCCAAGAAGAAAACAAACTCCAAGTGGAGTGTCTTCGGTGCTCAACATTCTCTGATTCCCCTCCCCCTCCCTCCCTCTCCAGTCCAAAGAGCAGTCAGGGTTCCCTGCCCTGTGGAAAGTCCAAGGTCCTCCCCCCTCCATCCAGGTCTAGGAAGGTGAACATCCAAACAGACTAGGCTCCCACAAAGCCAGTCCATGCAATAGAATCAAAACCCAGTACCATTGTCCTTGACTTCTCAGTCAGCCCTCATTGTCAGCCATGTTCATAGAGTCCGGTTTGATCACAAGCTCCATCAGTCCCAGTCCAGCTGGCCTTGGTGAGCTCCCATTAGATCAGTCCTGCTGTCTCAGTGGCATTAATTGAGGTGCATCATGCAGGACTAATGAAACTAACTGAAAGAAATCTTGTGGTGTTGCTTTGATGCTAGAAGCCCAAGTCTTTTTCATCTCCTAAACAAATATGGAATGCAAGCCATACGTTACAACAGCTTGTTTAATTTCTTTTAGATCATTCATTCCTGTAGGTATCCATCTACCTTCTTTGGATCCTTTTGGGCCTTTAGAACTTGATGCTTTGTCAAAGTAAATTATAGGGCAGGAAGCTAAAACTTTGGGTAAGTTATCTCTGACAGCTACTAGTGATGTTGAATACTGTCCATGTGCCTTCTTTCCCTGTTGATCAGCACCAATAATTTCCTCAATTATTTCAAATCTTTTTATTGTTTTTTGTAAAGCCTGAATCTGCTGGCCTGTATATATTTCTAGTGATTTAATTGATATATCTGGCCTCTGGTCCTCATTCTCCACATGTGATTCCAAGGTCTGAAGTTTTTCCTTTAAAGATAACATCTCATCCTTGGATATTACTTAAATAGTGTACAGATTGCCATCCTGGAAAGACACTCTATCTGCTAACTTATTATAATTTTTAACAAATTTTGATTATCAAATTCAATAATATAAATTCTTTAAGATAACTTCTTAGTACCCTTAGATATGGATTCAATTTTTTCTATCAAATTAATGTTATCCTTTTTAATAGTATTAATTTTTTCAGGCAACATTTGATTTTTGATGGTATTTTTTATTGACATTTATTGAGCTCTACATTTTTCTCTGCTCCCCTCCCTGCCTCTACTCTCCCCCTTTTAATCCTCCCCCAAGTTCCCCATGCTCCTAATTTATGCAGGAGATCTTGTCTTTTTATACTTTCTACTTCCCATGTAGATTAGATATATGTAAGTTTCTCTTAGTGTTCTCATTGTTTTCTAAATTCTCTGGAATTGTGGTTTGTAGGCTGACTTTCTTTGCTTTATGTTTAAAAACCACCTATGAGTGAGTACAGGTAATAATTGTCTTTCTGTGTCTTGGTTACCTCACTCAAAATAATGTTTTCTAGATCCATCCATTTTCCTGCAAAAATCAAGCTGTCGTTATTTTTTTCTGCCATGTAGTACTCCATTGTGTAAATGTACCACATTTTTCTAATTCATTCTTCTATCGAGGGACATTTAGGTTGTTTCCAGGTTCTGGCTATGACAAACAAAGCTGCTATGAACATGAATGAGCACATGTCCTTGTGGCTTCATTGAGCATCCTTTGGATACATACCCAAAAGTGGTATTACTGGGTCTTGAGGAAGGTTGTTTCCTAATTTTCTGAGAAATCACCACACTGATATCTAAAAGGGTTGTACCAGCTTGCATTCCCACCAGCAATGCAAAAGTGTTCCCTTTTCTTCACAACCTCTCCAGCATAAGTTGTCATCAGTGTTTTTGATCTTGGCCATTCTGACATGTGTAAGATGGAATCTCAGAGTTGTTTTGATTTGTATTTCTCTAATGACTAAAGATGTTGAACATTTCTTTAAGTGTCCTTCAGCCATTTTAGATTCCTCTATTGAGAGTTCTCTGTTTAGGTCTGTACTCCATTTTTTTATTGGATTATGTGATCTTTTGGTGTCCAATTTTTTGAGTTCTTTGTATATTTTGGAGATCAGACCTCTGTCTGATGTGGGGCTAGTGAAGATTTTTTTTCCCATTCTGTAGGCTGTTGTTTTGTCTTGTTGACATGTCCTTTACTTTACAGAAGCTTTTCCGTTTCAGGAGGTCCCATTTATTAATTGTTTCTCGGTGTCTGTGCTGCTGGGGTTACATTTAGGAAGTGGTTCCCTGTGCCAATGCGTTCAAATGTCCTTCCCACTTTCTCTTCTATAAGGTTTAGTGTGGCTGACTTTATGTTGAGGTCTTTGATCCATTTGGACTTGAGTTTTGTGTATGGTGGTAGATATGGTAGATATAATAGATTTTCATTTTTATACATGTTGATATTCAGTTATTCCAGCACCAGTTGTTAAATATGTTTTCTTTTTTCCATTTGATATTTTTTGCTTCTTTATCAAATATCAGGTGTTCAAAGATGTGTGGATTAATATCTGAGTCTTCTATTCGGTTCCATTGGTCCTCCTGTCTGTTCTTATGTCAGTACCAGGCAGTTTTCAATACTGTAGCTCTGAAGTAGAGTTTGAAGTCAGCGATTGTGATGCCTCCAGAAGTTCTTTTATTGTTTTGGCTATCCTGGGTTTTTTGCTTTTCCAAATGAAGTTGAGTACCGTTCTTTCGAGATCTGTGAAATATTTTGCTGGGATTTTGATGGGCATTGCATTGAATCTGTAGATTGCTTTCAATAGAATTGCCATTTTTACCGTATTAATTCTGCCTACCCAAGAGCAGGGGAGGTCTTTCCACTTTCTGGTGTCTTCTTCAATTTTTACTTCAAAGATTTAAAGTTCTTGTCATACAAGTCTTTCATTTGTTTGGTTAGAGTTACTCTGAGATATTTTTTGCTATTTGTGGCTATTGTGAAGGGTGTTGATTCTCTTGATTCTTCCCCAGCCCTTTAATCATCTATGTACAGGAGGGCTACTGATTTTTTTTTTTGAGTTAATCTTGTATCCTGGTACATTGCTGTGTTTATGAGTTGTAGAAGTTCCTTGGTAGAATTTTTGGGATCACTTATGTAAACTATCATATCATCAGCAAACAGTGAGAGTTTGACTTCTTCCAATGTGTATCCCCTTGATCTTTCTTTGGTGTCTTATTGCTCTAGCTAGGGCCTTAAGAACTATATTGAACATATATGGAGAGAGCAGACAACCTTGTCTTGTTCCTGATTTCAGTGGAATTGCTGGGAGTTTCTTTCCATTTAGTTTGATGTTGGCTGTTGGCTTGCTGTATATTGCCTTAATTATGTTTAGGTATGTTCCTTGTATCCCTACTCTCTCCAAGACCTTTATTATGAAGGGATGTTGTATTTTGTCAAATGCTTTTTATTTTTAATTTTTGGGTTTTTGAGGTAGGGTTTCTCTGTGTGTCTTTGGCTGTCCTAGAACTCACTCTGTAGACCAGGCTGCCCTTGAACTCACAGATATCTGCCTGCCTCTGCCTCCCAAGTGCGAGATTAAAGGTGTCTGCCACCACAGTATTCCCAAGTTCACCTGCAAGGCAGTCTAAAACTTCAAATGTATTGTGGGCCTTGTGGCTAGAAAGCTGCCATCTTCAAATTATACTGATGCCCTTTGTTCTTTATGAGGAGTTTATTCTCTCTCTCTCTCTCTCTCTCTCTCTCTCTCTCTCTCTCTCTCTCTCTCTCCACACACACACACACACACACACACACACACACACACACACCACCGGTCTGTGAAGTACTTAATGTGATATAAATCAGGAAACTGTCACTCATGTCCTTTTTTAAACACCTAGAAATAAACCTAGACAAAGAGGTGAAAGACCTACCTGTACATTGAAAACTACAATGCAGACACAACAGTGAAGGCCAAGAACTCCGTTGCCTTCCTTTTTTAACTTTGAAATTATTTTAGCATGAGTGTTTTGCTGGCATATATGTCTATGTACCACTTGGACGCAGGACTTTTGGAAGCCAGAAGAAGGTGTCCCCTGGAACAGGAGTTACAGACGGTTGTGAGTGGTCATGTGGGTGCTACGAATTAAACCAAGGTCCTCTGGAAAAGCAGCCAGTGCACTTAACTGTTGAGCCATCTCTCCAGTCATAACTAAAAATTATGGCTAATCCCTGAGTTATGAGAACCCTGAAAAAGTAAAAGGAAATATTTCTCAGCCTTAACATTGCCTTCTGTTCTCAACTCCGGGAATTTTGTCCTCTTATAATTTCAGAGGTTTAACTTCCATCCATTTGACTCTGGCAGTCTCTCTGCAGCCATTTCGTCCTTCTTCGAGTTTACACTGAATTTTACCTGACACAGCCATGTTTTCCTGGCCTTTAAGGAGGTCAACGGTATAAAGAAAACACTGTTAATAAGAGACCAGAAAATGGACCCTGTCTCCATTAGGGAATTTCACAGACATGGTACAGAAATCTGAAAGAAAATCCACAGAAATCTTTAACTTGACACACCACTGAGCTGAAGCCCGGTGCCCATGACTCGGCCTTTGATCGGGACTGAACTATGATCATCTAGAAGGGCTGTTATTTACATGGCAAAGATTACACAACTGGAAATTTTGTGCACATTGGCTCACAGTAATCTCCCAAAACTGCATATCAGCTAACATGAACTATGCTATTTTTTATTAAATTTATATATTTATTAAGGATTTCTGCCTCCTCCCCGCCACCGCCTCCCATTTCCCTCCCCCTCCCCCGATCAAGTCCCTCTCCCTCATCAGCTCGAAGAGCAATCAGGGTTCCCTGACCAGTGGGAAGTCCAAGGACTGCCCACCTCCATCCAGGTTTAGTAAGGTGAGCATCCAAACTGCCTAGGCTCCCCCAAAGCCAGTACATGCAGTAGGATCAAAAACCCATTGCCATTGTTCTTGAGTTCTCAGTAGTCCTCATTGTCTGCTATGTTCAGCAAGTCCTATTTTATCCCATGCTTTTTCAGACCCAGGCCAGTTGGCCTTGGTGAGTTCCCGATAGAACATCCCCATTGTCTCAGTGTGTGGGTGTACCCCTCCCGGTCCTGAGTTCCTTGCTCGTGCTCCCTCTCCTTCTGCTCCTGATTTGGACCTTGAGATTTCTGTCCGGTGCTCCAATGTGGGTCTCTGTCTCTGTCTCCTTTCATCGCCTGATGAAGGTTAATATGCAGGAGGATGCCTATATGTTTGTCTTTGGAGTCACCTTCTTATTTAGCTTCTCTAGGATCGCGAATTATAAGCTCAATGTCCTTTATTTGTGGCTAGAAACCAAATATGAGTGAGTACATCCCATGTTCCTCTTTTTGGGTCTGGCTTACCTCACTCAGGATAGTGTTTTCTATTTCCATCCATTTGTGAACTATGCTCTTTTGCATGACATCAATTACATGTCAGGAACCTCCAAAAACTGAGACTCAATTGAACTCTTAATTGAAAAAGACTTCCAAAATGGAGTTTACTACCACCTAACCCACTGTTCTACACTGTAAGTAGTCCTCCGGTGACCACCCAGCCTGCTCCCCTCTTGCAGTATACTCAAAAAAAGATGTTCTTCCTAGTCTGGTCTAAAGGGTGAATTTTCTACTGTAGAAGCTAAGTCACCTTGTGTTCACAATAGATTTGAAGCAAAAGATAGGTCTCTGGTCATATACACTCTGTAATAGTTAATCTTTATTGTCAACTTGACTAGATGAGACATACTTAAATTAGCCTTCTGTGTCCTTCATATCAGGAGTTTTACACATTTGGTGCCATCTTTGGTTTCCCTTTCTTTTTTGAGTATGGATTTTCAGGATAAGATTTTGTAATGTAAATTAGCCATGTGTTTACTTTTTTTGATTATCAAGTAAGTATTTTAAAGAATAGTTTTCACTTCCCTCAGTATCAAGTCATTTTCTTTTAGCCATTTGATTAAAATGTAATTACATCACCTCCCTTTCCTCCCTCCAGCACCTCTTATGCCCCACCCACTTTTTCTTACATTATTTGTTATATATACATGTGAATAAATATATAAATACAATCCACTGAGTCCACTGAGTCTTTCTTACACACACACACACACACACACACACACACACACACACAAAACCACATACATACATATGTGTTTGTTGTCCATTGTTTTCTTACTCTTAGCCATTTTGACTAAGGTAACATGAAATCTCAATATAGTTTTCATTTTAATTTCCTGAATTGCTAAGGATGGCGAACACTTTTTTCAGATATGCCTTAGCTGTTTTTATTTCTTCTTTTAGGAACTGGGTTGTTTCTTTCATTGACTCTTCTATCTTCAGCTTTTTTGTATATTCTGGATATTGTTTCTCTGTCAGATGTATAGCTAGCAAAGATTCTCTCCCAGTCTCTGGGCTTCCCCTGGACTTGACTGATTATTTCCCTAGTTTTACATAAGCTTTTTAGTTTTTGGGGGGCCCATTTGTTAATTGCTGGCCCTAATTCCTGAGCAAATGGAGTCCTGTTTTTTAAAAGGTCCTTTTCTATACCTACATCTTGTAGGGTATTTGCTATGTTTTCCTCTAGCAATTTTAGCATTTCAGATTTCACTTGAGGTCTTTGATGAATTTACAGTTGACTTTTGTGAAGAGTGATAGATATGGGTCTAATTCTATTCTTTCATGTGTGGCCACCATCTTTCCTACTTAATTACAAGTAGGCCACTCTAACAAACTACAGACATATCTGCATACACCTTGAACTACTACTTTACTGACTCCTTGCTGTTGAAACTCTAGGTGTGAAAGTTCACAGTCCATTGTAGGAAGCTAGGCACCAATGAGTGTCACCTCTCACTTTTTTTGTTTTTGTTCTCACACCACAACTTTTTGTGGCAAAACAATATTTACGGTTGTTGCTTTCTCAGTTATTGAGCATCAAGGATTTTCACTAACCTGTCCCATGGCATGCACAATGAAAAACCAGCATGAGTCAGGTAAGTATAGTTCAAAGGTTTGCTGCAAAAATTTACAAGGCCTGAGTGGTTCATGGTTAATAAATTTTAATAAACACACAGGTAGTTAGAAGAAATATTTTTCCGAATGAATAATTGTTTAAATTCTATAATGCTTAACTAACAGAACAGAATTTTCAGGAAGCCAGTTTTCATCACAAACCTGTGGTTGAGCACTCTTAGATAACAGCTACACATTATGATGGAGTTTTAGAATCGTTCGATTTCTAGCTAGAAATATTTGACATTCATTGATTATACTGAATTTCATATCAGTACATTTTAAAGTTTAATTGTCATTGCATAATTAAGGTATTTAAAAACTGTGCCAAGTTCTGTGCTGACATGGTGACACAGAAGTGCAGGACTCTGCCCAGTGCTCAGTGACAAAACCAGAAGGATGCTTTACAGAAGCAGACGCAGGCGAAGAAAGATATTCTTCATTCTTTTTGGTCTCTTGTTCGCTCATCGGGTAGTTTGTGAAATATACCACTTTCCTGACATTGTCTTAGCCCTTGAATATAACACTGATGGCGCCTTGGACTTGAGAGAGGCATGGGGAAGGCCAGCTGATCCTTGGCCTGAGATTTGAGGACATGTAGGCAGATGGAGAGGGGAAGGCATTGTCAACTACCTCAATCACTTCAAAAATGTAAGTTGAGATAGGAAGCTTCCTGGGAAAGTAAGAAGTGGGAAGCAGCAGCCATTAACAGAATCTGAGTGAAGCTGAGACATCCAGATGCTGATGGAGAAGAGAGGAGGGTCCGTGTGAAGGGAGTGGACAATGAAGAACAAAGGAATCTGTATGAGACATGAAGTTGACATACAGGTACAAGCTTGTGAATGATTCATGCAGTCAAGCTATGTCTTTCAGAGCCCTGACCCTGAATTAGAGATTATTCATGCTTGTAAGGATGTAAGATCTGTGTAGTGGGAATGAGGGTGGGTCAGGAAAGTATGGTCCAAGGACTGGTTAAAAGGTTTGTTCTGGGCTCCTGGTGTGCCCAACTCAGGACTAGGGGTCAGGAGCTAATTCTTGCCTGATTCAAACAGGGCTTGTGATGGTTCTTCTTGGTTGTCAACTTGACTACAGCTGGAATTAACTAAGACACAAAAATTGGGGCCACACCTGTGAGGGATTTCTACTTAATTCTAAGTAGGAAGATCCACTTCTGATCTGGGTCTTTGAGGTAGGAGAGACATGTTTTTAATCCAGACTTTTTTTGATCTGAGAAAAGGCATGCCTTTAATCTGGATCATTTGAGCTGGGAATTTCCACCTCTAACCTGGGCCAGACCTTCTGCTAGAAGCCTTTATAAGGACACGGAAGAAGGAAACTTGTTTTTGACGGCTTGCTCTCACCTTGCTAGCAGGTCCATTCCTTCACTGTAATTAAGAGCCTACATCTTTGGGCACCCAGTGTACACCGCAGAGCAGCTGAGACATCCAGCCTCATGGACTGAGCAACTACTGGACGCTTAAACCTTCCATTTATAGGCAGCCACTGCTGGATTAGCTGAGCCACAGGCTTAAATCATTCCAATAAATCATATAGAGAAGGGGAGGGAGAGAGGATGGGAGGGAGGGAAGGAAGGAGGGAGGGAGGGAGGAAAAGAGGGAGGGAAGGAGGGAGGAAGAGAGAGAGAGAGAGAGAGAGAGAGAGAGAGAGAGAGAGAGAGAGAGAGAGGATTCATTCTATAAATTGTTACCCTGACTGATACAGGGCTTGAGCTTACTTCTTTTACTGCCTTTTATTTGACCTACAGATAAATAATTTGCCATGAGGGAGCTGAGGGAGCCATTGCCCTGACCCTGCTCACCTTGAGCTACTGCCAAATCCCGCCAGGATCCCTATTCTTATGGTACAACTATTTTTTTTTTATTCAATAATGGGATCCACCTGTGTCTCACAAGGCTCCTATGCCCTTGATAGAGAGGATCACTGTGTCTGCTATCTGCCGTTCTGTCTTCCTGCAGCCTGCTCCCATCCCCTGACTGTGCCCACATCTGCATTTTATCTGCCTAGCTGTTGTGGAGTCTGCCGTTTCCTACCCGTTTACCCTCTTCCTTATCCATCTCCCTCATGACTCTGTCTACCTGCCTCCTTGCCTTCATCTCTGACTCTCCGCCTAACTCTTCCTCTGCCTTCTTCCTCCTCCCCAGGACTTTTCTTCTTTGACTGCATGACTCAGCCTAAGCTTCGTAGTTCCAGCAAAAGCAAATTACCATAAACTCACTGGTTTTGAGTGATACAAATGTTTTCTTTTGAGTCCTGGTGACCAGGACTTTGAAACAGGTTTCACCAAGATGTAATGGTATCCCATCTCTGTGATCAGAACTCCACAGCATTACTTGGGGACCCTGTGAAGAGATATGGAGATGGTGTCTATGTGTCCCTTGTTGCCAGGGTGATAGATTTCCAGGGCAAGGACTCCTAAAGCACCCCAGAACCTGGTGGGGTCCAGAAACCAGTTCAGGAAGCACCAGTCATCAGACTGGTAAGAACCCAGTTCCACAGTGATTCATTTGGGTGGACCTGCTCCTAAGAACAGAGGGGAACCTACTGCAGCCTCAGGACTTGCATGGATGAAGCCTGAGACCAATCTGAAGTTCTAGAATGACTTAAGGCACTAGCAACAGGCTAGAAATGCGGTCTGCTGCATGAGATGGATGGCGAGAGAGTTCACAGAGAGGCCAATGCAAGTACTGATTCCTAAACCTGGCTTTTCTAGATCCTGGCGTGGTCTCGGGGTAGCACTATGACGGTCCTAAGATCTGAGGAGCCTGTAACAGACAAGTGAAAGTTGAGCCCTTTCCCCTCTCCTCCTTATCATTATACAAAAGTTATAACTGTTGGAGGGGGGTCTTTGCCACTGCTAAACAAGTGGGTGAGGGATATATAACTTGCCATAGGAAAGCGGAAGATGTAGTATCTTTAAGTTAAAAATGCATACTACTGGTAACAGAGCATACCTTTTGAAAGCTAGAGGCCTCTCCACTTCTGGCTGCTACTGTTGGTAATACAATTAAGGTTTTCTCAGAAGAGGGCTGGAGACAAACCAAAGAGACTCCAAAGGGCTCACAATCAAAAAGAGATTATGTTAAGTCATAATTAAATGCCTCCGTCTAACTTTACTTAGGGTTAGAATGACTCTGAAAGAGGATGTGGGCCTGTCTGCATACAAAATGTCGCACAGCCTCCTATATTTTCGCACATTCAAAGGCCTTTCCACCGTGGAATCTAAGAATCTGTTTCTCAAAAACGATGTCATGTTTCTCTTCTCCGCTTTGCTCTCTTAGGTTACAGGACTTTTTTTTTTTTTTTTGGCTGAGTCTTCCTCACTTGAATTTCCAGGCCATCTTTTTGAGCTCAGGGACTAATCACTAATAAAAATCTGGAAAGATGACAAGAAAACTGACCCAAGGGGCCCTTCCTGGTGCTGTCAATCAATGAAACCGTAGTTCAAACGGGGAAAAAAGATGGAATCAATCATTGCATCACTAATCATATAATTGAAATGCAACTGAAGCTGGGGAACATAGACACCCAAGCTGCAAGGAAACCTTTTGAAATTAAGACTAAGAACAAATTGTGTTTGTATCTGTGTGTTATAAAAAGGAATACTGAGAAGTCTGGTAATTGATTAACTAAAGCAGCCTTTCTGCTCCCTCTTCAGTTTGGTGCCAATCTTGTCTTACCCCGTGGAAACTAAACAAAAACTCCCACCCCCACCCCTGTGAATCCCCTAAGTAGTCTTTAAAATTAATTCTAAAAAAGAACCTGACAATACCTCATTGCCTAAAGGTCAAAATGTTGATAGAATTTATTTTGCTCTTATTTTTTTCCTAAGTATGCTGATAGAAACTGGATGTGGATAATTGAATACTTGGGTAAAATGACCTAAGTTTGCAATGCACGCACTCAGTAAGAGTGATTGTTATGCCTGCATGGCAGGACAACCTCCGGCTCAAGCAGGACCCTTTTCCCTTGGATGAGATACTGATTCTACCACATTAAAATGCCTTATTGGATGTATCATAGGATACAGATACCTGTGGTCATAACATATGCCAGAGTCCTTTGCTCTCATTCTTGCCTATACAGGAAGACCCATCAGAACTCCCTCCTTATCAATAGGGAAGATGAATTTTTCATGCCTTGCATGATGGGGGGTGCGTGCTCCTGCCCAGTGGGGGATGGTGGAGCCTATATGCAACAAGCTAACAGAAGCAATGGAGGAGTAAGTGAGTCTACACATAGTGTCCCCTTTACTTGACATTTGATGGTTATGTGAATAGAGAAATCCTTTGCCCAAGGTTGCCACCTAACTTATATGGGAACTCTTGGCCCAACCCTTTATCCTGGTCTCCAGTTCTTCTCTTAGTAAAGCTAGTCTCAGGGCTAAGAAGTCAGTACCTAGATCCTTTGAGTTGATTCTATAAGGAGTACTCTGGGAAGTTCCATGCTGTAGGAATTCCTACAGCCAGTAGCCTTTAAGTTACCCACCCACTTGAGCGTGGCCTCCTATACTTTTTATGCTGATATAAAGAGCGTGTTCGGCCTCCTTTCCGGCTGTGGGATTCAGTTGCTGTTCTCCATTCTAGCAGAGGATTGTGACTTGTGAGTCTACCCCTAAATAAATAACCCTCTATTATTCTCAGTTCTGAGCTAGTGTGGGATTTCTTTTAAACGTCCTTCTTCAGTCCCAAATGAATTTAAGACTAAAAGCCAAATAGTTATGAAATTCAAATAGAGTATATTATATGGTTAACAGTAGAAAAATGTAAAATAATCAAGAAATACTTATTAACTATACTGGGGATGCCTTTAAAGCAATACTTAGCTATCTGGATGCCACCAACCAGGTGACTTGAGAAGACAGAAATATCCCTGATAGAATGCTAGCTAGCAGAAAGGGAGATGTTTGTATCATGCTTGATGGAAGATATTACTCCCCATAATCCACTTCCCGATGAAACAACTATAAAGGCTCTTCAGAAGTTAGCTACTTTATCCAACCACCCTTGCACAAAGGTGTCTTGGCAATTAGAAACCAAGGAATACCACAAAGTCACACCACACAACAAACCTCACACAAGAGATTTATTGGGGAGAAGAACAGAATGTTGGCTGCCTCTGAATAGGAAGAGAGACAACTGAGGGTTGGGAAGAGGAGAGGGTTTATATAGGTTTTCTGGAACATGCTCAGTGAGCTAGCTGGCCTTGGTGACACAGATGAGGGAGAGCTGGTCCCAATGACATGAGCATGGAAGAGCTGGTTCCATCCCTTGACAACTGCCACAGTCAGGGGAGCTGGTTCCACCCCTCACCTGGGAAAAACAGAAAACCTGGCCCTGGTGGTGTCAGTGCAGGAGAGAGTACTGACCAACTCAGCTACCACCTAGGTCAAGTTCCAGGGCTTTGAGTTGGCCCACCCCCAATATCTACCTCATCCATGATGAGCTGGAGTGGGTGAAGGGACTGGTCCTGCAGAACCAAAGCTGCAGGACCTCCATGACACAGGGCAACAATTCAGTAGTGAGAGTGCAGCAGAAGGAAAAGGCCTTGAACTAGACCAATGACTCATTGCAATAAACATTGCAATGAACTCATTTCAAGTAAAGATGCTTGAGCAAACACCATGACATACTGCAGCTTCCAAGACTAGAATTTTCTCCCTCCCTTCCTATTTTTCTTCTTTCTTTTTTTCTTTCTTTCTGTCTCTTTTGTTTTTGTTTGTTTTGTTTTGTGGGGGAGGTTGCAAGAGCAGAGGGCAGATATGGAGGGACAGAGCAAAGAGTGGGATTGGGGTATATGATGCGAAATTCATAAAGAATAGCTCTTTCATTGGTTCCATGACTCAGATAGACTCTCCTGGTGGCTAAGCTCCCTCTTGAGGCCTGAGTCACATTGGGACCATATCCTTCATTTCCACCAGAAACAGACTCTTCTTCCAGCTCACCAATTGCTCAGCATCCCATCTGCCCTTCAGTCAGTGTAAACACTTCCCTGAGTCTGAGCCTTTTTTGGTACACTTGGAGATGGAAGTGCCCCAGCCATGGTTTTTATGGCTATGGATGACCCTCCTTCATTAACCCCATCACCCCCACCCTCAAAACTGCAATCCTGCAGCTTCTTTAGGCCCAATTGGGATATCATAGCCCTTCCTTGGGATATTCCTTCCCCCTTTTCTGACTCACCCTGTGGTCAGGGTTTTCTGTCCTGCCTGGTTCCCGCAATTGCTATGTCCCAAAGAAATCACACAGAGGTCTACATTAATCATAAACTGATTGGCCCATTAGCTCAGGCTTCTTATTAACTCTTATAACTTATATTAACCCATTATTCTTATCTATGTTAGCCACATGGCTTGGTACTTTTTTCAGTAAGGCAGTCACATCTTTCTTCTTCTGTGTCTGGGCAGGACTGCAGAGGAATGGGCTTTCCTCTTTCCAGAATTCTCCTGTTCTCATTGACCCGCCTCTACTTCCTGTCTAGTTGTCCCGCCTATACTTTCTGCCTGGCTATTGGCCAATCAGTGTTTATTTAAAACATAATTGACAGAATATAGACAACTGTCCAGCACCACACCCCCTCAAAGCTGTCTGTAATACCACAGCTTCTCTATGCCCTCCCGGCTTTGGTAATACTATATGACCCCACTCCCTGTCTCTTTCCTGTGGATGAACCCTTGTTCCTGAGCTCTGTTTTTTGTTGCCTTGTGGCAAGCCTTTAGCCTACTTGAAAGCCCTCATACCAGAAGTCAAATCTTCTTGGGTAGTTAGCCTTGTACCCATTGGGTGAGTTGACAACCCACTAAACAGCTAGCTCTTTGTTCAGTACTCCTGAAGTTCCTCAACTACAGGCTATTACAACACCTTGTCCTATCCATGGGAATTGTTATACCCATTACCCTCTCGTTCCCCCTTGGGATGCCTCTTAGAAAACCTCCAATCTCTCTACCTGGCACCAAACTAACACTATCTATCTCCCCACTATCTCTTGATACTCTTTTCTTCCTATTGGGCTTTCCCCTTGTCTTATTGTTTCTTGTTTTGTCCTCTTTGACTGTTGTCTCTTGGAGGCCTGTAGATGGAGTCTGTTCATTCATTCCCAGATGCTCAAACATGAAATAATTACACAAAACTGTATTAAATTAAAACTTATCTGACCATGTTGGTGCCAATTTGTTGGAGGATGCCACTTATTCATTCCCGGCTGTGCAGAACCAAAATAATCACACAGAAACTATATTATTTGCAATACTGTTTGGCCAATACCTTAGTGTATTTCTAGCTAGCTCTTACATCCTAAACTAACACATTTCCATTAATCTGTGCATCACCACAAGGTCATGGCCTACTGGCAAAGTTTCAGCGGGCTCCAACAGAAGCATCTGTCTCCAGTGGCAGATACATGGCTACATGGCTTTTCTCGGACTCTGCCTACTCTCTCTCTCCATATATATATTCATTCCAGCATTCCAGCCTGTATATATTCTATGGCCAAAAGCAGCTTCTTTATTAACCAATGGCAATAAAACATATTCACAGCATACATCACCTCCCACATCACCTCCCCGTTTCTGTTTACATAAAAAGAAAGGTTTTAACTTTAACATAGCAAGATTGCATATAACAAAACAGGTATCAAGCAAGAATTACAGTTACAACATTTATATCTACTTTATCTTTTATCATAACTAAGGAAAGCCATAATTATAACTATCTATTCTTCAACTTCATCAAAGACCCCAGAAGGGTATAATATTACCTAAGTTCACAGGAAGTACACTGTAAGTAACTTCTAAAACTCTAGAATTGGCAGAGATGTCTCCATGCCTGGAAAGTCATCCAGAGTTCATCTGTAATGTTGGGGCACACATTTTCAGTCTACAGGCTCATGATATCCAGAAGACTTTTTCATAAAGCAGGAAATTTCAAAGACGGTTCCACCTATATTGACAGTTTGTCAGTCACTTTATTCTGTGTCCTGCAGAATGTCTAGCAGACTCTTTCATGTAGATGGTCTCACCTTCTTTAGGCAGCTTCAGCAGTCATTTTTCTGTGGGTCCTGCAAGTCCAGTCAAACAGTTCAGGCAAGAACGGTTTCTTGCCCAAATGGCTAACCAACTCTATAAGGAGCATCTTCAATGCCCATCTTCCTCTTGATGTAGATTGGTGCTGCCAGGAGCAGATATGTCTTATTTTCATGAAAAGTATAAGTTCTTAAAACATTTTAAATGTCATATTCTGTAGTCTTTGAAGATATGAAGAATGCCTATCCATATGAAATACATCTCTCTACATCTAGAAAATCTAACTAACATAACTATAAGCTTGACTACTATAGATAACTATCTATTAACCTATATTTCTTAATTATACATTGCATCTTGAAATGAGCTGCACAAACACAATGCCTTAATCAAGAGCAGAAATATATATATAACAAAGTTGACCTAAAATTTGTATCAATAGACAAGATCCATACCAATGCAATATTCCCCTTTAAATGTAAAGAAACATTTATAAACAATAATTTAGGGAATTTGGGCATTGTTGTCTAGTTATTTGAACAGAAAAGTGGAAATGGTGTGGGAAGTCCTTCTGTCTATGTGTTGCTTTTACTATTTAATGAATAAAGCTGTTTTGGCCAGTGGCTTAGCAGAATAAGACAAGGTGTGAATTCCAAGCATATAGAGGAGGAAAGAAGGCAGAGTCAGGGAGACACCATGTAGCTGCCTACAGGAGACAGATGCACAGCCTTTTGGCAATACACAGATTAACAAAAATGAGTTAATTTAAGGTATAAGAGTTAGCCAGAAATACACTTAAGCTATTGGCCAAACAGTATTGCAATTAATACAGTTTCCATGTGATTATTTTAAGTCTGGGCAGACGGGAAAAGAACAAGTGGCCTCCATCAACAGAGGCCTGTTCTTTTCTGAAGAGGAAATGGAGATGACTGGGCCTGGGGGAGAGGAAAGGTGAGGTGAGGAGCTAGAAAGAGTGGAGGAAGGAGGAACTGTGATTAGGATGTATTGTATGAGAGAAGAATCTTGACTGAACGTGCCACATTCAAAGGGCCTGAGCTTCACAGGATTGTAACAGAATGAATGAGAGCTTCAGCATTGCTTATCCCATCAAGCAGGGAATTTTTGAGTCAGTCAGTTCTGACCTCCCAATCATCAGTCTGTTGTGTATTCTCCCCACCCACCCAAAGAACTTTCAGTCTTGCCTAAGGCTATTAGTGACCTGAGCAATGTAAAGAGTTCCAGTATGATGAAACCCTTTCAGCAAAACTCCTTTTATAAAGCTGACCTCCGATGACTGCAGACCAACTGTGCCTGCCAGACTGTTCATAAATACACTGTTTTTCTCCTTCTTCTGTCCCATCTCCTTTAACAAAATCAGCCCAGACGAAATAGACAAGACTCTTCATGTAGAACCAGTCTCTCTTGCTTTCCTGAGAGATTTAGGATATACTCATTCTGAATATTTTCCTAAAACAAGTATTGGTGGTGGGGGTGGTGCTAGGATGTCAGAAAGCCTGAGGTTGGTTACCCCTGGCATAAATCAAACAGTTTTGTTTGGAACATATTTCAACATCTCAAGCGAAGTCTACACTGGCAATAGGTCAGAGGGGAGACAAGTGCTAGACATCAATCCTAAACCACTATATGCCCACATGCTTCCTGAACTAAATAGAGCTTGAGGTTAGAAGGTTAGGGGGTGTTTGGGGGGTTACAGTGACTTCTACCCTTGTCTCCTAATCATTTGCAAGCTGCAGACAGAGTGATCAAGGCGAGGAGGCTCAGCTGCAGAATGGAGGATTACTGGAGAAACTTGGAGGGAAGAGGTGCTTGGGTTTTCTGAACATCCCTCTATTTCTGGAGTGAGTGGGTGGGGCTGAGGCCCAAGACTCTGCATAGGAGTAAAGGGAGGGACACAGACAGCTCATCTCATGAAAAATTATGTGGTGAGATGAACAGTTTTATTTTGGGGGTTGCGACACCACAGTCAGCATCTCCTGGGTCTTCAATGCTTTGGCCACACATCCTGACCACTATGAGACACAAGGAGAAGTTCCAGCATCTTCCTGAGTGTGGAACCCCATCACATTGTGAGAGAGAGCCCAAAAAGAAGAGAATCCTGACTTTGGATAGACTCTCTGGTTCTCTCGGGCTCAGCTTGTTCTTCAGGCTGATCTTCATTCCAGAGACCACTTGGACCAGTTATCCTACACCATCGTGTGCATCAGGGAAGCCCTGAGAATCTACCCACCTGCCAAGCTGTGGGCAGAGAGGTCGACACCCCTGTCACCTTTCCTGATGGGTGTTCCTGCCACCTGTCCTGATGGGTGTTCCTGTTACCTTTCCTGATGAGTTCTCCTGTCACCTTTCCTGAAGGGTGTTCCCGTCACTTTTCCAGAGAGTGCTCCTGTCACCTTTCCTGGTGGGCACTCTTTGCCTAAGTTGAGAGCCCCAAATCTCAATGCCTATAGACAAAAGAAAATAAGTCTTTTTTTATTCCCTGAGAGTGGAGGACAGACAGAATATCTAGATAGATGCTATAGACATGTGGTTCCTTTCTGAAGACATGGCAACTGAATTGATCAGGAAGTTCTGTGCCATAAATCAAAGGCGTTTTGCTCTGAGGTATCTTTTGGCTGACGTTAGAGACCAACTGATGACCAGAACTGAGCCCCTTCCTAGGATGAGATCCTTCACCTACCGTTGGACCTGGTCCCTGCCTTGCCATGTGCTGACTGTATGGATACAGACATGTCACTCATCATCTCTAACATTCTGGTGCCTTTTCTGAATAATGAATCCAAGTGCCTCTATAAAGGTTGGTTCTGGGCACCTAGGGAAGTAGTTTTTATCCTCCGAGACTAGTAGAAGGCATTAGAGACGTGTGAGTAGTAGTCACTCAAGAGACTTTGCAGTGGCTCTCCAGTAACTTCCTGCTCCTCATTGCTTGGAGGAGCTATGCCACTGTGGAGGAAACTGTTTCCTATGTTTGGAATACTGCCAGTGACTCAGTTGTCTTTCTGTTCCCTGAAAGCCAAGATGCAGTCAACACAACATCTGCCTGCATGCCACCATGCTCCCTGCCATGATAATAATGGACTGAATGCTGAAACTGTAAGCAAGCCACCCCAATTAAGAATTCTCCTTATAAGAGTTTTCATGGTTGTGGTGTCTTTCACAGCAATAGAAACCCTAACTAAGACTGGAGGAATCTCAAATGACTGAGAACATCCTTAACCATCAGGAGAATGCAAATCAAAACTACTTTGAGATTCCATCTTACACCTTCAGAATGGCTAAGATCAATAATACAAGTGACAGCTCCTATGGTCAAGGATGTAGAAAAGGGGGAACACTCCTTCATTGTTGATGGGAGTGCAAACTTGTACAACCAGTATGGAAATCAATATGGCAGTTCCTCAGAAAATTGGTAATCAATACGCCTCAAGATCCAGCTATTCCACTCTTGGCCATATACCCAAAGGATGCTCCATCCTATTACAAGCACACTTGTTCGGCTATGTTCATTGAGACTTCATGAATATAAGTCAGAAATTGAAAACAACCTAGATGTTCCTTAACTGAGGACTGGATAAAAAAGATTATGAGCCATTTACACAATGGAATATTAGCTACTAAAAAATGACATCATAAAATTTGCAGACAAATGGACAGAACTAGAAAATATCACCCTGAGTGAGGTAACACAGATCGAGAAAAACAAATGTGGTGTGTGTTCACTCATAAGTGGGCAGTAGCTATTAAGTAAATGATAATCAAGCTACAATCCACAGACCCAGAGAGGTTAGATAAGAGGGAAGTGGAGATCTCCTCGGGAAGGGGAAATAAAGTAGATTTAGTGGGTGGACTGGGGACAGGTGGGGACAGGAGTGGGAGGGATCAGGTGTTGAGATGGGGAAAGATAGAATGAAAGAGTACAAGGAGAGACAACTGGAATTGGGGGCATTTGAGGAGTTGTGTGGAAACCTAATGCAGTGGAAACTTCCTGAAATCTAAGAGGATGACCCTAGTGAGGACTTGTAGTGACAGAAGATAGAGTCTGAACTGGCCATCTTTTGTAGCTAGGCAAGGCTTTTAGTAGTGGGGCTGGGTTACATTCAGTTGAATTGTTAATCAAGGTCCCACTGAGATCCCTGAACACCCCAGGCTGATGCTAGGACAAAAAGTCTCTTCTGAAAACTGACAGTGGGGCCCCATTGCCAAAGACAACTTCCACATAGTTCATCGAACGTAGACAGGTCGAGTTGGTGTGACCTTGGAGCCTTCTTTCACCACTACATTCTAGTCTCTTTGGCACAAGAAGGTGTTCTACATGCTATGGAAAGAGAAACCTGGATACCAACCCAGCCACAAAACCTTCCACCTACAATCTTGTCTTGCCTGCAAGATATGCTGGGGCAATGGTGGCCCAGACTTGTGAGAGTGAACAACCAATGTGTGGTTTAACTTGAGGTCCAGGCCACAAGAGGGAGCCCGTGCTCTCCCGATACTGCCTGGTTGGCCAGGAAACAGAGACTGGATAGCCCAACCTGCAGTAGAATCAAAGAGAACTGGGGGGAGGGGGGGGAATCAATGAAATGATTCCTAATGATTTTCTGCTATACTATAGATCAGTACCTTGTCTTGTCAGAGAGGCGTCCTCCAGCAGCAGATGGGAGCAGGTACAAAGACCAGACATTATACAGAGGGGATATCTACTTTGGAGGTCACCATCAGGTCCCTCTCTTGGAGATAGGGGAACCCTGTGGAAGAGAGAAATGAGACTGTAGAAGTCAGAGGGAATGGAGAACACCAAGAGATCATGGCCCACCAAATCAAACAAGCAGGGCTCACGTGGACTCACAAAGACTGAGACAGCAAGCCCAGGGCCTGCACGGGTCTGCACGAGGTCCTTTGCATGTTATAGCTGTTAGTCTGGTGGTTTTGTGGGACTCCTAACAGTGGGGGTGGGGGTTTCTCTCAGTCTTTTGTTTTCTTTTTTGACTCTTTTCCTCCTGTTGGGTTACCTTATCTAGCCTCAATATGAGGGCTTTCACCTTGTCTTATCGTATCTTGTTTTGTCCTGTTTGGTTGTTGCCTCTTGGAGGCCTGCTCTTTTCTAAAGAAGAAACTGAGGGAAATGGATCTGGGGGAGAGGAGAGATGGGGGTGATTAAAAGGAGTGGAGGAAGGGAAAACTGTGGTTGGCATGTATTGTCATTTAATTTTTTAAAAAAAAGAACAGTCTTACAGGTACTAATAGCTTCTGTATAATAAAAAAAATTGGATAAAAACCATAAAATACTATAACAGGAAAAATTGTAAAAATACATAAATAAAATAATATCCAAAGCTAAGGATAGTGACACACACAGAGGACTGTAGTCCCCGGAATGTGGAGCTTGTAACTCAAGGCCAGACTTTGGTACATAAAGTTCTATCTCAAAAGAACAAAAAGAAAAGCAAAATTAGATCATTAATTGCAGCAATATTCATACTGAAATTTTGAACATAAACTAAATGCCCAACAGAAAGGTGAATACTTCAAAGTCTCATGTTCAACAAAAAGATAAATATTTCAATAAATTGTGACAAAATCAAATAGTAGAAAATTATATTCAAACAGTGCCTTCTAGATGTCTTTGACAATATAAGAAAACATTACAAGCTAACCCAGATCAGTTTATTGGCTATAAGATGGTGATGTGGGAGTCCCCTCTGTGTGCTGTCATTACCATTAATGAATAAAGAAACCGCCTTGGCCTGTTGATAAGGCAGAACTTAGGTAGGCAGGGAAGAGAGAGCTGAATGCTGCGAGAAACAAGGTCAGAGTCAGAGAGATTCCATGGAGCCTCTGGAGACAGACACTAGGAATTTTACCCAGTAAGCCACTGCCATGTGGTGATAAACAGATTAATAGAAATAGGTTAAATTAAGATTGTAAGAGTAGCCAATAAGAAGTTAGAGCTAATGGGCCAAGCAGTGATTTAATTAATACAGTTTCTGTATGGTTATTTCAGTTCTGGATGGCCGGGACAAACAAGCGGGCCCTCCTCCTACAAGATGGAAAATAAATGTTGACAAGGATGTGGGGAAATTGAAATCCTCACACATTTCTGGTAAGAATCAAAAGTATTTTAACCATTTTTAACCTATTATTCTATGAGCAACCTGATTAAATTCGTTGGGACACACGGAGGGATTGAAGGAATATAACTGTCTGGGAAGAGGAAGATAATCAGGGGTGTGAGGGGACAAAAGAGGCTAATCAGTGTGAATATGATCAAAATATTGCACGCTGTATCAGCTGCTTTTCTTCTACTATGACAAAACACCATGAGGCAATTTCCAGAAGAATGAGTTAATTTGGGCTCATGATTCCAGAGGGTTATATGAATGGTTAGGTTAGTCCATGGAGGCAGACAGAGCAAAGGCATGGTGGCAGAAACAGGGACCTGAGGACTCATATTTTGAACTACAAGCAAGAAGCAAAGTGTGAACTGTAAATGGCACAAGTCTTTAAGTCTAAGTTACCTCCAATGACACACTTCCTCCTGCAAGGTCACACCTCCTAAGCCTCCCCAAAGAGCACCACCACTGGGGACCAAGCATTCTGAGATTATGGGGACATTCAAAACACCATATATACATTTATTAAATTTCAGTGGTAATGAAATCTATTATTATGTATAATTAATGCATGCTAGTAAAAACTTTTTTAAAAGATAAAGTATTTGTTTGGTTTATAATTCTTCTAGAGTTTCCAGTCCCTAGATCTGGCAGTCCCAATTCTTTGCAACTCTGAAGATGATGGACACCATGGTTGGAAAGTGTAGAACAAACCACTTATCTCTTGGGCCAAGGAGCATGGAAAAGAGAACGATACTGAGTCCCGTACTTCCCTTGAGAGGACACTTTCCTCTGACCTAAAGATCTCCCACTAGGTCCTACTTTCTAAGTCCCAAAATTGCTCCCCTGGAGGCCAAGTCTATAACATGTGAATCTTTGGAGGACACTGACATCCAATCCATAACATTTTTTACCAACCCCAAGAACCAAGGTCCACCAAAGCCTCACATGCAAAAGAAATAAATCATTTGGCCTCTTTTAATCAGTACTATCAACTACACTGTGCTGAGTCATACTTTTATACATATACAATTCATTTATTCCATCCTAACAGACCCCCCCCCTCAACATAGTTCAACATCTCTAGCAGGACTCAAAGGAAACTCAACTTTGAATGCCCAACAAAATCAAAAAGAAAGGGGTAATATACCTAAAGATGGTACAGGTGCAGAATAAGCATTTCCAAAAAATGGGAAAACAGGAGAGATCAGCCCAAAGCAAGACCAAAATCCAACAGGGTTAACATGAAATTCTAAATGTCTATGCCTGGTGCACATGCTGGGTGACAGGAGCTGGGCTTTTCAAACAGCTGGGCAACCCTATGATCTCACCAATTACAGACAACACGGCCACCATCCCAGGATGGCTTTGCACACTGCTTGTCATCTTCCCTGGTGAATGCTACATGTTGCTAGCACCTCTAGCTGTCTTGGGTCCTGCTGCAGCTCTGGTTTCACTCCCACAGCTCTGCTACAAAGTGCTCTATTGAAGCCTGCCCGCAGGGCTCCAGCCCTATAGCACACTGGCTTTGGGGAGACATTCAACATCCAAACTATAGCAAAGAGTTTGAAGGTGGTGAAGAGCATGAGAGATTTGGGGTTTACATCCCTTGGAGGAGTAGCCAGAATGATAAGAGAATGAAGCAGTGAGGTCTGAACCAATATCTTTGAGCCTCTCTTAGGCTCACAAAAGGACATAGAATGATTCTGTGTAGAGTCATCTGTGTAGGTACTGGAGCAGAGGGGTAATCACATGGACTGTTCAGGCCCCGAGGGATTCATACCACCAGCAGAAGCCTGGGTCTGTCTAGATCAGCTGGTGAGTCCCCAGCCTCTGACCCTCCAGAAAGAAAGAACTGGAAATTCACTAGTTGTCACACGCTACTATTTATCAGTCAGCACAAGGGGACCAGAGACCTGAGCAGGCAAGACACGAAGCTGAGGGCAGTCAGGGCCCTGAGGATAGAGCAAGGAGCTCCACGGTCTCCAGCCCCATCACCATGTGTGACACAATACATCTGTCATGACTCGGGGAGGGAGCAGGGCACAGAAAGAACCTGAAAAGCTAAGGTGCTAGGGGTGCCAGCAGACTTGTCAACAGAAGATTCCCAGCCAGTCGAGAGACGGAAACAGGCAAAGACAGGTTGCAACTGAAACTCTCCCTGATATGGCACAACAGAAAGTATAAAAAAAAAAAATCAGTACATGGTCCAGATGAAGCCACTTCCCCCTGGAGCCTGTGGTGACTGTTTACCTGCCAAATAAAATCTGGCTTCAGAGGCTGGGATGGGGGATGGAAAAGTCAGGAGTGGGGTGTTAACAAGGAGGAAAACACGGAGTTTGGAAGCAAGATTGGGTCTGTTTCTCAGGGCTATAACTCCAACACAATCAAATGTCTGTCTTAGCATAAATGAAGGAGCAAATGAGTGGTGGACAATACCATAAAGGAGACAGATGCTTGGGAAGCCTGGACTCTTAGATCCTGTCCACTAAATGTTAAAATCTCTCTCTCTCTCTCCCTCTCTCTCTCGTGTGTGTGTGCATGTGTGTGTATACACACATGTTCATTTGTGTCTAACTGTGCATGTGTTTGGGTATGCGTAGCCATGTGTGCATGTGAAAGCCAGAGGTCAACCCTGTGCATCTTCAATTGCTCTCCACCTTAATCATGTAAGGTAAGATTTCTCTCTGAACCTAGAGTTCATCCATTTGACTTAAATGCTGGTTCAGGGATCTTCCTGGCTCACTTCGCCAACATAATAATTCCAGATATTGATCACCACATCCATCTTAAATATAATGCTTTCAGTATCCATGGGGCACTGGTCCTAAGGGACCAGTGGGCTGGAGAGATGGCTCAGTAGTTAAGAACACTTGTTCTCACCAAGGGCCCAGGTTCAGTTCCTAGCACCCATATGGCAGCTCATGGATTCTTTGCCCTTTTCTGACCTCCTCAGGCACCAGGCACACACATGATATACAGACATGCATGTAAGCAAAATACTGATAAAATAAGATAAAGCTAAAAGTAAATTTAAAAAAAAAGTCTATAGATATCCATGGCCCTTATATGAGGTGGCATAGTATTTGCATATAGCCTTCTTGTACTGCCTAGCAGGGGATAAATGCTATGTGTGTTGCTGCATCCTTTAGAGAATAATAACATGAAGAATATATACTGTAATATATTCAGTGCAGGTACAAATTTTTCCAAATATTCTTGAGCCATGGAGGGTTGACATATCTTAATATGGCTTCCTCAGCAGATTCCGGCTTTGGGAAGTTAGCTTCAGAAGATGTTACAGCTATAGCTGGACTGTGACTAAGTCTGTGTCCACAGCTTAGGACTCAGGACAGAAGAGTCTGAGCACTGTGACGGCAGAGACAGCATTTTGTTCACGGCTTTTTCTCTGGCTTTGAAAACAGTGATTCAATCATCCTTAGGTAGCCAGAACTTGTCAAGTAAATGGTCATGTGATAAACTGTTTCAAAGCATGTAAGAACACAAGATATCTCTCTCGAACCTGAGTAGATAAGGACAGATACGCTGGCGGTTGGTTAAAACATTTTAAAGTATTTATTTGACTGTTTCTTTAAGAACCATAACAAACGCCTTCTATGGAGGACTGACTTTATTTCCCCTCATCTTACTATTGTTAGGCTGCTCCTCAAGCTGTCTGCATCCAAGGCTGCTTTATGAGCTGGACTCTGGACAGTCAAATGGCTCTGAACTCGGAAGGCCATATACTTGTTTTACTATGGCTTCATATTCCACCCTTGTAATTTTAAACTTAACTAATTCTTAAGTTTTTCACATGTATTTACTGGGAAAGGTGTGCAAACCGCAGCACACGTGAAGGTCAGCAACGAGTCGGCTCCATCTGTTCTCTCTCTCCACCATGTGGGCTCTGGGATCCAACTCAGGTCATATTCACTCCTTGAGCTGCTTGCCAGCCCTGGTCCCACGTTTTTATTTTACACTGGGATCCATAAATTGTATGACCGTCCTGATTGTATCTGAAGGTAGAAATACTCTCTACTGGTACATCACTGTGTGTCTCTTCCCAACTCGAGGTTCGGTGCCCTCATACAGCTTGAAATGGGCCATGGTAGACTTTGGTGCACACTGGATATCGGGGTAAGGAACAAGGGCAAAGCATTCGCAAGCACAGTTTGGCAGCTTGAGCCGCACATGGAGCCTTGCTCCTGTGACTGCTTAGAGAATTCTGCAGTGAGAAAGCAGGACCTTTGGCATCGCAGTTTATTTGTGTTCGTGACAAGGAAGAGAAACAATTACCTCAGCCCCAGCATTATTTCAAAATCTAAATTCAGATCTTCTGCGATTGGAAAGTGTCACGCTTAAAATATGACACCCCAGGAACGTACAGGAAAATCTGCCCGAATCCGGGCGTGCACCAATGTGTGGATAACCGATTGAAAATCCCGCAGGGCAGGTCTCTTTTTCCCAGGCAGGAGCTGCCCCTCCCCCACCTCTGCTACACCGAGAGCTCACTGGGGAGGGGGCTGGGTGATCCTCGCCAGCTCCGGGCTGGGGAAAACTGTCTGCTTCCCACCAT
This sequence comes from Microtus pennsylvanicus, assembly GCF_037038515.1. Lineage (NCBI taxonomy): Eukaryota > Metazoa > Chordata > Mammalia > Rodentia > Cricetidae > Microtus > Microtus pennsylvanicus. The sequence goes on along the minus strand of NC_134591.1, from coordinate 48,643,930 downwards.
CACCACCATATCCTCCACCCACCCACCCACTGCCTGCACGGCCGCGAGCGCAGAGTGATGGAGGCCTGGCTGGAGACGCGCTGGGCGCGGCCCTTGCACCTGGCTTTGGTGTTCTGCCTGGCGCTGGGGTTGATGCAGGCAATCAAGCTCTACCTGCGGAGACAGCGATTGCTGCGAGACCTGCGCCCCTTCCCGGGGCCGCCCGCCCACTGGCTCCTCGGACACCAGAAGGTAGACCGAGGGAGGGGCGCCGCAGGATGCTGCAGAGGAAGCCCATAGCTTAGCCGCTCTTTCTTTCCCTCCCTTGTGGCTCCGGGTTATTCTTGGACTTCCCAGTCCAAGATGGGGTGGGGTGGCTCTCTGTAATACTGGAGTCTCTCTCATTTCCTTGGAGAAGGATCGCTAGAGAGGGGGGTTATTTGGGAAGCCTGAATATATAAGAACGCTGGGTGTCAATTCAGTCTCAGTCACCTGGGCATATCTCCCACGTGTATTGTTTAAACTCAGTATATTGGTCTAAGTTATACATATTAGTTGTAGAAAATGTGCAAAATCGAACGCAATAGTTCTCACCCTTGATTCATTCTGACCAGAAAGAAATTAACTGTGTTTTCTAAGATTCCTGTAAAGCCGGAAGCGGCCCCGCCCCACTGCTCCGAGAATACAGGGTGAGAAAGATTTGTTGAGCGCAGTGAGACAATCACTTGTTCGGTCTCTCCTGTTTTTCAAATCCACTCCCAACGCGGATTCTTAAATTCTGTCAACCCCCTGGGAGTAGTAGTTGTGTGCTAAGTACTGGGGCTACGAAAAGAATATGCGTCCTTTTATCTCGAGGGGCCCAAGTAAAGTACAGACTTGAGCAGCAAAGAAACTGAATATCCTGGGTAAGGGGGGATGATGGTGACTCCTAGAAAACGCTGCAAAGGGACTGCACAAACCTCTCTGGGAATGGATGGGCTGGAAAAGGGTGCACTGGCTTTTTGCTCCTCGGTTTCCTGAACTATATATTTCTGCCACGTACCATGTACCGTGTCCCATGTGCTGACTAGAGGTCCTTCAGGTACACTCCCAGATGCGCATTTACCACACTTTCTTTCTTTTTTCTTTTCTTTGTTAATTTATTTTGATTGTTTGGGTGTTTGGCTTTGAGGGTTTGGGTGGACAGAGTCAATCACCATAGTCCAGGCTGTCCCGGAACTCACTATATAGCCCAGGCTGTCTTCAAACTTGCGGTGATCCTTCTACCTCAGCCTCCCAAGCCTCACGCTGGATAGCATGAGCCGCCATGCTTAGGGACCACACAATTCTCCTTTCATTCATCCAGCTATATACTCTTAGGCTGGCTCCGAATCTGGGCCATTATAAATAATGCTGCAGTGGGCATAAAAGCCAGATGAAATAGCAATTAATTATTTTGCAAATACCCAGAAAATGAATCACTGGATTTTTTTAGATTTGTTTCATTGTATGTGTACGAGTGTTTTGCCTGCATGGATGTATGTATAGCATATATGTGTCCTGTACCCACAAAGAGACCTAGTTCCCCATCTCCTGGCCTGGAACTAGAGTTATGGATGGTGGTGGACTGTCATGTGGGTTCTAGGAACCAAACCCAGCCCCTCTGCTTTAACAGCAAGTGCTCTTAACTACCCAGCCATCTGAAAAATGTTTTTAATCTGGCTGTCACAATTTTAGTTTTTATGAGTTCTGTCTTATGCTCCATTTGTTCTTCCACCAATTACCTTGTATTACATAAAAACACTACACTTGACAATGGCCATTTCTCTTTCTCTTTTCCTTCCTTCCTTCCTTCCTTCCTTCCTTCCTTCCTTCCTTCCTTCCTTCCTTCCTTTCTCCCTTTCTTTTTTCCCTGAGACAGGGTTTCTCTGTGTAGCCCTGTCCATCCTTACTCTGTAGACCAGGTCAGGCTTGATTTACCTGCCTCTGCCCCTGAAGTGCTGGGATTAAAGGCATGCACCACCACCACCCCTCCCCCACTGACAATAGCCAGTTCTTAGGCTCAGTATTCTTTGGGTTGGCACTTTGAGCTGAGTGAGGTCATTAGAGGTTTTCCAGGTGAATCGAGGTCCTGCTGACTTTGGCTAGCCTGGCTAATTCACCGCAGTTCACAGCAGGTCAGATAAAGGTTGACAGTTATTCTAAATGCCTTGGTCTCTTCTTCCTGCTCTATTATCTTTCCGCTTTTATCTTTTAACTGGCAAGCCTGGCTGTGCTTACCTGATGTCAAGGTCCCAAGAAAACAAGAGGGCAAATCTGACCTTGAAAGTAGTCTTTAAACCTTCGAGCCCTGTGTGCTGCTCTTGCATTGATTTATCAGAGCCAGTCATATGAGCAAGTCTAGAGTCAGGGTGGGAGAGCACAGAGCACATGAATACAGGGGACATTAATAAATTAAGATCGTTGTCAAAGTGACTAAATACATCCTTTATTAGAGTTCTAACATTTTTCATAAACTGCTATGTCGTATCTCCTTTGATGTGTTAGTTGCAGTTTTCTGTAATTTTTTTCTAAGCCTTGCATATTTTTGTTTCCTTTCTATTTGCCTGTTGTCTTTTGCTGCCTAACAAATTTCTCACAAACTTAGCAGCTTAAAACAACAAATTTTATCTCGTGCAGTTTATGTAAGTTTATATAAGGGTTGGCGACTCAGTAATGGCTTCCAATAACTGGGTGATTCTGACTCCAAGTCTTTAACAAGGTTGTGTGGAGGTGGCGAGGGCTGCGATCCTCTAAAGGATTTACTGGACGGGATCCACCTCTGTAACAAGGAGGATCCTGTTTGTTGTTGGGGTTTTTGTCCTGCCCGGTACCCCCAGCTGTTTAGCCCCAAAGAAAATCGCACATAGATCTCTATAAATTATAAGCTGGTTGGCCCATTAGCTGTAGCCTCTCATTGGCTAACTCTCACATCTTGATTAACCCATTTTTCTGATCTATGTTAGCCATGTGGCTCAGTACCTTTTTTCAGTGGGGCAGATCACATCCTGCTGCTTCGGTGATCTAGGCAGGAGTGGGAGGAATCAACTTCCTCCTTCCCAGCCTTCAACTTCCATTTACTCTGTCTCTTGTTAGAGTTCATTTTCAACGCCACACTTTCTAGAACTTTAATTAAGAAGTTCTCAACTGAAAATTGGAATAACCTGAAAGTTGTCCCGCACCTCTGTTCTGCCAGCTACTGAGAGGGAAGTGTTAAAGAGGTGACGCTCAAGAAGAAAAAGGTGGTGAAACAGCTTCTCTCCACTCTGCTGTGAACTTTTCCTCTCGTTAAAACCTTCAAGAAATGACAACATGCTGAAGTGCTGTAAATTTCTAGATACTTCCACTCAGTTCCTGTGACTGCCTTGTTGCAGACTGGCCTGTGAAGCTTGCAAGGCGCTTTGATTGTCAGTTTTGGGGGGCTTTGTCCTATCATCTCTTTTTTTGCTTTATCAATTCGCAAGCTATTATATAGTATGCATACAAATTTTGACCATTCCGCCTTCCTCGTAGACTAATCATGTTACTATGAAATGTCCCTTCTTATTGAGCCAGAATCCTTCCCTTAAAGTCTACCTTATCTCACATTAGTGAAGCTACATCAGCTTTCTCTGTTAATACGAATGTGCAAGATTTTTTCTGGCCACGTGGGGCCTTTTAAAAATTGTCTTCTGTCAACACATATATAATTTTTGTGCACTCTAACAATGTTTGTCTTGTGGCTGAAACCCTTAGTTCATTTACATGCAGTATAACACATTATTGGTTTGTTCAAGAGATAAACTTGTTTAGTGTTTGAAGAACCTGAAAACATGTCAGACACTTAGTGAAATGGAGCATTAAGTTTCACTATCACTGCTCCAAAGTCAGCCAGCACCTGTCTCAGTTTCAGGTTATGGTTTGGATCTGAAAGATCTCCATTTGCTCACACGTCTAAACACCTAATACCCAGCCAGCGGCAGTTTGGAGAGATTGGCTAGCAGACAGGAGTCACTGGAGAAACGTTGAGACTTACAGCCCAGTCCTGATGTCTCCTCTGCTTCCTGGTTTGCCATGATGTGAACAATCCACAAGCTCCTGCCATCAAACAGTGAGGCATGACGTCACACCTTCCCTACCGTGATGAGCTGTGTTCCCTGAAACTGTGAGCCAAAATTAATTCCTATTTCAAACTGCTTTTGAATATTCATCGTCTAGTATGCAACAGGCCCTCCATAAATGCTCATTGATTGTGAATGAATACATATTTACACTGTTAGAAAACCTCATGGTGGCTTGCTGATACAAACACAGGCACCATTTCAGGACCTAGATCTTGGCCTTTTAGTGGATCTGAACTCTCCAGAGACCAGTTCGTGGATGAGTGGCAGACTGATAACACACAGATTTGGAGTGCGGTTTTCTACCTCTTCTGAGGATAAGGACGATCAATGATGTGAAGTCACACAAGGAAGAATTTCAACAGTCTTATGCTTCCTCAAAAGTGGAGACCCCATGATCGTGCTCAAATGTGTATAGGCATCCCGACCACACACACAAACACTGTAAGAAGATATAAGGAAGGCCGGGCGGTGGTGGTGCACACTTTTAATCCCAGCACTCGGGAGGCAGAGGCAGGCGGATCTCTGTGAGTTCGAGGCCAGCCTGGTCTAGAAGAGCTAGTTCCAGGACAGGAGCCAAAAGCTACGGAGAAACCCTGTCTCAAAAATACAAAAAAAAAAAAAAGATATTAAGGTTCAATTTCCAGGGCCCATATGGTGGCTCACGACCATCTGTAATTATAGTTCCAGGGACCCAGTGCCCTCTTCTGGCTCCTGCAGGCACCAGGCATGCATGTGGTACCCATACAGACGGACAAACAAAACAGAGATCCATACAAATACACCGTTAAAGAATAAAGAATAAAAAGGAAGAGCGACTGGGGATGAGTCCCAGCATCAGCCTCGGGCCTCCACATGGATATGCACACATATTATGAGCACCTGCATACACAGCTGTGCCCACACATATTCAAACATACATATACACATACATGATATAACACACAGAGAGAGATAAGGGAAATAAAACAGAGAGAAGCAAAGGTTCCTCTCTGGCTGTGGTTTGTACTTTGTAGTTTGCATTATAAATGCTGGATGCTGACTGTTCATGATAGCTCACACCTGTATCCTTGCACTCAGGAGCCTGAAGCAGGATTGGTGTGATTTGCAGGCCAGCCTGGGCTACATTATGAGACTCCATCTCTGCAAAAGGAAAATAAATTCTGGAAGCTGAGAGTTTTGTCTCTAGGTTTGTTTTTAATTCCAGGAACTTGTAGAAATAAACCTTCTGCTATTATGGGTAAAGAGCTGGATGTTTTTGTGGAAGGAGTTGGCAGGCTTATAGAGAGAAGTGTTTGTTGTTAAGTCATGAGGAAGAATTACTGATCAGTAGTCAGAAAACTGAAAAGGGAGACGGAACAGTGAGCTCGTCAGTGGTCACGTTCAGTTTGCCAGCAGGAAGATTTGAGTAGGTTCCAGCGTAGGAAAACAAAACCTGCAGCCTTCCAGCCCAGTTTCTAGGCCAGTGATGTTCTCAGATGGAAGAGTGAGACTTACCTCACTTCATCCTCTGCCGGGAAAAGCATACAGGATATATCACTCAGTAAGGCTTTGGTTCAATGGTGGAACGTGTATTTATACTGAAAAACAAAACAAAGCAAACAAACAAAAAACTAGCCTTGTTTAGGACATTATCCCCAAGTTTAGAGATCTTAGAGAAAGAACATTTGCCTCCATACATAAAGGAGACAGATCGCTCTGCTGCACAGCCCTGTGTGGGTCCTGAACACACCTGTGTCGGTGTCAAGGCAGTATCGGCCCAACCGACTCTAATCTCCTGTCCTTTCTCACTGTAGTTTCTTCAGGATGATAAAATGGAGAAGCTTGATGAGATTGTCAGAAAGTACCCTTGTGCCTTCCCCTGCTGGGTAGGGCCCTTCCAGGCATTTTTCTACATCTACGACCCAGACTACGCAAAGATATTTCTGAGCAGAACAGGTAAGAAATGAGACAAAGCTCAGAGTCCTAATCCTCCAGGAGTGAGCTGCACATGGCCCACAGGCCTGATCTGAAGCAAAGATTAGCCCTGGGCCTGGAAGAGACCCTGAAAGAGTATGGAGAGGGGTCAGATCTACAAGGGTTAAGGGACTTCCCAGATACCCCCACCCCAGTTCCTTGACCCAGGGCCCCATAAATCCCAGCTGCCACTACCAGCCTGGCCAGGGGCTACCTTTGTCTCCTTGGTTTTGGAACTTTTGAGTCAACAACCCTGCTTCACACGCTCTTCATGATGAACAGAAGTCTCCAGCGGAAATCAGAAGCCTGCCTTACCAGTCCGAACTCTTGGTTATGGTCCAAGAGGTTCTGTTCCTTTGAAAAGCATAGGTCCCTCCTCCCCCACCCACCCAATCTGTTTACATATTCCTATTATATAGCACAAAGCCAAAATGGCCAGTTTGAGCTCTGCCACCTTTGTGAAGATCTCACATCTAATCTTTCCTGGGTTTTGCATTCCTCACCCTTAACAAAACCTAAGTAAAACAGACCTTTCTCTGAGCAGCTCTGTATTCCTCTGTCTCTCTGCTCCAGTCTATCTAGAGTTCATCTCTTCAGAAGAATATATTTACGTTTGAATCACAAGAACATTAGAGGCCCTTGTGTCTCACTGTCTCATGTTTTCCAACAAGCATATATGTCCCAACCCCCATTCTGAAACTTGTCCACCCCCAAGCAAGCCTGCATTGTTGAGGGAAATAGAAACCAGGAGAGGATATGAGCTTAGGTTCTGGGACTTGTTCTCTGGAACAGAACCAAGACTTGGGTTTTCCAAGCCTCCAAGGTTGTAGAAAGTGACCTGGGGTTCCCTGCTGTCCACGGTCTGCACTGAGTACAGGCAAATGAAGAAAGTTTTCCCCGGCTTGAACTGGTCATGAGTGTTTTCCCTAATGCTGCCTTTTCTTTCCTCTGCTTGATTCTGCAGACCCAAAGAGCCAGTTTGTGCACCAGTTCACGACTCCATGCATTGGTATGTATGTGCCAGCCACTGCCACGCCAAGCCACTTTTCCATAGCAGAGCATTCCAAAGAGACTCGCATCCGAACTCCAAAGCATCAAGAAAGGGACATCAAATGCATATGACATGAATGCGGAGTGAGGGATCATCTAGGAGGAGAAAAGGAACAAGCTAGAGGGAGGCAGGGGATACAAGGGGTTAGGGTGGGGGCAGAGGGAGGAGGAAATGAGTGAGCCCAAAGGATAATGACACATAAATATGAAAATGTCATAAGGAAAATCAATGTTTTGTATTCTCACCTAAGAATATCATTTTTAACATTTAAAAATAGAGCATGGAGACCTGAATTCAACCCACCTCTAAAAGGGGGCATGACGGTGAGCTCTTGTAATCCCAACAGAGGGAAGACAGAGCAGGCAGGCGCCGGGCTGGCCAGTCAGCCTAACCATTTGGTGACTTCCAACCTCCGGGGAGCTCCTATCTCAGTTTAACAAAAAAGCAAACAGTGGATGACACATGAACACACGTTCTAAAGAGTAAGATAGATCTATGAGGAGAGCCACCTAGGAGAGGGTCCAAGGGGACCCAAAGGTCAACCCAGCAGAGCGTCACACAGCACCCTTGTCCGTTTCTTTTCTCAAAGTCCCATTTTCAAGGGGAAAATGTGTGCAAACTCTTCCACATCTTAGCTTCACTATGGAAGGTATTTAATCTTCTCACCTCTCTTGTTTTCTTTATTTTCCTTCTTTTCAGAGTTCTCTTATTTTTTTATATGACTTTCAGTAAAAAATTTTCCCTGCTGTGCCGTTTAACTCTACTCTGTGAGCAGATAAATTAGGCTGCTTTCTCATGTAGTTGATGGTTTATTTTAGACTGGAAAGAACTTAAATGAAAAAAGAGAGGCTTTGGGTTCGAAGCCCGTTAGATTTGCATGCTACTGTTCACTTTAGTAGACGACACGATCTTAGGGACAGAATCGCTCTATGTCTTCCTCATCTTTGAAATGAGCATGAGAGTCGGTGTTGTCGCTGCTGAGATGAATGTTGTATTCCCAGCGCTTTATGCAGTGGCCAGCATTCTAAGAGAACCAAACCAGGCATCCAGATCCTGGCAATTTGTAAGCACGCAAAAAGGATACCATTCATAAAACCCCAGCACTGAAAGCTGGAAATGAACACAAAGTCCCACCCAAATTAATGCCTGCTGGAAAAGGGAAAACCAATTTTCTCCAATGGCATGTCACTGGGTATATCAACCGCAGTCTGGGAAAGGCCCCATGCCCAGGAGCAGTGGACCAACACAAAACGGGCTCCATGGTTTATCGTACGCTTTGTTTTGATCTAGTTTTGTCTTATTTATTTTGTTTTTGTATGTTTTGACTTTTATTTTTTGTTTTTCTTTTTTGAGAGAGAGAGGAAAAATATAATGTCGGGTGGGCAGGGAGGTAGGAAGGATCTAGGAGAAGCTCGGGAAATTGAAAGAATATGAACAAAATATATTGTATGAAAAATGTTAATAAAAATATTTTAAAGGTTGTCATTCAAATTTAAAGTCCTTGGAAAGCTAAATGTTTTAAGATATATTTTATTTTTATTTATGTGTTTTTATGTGTGTAAGTCTGTGTGTCTGTTTGTATGTGCTCATGTGCATAGTTGTCCGTGGATGCCAGAACAAAGGGTTGGATTCCTGGATCTGGAGCTGCATATGGTTTGAACCACCCAGTGTGGGTGCTGGGAACTGAGCACCAATCCTCTGCAGCAGCAGCAAGTATCTCAGCCACTGAGTCATCTCTCCAGCCCCTGTGAAATACCAGCCTCGATAAGTGTTTTCACAAACCAGAGCTCAAGGGGAGGCTATCTGGGATCAGATGGATGTCCTTGCCTTGTTTCTGATGAATCTGTGTTCGTAGTAATGTTTATAGATTGGTCTGCAGCAAAGAGAAGGTGGATAATTCTCACGTTTCTACCATGAGCTAAGGACGGACTGGGTTGAGTGCCTTATGTGTGTGGCCTCATTGAGTCTGCGCAGCACAGGTTACCACATTCCATTGCTGAGAAACCACATCTCACCAGGCATCAGAGCTTCTCGGGCTGTGGAACACTTTCTCTCAGTGATAAATGCACCCACCCCAGGTATAGGCATCAGAGCTGACACCGTCTTCACCTGTCTGTCATTCACTTGGCATTCACTACCTCTTCATGACTGCCTGTGGCCCGCATCTCTCCTCGTCTAGCAAATGCATGAGGTTTTGTTCATTTTCTTTCCCAAGGACGAGGACTCCTGAATCTAGATGGACCCAGGTGGTTCCAACACCGCTGCCTCCTAACTCCTGCGTTCCATGACGACATCCTAACAACCTGTGTGGACGCGATGGCCCACTCTGTGAACACGATGCTCGTAAGTGAAACATTAGATTAGACACTTCTGTAGTGGGTTAAGAAAAATCAAAGCTGATTTCTAGAAATCAATCAGAATACAAGTACCCACTGAGTAGTGATGTCTATGGCGGCCTTTCCTGAATTCTTCAGGTGGTTAAAAAAAGAAGAGATGGTTCTCTGTCTTAGAGTCTCGCATTCTCTGGTGCTAAGACTCAGGTCGCAGGTGCTGTGGAGACAGGTAAGGAAGCCAAGAGCAGCTAACTGGCTCAGACTTCAGAGGTAGCTCAGATTCATACCCTATAAGCTGATCTGCACATGTCAATAGTAAGAACAAGAAACTCCCAGGCAGAGCGGTGTAAGACAAGGATTGAGGCTGGAATGGACTTGGCCGTGGGCATGAAGGACTGGATAAGTGTTCAGTGCCTCTGTCACCTCCCGTAGGCGGTGCGGGATCTTGAGGTGAGTGGCACCTTCCAAAGAGTCAGGGACTGCAGCAGAGGGGCATCCCTGTTGGGGTGGCTTCTGGTTTAGAAATGAGTTTTATTGAAAGTTCTATTGGTGTAGAGATTTTCACTTTTTTAATGTATTTATTTTAAAAACGGACAAATAATTAATACCGTTTTTTCGTAAACTTCAAATACCACAAAGCCAAGTTTTCCTCCTTACCTGCAAGCCTTCCTTACTCCGTTCACTGGGAACAGGTGTTACCAGCTTGTGGCTGCGTGCCATCCTCTGTGGGAGTAAAGTGGGAGACATCAGTGGGAGTTCTCAAGGCAGAAGAGACTCCAGGCTCAAGGTCAGATGGAGAGAGCATTTTCCTCAGCGCCGGTCAATGTCTGGCACAATTCAGCTCCACCAGTGCCCGGTTTAGCCCCAGCACATCTAGGAGCCATTTCTAGCCTCTACGTTCCTGTGTGTTTCTCTGCGTTCCTCTCGCACCGCCTCCTGCTGCACGTGTCCAGAGCACCTCAAACTCAGACGCCTGCCCCTCCCCTCGTTTCTTCCAAACCTACCACAAGGCTCATCAGCTCTCCTCAAATGCCTGAGCGGAAGTATCGCACTGAATTCTATTAATAAGTACAACAAATACATGTTCATCAAAAAAATTGACTCTTACAGGGCTAACCACTTAGTTGTAAGCCATCCAACCAAATAATAGACACTTGGGTGAAAGGCTTTCAAATTCCGCTTTTCATTCCGTCTCCGACCATTCGGGACCCAGTTTGTCACCTGTAGGTACTCAGCATTCGGCTCCTAGGTGACACCTGTAGATGCTCAACAAACAGAATGGACTAAATTTTAACATTTCCATTTATTTGCATTTTTACACACACACACACAAATGCTTGTTGTGATAAATGTATTTTTAACTGGGGTGGGAGCCTTTTGGCAACTTAGCTGTCAGAAAACGCACTTCAGGCTGTGTGAGGAGCTCCTGTCTGTGGGGATGTTAGAAACAGCGCCCTGCAGCAACTCTTCTTCCAGTGTCTGGATATGAAATGTTTTTTGATTGCTTTTATTTTGGATTATTTTTTCTGTTGTTTTTCAAGACAGGGTTTATCTGAGTAGCCCTGGCTGTCCTGGGACTCACTTTGTAGACCAGGCTGGACTCAGACTCAGAGATCCTTCTGCTGCTGCCTCCCAAGTGCTGGGATTAACAGTGTATGCCATCACTGCCGGACTTATTTGCAATTTTTAAATTAAATATTATTATTTCATTCCCTTTCTTCTCCTCCTCTCAACCCTTTTCGTGTTCCCCCTTGATTCTTCCTAAATTTATGACCTCTTTTTCTTTAATAGTTATTGTCACATGTCTATATAAATCTACAAATATAACGCAACCTTTTAGTGTGGGTTGTATGTATGTGCTTTCAAGGCCAATCACTTAGTATCGAATAACCATGTACGGGGTCTAATTCTCCTCTCTTATCTCTCATTAATTGCTTGTAGCTCTTCATCTAGGATTGTGGCCCCAGATCTTCCCCTTCCACATTAGCATGCTTGTTGGTATTGCCGATTACTGTATATAAGATGTTTTTGGAAAATGTTCTGAGTTTATTTAAATGGGGGGGTTGATAGCAGTGATGGGATATCTAACAAGCTGGGGGCTGGAGGTAGAGCAAGCCCTGGGGGAACCCCATGCATTGCTGTCTGTCTTAATTAGGGGATGTGTGGAACTCTGTGCTGTTTGGTGCAGAGCCATGACAACCCCTGAGAGACCATTTGCCAGATGTGAAGTGTGCTTCACGCTCTTTCTCACTCACTTAGTGTGTGTTTTCCCTTCCTCGTGCCCAAAATAAACACATGAGTTATTTACTCCTGGTCTTTGGTTCCTGTAGGGTCAGGGTTTTTGTCCCCGAGATGATAAGAGCAGGGTTAGGGAAAAAGCAGGCAAATAAAGACCATTTGATGATGTTGATGATATTGATCTTGGCCTCCTCTGCCAGGATAAATGGGAGAAGATCTGGAGCACTCAGGAAACAACCGTGGAGGTTTTTGAACACATCAACTTGATGGCCTTGGACATCATCATGAAATGCGCCTTTGGCCAGGAGACCAACTGCCAGATAAACAGGTCAGTGATGGGGCATTAAATGAGCTCTGTGATCTAAGTCAATTATTAACCCATTGTTCCAACTCTTTCTTCTAGCACCTATGAGCCTTACATGAAGGCAACATTTGAACTTGGCGAAATCATATCTTCTCGCTTGTACAACTTCTGGCATCATCATGACATAATTTTCAAATTCAGCCCTAAGGGCCACTGCTTCCAGGAGTTAGGCAACGTGATCCATCAATGCACAGGTATAAACATGGGCCAGTCTCATCTGTGGGTCACCCAAATCCATGCACCATCATGCCTGTCTTATATGTAGAAGGATAAGTCTCACAGTAAGTAGGAAGTGAATTCTTGTTCTTAATGGAGCTTTAATATAGACTCGTCTCAAAGAATTACAACTTTAATTACCTTTAAGGTAAGTTTGCACCTCACCATTATGTATTATGCAATTTTGTTATATGCAATTATTACAAGTACATATATAACAAGGGAAAAATTTAAGATTTTAAAATGCACATGGCATGTGGCTTCCTTAGCAGTAAATTAAGTAATAATCGCAAGCTAAAATGCTGGCACAGAACAGGCATAGAGGAAAAAGGAGGTGTGTGTGTGTATTCAAGACACCCAAAAGCTTTGCATGGTAGTGTGTACCTTTAATCCCAACATTCAAGAGGGTGAGTAAGACAGGTGATCTCTGTGAGTCTGAGGCCAGCCGGATCTACGTGACGAGTTCCAGGACAGCCTGGAATTTTGCCATGTGAGTATTGGGAATTGAGCCTGGGTCCTCTGGAAGAGAAGCCAGTGCTCTTAGCCACTGAGCTATTAGTCCAGCCCCAACAATGGGTTTGTGGGCAGTTTCACTGATGTTCACAGTTTTTTTTCTTTAATTTATTTATTTATTAAAGATTTCTGTCTCTTCCCCGCCACCGCCTCCCATTTCCCTCCCCCTCCCCCAATTAAGTCCCCCCCCTCAGCCCGAAAAGCAATCAGGGTTCCCTGTCTGTGGGAAGTCCAAGGAACCCCCACCTCCATCCAGGTCTAGCAAGTTGAGCATCCAAACTGCCTAGGCTCCCACAAAGCCAGTGCGTGCAGTAGGATCACGTTCATTCCCCCATTTCCGTCTCCTGGCCTCCCTCTCCTGCTGAAGCCCCTCTGTCCAGCTACTCTCCCTCATGCTTCCATGACTTATTTTTTGCAACTTGCTGAGTTTAATTAGTTTTGTTTCCATGAGCATGGGTGAGGAGCTAAATTCTTGACGCACAGAAAATGTTTTTAAAAATCAAAATATACTACTCGGCTTACTTCCATCCAAAATTCATTAAAATTTATATGAAATGGTAAATTCAAATACAAAATTGACCCCAATTAAGACAGAAAACAAATTTCTGTAAAAGGTGCATGTCCATACTCTATCTGCCCCATGTTCTGTTTCTGTCTGTTTGTTTGCTTGCTTGCTTGCTTGCTTGCTTTTGGACTCTTTAGCTATATATGTGGGGTGTTTTCTCTGATGGCTATTTCATTAGATATTTTCCATGGAAACAAGATTTGAAACTGAAGAGGAAAACGGTGATGGTCCTTTGTAACTCACTTAGTGATTATCTTGAGTACATTGTTTGCCTACTGATAGAAACTAAGTTTCATCTCTTCTGTGTGAAACTTCTGTTAAAAGTGGTCTGTTGGTGAAAAATAAACCACCCATGCAGGTTTAATGTATTTAGATATAATATATCCCCTCTGGCCTCTGAGAGCAGATAAGACATTACACTTTGTGTAGGCTCTGCCTTGCTTTATAATGTATTTGGTTGTGATTGACTTAGCTGTCCCTTCGGTAATGAATACCTTTAATTCTATGCAGAAAAGATAATCCAGGACAGAAAGAAACTCCTCAAGGATGGAGTAAAGCAGGACGACACTCAAAAGTCTCAAGATTTTCTGGATATTGTCCTTTCTGCCCAGGTAAATGCACCAAAAGTCTAGGTCCGCTCACACAGCTTGCCAGCCGTGTGGGAGGGTGGAGGATGGATAGGCAAAGGAAATAGAAATAGAAAGACAGAAACACACCTTCTCTGCTAAATGCAAACTGTAGAGTGTTGTGAGCCATGGCTCTTGGTGCAGTCTGGAAGAAAGACTGAAACCTGTAATTCACCAGGAATCAGAGAAGACTGAATATCTGTTTGCTATGATTTGGAAGCTATACAGATACCAGGGGTTTAGAGACTTAGGGGAAAAATGGAAACATGGATGAGCAAACCCTTTCAAAAGAAAATGTTGAAAAATTCGATACATTTGAAAGGGTGAAGAAATTTTCCAAGTGCTTATGCAAAGCCTGCTTTCCTTTTGGCTCTGAGCAGAATAGGACTTGTCATATGTGTTTGATAAACTGAACTAAAAATTGAAACCTTTAGTTGAAACTCTAGCGTTTCTATAAAACTATCATTTGGTTGGTGTCTCCAAACATCTGTGAAGTTTGGAAATCGTGACATTTCATTCAACTATCTCTGCTGCTTGTTGTAGGCTGAAGATGAAAAAGCCTTCTCAGATACTGACCTGCGATCTGAGGTGAACACCTTCATGTGGGCAGGGCACGACGCCTCTGCAGCCAGCATCTCCTGGCTTCTCTACTGCCTGGCTCTGAACCCTGAGCATCAAGACAGATGCCGGACAGAAATCAGGAGCATCCTGGGAGACGGGTCTTCCATCACCTGGTAAGATCTGCAGCCCTCAGTATGTCATCCTTGCACTCCTTTTGAGGCTGTGCTTATTTCTTACCCTGGTGCCTTCCTGACCACAGGATCCCAAGGTATGTGCATGCCAAAGCCAAGTAAGCAGGCCACTTGTCTCTTCTTTCTGAAAAGAACCCCACGTTAGCCTTATTCTCTGCAAAGGAAGTTCACTATCCAAAAATCACCCAACACTATTTTTTTCAACACAGTGTTGCATTTGTTTTGCTTTTTGTTCTACAGATTCACAGTAGATGGCCAGGTCAAGCATTGTCTCACACAAAGATATGTTTGTCTGTGTAATCACTGCTGCTGGGAGGATCCAAATGGAGAACCTCCTGTCCTATCACCTTGTTGGCTATCCCATTTCTTTTTATTAACTAAACTTGGGAGATTATGATGTCTGTTTCAATGCTCCATTTTGTCTGTTGTAGATACTTAAAAAAAAAAAAAAACAAAGCTAGGCACAGTGGTGCATGCCCTTAATCCCATAGGGCAGGTAGATTTTTGTGAGTGTGAGTTCCCCATGGTTTACATAGTGAGTTCCAGGACAGCCAGAGCTACATAGTGAGACATGTCTCAAAAAAAAACAAAACAAAAGGAGAAGGAGGAGGAAGAGAAAAAGAAAAAGAGGGGAAGGAGGAGGAGAAGGAGAAGGAGAAAAAGAAGAGAGGAAGAGGGGGAGGGGGAGGAAGAGAGGAGAAGAAGAGAAGAGAAGAGAAAAGGAGGGGAGGGGAGGGGAGGGGAGGGGAGGGGAGGGGAGGGGAGAGGAGAGGAGAGGAGGGGAGGGGAGGGGAGGGGAGGGGAGGGGAGGGGAGGGGAGGGGAGGGGAGGGGAGAGAAGAGAAGAGAAGAGAAGAGAAGAGAAGAGAAGAGAAGAGAAGAGAAGAGAAGAGAAGAGAAGAGAAGGAAATGCTTGTATTGGCTTTTTTCATTCTTAATTGATCTAAATTTGAAAACAGTAATTGAGTCCCGGCCAGGTGAAAAGCCTAAAGTCCAAAAGATCTGCTAACTATTCTCTCTTTTAATGGAAGAAAGAGAAAAAAATACTACAAAGAGCACATTCTTAAAGATTTTTTTTTGTTTTGTTTTGTTTTTGAGACAGGGTTTTTCTGTGTAACAGCCTTGAAACTCACTCTGTAGACAAGTTTGACCTCAAACTCACCTGCCTCTGCCTCCTGAGTGCTGGGATAAACCACCACTACCCAGCACAAAGATTAATTATTTTTTTAAGAATGTGGATGGGAGTGTCTTGTGGGGGTATAGGCACATGAGTGCAGGTGCCGCAAGTCCAGAAGAAGGCATCAAATCCTCTGAAGTTGGAGTGGTTGTGAGCCACCAACACGGATGCTGAGAACTGAACTCGGATCCTTTGCAAGAGCAACAAGCACTCTCAACTGATGAGCAATCTCCAGCCCCAGAACCATTAAAATAAAACTCTATACATACCTATTATTTTCATTAATGAAATTTACATGTGACATTCAGAATATTTTAAGCAATTTCTCTCTTTGACTTTTTGTTAGTCCATTTCTATGTTGGTTTAAAATCCTTTGCTTGTAGGCAGTGGTGGCGCACACCTTTAATCCCAGCACTGGGGAAGCAGAGCCAGGTGGAGCTCTGTGAGTTCAAGGCCAACCTGGTCTACAAAGAGAGTTCCAGGACAGCCAGGGAGGGAGAAACCCTGCCTTGAAAAACCAATAATGATGATGATGATGATGATCTTTGCTCAGGAAGATTTATATAAGTTCAAGGCCAGACTGGTCTATTCAGAGAGCTCAGGCCATTGAGGGCTATGTTGTTGGAATTTTCTGTCCCACCAGCCAGTTCCCAAATAACCACACAGAGACTTATTATTAATCATAAATGCTCAGCTGATAGCTTAGGCTTATTACTAACTAGCTCTTACGGCATAAATTTACACATCTTTCTTAACTACATTCTACCATGTGGCTGTGTACCTTTCCTCCGCATGGCATACTCATCTTGCTTCTCTCCACGTCTCCTGTGAGTCCGCCCTTCCTCATCCCAGAGCTCTCTCCCTGTTCACAAGTTCCGCCTAACCTCTTCCTGCCTAGTTACTGGCCCTTTAGCTCTTTATTAATTCAGTGAGAGCAACATATCTTCGCAGCACACAAAGAGATTATTCCACAACAGAAGGCTACATAGTCAGACTGTCTCAAAACAACAACAAGGGGGCTGGAGAGATGGCTCAGTGGTTAAGAGCATTGCCTGTTCTTCCAAGGGTCCTGAGTTCAATTCCCAGCAACCACATGGTGGCTCACAACCATCTGTAAGGAGGTCTGGCGCCCTCTTCTGGCCTTCAGGTATACACACAGACAGAATATTGTATATATAAAAAATAAATAAATATTCTTAAAAAACCAACAACAACAAACCAAAATTTTTCTTTTTGCTCACATTGATATGGGTAAAGTTGTGTCTCTTAATTATGTAAGTGCCAGAGTAGACACAATTGCCAATTTCTTTCTTGGCCTTGATGGGGAAAGAATACAGAATTAAAGTTTTACATTTTTCAATGGCCAACACCCTCATTAAAGTAATTCATCAGAAAAAGAAACAGAAATGTGATCAGACAGAAATGACTAAATACACGTAGTCATTTTCCTGATCTCACAGCTAGTTATACAGATAAACCATTTATTTCATCCTTTTCCTGTTCTCATTTCAGACTTGCTCTGGGGGAAGAGTTCTTTTCATCTCAGAGGCAAAATTCTTAAGGAGTCTCCTGGAGTCCCATCTACTGAAATCACAAGCCACTCTCAAGCCAGTAGCTAGCCTATCTAGCCCAGAGCACTGACAAATCGCCACTCACGTGCTTGCCCACCTAGACCCTCTCTCTCTACCCCTCCTTGACCCTTTGACTTGGAAGCCAGTAGAGTGAGAGGAGTCTGTTGTTGGCCTGTCTTATTGGCCAACTTCTCCCCAACCCAAGACTCTGTGTCAGAGATGATTCCCGTGTGAAAGGAAACTGTCATGGTCATGTCAAACACTTTGTGCTTTTCTCGTCTCTCGGTCATTCCATCTGCTGGTATCTTGGAGACTCTTTTTCTAGAACTTTCTAGTGCTGGTTCATGGGGCGGGGGAACTCTGGAAACAGTGTTTCTCTGGCTGATCTGGGGCTCTCCCTCCTCCTGCTCAGCTCACTGACTGCCCAGATACACCTGTGCATCCCTACCTCGTTCAGCTGATCTCCCTGCCAGTCTGTCTGCTCTGAATCACCTGTGATTGGTTTTGTGCTTCCCAAAATCCGGGGAAGCACATACCAAACCCTCTATGTAGCCCGAAGTCAGTCTCCCCCTCTTTAGGATGAGTAGCACCCGACTCTGTTTTCCAAGGTACTTCAATATTTCAATTCTCTTTACATATTTTTTTCTCCAACTTCTTTAGCCTCTTGTTCAGTCTTTAGCTGTGCCTTATACATTCTTCTGTTATGTGAAAAGCTACGGTTTGCAGCACTGCTTGTCAGAATCCTGTTGTTAAGCACGTGGCCTCGGTGTGTCTGCCCCCTCTGGGACTTCCGTTGACATGGTGACAGAAAAGATCACATTTTAACAATATGCTGTATAAACCCAGATGAAATCACAACAGTGGCACATGCTAGGAAAAGAGATCAAACAGAAAACAGTCACTACAACGTGGATCTGGTGTCTCAGTCACTTCTCTCCTTTGTCCTCACAGGGACCAGCTGGATGAGATGTCATACACCACGATGTGCATCCAGGAGACACTCCGCCTGATTCCTCCCGTCCCATCCATCTCCAGAGAACTCAGCAAGCCCCTTTCCCTCCCAGATGGACATTCACTGCCTGCAGGTCTTCACATTCTCTTCCTAACCCTGAGATCCTGAAGGGGACAGTGATGACGACTAGTGGGCTTTGGAGCTTCTTGGGATGTCTAGTAGCCTGGGCAGCTACTAAAAGCTCGGAGGATACTTCCTTGATCCTTTGTGAGCCTCAGTGACCTTCCTAAGCCACATAGCCAGTTAGAGCTGTGAGGTTCCAGTCTCATTTTGAGAAACCTAGCCAAGGGTTTCATCTTTTGTGACATTGTCTCTAAGATAATCTTTGTGAGACCCAAGTGGGTCTGGACAGGAGAGGAGCACCATTGTGTTAGTGTAGGAGACAGGAAGGGGAGTCCTTATCCCCACACCAACTTAGAAGCGGACAATACTTACCCTGTATAGAACCTTCAAATACATTGTCTCGTGTCCCCCTTGGAATGTGATCTTAACAGACATGTGTTCAGTACTTTATAGTTTACAAAACACTTGTGAATAGTTTTGATATCTCCAAAAACCCATTGGGAAAACCCCAATATGTATATAAGGTTCACAGATGAGAAGCAAAGTTAGAACTTCTAGTGACCCTGTGTGTGAAGTCAGATGTCTCTGCGCAGGACACATAGGTGGCAGCAGGATCACATGAGATATCACTTCCCTTGTCTGCTTTCGTGTCCACAGGTCAACAGGAGAGCTGAGGGCAAAGCCTGCAACCTGTGGCTCTGATTTTGTGAACAAAACCAGAATTATTTTTTGATAAGAAAATGATGCTCAAATTCCCTCTTCTTTGCCTTTTATTGTTTTAACTACCAACCATATGAATATGTGCCCAAATGTTTAACCTTTCACAGATGAACAGTGCCAAGAGAAATTAGCTTCTGGATCTTCAAGGCAGAACAGAGCAGTCTCTGTGGAGTGCTGCCTAGATGCTAGATGTTAACAGTAATCCAAAGCAAGGCAGAAACCTCAAGTACAGTTTAGCTCTTTGGCCAGATACCAACGACTCCTTAGTATAAAATTATGAATATGGCAAATAATTGCTTTGAAAACTACAGTTCAACCCCAAGCCCGTTCTCCCCGCGTCCTTCCCTGGTGGAGCGTTGGCACGCAGCTCAGCGGGAGGACATCTTCCCGCACACCCCAGCAGTTTTCTGTTTCCCTCCTGCCCCAGGAATGACTGTGGTTCTCAGCATTTGGGGTCTCCACCACAACCCTGCCATCTGGAAAGACCCGAAGGTAAGATTCTCTTCTGTGGACTGCTTTAGAGAGTGGTGCTGAGTGATTGCTGTGTTGATAGTTAAGCCTGAAAGCAGCTGCACTGTGAACGTAAATGTGTAAGGCTCACCGGCTAACGACCTTGTCCTCGCCTCATATCCTTTATCTTTATTGCCATCTAAAGACCTTAGTCCCAACTGTCACTGCCTGTATTTCAGTCACTCGCCTGTCAAGCTCTTTTGAACACCTAGTAGATTTCTGCAGGTCCGCAGCTCGTCAGTAAAGCAAAGTGGGCAGCTCAGCGTCTCTTTTATTGTATGAAGCAATCGGGATCCTGGTGATATTAATGGCACATTTGTGTTGCTCAGTTCAAATGTTCCATAAAGGAACTGTTTGTGAAGATACAGACAGAGTTTAGGGGAAGCAAATGAAAGTGGGTATCTTTTAGAATCATTAATCTTTTCTAGACCTGATGGACCCCAGAGCGGAGAGTTACCAAGCCTGTAGGAGCTAGACAGGAAACATCAAACGGGCCCATGCGGAAGAGATATTGCCAGTCTAGGACAACCAGCAGGGAGGAGCCAGCCAACGAACAGTCAACACCCCAGACTCTCGATTGCCACCCTTCAGATCCCCATCAAATGCCTTGTATTGTTCCAAACCATGTGGGTCAGCTCTCTAGAGCCCAGAATAACCTCAGAAAGAGAGAAAGGAGGACCTGGACAGGCAAGGAGATGTGTAGAAAGCCTGAGCTGATTTGATATGCTTGAAATCCAAAACATAAGCACTAGTGTTTTCTTCTATGTAAACCACTAGGGCTTTCGATCTACTCTGTAGAATAGGAAGCTGGGAAATGACATCTCATTTGTGCTAGGTGGGTGCACTCTTAGACTGGCTAGCAGGCAGGTCAGGAGAGGGCCTGATAACCCCTCCAGGTCTATAGAGCTGCTGTCCATGTGGCCACTAAGCAACTTGGCTAATTGGAATTGCAATATGAAGTTTGAAGATACAGTACCCCATTCAAAAGTGAAATATTTCCTTAATTATTTGTAATAAGTACATGATAGACCATTTGGTTTAATGAAATCTATTATTAAAATTAATGCTATCCTCTTAACATATGGCCTGCAGAACAGTTTAAATATCTTCTGTGGTATATGTTTCTGTATTGGCACTAAGTATCACCTTAAAAGATGTGTATTTGTATTTGTCAAGCTGATGATGGTATTGTCTTCTCATTTCAGGTCTTTGACCCCTTGAGATTCACCAAGGAGAATTCTGATCAGAGACATCCCTGTGCCTTCCTACCATTCTCCAGTGGCCCAAGGTGAGGCCAAATTAAGCTGCTGAAAATATAAACAGAAAGCTTATTTATACCCATTAGCCCCTCTGCTCCATTAATTCCTCCCAGAACCCATCTCTTCACAAAGGACAGTACCACTTAATGTCACATCCCCTGAGTCATGCCTGGGAAAACAAGCCTGCACCGTAAGTATCGTTCACAGGCTCAATGCTAGTAAGAGAAACAATTTGTGGGTGACTCCAGCTGCTGCCTTCTTCATGGAGGGCATCACACTGAACCCTCCAACTCTACATTCTTACAAGGAGCAACCTAAGAACAAACTCTAAAAATCTCAATAATATTTAGTGTGAAAACTCGGCTTTACTCTGGTTGTGTAAGAGAAATTTTCTGGAAAAAAAGTAACACAAACACATCTACACACCCCAGAAAGATGACTCCCCAACAGATCGTGATGTATTTGCGCCTAATTTAGTGAATCACTGGCTTTTTGCTGGGGTTACTAACAAGAGTGAAAGGTTGTTTATGGGAACACGGTGGCTCTAAAGGTGCTGTGTCTCAGTTACTTTTCTCTTGCTATGAAGAGACACCATGACCAAGACAACTTGTAGAAGAAAGAGTTTACCTGGGTTACGGAGTTTGATGGTGAATCCATGATTGTCATGAGAGGGAGCGTGGCGGCAGGCAGCTGGGCATGGCGCAGGAGCAGTAGCTGACAACTTACATCTGGTCCACAAGCACCAAGCAGAGAGAGAAAGCTAACTGGAAATGGTTTTTTTGTTGTTTGTTTTTGTTTGGTTGTTTTTATTTTCCAAGACAGGGTTTCTCTGTAGCTTTGAAGCCTGTCCTGGAACTAGCTTTTATAGACCAGGCTGTCCTCAAACTCACAGAGATGCTCCTGCCTCTGCCTCCTGAGCTCTGGGATTAAAGGCGTGAGCCACCGCCCAACTAGTTGGGCTTTGAAAACCTCAAAGACCACCCTCTAGAGACACACATGCTTCAACAAGACACACCTGCCAGTCCTTCCCACACCATCCCATCAACTGTGGAGAAGACATCATCTTCATACATGGGCCTACTGGGAAGGGGCGGCATTCTTACTCAAACCACCACAAGCTGCTTCGCCAAAAAGTCCAAGCCAGTACAAGTGACCACTCACAAAAGCCGCAACCCTGGCTCTCTATGCACAACCTGGGCTGGTCTGAGAGATCTCTGGGCAGCACAGCTGCTCGGTTTCCTCCCCAGGAGTTGCTTACTGCTTCTGTAACTCTGGAGAGGCACCCTCATGAATTTCCAAGTCACAGATTGTCCAGATGTGAAGTCCGTCCACCTCTGGAGTTTCTTGAGTCCTTTCCCTCCCTCATGGAGAAAATGTTTCAATCAGAGGAAACCTCTGAGCTGTCGTAGACTCCAGACTGACCATTCTAGAAACTAACTCGTTTCTCTCCCTCCACAGGAACTGCATCGGGCAGCAGTTTGCCATGCTGGAATTAAAGGTGGCCGTTGCCTTGATTCTGCTCCGTTTCCAAGTATTTCCAGACCTCACCAGGCCTCCTGCCTTTTCCAGCCACATGGTCCTCAGACCCAAGCATGGAATCTATTTGCAGCTGAAGAAACTCCCTGACTGTTAGACACAAGGGGACAATGACTAAATTTCCTTCTGTTTTTAAGTTAAATTTATAGCCAATGGCCCAGGCAAATGGAGAAAAATCTAAGTCTGATGGGAGAGATAGAGGGCTGTGGGTTTGGGCCTCTCTACAGCTGCACATTACCCAAATACATTTTCAGGAAACACAGGTGACCCTGGATATGTATGACTTAGAGAGATTTTCAAATTATTTTCTAATGATTATTACTAAGTCTATCACTGGGTGACTTCTATATATTTTCTGTTTTTTAATAGTTTTCAGAATTATACAAATAACAGGAGAATGGATGTGTGCTGAATGCAAAATTTTTTAGCACTGGGAAGTGTAGATAAAATGTCCCCTCTCCTGGGCTGCACCCCCTGACCTGACAAAGCCTACTGCTTTTGCTTAAAGCAGAGTAATTTAGTGTGCATTTTTCCTGACTCTTTTCTGCATATTCCATATATAACGTCTCTGTGTGTTCTCAAGCATCAATAGTCCCCAGGGCCAGGTCACCTAGCTTCAGACCCTGGCTCCTCCACTTAAGCTGGATGTCTCACTTTGGTCCAGTCTCTGGATGGAGGCATGCTGTCCATGCCTCAGTTTCCTCACTTGTAAAACCTCATAGAATGGCTATAAGATTTAATGAACACACACACACACATAGTTTTTTTTTTGAGTAGCTCCTAAGGAAGAGAAGGGCACCAGGCACTGTTGGCACACACCTTTAATCCCAGCACTTGGGAGGCAGAGGCAGGCGGATATCTATGAGTCCAAGGCCAGCCTGGTCCACAAAGCGAGTTCCAGGACAGCTAGGGCTGTTACATAGAGAAACTCTGTCTCGACAAACCAAATAAGTAAATAAATAAAATGTATACACACTTTTCTTTATGAATTTTGGTTTTGAATCTTGAATAAGAAAGTCTAAACTTAGAATATTACAAAAGTAGTTTAAGTATGTTTCTGGAGCTAACTACTCTTATGAAGCCTGAATGGGGACTACTTAAAGATTTCTAAGTTCATCACTTGTTTGAAGCTAATCAGAGATTTGGGTGTCTTTTAAGGCCCTTTGAAAGGCTTTCAACCAGAGGTGGACCTAAGGTGAGCTGCATTTTAGGGAAGCTTTTTCTGGACACAATGATGCATACTTAAAACTCCAGCAAGAGAGCCATGCGTTCAAGACCAGCCTGCGCTACAAGAGAGAAAGAAGAAGGGGTAGTTTTGCATCTGTTGCATGGATAATGAACATATTAGTGATAGATTAGAGAGGGTAAAAGTAGAAGCCAGAAGAAAGGACACAATTAGAAAGCTCAGACATAGACAAAAGTAGATGCTGCATACTTACCTGGTGGAAGAGACACTATAATCATGAAGGCTGTTTTCCCAGGACAAGGCTCATCCATTGCACTTCAGATGTGCTGACTTCTGTATCCCAAATGAGGGAAACTAGCCTTCGTAATTTATTGTAGTGAGAGACTGTACTCATGCTCTCCCCAACAACAACAACAACAACAAAAAGATGGTGCTTGCCAAGGGCGGTGGGAGGCCTTAGGGGAATGAATGTGCACGTGACTTTGATGGCATTTGGGAGAGTAAAGAGAACTTTTTGGTAGGCTGGAAGTGTGAATGAAGAGACAGAATCCAAGATTTGAGAAACTGACCAAGATTTGGACTTGACCAAGGATTGGACTGACCTGTCCAATCATAGGAAGTCTTCCTTGGAACCAGCCTTCTCTCACCAAGCGTCCACCAGGCGTTTGCATTTCTGGACATTTTGATTATGGAGAAACTATAAGAAGCAGCTCTGCTACCAGGCAAAGGCACTAATAAACATGGGAGCATAGTGAAAGAAGGGATGGTTTGGGGAGGCAAAAAAAAAACAAACCTTAATCAGACAGAAGACAATCTCAGGTTTAATAAAATCCGTATCTTAGCAATGATATTCAAAGAGATAAAGAAAATTTAGCCTTCAAATGCAATGACACCAATAGCTTCCTTTAGAAACAAGGCAGGCTCGCATAGCACAGTTCCTGTGCTCCTTTTGTCTCCTCTGTGCCCACGTGCATAGCTGTGGAAGAGCACCAGCTACCTGGAGAATAATTCCCTTGCTTCGCTGTGCAGTTGGTATTTGGCCAAGTAAGACTAAATAGGAGCTTTGATAGTTGTAGCGAGTATGGCCACAAGTCCTCGAGCTACCCCATAACTTGCAAGAGTAGTTATATGTGTGAAGAGCCCAGAAGTTTCTTTTATAAGTTAACCTGTAGGCTGGTGGAAATTTGGATGGTTCTTGATTACGGCGTTCTACATGTTGTGACTCATTCATGATCAGCACTGTCCCAGCTACTGTTTCTATTTTAAAGGATCTGTCACGGTCCATGCTTACATTATAGTCTGCCTGTGGGTGACTCAGCATCCCTCCTACATCCTCTGTCCACTCCTGCATAGACTCCTTAGCTAGGTGCACGGTTGCCAGCCACTGAGTATATTCTGTCTCTCTGTCTCTCTTTGTCTCTCTGTCTATCTCTCCATCTCTGCCTGGCTCTGTCTCTCTCTTTCTCTGCATGTGTGCACACATGCAGGCCAAGGGCCAACACTGAGTATCCTCTTGAACTATTTATTTTTTAAGACGGAGTCTCTCACTGAACCTGGAGCTACCAATTCAGCTATACTGAGCAGACAGCCCCAGGTTTTATCCTGTTTCCGCCTCTGTGGCACTAGACTTAGAGGTACACAAAACACCATGCCTAGATTTTTACAGGTGCTGTGAACCCAAACTCAGCAGCAAGCATTTTACCAACTGAGTCATCTCCTCAGCCCACAGTCTTTCAGTAAGACACACCATGGTTTTAAATTTTGGGCAGAACTATGAGCAGAAGTAAAGTTCTGTATCCGGCTAATATCTTCAAAAGAAAGGTGTGTGACCTGCATTTCCTATTTATTCCCTTACTTGAAGACAGATGTGGTGACAGAACCTAGAGACACTTACATTACTCCCTGAAAGTCGTGTGTTGAAGATGACAGAATAAGATGGCCAGAGGTCTGGACAATGCATAGAGCAAACCAACTCACTAGCTCTAGACCACCTGCCTCCTCAAGGCTTCAGTGTGAAAGAGAATTAAGTTGTCCCATTGAGACCTTATTGTTTGTAGTAGGCCATCACTTATATAAACGGTGCTTTCCTTTATACTCTCCAGACAATCAAGATTTCTACTCTTTGCTTCAAAGTTATTTCAATGTCCAACTGTTTGTCATGACTTTGATGTTCAACTGAACACTAGAAAAAGATAGGGTGACATCCATAAGCAAACAGCCACTCCCAAACCAGAAATGGCACAAGGGACCACATAGACCTGAGCAAAATGCTGTGACTTTCTCCACCCACCCCTACCCAACCTGGAGATAACAAACAAGCAAAATCTGATGCTCAAATTTAAAAAAAAAATTATTTTTGTGTGTATGGATATTTTGCCTGTCTGTATGACTATGCACCGTGTGTGTGTAGTGGCCACAGAGGAGGGTGTCAGATCCTCTAGTACTGGAGTTACAGATGGTTGTGAGCCACCATGTGGGTGCTGGGAATTGAGCCCAGGTCCTTCAGAAGGTCAGTCTGCTCTTAACTGCTGAGGCATCTTTCCAGCCACTCATCCCCCCACTCCATGCTATTTCTTAAGCACTAGTCTTGGTTTTTCCATGAGGATTGATGTGCCTAACTAAGCTGAAGATTATATCAAACGTCATCTTTTATTCTTTATCTTCTTTAAATCATACATCTTTTAACAAATCTAAAGAAGTCATGGATCTTCTTCTTGGGATCTTGTGTAGACTCAAAGCATGGGAACACAGTTTGTCTATAATGTAATGGCGCTGGCCAATCCAAGAGCCCATACCTAGACCTCACCGAAAGTCCTTCTCAACTTTAATGTCCATTAGAAGAATGAAAAATGGCCACAATTAATAATGCATCCTACTGGTTTGAGGGGGGGGCAAGTTATTTCACCCTTAGACACATCTGTCTCAGAATAATCTCAGAACCCAAAACATAATTTTACTCACTGGTACAATTCAAAAAATGTTAACAATTATATATAATTTATATATAATATATGGTTTTCAGAGGCGTTTTACCATTATGATAGGCAACAATGTGAACATTCCTCTTGTAAATGGAGCAGTAAAGCATCTCCGTCAATCTCTTCTGACATATTTTCCATTAAGAGGGTTGGAACTAATAAATAAATAAATTAAAAAAAAAAAGAGGGTTGGAACTGTAGCTCAATGGTAGAGCAGTTGCCTAACACATACAAGGCTCTGGGTTCAGTCCTTTGCACTGAAAACAAAAATACAAAATATTTTATAAGAACATTGATTTAATTTCTTCCTTCTTCTCCTAACTCTCGCCCACTGTTCTATTTATTACAATGCTGGCCACCAGGTATTGCTCAAAAGCCTCTATTGAAACAGTGCTCTGAGATCTCAAAACAGGAGATGCTACACCACTAAGAGGGTATCCTTTTTCTTGCTTAATACTTGCAACATTTCTTTGTGGGATCCAGATCTCTACCTAACCTAATCTAACTAACTTCACACCATCGCTACCTGTAGTCATAGGTGGATCCCATGTTTACTTTCTACACTATCCCCTGGCAGTATAGCATGAATAAATGAACATCAGCCTAAGATTATCAAATGCCTTTAAGAATATTTCCCCAGGCCAGGGATGGAGGCTCTCACTTTTAGTCCCAGCACTTGGGCAGCAGCAGATAGATCTCCATGATGAAGATCATCCTGGTCCACACAAGTCCCAGGCAAGCTAGAGATGCCTAGAAAACAAAGACCGTGTTTCCCTGAAGAACACAGATATTATCAGTGAATAAAATGTTCCACAAGGACAACCTGAACTCGGGAAGACCCAATACTTACAACTAATATTTTATAATAGAAAAAGAACTGCATAGCCCCATGAGCAAGTGGACTTAGTTCTAAAATGCAAAAATGGTTCAATAGACAAACAAAAAAATTGGTCGATGGAATCCACATCAACATAATAAAGAGGTGAAATCACAGGATCATCTCAATTTATACAGAAAAATCTTTTAACAAAATGCAGTACTCTTTCTAGTTTAAAAAAAAGCACTCTATAGGGGCTGGAGAGATGGCTCAGAGGTTTAGAGCATTGCCTGCTCTTCCAAAGGTCCTGAGTTCAATTCCCAGCAACCACATGGTGGCTCACAACCATCTGTAATGAGGTCTGGTGCCCTCTTCTGGCCTGCAGGTATACACACAGACAGAATATTATATACATAATAAATAAATAAATATTTTTAAAAGCGCTCTATAAACTGGAATTAGAAGGAAATACCTTATTAAAAGCAAAGCCTGTGCCTTTTAAAATTCACAAGAAACATCATACTCTATCCTGAAAGACTGAAGACTTTCTCTTTAGATCAAGAGCAAGAAAAGATGTCTGTTTCATCACTTTTCTTCAACATAGTACAAGTTCCAGCCAGAGCTAACCTCACCTCCTCAGCTAGTTCTTCAGTGCTCCCTCTTATCGGACCCCAAACTTTTTATATGTCCCAGAAAAGTGGAAGTTATTGGCTCCTTTTTTGTTTGTTTTGTTTTTGCTTTTATTTTTCTCTGTGGAGCTTTGGAGCTTGTCCTGGGCGTTTTTGTTTTCATAAAGCTGTGTAAACTCGGTCCTCTGCTTGCTGTTGAGGATACGTCAAACAGTACTGGTTGGGGAGCACTGTCTAAACAGGTACTTGGCAAAGAGAGCACCTGCTTTGTAAACAACTTTTGGAAGTATTTGCCCTCAAAGCAAACTGGAACCACACACACACATGGTTCCCATTGCTTAATGATTAAATGCCGATGGATATAACCCTTAAAAGAAAGAGTAAAAAAGCATATACTTTGCAAAAGCCTCAGAAGGGCTCAGGTTCTTTGACTGGTTCGCTACACTCCTAAGAGCTGATCCTAATAACACCCATAATGCCTCTGGGGAACCGCTGCATAATTAATTATAGGAGGGTCATGCTGACCCAGACAACGTCAGAGCGGAGAGATCTATGGGGAGAAGCCAGCCCTCAACTCTACCCCGGACAAAGCTCTGAGGACTCAGGAGAGGAAAAGGGCACAATGATCAGGTGACTTAAGTGATTCCGCGATGGACATGTTGAGGCTGTGCTTTCCAGGCATGGGAGACTCCAGGCTCAGCTGATCCAGATTGGCTCCAGATTAAGCCTAGGCTCCCCCCACCCTCCACTAAAAGGGTTTTTAGGAAGAGGAAAACAAACTCTAACACTATCAAATGAGCCATTGTAACAGGTGGCAGTGGGCATGGGCAGTGGTTAGCAGGCAGGTACTATATCTATACATGGTGGCCCTGGTTCTACATCATGGTAACTCTCACTCTAGAACTTGAAACCAGACTGCCACTGTCAATGTAAGGAGCATCCTCATTCTAATGTCCATTTAGAAATAAGGTAACTGAGACCCAGAAAGGTTAAGTGACTTGTTAAAGTTGATACAGCCGATGTAAATGTCTAGCTGAGACTAGCTAACACACAGGTTCAGCAAATGTGGAGCGCTTCCACTATACGGGCACTGCACCTGCTCTGTAGACACCCTGTCCTCCATAAGCTCACAGACCACAGCTTGGCTCAGGGTAGTGTGCAAAGAGCTATCAGAGAGTCATCCTGCAAGAGGTGAGGCCTACAGAAGGAAAACCAGGAATCCTGAGTATGGACAGCACAGGCAATGACGCAAGAAAGAACGTTATAAAGAAGAAGAGGAGAGGTGGAAAACTTAGTTGGTCAATGAAGTGAAGCCGCTCTCAAGGAAGACGGTTGAATCACAGTGTGGCCATCTAGTGGCCGCTATAGGCATTGCAGATAAGACAGCTTGACGTTAAATAAGCAATGACTATAGGCTTTCTGAAAACAGGGTAACACGTTTATTGACGGGCCACAAACTCATAGGATGGACATTATTTAGCACTAATTTGTGTATTTTGACAATACCTTGATCAACAATTTAACCAACATCACGCTAATGTCAAAATGATAGACAAGATTTGCCCAGG
This sequence comes from Microtus pennsylvanicus, assembly GCF_037038515.1. NCBI lineage: Eukaryota > Metazoa > Chordata > Mammalia > Rodentia > Cricetidae > Microtus > Microtus pennsylvanicus. Next base: position 48,614,194 of record NC_134591.1, on the reverse strand, counting down.
GATGTTTGGCTCCAAACCCAAGCAGAGAAGAGCCAATGGGCTACACATGCCTTGATCACCCTCTAGGAAAAGGGCTGGATCCTGGCTGCATCTCTCTGACTGCAGCATGGCAAAGGACCAAGGGTGCAGCAGCGGGATCAGGAGAAGCAGGAGGAAGATGCTGCAAACATCCAGGCAAGCCGTCTGCTGAATCAGGGAACTATGAGGTAGAAAGGAGAGTGTATTCACAGGACCTGCACAGGTGCAGGCCAGATGGGGTCCCAATAGTGAGAGGAGAACCATACATGAGCCCCCATCAGTAACCCAGAATCTCTAATAGGTAACCACTTGAAAAGGAAAAGTCAGCTTTCTCCAATGGCACCTCATTGGGAATACAAACCACACTTAAGGGAGGCCCCATGCCCAGCAGTAGCTAGTTAACACAAAATGAAGTCAGTGGTAGTTTTGGAGATGTTTTATCTCAAAATGCTTTGTCTGGACATTTTTAACCTTACTTGTCTTTTCATTATATGTTACAGGCTTTACAGCTTTTGTGTGAGTGAGTGAGTGAGTGAGTGAGTGAGTGAGTGAGTGAGTGAGTGAGTGTGTGTGTGTGTGTGTGTTTCTCATGGTTTTTCTGTTTGTTTTGTTTAATTCTGGTTCACTTCTTTGGCTTGTTTGTTTTCTAGAGAGAAAGAAGGCATGGAGCTGGAAAGGTGGGAGATGGGGAGAATCTAGGAGGCAATGAGGAAGAGGAAACTTTGATCATAATATAGAGCAGGGGAAATTTTTATATTTCAATTAAAAATAAGTAAATAAATAAAAATGTGTCCTATCATGTCATGATGGATTGTAATGTTCTAACAGGGCCCTAGACTTTAGCACAACTGACTCCATTCTTGGAGGCCACTTGTCTCATTCCCGGCTGCTCAGCCCTGAAATAACCACACAGAAACTGCATTAATTAAATCACTGCTTGGCCCATTTGCTCTAATTTCTTATTGGATAATTCTTACATCTTAATTTAACCCATTTCCATTATTTTATATTTTATCACGAGACTCATGGCCTACCAGCAAGGTTCTCAGCATCTGTCTGATGGCTTACATGGCTTCTCTTAGACTCCGCCTCCTTTCTCCAACATTCAGTTTAGTTGTCCCTGACTACCTAAGTTCTGCCCTATCAACAGGCCAAGGTAGTTTCTTTATTCACCAGTGGTATTCATAGCATACAGAGGGGAATCCCACATCACGCCATCAAAACCCATAGTTCTGGGAAAATCTCTAAATGTACTAACCTTGCTTTTTGGCTTCTGTAGTTCTATTTATGGCTAAATTGTTCATGTTAACTGAAGTATGTCAATGCAGGATATGACTTTTTTTTTTTTTTGCTTAAAAGCTAACCCTGAGAAAGGCTTGGGGCCACACTGGGATCCCGATTACCCAGTGTAGTCACAAGCAAGCTAATACAGAGTTTCTATTGTCTTAAACCCATGTCCAAGCAGCAGAAGGCCCACAACAGTGTTGCTTTCACTCTTCACACCACCCCTGGTTCACACCACCCCTGGTAGTTCACACCACCCCTGGTAGACAGACAGCGCTGACTGCCCCATTTCAGTTCTAGGAGCTCTTCAAGTACTGCTGTGAACCTGGGATTTTTTTTTTAGTTATTTGTGTGTGTGTGTGTGTGTGTGTGTGTGTCCTCAGGGATTAGAAGAGGGCACTGGGTCTCTAGAGCTGGAGTTATAGGTAGTTATGAGCTGCCTGACGTGAGTCCTGGGAACTGAACCCTGGTTCCCTGGAAAAGCAACAGAGGTTAAGCTCTCTTAACCTCTGAGCCTGGACTAACAACTCAGGGAGCACCCAGCCTAAAGCAAGACCTCCGGTTCAGACCAAAACCACACTCCTACTGGCCCTGTCCATGTCCCTCTGCAGGCTGCTAAATTCCCCATGGTTGTAAATACTGCTTCATCACACACTCCACTGGTTCCTGATATCTGACAGCCTCAGCAGCATCCCATGGCTTCCATGATGCCTGTGAATACTGGATAAAGATGCCTCTCTGTCTAAACAGCACAAGTCCACACCAAACTTTAGGGTGCAGGGCTGGTCCATGCAGGAACCAGGGACCTCTCTGCACCCTGTCCTGGATCCAGTATTTCAACATCTTCCAACTTGCTTAGTGCTGTGATTGATATTCCTTTTATCTTTCTCTATCTATCTACCATCTATCTATCTCTCCCTCTTTCTTTCTCTGTGTGCACATGTGCGTGCATGCATGCATGCATGTGTGTGTGTGGATGTGCGCACATGCATGCATGCATGTGTGTATGTGTCTGTCTGCCTCTATCTATCTCTATCTTTGTGTGTGTGTGTGTGTGTCCTGCCTGCAGATAACAAAGGATGCTCACTCAGGAATGGCAGGAGATGCAGTAAACATAGGCATAACTGAGAGATTAAGACTCAGTCAGACAAGGTTTGTGTCTGAGCACTTAAGAAGATCCCTACCAGATATTCAAGCTCTGCTGAAGCCAGTCGGGGGACTCACACCTGTAACCCCAGCACTCAGGAGTCTGAGGAGGACCACACCAAGCCCAAGCCTGTACTTCAGAACGATCATAAAACTTTTGAATTAAAAAACAAAACAAAAAACTCTGATCAGCCTTTCCCACAGTGTGTACAGCCACCAGATGGCAGCAGAGCTGCCCACTTCCAGAACTGACGATCAGATGACCAGGCACGGTAAGGCAAGCCCATCATTGACCTTCAACCCTGTGGAAGGAGGGGTGCACACGCATGCACATATGTACCCACATCCTATGAGAGGAAAGGGACAGACAGACATACAGGTGAACAGACTGCTGGAGTTGAGTTCCCTTCCTTTGTATGTTTTCTCCTTCCCCCAGCTGCCCTTAACCCTATCCATCCTTGTCACAGGTACCAGTGATAAAGGAAGAGTGGCTTCCTTCCCGCTCTGGAGGGGCTTCTAGAGCTGGAGCTAGAACTGGACACAGACACGTGACCCAACAGCACAGTGGTGCCGGCAGGATGTGTGCAGAGACCAAGAAAACACAGAACTGGAGCTGCCTGGAGGCTAGTGTGGGAGGCGCGTGGAAGGGAGCGGCACCTTCTCAGGTGTGTTACTTTCTGGCAAGTCTTGGGAGCAATGTCAACACATAGACCGCCTTTGTTTCCTCCAGTAGGCACAGGGAAGCTACTACAGCGCCAGTTTCACTGGGCCGGGACTGGATGATCTGGCCGAGTAGAGACCCGACAGACAGCAGCTTAGAGCTGGGATTTGGCTCTTGTGTTCTCTGACAGCAACTGAAAGCTGAGAAGGTAGACAAGTCATAGAGCTGAGACTTCCAGCCCCGTTTGTCAGGAAGCAGACACCTCCTGCCTAGGCCTCAAGGAAAGTTCTGATGTCTCCAGCCCGGTGGCTTGCTTCTAAGTGTAGTCTAGGAAGACCAGGAAGAGTGAGACTTGGTCCCACACCTCTCCTTCCTCTGACCAGGGGGAGGAAGCTTTGCCCAAGAGCTGCCATAGTCACCGAAGCATTAGCTATTTCGTGCACACATTACCCATTCATTCCACATTGCTGAGTATGAGGGACATAACCTGAAACTCATCTTCCCCACCCGGCACTCCATCCCACATCAGGGACCACTCTAGGTAGAACCCTACAGCCTTTATCAAAACCAGCCACAGACTGCAAGGTCCCCTTCAGAAATAACTGAAGTCAGCATTGCTTCACGCTCCAGCTGTGTACAGTCTGAGTAGATGTTTCCCTTCTTGCCTGACTTTGGTGGGACCTATGTCACCCTGTGAGATCCACACGTTTGGGGTGGAATAGGGGAAAGAAGGATACAAGTCCTATTCCAGGAATCAGAATGAGCTAGACTGCCCCAAACAGTGGGAGAGCTCGCTGGGCACAGAGCCGCTGGTAGCGACCAGCCAGCCGGAGATGAGGTGACACCTGCAAGTGAAAGGTTCCGGCGCCTGGGCACAAGACTTGCAAGCCAATCAGAGACCTCAGTGAAGCTTGGAAGTATGGAGTAATGGAGAGAATCATCTGGAAGCAGAGGAGACGCAAGAAGGACGTGGCGGCGGGCGTCGAGCTCGAGTGGGGGGGGAGGGGGGGCGGAGGGAGGAAGGGCACTATACCAGATACAGAAGATAGAACAAAAACGTCCTAAGAGCCTAAGAAAGGGACAAAGAGAAACTGGACGGTTGCGGAGAGCTCTTACGTAGAAAGCCGAGAACGGGTAGTGGGTAGGGAGGTCCGGTGGTGCGGCCCCGCCCCTGATCACTCGGGACCTCCGCGTCTCCTCCCCGGCAAGGGTGGAGCACTCGCCTCCAGCCCCGCCCCAGGTCCGCAGAGGCCGCCCCTGGGGACCTGTGGTGCGGCCCAGAAGATGGTGGGAGGCCCAGCTGGTGCGTTATCAGCCTCCTCCAGGAGCCGGCCCAAGGCACCGAGCGGCTGACAGTCTGAGATTAGGCCCCGGGAGGGTCATTAAGCTGCGGCCTGGCCCTGGCCCAGCCTCCTTTCCTCCTGATCCAACCAGGCCGGCAGGTGGGAGCTGGAGATAAGGACGGACGGGGGTCTTGGCGGTTCTGGGGTGGGCGCTCGCTCACTCCCAGCCCCGGGGCAGGACCGGAACATGGAGTGGAGGAGGAGGACTGTAGGTCAGTGTCAGCCTAGGCCCTGCAGGGGCAATCACCAAGGCTCGCAGGGCAGGGCAGGGCATCCCCGCAGTTGGGAGGTGGAGATGGGCGACAGGGCTTGCTTCGGCCTCTCCTGGCAACATTTCACAGGTGGTTCTGTCGTGCCAGACTGGGGGCATAAAGGGAACTGACCTGAACCCACCTACACTCCCCACCCTCAACAACTTGAAGGAATAGGTGGCAAGGAACGTGACCATCTGCAAGGGGATCCGATCTGCAGCCAAAAGGCCCCAGCCTGGAGCTGGACCAAAGAAGGGATATTTGTGTCTTAAGGGAGAACTAGCCTCTACCATCCTGTCTCTCCTTCAGTGAGAGGGAAAAAAAAAAGCAGGGCCACCTGGTCCCCTGACTTTGCTTTCTGCTTTAATCAAGGGATAGTTGAAAAGAATAGGTACACTCTAAATTCTCAGAGATGTGTCAGGCTGCATGAGTTGCAGAAACCCGCAGAGGGCAAATGCCCAAAGCATCATCACGGGGGGAGCCATCAGTTCCTTAAAGCTGAAGACCAGAGAGGGAAGGAGACTTGCCCTAGATCACACAGCAAGGCAGAGAGACTGCTCCCCCTTCTCTGCTCAGCTCTACCTCTGTTGCAGTCTGGCTCCTCAACCCCAGAGAGATGGTTTGTGGGTATTCCTTGAGACATTCAGGCAAGCCTTAGACCACAAAGTCATCGCTGTGACCGTGAAGCAAGGCACTGTGAAAAGGTGAGGTTGGTGGCAGAGAAACATCTGGAAACAAGAAGGCTCTGGCCGCCTTCTCCACACACTTCCCCTGGATCTGAAATGAGTCTGTTTTTGGTTACTGCCACAGAAAGAGGGACCAGTGTTGTTCAGTAAGACACACAGGCACAGAGGAGCTGGGCCAGGCGGCACTTGCCTCAGAGCCTCCTGGTCTCTTCTCTTCCAGGATGTTTCCCTGACTCCCATCCCACCCCGGGCTGAGAGCCGAGCCAGGACACGGGTGAGGCTTGGGTTCTGTCTAGTCCATCTCAGCTCCACGGTTTTCTTTCCCATATGCTAGCCCAACATTCTGGAGCCCTGGGGAGGGGAGAGAGCTGGACAGAGTGGGTGGTGTGCTGTAAAGGAAAAATCCAGAAGGTCCAGAGCTTCCTGGGTAATCCATAAATCCAATGGCCATGGGCCCTAGAAGGCAGTGATTGGAAAGAAATGGATGAGGCCATGCTTGGAGCCTGGAAGCTGGGTCTGAGTCTTTGCCCCAGAAGTATAAAAAGTCTTTATTTCGTAGACATCAGGGCCACTTCCATAGTTGCAGGAGGAGGGAGATGAAAAGTGAGGGCTCCTCAGAATTGGGTGGAAGACCCCAGGGCCACAGTGCATCCTGTGCTCAGTTTGGCTGTGACTCACGAAAGCTGAGAGGGGCAGCTTGTTTCGATAGATCCCTGCAGGGCAGTGATGGGGTGAAGTGCCGGCATCGACTCTAGCCTGGGGACTGGGGCCATAGAGGAGCTTGTCACATGGGTGTGCTGCGGACCCTGCCCTCTTCCTCCAGAATGTTCTCGAAGGCATTCTTGTGCTCACTGGACCTGGAAAAGGAGGTAGGGCTTATGGGGTCATTGGATTCCCTTCCCCCATGTCTTTCTCTCTTCACCATCCTACACCAAGGCCTTCTCTCCAGAATTAGCCTCTGGCTCCCAGAGAGGCAGGGGAGCAGAGAGTCCTTCCCCTGAGTGTATCTACACCTGTGTGCCTGCACTGGAGGCTCCTCAGAATCATCCCCACCCAAATGTCATTCTCCTCATCTGTGGTTTCTCCTCCTTGGTGGTTTCCCCACTAAGCCTCCCAAGAGCTCCCTTCCCACAGAGTCTCCCCCGACTCACCCTTCCACTGACTTCCCTTTCCGCATTGAAAACCTTCCCCATAATACCCTTTACCCTTCCCCCTGTCTGAGCCTTCTCCCTGAATCGAACCTTTGTCTCCATGCAGGATACTGTAGCCCTCACAGATCATTCCTCACCTCACCAGCCCTTCCTCTATGCTTCACACGCCTTTCCCATCTGCCCCAGTAGCATCTCACCTAAAACCAGACGCCATTGAAGAGTATCTGCCGTCCATTCCCACCAGGACCCCGTCTGCCTTGCTTCCAACAATCATGCCCATGTTCCCAGGCTCCCTGGAAATGAAGTTTGTCAGTCGCTCATCAATGACTGTCCGCTCTGCCCCATCTAAGAAGAGAGTAACCCCAGCTTTCCTCTGAACCCTGCAGACACCAGCTTTCTAGCTTCCTCCTCCTCCTCAGGCCTCACCTCCTCCTGCCTGATCCACCAGGAAAGTGGGGAAAACAGGTGGTTGTAAGACACTTGTTCTAAGTCTCAGGTCTCTTTCCACTGCCTCCAAACACACGACCTCAGCCCCATCATAAACCCAACAGGACTCAGAGTATATCCCAAACCAGGAGATGTGGTTAGTGGTCTCAGAAGGCAGATACAGGACTAACAGCATTTCTAGCAATAAGCGCCCATCTTTCACCCCTCAGACTGCTTTTGTGAGGGTCCCTTATACCTACTCAGCTTCAGGTATATGTCTTCAGACATCCCACAGGCACATCATACCAGACATGCCCCCACCCCAAGTCAACTCAGTTTGTTCTCAATGTCATCTGCTCAGGGCGGGGGCTTCGAGAGTCATCCCTGTACTCCCCCCTCTAGTGTCCCCTACTGCCTCCCTCTGTCAACTCCCAGCTTCCCTCCCAAGCAGCTCTTAGATTCACCCATCCCTTTCTCAACGGCCTCTGTCCCCTCCAGGTCCAGACTATCCAGCCTCATACTCAGCCTCCTTTTGTCTTTAAACCTGCAGACTGCACATTCTGTGCATTCGCGTGGAACAGCCAGGACTCTCAAGGTCAACTCATCTACTGATCCCAGCTGCATTGCATAAAACGCCCAGTCTAGATCACTGGTGCTGCCAGGTCCTACTGACCTCCTCGGCCTCACACTGGAACTCCCTGTCCGTCTCCACCCCTGAACTCTTTGCACATACTCTGCAGGCCTTGCAGGGCTGAGGCTGGGTCCCTGGCTATCAGGCCACCTCGGTGAGACCTGGGAAAGATCCCCGTAAGGCAGATGTAGCTTTACCCAGAGGGCTCTTGATCTCTATGCATTCATGCCTGGTACCAGTGCCAGGCCCCAAACTGGAACACCACCCCATCTTCTGACTGACTCCTTGTGTGTCAGGTTTTGGGGTAAACGTGCAGTCGGTGAAACCTTGCTAACCAACCCCCTTCCAACCCCAAGCCAGCTAGGCTGTGTCCCGCACTCTGCACTTTCTTTAGGCTGTGTTTGACTTGAATTGCTTATCCAGTCTGTGCGTCTGTGAGGCTCTTTGCATCACATGTGGCTGACCTTCCAAAAGGATGGGGCCTTCTATTTCAGGAGAAGGGTCAGTCTCCCATCCCAACCCCCATAGGTGGGAAAAAAATTGAGACACTGAGGAGAGAAGACATTTCTCCCAAGTTCCTGTGGGGTAGCGGGTGGATGGGGGAATGAGAGAGCCATGAGGTCAACAGACTGTAGGCCTGGGAACCAGACAGGCTGGGAGCTGGTTCTGTCACTAACTCTTCCTGAGAACATGAGGACCAGATAGTTTCCCTTCCTCACAGTGACAAGACTTTAACCAGAGCTCCTGAGGTCATCCCGTACTAGAATAAAAGCAACACCCTGAGCACTGAGGGCTTCCCAGCCCCGGGCCTTCTTCACACAGCACTCACGGCTCTTCCTGGCACCAGAAGTGGTTGACAGCGAAGGCGATTGCAACCAGGACCAGGAACACGGCCACAGCAATAAGGCCCTGCATCCAGGGCTGAAGGTTCCCCAGACCTGAAAAAGGAAATGGAGCTGCAGGGACAGGACAGTCTTGGGACTGTGTCAAAGGCCAACAGCCTCTGTAGGGCCAAGAGGGACATCTGAGTGGCTAGAGTAGATGTAAGTTAGGTCTGTCTACTCTCTTAAGTAGGCGAGGGAAGGAAGGGGGCTTAGAGCCTACTAAAGTCGGAAGGAAACCTAAGCAACCAAATAGGGAACACATGTCAGGGTTTGCTCTGAGGCCCTAACTCCCAGGACCTCCTTCCTGCACACATGCCCCCTTCAGTCACATGCAGGCCCCCGAGGAAGTGCAAGAAAACAGGGACCAAAGGGCAGCTCCAATGACCGGCCTCAGCCCTGTCAGCTGGGAGTGGCCCCTCCTCCTCCCCCGCTGGCCCAGAGCTGCCAGGCTAAGGCTGGCATCCGGCAGATCCAGTTCTTGAGCATAAAGCTTCTTTGGGAAGATTAGGAGGGGTGAGGTCTGCCCTGGGCTGCTCAGCCCTGGGCTCAGATGGGGTGCAGGGTAAGAGAGGTAAGATGGCAGGGGATGGTGGGCTCCAGATTGGAACCTCTTCATCCTCTCCAGCAGCGTGGCCAGGATGCAAAGGTCAGAGAGTAGGTTAAGGTCTAGCCTTGTACCCCTTCTGCTTTTTCACCCGACATCAACCCCAACCCTTAAAGCTTCTCAGAAGCCTCTGCCCTCGGGCCACTAGCAGCCCCAAGGAAGACTATTCTCCTCATTAGACCGAGGACCTCACTCTGAGCCTCAAGAGGAGAGAGGACAACAGGAAGCTTGGGAGAGCTCCTGCCTTCAGACAAGACACCTGTAAGACTTGAGCCATCCTACATTATGAGAAGCTGGGAGTCAAAAGGCTTCAGCTTGCCTCATTCCAATGCCAAAGTCCTTCTTTGAGTCGACTTTGGTATCTTCTGCTGCAGTGAAGACTTGCCTAGTCTTAGTACTGTCTCTGGGGCTGGCAGGTGTTAGGAAAAGGGAGGATCCTGGAACTTTCTGGGTGTAGCCATGGCAACCCTAGGTTAACAATCCCCAGGTAGCAGAAGATGCACAGTACAATTGCTCTGCAAGGGCCATTGTTTTGGGTTGCCCCCATCCCCACCCTTGCCAAGAAACACTGGCTCAGGTCCATCACTTCTTCTGGCCAATGATGCTCTAGCATTGGGAACAACCCTGGGAGGCCCCTTCCCCACTTCCTTCCTTGGTTCTTACAGCTAACTCCTCCCTCACAAGACACCAGGGACCACAGTCCTCTGCTCCTCCTCTTGTGGCTCTAAGGAGCAAGTGGTAGAGTCAAAGATGGAGAGGGGAATGGTCTGGGGCTGACCCATGTAAGTTACTAGACCTCTCTGGTACTTCAGTTTCTCAGAAGGCCTCTGAGACATGGGATTCAGAGGTGACACAAATATGCATGAGCATCTTCGCCAACCCCGAGACAGTGGGTACAAAGCCCTCCCAAACCTCCAACCTGGCAGCAGCTCTGAGAGATGGCAAGGTGAGGTTTACTGAGAATGAATAAAAAGACTAAGACTCAGAGTGGGGCAGTGATTTCCTCAAGGTCACACAGCACAACAGAAAGAGCTTGGTGAAGAGTACACCCATGGTCTGCTCTGGAGAAAGTGAGAAAAAGGGGGCTTGGGTCATCCAAGAGGCAGAGGCCGGCCATCTCAGTGAGTGCAAGGCCAACCTGGTCTACATTATGAGTTCCAGGACAGCTCAGGGTAGAGAGACCCTGCCTCAAAACAAACAACAATAACAACAGAAAAAGGACTTAGGCCAAAGCCAAGGACTCGGGACAGCTCCTGTACCACCACCACCCGTCCTGCCAAGAGCAAGCATTTGAGGGTGCCTTGGGACCACTCCCAGCCTCAAGTTTCTAGCCCCTGCCCTCAGTACCCAGTCATCTCTGGGTCCTGCTGTGAGGTTTGGATCTCAACTCCTGTCCCTCGCCTAACCACCAGAGCCAACATGTTCCCTGTTCTCCCACTTCACACTGGAGAAAAACAAATCTCAGAGCCTAAGTCAGAGGAGTGTGTCTGGCCCAGTCCCCCTCCAAAACACTACGGTATTGCAGGTCACCACCCCGTCCCACCCAGGTCACTGTTTTCCCAACCAGCCCTCTCTTCCCTGCAGCCCAGGTGATCCTGGCCTGTGCTACCTTGTTGACAGCTGGCAGGTGCCACTGCGGAGAGCAGGCCCAGTATGAGCAGGCTGAGGGCCAACATGGCTGCAAGCAGCTGTAGGGCCTTGGTCCACTGCTGGTGTTTGGACTCCCGGAGCTGCTGGAGGTCTGGGGTGTTCCTATGAGATCGGCTGGGGAGCAGTCAGGCTCTGAAGGAGAGGCACGGGATTGGGTTAGGCAGAAAGGGAGGGAGGGCGGGGAAGAAGAACTGGCAGGCTGGTGAAGAGAGACTGCCCTTCCTCCTATGGAAATGCGCTGCCAGGCCTGGCTGATGCCCAGCCCAACAAATTGGCACTTAAGGTACCCCGTCAAAAGCCAGTTAAGGAGATGGGCCTGTGAATCGGGGAAGTAAAGGGGAAGTCGCAGCCCCCTCCAAGACCCACACTACGTCAGAAATCGCCCTCAGCTCACCTTTCCTGGCAGTGGGGCTCTCTGGGAAAGGCGTGACACATTTTCAGTCTGGACTTGAATGGGCTCAGTGAGTGGGTGGGGCTTTTTGGAGGACTGACAGTGAGATTAAGACACTTGCTGACTGGCTCAAGGAGTCAGAGGAAAAGCACCTTCGTGGCCAAAACCCTCAGGGAAGGCTCACCTGCCCGCTTTCTCCAGAGCTGTCTTACATTCACCTGTTCTGACCCACCACGCCAGACACTGGGTCCCACCCCTGAGATACAACCTCACTTCACAATCCCCAACCCTGACCAATCCTGTTGTTCCCCCACGCCTTTCTCATAGCCGGGTTCCACATTTCCAGTCCCCGGTAACCTGGCAGGAACCAGACAAGATTTGACTTGGTCAGAAGCCTCAACGCTTCAGATCCACCTCCATTCATCAGAGGAGGTTGTGCAGAACAGGCCCAGACTATAACCAGGAGTAGCCACAAGGTAGTTCTTCTGTCCTCAGACATAGACGCCGCAAGCCAGGCCCAGCAGAAGCCCACCCCCTACTCCACAAGACACATAGCATCCACCTGACCTTCCAGACACTAAGAATGACCCAAGTACCTACTGAAGTCTGGGGCTGAAGGTCATTGTGGGCCTCATTGCCCCAGCCACCCCAGAATACAGGAGTTGAGATGCTAGAGCAGGCTAGACCCACTTCCTAAGGAAGGGAGGGGAAAGGATTTCTTGGCAGTCCCTGTTGCTTGCACTGGTTCCTGAAAGGTCACTGCAAGCAGGTCTTCCCTGTGGTCACTTGGGTAACAGATCTTCTGCTGTCTTGGCTCCAGGGAGGTACTCAGGTACCTTTGAGAAACCCTAGGGCACAGTCACATGTCCATCTGTCCTTGAGTACAGAGCGTGGAGCCTGTGATCCAGGACCCACACAAGTCTACCATCCTGGCTTGATCGGGTTCAGAAAGGATGAGTTTGGAAATAAGATGGCTAAGAACAGGTGGCTGTGACATTAAACACCGGCAAAGGCACTGTGGATGGTACGGAGCCTGAACTCGGAGGACTTCTGCAGAACTGCTTGTCCTGAGTCACATTTGCCAGCAGGTCCTAGTTCCTGTTCAAAGAGAAAAGAAAAAAATCAAAGGAAAGGAAAGAAAGAAGGAAGGAAATGCTGGCAGATCAAGAGAGGCCCAGAAACCAGGTGGTGGTAGTGCATGCCTGTAATCCCAGCACTTGGGAGGCAGAGGCAGATGGATATCTGTGAGTTTGAGGTCAGCCTGGTCTAAAAGAGTTAGTTCCAGAACAGGCTCCAAAGCAGCAGAGAAACCCTGTCTCAGGAAGAAGAAAAGAGAGACAGAAAGAAGGCCCAGAGACAGGGTCGGAGACCTGAGCCTGCTTCCTCTGAGTGTCTGCCTACTTTCATGCATGTGAGCCTGTGACCGTGTAACAGTGGGTTCTTCTCCAAGGGGCCATAGGGGAACTCTTCATGGGCTTGAGCGATACCATCCGTACATGTGTAACCTGTTTTTAACATGGCCTGAGGATTTCAGGAGCACTGAGGAGGAGGCATGACAGGCGTTAATGAACAACCAGGGAACCGCTGGTTGGAATGAAAGGAATGGGGCGGAATTTAACAAATATCCACCAGGCCTTCCTCAGTGGTTTAAAGCAGGGGGCAGGGGACCAAGGTCAAATCCTCATCTGAGAAAATGAAAAGGTTATCACAGACGGGAGAGGCAGATTTAGGGATGCAGGTCCTGTCACCACTGACTGAGCTGCTTTGGATGGGGCTTTGAACAGGGCTTGGGAGGTGGAAAAACCAGGGAGGGTGTGGGCACGTGACTAGCTGGAGAGGAGAGTGAGTGAGTGACTCTCAGGTTAAGTTTCTGAATTGGGCAACTGAGTGGGTGGCAGTGTCTCAAGGTGGGACACGTGACTTCCCCAGGATGCAGTGTGTGTGTGTGTGTGTGTGTGTGTGTGTGTGTGTGTGTGTTGAACTGGGAGATCAAACACAGGTGTTTCAAAGAAAAAGGGGGCAAAATGAAGCAGGAAAGTGAAATCCCGAAATAGAGGGATACTCCAGCAGCCGAGGGCAGAGAGATCCAAAAAGAGGTGTGCAGAGAGGTTTCTGTGGTGGTACCCACTCACTAGCTTATACCCTCAGGGAATACCCCAGCCTCTGGTACCAGCATGGGAGACCCAGTCTCTTTCCCTAAGCACCCCCAACTTCCCTGAAACCCCAGCAGGAAGCAGAGACTCCCAGAACTATACTTTGGGCACAGTAAGGGATGATGGGTAGAAAGGACATCAGGTGACCAAGGGAAGGAAACAGCTCCCAGGTCAAAGTCCCAGGCTTTAAAGCAAAAACAAGTTGTTCCGGAAAGCGGGTGGAGGGATGGGGGTGGAGGGGACTCTTGGCTTTAAGGCTAGGTCCCTGATCCCTGGAAGTTCTCACTCAGGGAAAGGCTTGTCTCCCTAGGCTTATGAACAACATCCCTGTTTCCAAGGTAACAAAGGGGTTCCTGGTTGTCTGGCTGAATCTCAAAGTTTGGGTGGGTCTCAGCAGCTCTTACGGCTCGACCCTGGATCCTCACCTCGGGCAGCTGTTCCATCCCGCACTCGGTTCCCCCCTCCTGTTTTTTGCCCAGCTCTCATCTGTAATCATCTGGCCCCTAGATGAACCTTCCACAATCTAGAACTGGCTTATCCTCAAGAGCGCTAGTTTCCCACATCCCTCCCTCCTTTCTGTCCTCCCTCCAACATCTTTCCTGCCATTCTACCTACTGCCAGGAGGTGGCACTGTGTGGCTCCAATCCCAGGCTGTGGTACTGGCCGCACAGTTCACAATGGAAGATTAAAGAGCTTCCCTCTCTCTAGCCGCCCGACTCCCACCCTTTTTCAAGGGTGGAATACAGGAAGGGAAAATGAACACTGACATATAACCAGTCAGTGGAGATGGAGGCGTAGCATGTGTACCTAGAGTTCTGATGTAAGAGAAAGTGACTGAATCATCAAGGAAGGCTTCCTGCTGGTGATGCTCTGGCGTGGGGCGGTGTCAGACAACGCAGAAAGATATGATGGGGACGGCCATACACATAGAGTTCAGACTGAGAAAAAGCCGGGTGACACATTCAAGAACGGTGTTTGAGTTCGTTCGTTTTTGTTGCTGTTTTCCCCCTGTGGTACTAAGAATTGAATCGAGGGCCTAGTCCATGCTAAGTAAGCACTGTGCTACATCCCCAGCCCTCGAGGTGGACGGATGTTCAGCATACAAAGGTAAAAGTCCTCTTCACTCATCCTTGTGATATCCTTCCTGTTAATCTTTGCTGAAAGCCTGAAAATTCCTGGAGACTGTCACATTTTGGCCTCTCCTGGTCCATAAAATAATGTTCAAACTTCTGCCCAGGTGTCTGCCTGAGGGGCAGGGCAGTCAACCCTCCTCTTCATCCTCGCCTGGCCCAGGGTCTCCTGTCCCCTGACCTGATCCACACAGTACATAGCCCTCTGCCTGGAGTGCTCTCTTCAAGTCCCTCCTAGCAAAGTGGCCTCCGAAGTCTTGCTTTAGAGGTCGCTTTCTCCAGGAAGACTTCTTTGACGTCCGTCCCCTCACCTCACCTTCCCCGGAGTCTTCTCTACTCCTCTGTTCATGGCTATTCTCACAAACTGAAATGCCATATGGTTGACGTGTTTGTCACCTGTCGCTTGCAAGGACAGAGATCTCTCTCTCTCTCTCTCTCTCTCTCTCTCTCTCACACACACACACACACACACACACACACACACACACTTTTATTTTTTACCTCCAGCACACAGCATGAGCACAATGCCTACACCACATACTCACATACATTTTATGATATTAAATCAGAATATACAGTGCCTGGTCTGACAGGGTGAAGGTAAGGAAGTGAGTGGAGGGATAGCGTGACTAGCTACAGGTGGGGCCTTTGTCTTCCGCTACTGCTAGCTCTAGGACAGTGGCCCCAGAATCTCTGTGGATAAGTGAGGGCATTTGGAGCTGTCCAGCCCTAAGGAGAGAATGTTTCCGAGGGAACTGAACTATCCCTATAGAAGTACCAAGGAAGGCAAAAGACCATGTCACCCACAGTCACCCATGAGGGTGTCTGCGGAGGGCTAAGCTAGACTGGTTGGGGAATGGAGGCTCCTCTCCACTGCCTGCTGTTAACACTCCCTAAGGCTTGTGAACTTGGGCAGGGGGTACCACATCTGGCTTTTCACTGACCTGTAAATGTTGCAAGTTTCTTCCATTCGAAATAAAGACTGCAAACCACAGTCCTCAGATGCTGTCCTATCACGCCCAGCTGCTGTGGGTATTTGACGTATTTATTATTTGTGTGTATCAGTAGGTAACCATAGTAGTCACTGAAGCTTCCACAAATCCGGTCAAATGCATTTTTAAAGGTACACTTAAATTACTGTATCACAAACGTACCTTTAACATTTTGATAACTCTGTTCCAATACACTTTGCTTGCTGTTCACTGATGTACATTTTATTAGATGCTTCTGAAAACATTTCATGGAGAAAGGGACCACAGGGAGCTAGCAAGATGGTTCCTTGGGCGCTGTACTTGCTGTCCAAGCCTGACGACCTGGGTTCCATGCCTGAAACCCATATAAAGGTAGGAGAGAATCATCTCCACAAAGTTGGCCTTTGACCTCCATATGTGCACTATGGTTTGCTCACCTCCAAATACACACCATGCACATGCACCCCCCCACGCACACAAACAATAATAAATAATAATACGTAGATGAAAGAAGCTGTAGGCTTTCTTGAACCATGGCACAAAAGAGTTAAGGAGTCCTGACTCTTTGGTGAATCTGCGCCAGGTCTATTCGAGGCCATGCCATGTGATCTCAAGATCAGACTTGGAGAAAGGCTGGTGACTCTCTGGACAGAGGTCATCTGGTACCCAGAGGGAGCTATGATCCGGGCAGACAAGTACTTGGCCTCACAGGTGATCCCAAAGCTAGGAACTGAAAGAAGCAAAGGGTACAAAGCCCAGAACATGTAGAGCCAAGGCATGCACTGGCGGCTGCTTCTGAGTCCTAGGAGACCCCAGTGGGCCAGGGAGATTTATGGTGAGGACCCCCCAGAAGAGAAGATCAATCACATCCTCCTATTGCCTCCTCACCCAGCCCAGAAAGTAAGGAGGGGGCCAGACCAGGATCCTCCTGCCAGCAGAAGGCCCAGGGCCAAATCTTTCCCAATGGCTTCTGCACAGTTCTGCTGCCCATCAGGGCTCCAGGCCAGCAGGGAACCAAACTGGGAAACAAGCTTCTAGAATTAGCCTCTCCTGACCTGCAGGCTCACCCTGAATGATGCCATCTTGCTCCTAGTTTTTCAGCTGAGGAAAATATGACCCTGAAAGATTCCAAGTGAGTGCCACATAGTTGATTAGGAGTGATAGGACCAATCCTGGGCAGTTCTTTATACAGCCCAGGGCTCAGCGCCTCTCCCCAGCCCTGACTTATTGATCACTTTGCCCAATTTCACCCCAGTATGCTTTCATGTATTCATTCACTCCATGTTTGATGCCAGCTAGAGGACCGGAAATACCATCATGAGCAAGCAGAGCTTAATATGTGTAGCTATGAAACTGTATCACACCAGCTGGGCATGGCACTGTCTGCTATAGTCCAGCACATGGAACACTGAGGCAGGAGGATCATTACAAGTTCAGGCTACATAGTGAATTCTATGTCTGTTTGAACTACACAGTGAACTACCTTATTCCAAAAAAGAGGGGGCAGCTGGAGAGATTGCTCAGGGGTCAAAAGTGTGTACTACTTTTGAAAAGACCTAAGTTTAGTTCCTAGCATCCATATCAGGTGGCTCCCAACCACCTGTCACTCTAGCCCCAGGAGACCTGACACAGCCGCTGCAGGCACCTGTACTCACATGCACCACACACACACACACACACACACACACACACACACACTTGAAATTAAAATCAATCTTTTATTAAAGGTTACAGTCTTACTAAATGTCTCGAAGCAGGTGTTTGGGCACTGTATCCCATCTAATATAGAAGATCAGGAAAAGATAACAGGATGTGTAACATTCATTCAACAAGTGTTTATCCAGGGCCTCCTATGGCAGCATTCAATATAACGAGTCAAACATTTTTTTCTGCACCTTTGGAGTTGATGCTTTGTAGGCTCTGCCAGGAAGCAAGCACACAAAGTCCGACGGAGCTGAGGTTTGGCTATGAAGCATCTGCCCATGGGCCCCTGTGTTGCCAACCAGTGGACTTTGGGGAGAGTTTGATCCTGAGGTCTCAGATAATGAGTGGATTGATTGATTGATCCCTCCATGGTCTCAGAGTAACATTTCAGGAGGGAGAAGGACGTGCGACCTGTTTGGATGAAGGAGGTCTCTGGGAGCACACCTACAAAGAAATAGTCATTTTGTCTCTTGCTCCTCCCTCTTTATCCCTATATATCCCATGTCCTCCCTCCATCTCCCTCTCTCTCTCCCTCTCTCTCTCTCTTCTCTTTTTCTCCCCCCCCCCTCTCTCTCACACACACACACACACATACATATAAAATCATCAAAGATTCTAAGTATTAACTTTAAGGATAGTTTGAATTTTCTAAAGATACTAGGAAACTGAGGAGGAGTATCTTGAAAACAAAAACAAAGGAGAGAGGGAGGGAAGGAAGTCAGGGAGGCCGGAAGGAAGGGGGCCTATAAGGCTTGTAGATGACATTGCAATAGTGTTGAAGGGCTATAGAGGGCCTGGAGAAGATGGCTCAGTGGCTAAGAGTGCTGGTTTCTCTTTAAAACCATCTCGGTTCAATTCCCAGAACACATCTTTAACTCCTGTACCAGGGGATTCAACACCTTCTATCCTCCACAGGCATTGACCACGCATCCCACATACAGACATACAGGCTAAACACACACACACACACACACACACACACACACACACACACACACATAAAATAAAAATAAATAGCCAGGTGGTGATGGTGATGCACACCTTTCATCCCAGCACTCAGGAGGCAGAGGCAGGTGGATCTCTGGGATCTCTGTGAGTTCAAGGCCAGCCTGGTCTACAAGAGCTAGTTCCAGGACAGCAGGGCTGTTACACAGAGAACCCTGTCTTGAAAAATTCAAAAATAAATAAATATAAAAATAAATATTTTTAATGGGTTTGAGAGCTTGAGTTCTGAAATGTGGCCAATGCAAACTGAAACCCCAACTTGGCTTTTCTCTGGTGGTGACAACAGCAAGGCCCTAACATCTTGAGTGAGTTTATCCATCTGTACAAAGGGATAGTATCAGCTGCTTCCCCTTGAGCTTGTAGAGAGACTGGGAGGAGATTAATGAAAAGCACCTGACTGGTGCCAGTAGGCGCAGGAGTGATGGCTACTGATGAGCATGCTTGTCCGCTGTGTCATAGCCCACCCAGAAGTGATGCCTCCAAGCCTGGACCACTCTCCCAACTGGCATCTCAGAAGTAAGATGTCACCTGGTGGTGTGTGCCTTTAATCCCAGGGAGTCTTTGTGAGTTTGAGGCCAGCCTGGGCTATTTGGTGAGCTACATGGTGAGACCTAGCTCAAAAGAAAGAGTAAGATGTCCAAATTGAGCTCCTGAGCTCAAACCACTGAACATTTCCCCTCCACAGGTTCCCCTTGACATATGGCATCCCACCCTCCCTGTGGTTGCCTTTGACTTTCTCTCTGACACTCTCCACACCCAGCTGCCAGTAAATCCTCTTGACTCTTTCTAAACAATCTATCCTGAGCCCCGTCCCCTCCCTTTCCAGGTTTACTTCAAGTTCCCTGTTGTAAGCTGTGGCTTCCCATGGCCTGGTCTCCTCACTCCTGCCTATGTTCCCTGTCTGTTCTCAGCGTGTCAGACAGAAATTCAAGCTAAACCTTAATTTGTGAGCTAGTCAAAACACAAAAGCCCTAGCCATCAGGATGGCCTAGCTTCTCTACGTGATGTCTCTAACCTGTCCCCTGCTCCCTCTTCCCTTACTCCAGCCGCACCTGCCCCCTGCTGGCCCTGGCCACAGCAGGCCCACTTGGACCTCAGGGCCTTCGTACTCCCTGTGCTCTCCCTGTGATAGCTACTCTCTCCCAGTCATCTTCACAGCTTTCTCCTCATCTCCCTTGGGTCTTGACTCTAAGATCACCTAACCCCTGAGGCTTTCCAGTTCAGACCTTTGAATCCCTGCAAATTCAGCTCTATAAACCACCTATTTCCTTTTCTAGTTTTATTTTGCTCTTTGGCATTATCCCCCTGGAATCCACCATTTATTTAATTTATCTCCTGTTCTCCATCTTTTTTTTCTATCAGGAAAATTCCATGTTCACTGTTCTATTTCTGGCCTGGCGTGTGGGAGGTACTGGGCAATAGGAGCCATCTTTTAAAAGTGGCAGCTCAAGGGTGATATTGGAGCAGTGAGCCTGGAGCCCTTCCACTCATACCAGACTGTGCTTATCTCTCTCCCAGTCTCTAGACAAATCACAGAGAGGGGCACAGGTATGAGCGCAAACACCAGACTCTATCCTGATGAGATGGAGCTAGGGAAAAGCCAACAAAGGGAATACCTTTGTGCAGGGACTTTTCATCTTCTCTATGGCATGGGCCTCTTGAGCAGTGTGGTGCAGTCTATGTAGTCTTTTAAAATGAATGTCTTAAATACATAAAATAAAAAAACAGAATTATCATAAAAACCAATGAAACAAAAATACAACTTAAGGTATGTTAAAAATATTATATTATGGTAGCTGGACATAGTAGCACACACCTACAGTCCCAGCACCTAGAAAGCCAAGCAGGAGGGTTACAAGTTTGAGCCTAGCCTAAACTCTCTCTCTCTCTCTCTCTCTCTCTTTCTCTCTCTCTCATAATAATAAAAGTGATTAGTGATAATTATGATTATTAGTGATAATGATAATAATGATAGTGATATTGATAATAATAATTGCCATAAGTTTAAGGTGAGAATGACCATAGATAACATATCAATGTGATCTACCACAACTGGAGAATGATTCCATTGGTGACAAGAAGTCCCAGATGCTGGTGGTTCTACTATGATGCTCTCTCGCGCTCTCTCTCTCTCTCTCTCTCTCTCTCTCTCTCTCTCTCTCCTCTCTATCCACCCTCTCTCTCAGATGGAAAGTCGTCTCAGTCAAAGCCATTAAAAATAAGATGTAATATTTTTCCCCTTCGTGTCCATGTTCTTTCTGAATTCCCTCCAACATCTTGGGTATCTATGGGCCCAGGTTTGAGGGGGCTGCTTTGAAAATAATCAAACCATTCACGCCTTTGCATCAGTCACACATCCCTAAAACACTGGTCTATTGTGCACTCTGCTTGGAGATTGGTGAGAGTTTTCACATGCGACGAGACTACTACTCTGTGCAGGGAAGTCCCTGCCCCTGGAGATCTGAGCCCCAGTAGCCCACCAACAGTGGGGAAAGGAGGCAGGACATACTTAGCCACCCAGGATATAGCTTAAAAGATGCTGGGAGTTCGGGAAGAAGCAAGGGGGAGGGAGGACAGATCATCAGAGACACTCTAACCAGAGCCTACCATTGTTGCTGGTGATAGGGTATTATCTTGAGTACAGCAAACGTGTAGCCTGGAAAGAAAAAAAGAAAAAAAAAACAGAGGGGAGAGCAGGGAGCAGTGTTTCTCTAGGCCACTGCCTGGAAAGTGCAGGGACTCCCCAGGACCTGTTTGTTTCTCTTCCTCCCCCACCTCTGTCCACACTCCAGAGCTCTGAGTGCCATCAATGTGAGTGATGGCGGCTAATCGTGTGTACTTGGGTCTGTGGAGGGCCCCTTGTCTCTCTCTGAGGACTCTCCAGCAAAGACAAGAGCAGGACAAAGGCTCCCCTCCCCCTGGCCCGGGACTGCCCTCATTAGCATCATGGGAGCCTGCCAGCAGGCAAGCTCATGCTTCCAGCAGCTCAGCGCAGCCAGGCAACTGGACAGGCCAGCGCCTTTGGCACAGCCCCAACCCGGCAGATGTGGACCCTGAAGGGCCTACAGCCAACCCGAATACCCCCACCCAAATACCCAAAAAATGGCAAGGCAAGCAGCCATTGCCTTGTCCTGCCTGCTGTCTGCCTGCACAGGATCTCTGTTTGCATTGTCACACCCGCAGCCAACGCCAAGAGAGGGGGAGAAGCATAGAGTCCCCAAAAGGAGACACCTGTCTCCAGGAGCTAAACACCGGAGACTGTAACGTTACCTCTGTCTAGACTTGCGGGGCACAATCGCAGCAGCACGACTAGGCAGTCTTAATGTTGAGACCGCAGCTTTAGGGCAGTGGCAGACAATAGAACGGACTGCTAGCGCGCCAGCCATGCAAGTACCCCGCAGTTCTCAGCGTGGTAAGGCAGGTAACCACCGCAGAGCTACAAAGTCCCAGACGGGGGTCCTCAGAGATATTGGCTGGGGGCTTGGGGATGGGAGTGCCTGTAGCTATCTGGATCCCACCTATTCAGGGGTAACAGAGTGGGGGGGGGGGAGTGATGGGCAAGCCTGATAGCCCATTGAATGCGTGGCGCCCAGGGAATTGCTAGAGAGAGGGGCGGGAGCGCTGAGAAACAAGCCTGCCTTAGCCTGTGTGGGAACAGTAAGAGGGCAGAAGGCCCAGCCCCCTGAGATTCCCCCGGAGCCTGGGACCCAGGAACACCGAAGGTCCCAGGCTGCAGCTGGGTGAGCCATGAGCTGGGAAGGGCTGAGGGCCCTGAGCTGCCAGAGCTCAGCTGGCCAGGTTGTCACAGGCATTGGGTGGGAAAAGGTTTTCTAGCCTGGTCCCATAGCTCTCCATAGATCTCAGAAGGGCAAGGGTCTTGGAAGACTTTGTCACAGGGTGGCAAAGGGGTGGGCAGGGGTAGTTGAAATCATTGTCAGACTACCATCTGCATAATGGAAATTAATGAGGACACAGGGGGTCTCCCCCAAATCTGGGAACTCATGAAATACCCTGCACGTGCATCTCCCAATTATATGGGTCTACCCTCTGACTTCCCCTCAGAGGACTCTGTGGTAATCATAGCACCATCCAGGGCTGATTTGCTGTGGGATGAGAGACTGGCTCTGAGCAGCTTCTCTCAGACACATTTGACCTCTGTGACCTCTGTAAAATGGAAGCACATTTCCCTGTCCTGAATCCTTGAGAGGACATGCAGCCTTCTGAGCATGCTCCTTCTGAGAGGAACTTCTATCCTCTTTCTGATCTTCTCAGCCTTGGGGTCTGTGCCAAAACCTGCTCTTCCCAGGCAGCTCACTCTGCCCCGTCAGCACCTTGGTGTAACTGTCCCATGGGGACAGACATGTCTACAGAATAGACAGCGCTGGGGAGCGTGTTAGAATCCAGAAAGAGCAGTTTGATCCTACCTAGCTTTGAACAACAACCAACATGGCACGATCCATAACCCTAAGGGTGTAATAAGGACACTCATACCTTGGCAGGAACCAACAGTTCCCTAATTGAAATTAAGGTCTACTTAACAAGCAGAAACCTATGCCTGGTACTAGAACCCCAGCCGACTACTCAGGGCTAGTGAAGTCACAGACCTTGGGGGAGAGCCTACACCTGCTACTTCACTGAACAAAGAAACCCAAACCACCTTCTAAATATTTATCCCTTTACCCACTGGTAAGTGTAGTTCTCACCCTTCATCAAGGAAAATTCTCTTTGCAACAGACAGAGACCACTACAGAAAACCACAATTGATCAAAATGCAGAGTTGTGGAGCTGAGTCCCAAATGACACATCTACAACACCATTCCTGCACCGAAGGCTCAGGGATCACTGCAGAAGAAGGGGGGAAAAAAGGGGAAAAAAAACCTGACAAAGCCAAGAAGCTGGGTCTGAGATTGTGTCTCCTAGAAAGGTCAGAGAAGCTGAATCCATGAAATCTCAACAGTGTGGCTGCTTAACAAGACCTAAACAAGTCCACCACCAATCAACATGCTAAGATGGCCGGAGGAAAGCTCAAAGGGCCTCAACCCTAGACAGGGAACTAAAGGGCAACTCAAGGATGCTGAGAGCAAGACTCTTTCCCAGGAATTAGCACACCCGCTGACATCCAATACCAAAAGACCAGCCCTGAAAACATGCATACAAATAACATTACATGACCTGAGCAGGTGATATTCATATATTTAGAAATGTGTGTGTGTGTATGATAACACATATATGTTGAATAACAACTGAAAAGAGGCCTTGATTTTGAAAAAGAACAAAGGAGGGAGTGCAAGGGAGGAGTTGGAGGGAGGAGAAGGAAGGGAAGAATGATGTAGCTATATTATACTCTCAGAAAAAGTTTAAAAATTCTAATGAAAAAATCTCCTTGGAGGTTTGTTCCAGAGGATTCTAGGCTCTAGTTCTAAGTTCCAAGTTCCAGGATTCTGCAATCATATCCTTCTCACAGTCACACCCAGGACTCCATGACAACAGAAAGCTCACTTCAGCCATATGTCCAGCAGGCCATCATGTATTTGCTAAGGATGCCGTGGCTCTCTGACTCCTTACCTGTGTCCATGCCTGCAGCTGACCCCCACTGTGGTTACCTACAAAGTCCCCAAAGCCTGTTCTGACCACCCTCTGATCTGCTCACAACCCTCACTATGGCTCCCATTACTCTCAGGGAACCTCAGATTTCTGGTGACCAGACCACAAGGCTTCTCCGGCCCAACACTTAAAACATATATACCCCACCAACCAAGGCCACAATCTCCAAAGCACATCACATCTTCCCAGTACTGTGTCTTTATTCATACCTGCCACCCAACTTCCATTCCTCTCTGTACCCTTGATAAAACCCTACTTATCTCTCCAGAGCTAGCATTCTCTGAGAAACTTCCCATGACCACGAAGTGAGCCCACTCTTCTCCTGGTTGGCCTCTAAGAGAGTCCTTAATGCATGGCCTCAACTACCCGAATGATCTGTGTCCCCAGCATGGCCTGGTTCAGCAGAGGAGACAATAAGTGATCAGTAACCCAATGGATGAGGGTCTAAAGCTTTACTGGTCAAAAACCAACATCTGTACATGGTTTTCTACAATTAATTCAAATTAAACACCATTGTTTACAATGTATAATTGTAAACAAACTCGGTTCCTTGGTATGTCAGTCATCCTTCAAATGCTGAAAAGATACATGTGTTTAATAGCTGTTGTTTTGGACAGGGCAGGTCTGAAAGTTTTCCATCAGCTTTGGAAGTCCTAAGGACAGCCCTGGCCTGAAGAGGTGGTCACTCAATGGACCTAGTGTTGAGTTCCAGCTCAGCCCACCTCCATGACCCTTGTTGTGATGGCTATTCTTGGTTGTCAATTTGACTATATTTGTAATGAACTATAATCCAGTAACAGAGGGCAAACCTGTGACCTGGGTCATTGAGGATGGGAGACACCATGCCTTTGATATGGTTCTTGAGGTTGGAAGACACAGGCTTTTGATCCAGATCTTGAAGGATCTTTAATCTGGGTCACACCTTCTTCTGGAAACCTATAAAGGACAATGGAAGAAGGAAAGCTTCCTGATTGCTTGTCCTGCCTTTCCAGCACACCCGTTCTTCCCCTGACATTGGAGCCCACTTCTTCAGGATCCCAGCACACACAGAAGATCAGCTGAGAGACCCAGTCTCATGGGACTGAGAAACTACTAGATTCACAGCCAGCCATTGTTGGATTGGTTAGACTGCAGCCTGTAAGTCATTCCAGAGAGATGAGAGAGAGAGAGATGCACTCCACAAATTCTGTGACTCTAGAGAACCCTGATTAAGATACTTGTTTCTCTGAATTTCATTTTCCATTTTTGCAGCCTGGCCCAAACACTATACAAGGCCATGCCAAGCCAGCATTTGACAGGACTTTTTGATTGATTCTACCACCCTTTGCACTGAATCATACGCGCGTGGACTTGGGAAGCCAGCCATTGGACAGATGGAACCCTGCTCAGCGACCCACCTACCTACCCTTAGACTCCAGCAGCTGCAGGGCAGGAAATAACCAGCATCTAAAGCTTGACCAGCAAGCCTCTCCAGAAGACAGGCCCTGACGAAGGTGTGGTCAAGGCTGTCTCTCCATAGGCAAACAGTCCTGAACACACAAGTTCATCCCCACTGGTCTCAGATAGAGGGGAAAAGGAGCTACAGAGGCGGGTTGACAGAGCAGGGGGCGACTAGAGAGAGGAGAGTCAGAACCCCTCTCCTTCCCCGCTATCAGCACAGCAGTCCTCCCCCACTTCCTCTCTTCGAACTGATCACATCCTGTTATTGTGTGGAGAGAAAAGACCAGGAGCTGGGGAGGGGCAGAGCTCAGACCAGACCAAGCGCTCAAGGAGAGAGCGAGGAGGGTGAAAGGCACCTCACATCCCACTGAAGTGAGTAACCCCAGGAGCACACCTCACCCTAGGTAGCTTGGGCAAGAGCACTGGACCCAGGAGAATGCCCACATTCCTGGACCAGCCTGCTCTAATACCCAGGACAGAGGTGGAACTCCCTCCCAGATACCTTCCAACCTTCGCTAGCCCAGGGTCCCTGTTATCAAAGTTAGGCTGCCCGTACTGCTCAGCCCCTCCCATAGCACTTGCCTCTGGGGTTCTTCCCTACTCCCACCTTACCTCCACTCAGCCCCTGAACTGAAGTGGGTGGTCCTCGCTGACTACCCAGCCTTACCTGGCAAGGGACAGGCCCACTAAAAGTCCTGCTGCTGAGGAGTAGTTAACATTGCTGTACACACATACCCTTCCCCTCTTCTCTTCTGCTAGGACAGCCCCATCCTAGTCCCATTTCCAGAAAAAAATGTTTTCTATACATCTTTCTATATAATCTTTCTTAATAAGACACAGACACTTTACATATATTATTTCGGAGTCTCATGACAGTCCTGGGAGATGAGCACTAACACCCCTATTTAACAGACAAACCAAACCTCAGGGTGATAAAGTGACTCACTCGAGAACCTCTCCTTGCGTGACTCCTCAGTTGTACTGAACATGGCTGGCTACTTCCTCCACCCCAAATACCATTCTTTCTTCCCTACCCTCTTCCTTTCTTTCCTTTCATGGCAGTCTCTTCAATCTGTCGCTCAAGTCTGCGAGTCTAAGATCTACTTTTTCTCCCCACCCCAAGGTTAAACCTCTCACTGTTCTTGCCCTGGGCCAGGGAAAGACATATCTGAGGGGCTTCCAGATAGACTGGGTCAGATCCTGACACTCGGCCGAATCCTACCCTCTCCCTCTAGGAGATGGATAGAAGCCAAGAAGGCAACAGCTGCCTGAGGAGACTAGAGACAAACAGGGTGGGAATTAACTGTGAAACCATTGAATACCTGTTGGGGACAATCTGAGCTAGTGTCCACGTCTCTAGATTTGGGGATAAGTACTGAGGTCCAAAGAGGAAGAAAGAAAAAGACTTTTCAGAGTCTCTTAGCCCACGTAACAGGTGGAGAGACACGATCCTGTCTTAGGATAACACTGTCCCTGAAAGAAAAACATGGCATGCTGGGCCTTCCCAAACTATCCCTGTTTGTTCCTTACCTCTCCTTTTGCTTTGGTTTTTGAGACTGTCTCATGTAGCCCAGGCTGGCCTGAAACTCACTGTGGGTTAGTTAGTACTAATCACTTTCTAACTGTTGAACTATAGTTGTGTGTGTTTGTACATTCATTGTCTCCCTTCTAGAATGTAAGCTGCAGTGGCCAGCATCCGTGTTTGTTTTGTTCAGTGCTGAACCCTCACCTACAGAACAGTATCCGCTCAGAGCAATTGCTTATTAAAAGAGAAAACAGAAGCTACACTTAGTTGGAGATGTCCACCCTATAAACTTCCAAAGGGTCAATCGTTTGTGTGCAATGGCCTCCCTAAGAACCACAATCTCAGTCTCAAATTCCATTCATGAAACCTCAGCACCTACATGGCCACTCAGAACTGTCTGTAACTCCAATTCCAGGGCATTCACGCCCTCTTTTGGCCACTGTGAGCACTGCACACATCTGATGTGTTATATATGTTACATATATGTCTGAGTCATCAGGAAACCTGAGGACACCAGTGGTGGGTAATGTTTTCCTTTGTCTGTCCTAAGCCCTTGCTGGGAACAATGGCCCCAACGAGGGAAACTGATCTAACAGGAAGGAGGAAGTTAACCCAACAGAGAGGTCTATCTGCCAGGCTGCCAACACAAGGACGGGGAACTGAAGCCCCGTGAAGTTGCAGGAGAAAAAGAGGGCACTCTCCTAACCCCTGAGTGTAGCCTCCTTCCTCCCCACAGGCTTGTTCTGAGAGTAGGAGCTGGATCCCGCTTCCTAAGAGGAGCGGAGCCCAGCCTTGCCAGGCTTTTCCTTTTAAAGTGCCCACTCTCAGGCTCTGGGGTGCCACGTGCAAGTACAAAGTCCAGGTCCCTTTGTAAAACTTTTATTTAGAAATCTTCCCCATATAACCTTATATATATATACACACACCATCATCACCACACTGGGTTTTTTTTTGTTTCCCCCCAATAAAGAGTCACACGCCCACAGTGTTGGCCTCTAGGCTGTACAAACATCAAGGTACCCGGAGCAGTTACTCCTCTTCTGCAGAGAAATGCAGAGACCAACACAGTTCATCACATACAGTACAACACTGACGGAAAGTGCTGGGCCTGCCCACAGACATGGTGTGCTATGTACACAGGCTGGGGCAAGCCTTCTGCAGAGGGTCATGTACCACTGGGATCCCAAGTATGGCTAGACCCACCCAAAAGGCCAAAATAGCTGTCAGCTCACTACAGTTGCTGTGCCCTTTGTTTTTGTTTCTGGAAGAAGGATAAAGGTTGTACCATCGTGTTACTTGCCACCACAAATAAACATGAATTATTCTTGAAAGACAGGATTCTCTCTGGTCCTTACATTCATTGTTTTCCTCAAATGTTTCTCATGGTTACATTTTCCCCTTTTGTACAGATATTATTCTTGGGACCTTGCCATTTCTTCAAGGGTGAGGAAGGGACAAAGGGAGAAAGATATGGGGTGTTGAAGATGAAAACAGAATGCAGGGTTTTCCTTAGATCTTACAAAGACCAAACTCCTGGCCCTCTGCTCTAGCCCCGTGGGAAGTACAGCAGTCTGGAGGCACTCGTATCCCCAGTCTCTCTCCCTTTCTCACGTCTATCTCCTGCCTTGAAATCAGGGAGAAATTAAGATTAATCTAGAGAAATGAGGATCTGGATAGCTCAAGGGAGAGTCTTAATAAGCTAAATTACTCAAGTATCAACTGCCCAGGGCCTGAACTCTGGCTGGAACTCACTGCAGGGTCAGCACTAAGGGTAATGAAGCTTTTGTGTCTGTGCTGGGTATTGAACCCAGAACCTCATGTGTGCTGCTCGTCCACTGCACTGCACCCTTAGTGCACAACAGAGCTCTTTATGGACCCCACTGCCTGCTGCATCCATCCCAGCAAGGCTACAAAGCGGAGAAAGGGAGCCGTAGCTTAAGCTCCTAACAAATGTGTGATCTCTCTCAGAAAATCCACCTCCAGATCAACATTTTTCATTCCCAAGTCATCATTCCACCGAGAAGAAAACACAGCCCTCGAGCTCAGGACAGTTGTTCCGTTTTCACTTGGGTCAGACTCCTTGTCCTAACTCCCAAGCAACGGAAGGAACCAACCTTAGTGTTCGCAGCAATATGAGACAGCTGAGTGTGGTATGCGACAATCCCGGTGCCTGACCATATTGTCCCTATGCCTGGAGAATCTCAGGACTTAACAGGAAGAGGAGGGGAGCAAGATCCATCTTTGTCTGCCTAAGTCTGTACTCGGGCACCCTAATGGTATTGAAACTCGAACAGAAAAGTAATGGGCTCTTACGTTACATGATGGGGCCTTTGAGTACTTTCTCTCTGGCTCAATTGCAAAACCTGGGAGAGAGAGGCAGAGGCAGAGGCAGAGGCAGAGGCAGAGGCAGAGGCAGAGAGAGAGAGAGAGAGAGAGAGAGAGAGAGAGAGAGAGAGAGAGAGAGAGAGAGAGAGAGAGAGAGAGCGCTCTAGGTGACACTGGTACAATGACAGATACACAGGACTTCTGTGCAGTTTGTTCCATGGGCTTGAACTTCATTACAGACAGGCCTAGCTTTAAGAAAACCCAGTCCCACCATGAGGATTGATTCAGGAAAGAAACAATGGGGCAGTTGTCCATACTACAAAAGGATTCTCCACTTTACAAAATGACTTGCAGGGGTTATTTCTTTAAAAGATGAAGAAGGATTTGCTTTACAAAAGTTTTCATGTACAGCTTTTCGAGGGGCACTCACAGTGCATGAAACCAACTTGCCATGCACACAAATGGGGCCTGCAATTGTGTGACAGGAGCGCATTGAAAGTTGGGCTGAGCAAATTTGCATGCTCAGGTCTCAAGCCAGGGCCTCACCTCTGACTGGACTCCATGCCCTAGCAGCATGGCCCAGAATTTCCACCAACAACCGATTAGGCAGAATCCCAAATGGAGTATTTATGGGACATTTTGTACTCTATTTGGAAGCCCAAACCCTCAGCCAACAGACATCTTGCAACAGGAAGCTTCCCAAGGAAAGCCCATGGGCTGTACAACCCAAGCACCAACATGCAAAGCATCAGCACGCTGTCATTGTGACGTGCAGGAGATGAACCCCAATGCCCCAAACACTCTTGCTTTACCCTAATGTCGCTCTCCCTTTCTGTGCCTGTACACAGCCCAACAGAGCATGCTCCAGGCTGCTGACCAATCCTCACAGCTGCAGGATAGGAAGGCAAGTCTCAGTGGGGAGAAAGCAGAGCTCTGATGCCCCAGAGCAAGAAGGGCTGTTGGGTTTTTCTGGCCCAGCTAGTTGAGATCAGGCTGTCTGTTCACTGGTCAACTTTTCCAACCAGGCCCTGAAGAAGGCACCTCGAGGCTTGACTCTCCGGAGCAGCTGGCAAGCTGGATGGATCAACACGGACCTGGGTGAAGATGGGGCTCAAGAAGTGGGCAGCTCTTGGGTACCTATATATTTGAACAGAAGCTGCCACAAAAGCCACCCCAGCCAGCTCGGGATGGGCTAAAGGCAAGGCAGAGGCTGCTGGATGCCTCCGGTAATGGGTAACAACCCCGTATCTCGTCCAAAACAAGGCTCACAAACTCTAGACCAAAAAACAGTGACACTTGAGCCTCTAACTGGGAAGTCCTGGGGATTGGAAAAGGGAGAAGACTGTGCCATCTTCAGATAAAGTACCTACTACTTCACTTCATTTTCCTCTTGTTTCCAGGCAGGAAACAGAAACACCAGCTCAGGGTCAGTTGGGACTTCCCAAAGTTCAGACTATAAGGGAAGTTCATCAAGTACAATGCCTGCTTCTCATCCCACCTGCCCTAAAGCCCAGCAATGCAGGGGCCTAACGGGCCCTGCCTGCTGGCCCTGGGCAGCCCCAGACGCATCACCGGGGGCCAGCCCCATCAGTGGCAGGCAGCAGGGCAGGGTGGAGGCTGCGGGCAGTGTGCTTAGGTGTTGGCTCCTCTGTATAACTGTCCGGGCTGGCTGCTCCATCCAGAGAGCTCCCACAGCTGGAGTTGGGGGAAAGCACATCCTGGAGAAGGTCTTCAGGGGGCATGCCACCCCCTGCCCCACCCCCACCAGCTCCCACCACAGGGTCCTTGCCCGGCTTGGCACGCTGAGTGCCTTCCTCCTCCTGGTCATTGAGCAGCTTGGCCAGGAAATTTATGTACTTCATGGCAAGGCGCAGGATCTCATTCTTGCTTAGCTTCTTGTCTGGTGGGTGGGTGGGGATGAGCTTTCGGAGCTCAGCAAATGCTCCATTCACATTCTGCTGCCGCCATCGCTCCCGGCTGTTGGTGAAGATGCGCCGCACTACTTTGGTGTGAGGGCCTGAAGATGGAAGGACGTGGTTAAAAGCAGGCAGAGACCTTCAAAGGGCTCCTCTACCAAGAAGCTATTCCTAGGAGTCCAGCTGACACACGATCTCTGAGATCTACATCCCTCCAGCCCTAGCTAACTAGCCTCATAGCCCCTTCCTCCCTACCACCTTCCACAAACAATGTGTGTCTGTCTGTACTGGGTGCTTCCTATGGGCTCTGCAGCATTTAATATTTATTTTCTGTTTTATTTTAATTTTTTTTGAGACAGGGTCTCATTATGCAATCCTTGCTGTTCTGGAACTCGTTCTGTAGACCAGGCTAGCCTCAAACTTACAGAGATTCATCTGCCTCTTTATCCCACATGCTGGAAACAAAGGCATATTCTGCATGTCCAGCTAGACGAGGGCCATATTTCAGTCACTTAACTCAAGAAACCTTACACAAGCAGGGCGGTGGTGGCGCACGCCTTTAATCCCAGCACTCGGGAGGCAGAGGCAGGCGGATCTTTGTGAGTTTGAGACCAGCCAGGTCTACAAGAGCTAGTTCCAGGACAGGCTCCAAAACCACAGAGAAACCCTGTTTCAAAAAAAAAGAAAAGAAACCTTACACACACACACACACACACACACACACACACACACACACACAAAAATCACGACTGAAGCCAGACTATCTGGGTTCAATTCCTGACCAGAACTCACTGCCTCAACTTCCTCATCTGCACATTGCTGGTAATTTAGGTGATAGATGGTGTCCATGGCTGGTGCATCACACAAGTGAAGCTCACTAAGTGAGAGATAACTCTTTTTTTTTTAATATTTATTTATTTATTATGTATACAATATTCTTTCTGCGTGTATGCCTGAAGGCCAGAAGAGGGCACCAGACCTTATTACAGATGGTTGTGAGCCACCATGTGGTTGCTGAGAATTGAACTCAGGACCTTTGGAAGAGCAGGCAATGCTCTTAACTGCTGGGCCATCTCTCCAGCCCGAGAGATAACTCTTAATATCTACTATCTGTTCGCCAGGTTTTCGCTAACAACCAACACCATGGTAGGCAGTAAATAAGTGGGAATAAGACACGCAGGGCCTGTACCCTTGTAGCGTTTACATGATAATGCGGATGGGAGGTGAAGAATAAGGAACAAACAAAAACACAACAAAAGGCAGACTGGCAAGTAAAAGGTGTAAAGAAGCTACTGAATTTAGCTAAAGTAGCTAACAAAGCATTTATTTTAAAAACAAAACAAACTTGAGGCTGAAGCAAAGCCATCCAGATACAGGGAGGGAAGCAGAGTGGATCTCTGTGCAGAAGGAATGACACGTGCAAAGGCACCGAGGCAGAAACGTGGCGGGTGTAAGGCATAAGAGAAGAGGAGGCAGGGTCCATCGCTCATAAGTCCCTGCAGTAAGAAGGGCATACATTCAGTTCTAGGGTGACAGAAGCACCAAGTGCGGGCTTAGTATATGTCTCCTAAGTGGCCTGTCACAGTGGCAAAAAGAGGGAAGGAGGGGAGGATGCAGAGCAGAAGGGAAAGGAAAGACATCTAGGCCCCCAACTCCAGGAAAGGAACTGAAGACAAGCATGCACAACCCTGCCTGAGCTCAGCAAAGGCTTCTAAGGACGCCTCTGGACCCGGTAATCATTACCACACTGATGCTAAGACTGCCAGACAGCGGACACTAATGCACATGTGCGCAACACCCAAGTGTGCAGAGCACCGTGCCAAGTATTCAAGCATGACCTGGGAGTCTCAGAGCAGGGGAAACACAAGAGGTCAGTGTGGTGGCAGTCTTCCCTGCTACCACAAAGCCACAGGCCCTAGCAACCTTCAGGATGTTTGCTGTACAGAAGGGACAGCCCAGCCTGAGGATCCTACTTATCCTCTTTCAGTAACCACTAGGTCCAGGGCTCAGATTGGACACTTGGGGAAGTGGGGGGGGGGGAGAAAGGATATAGACATCTGAATTCACTGGTCACTTTATGGCTGAGGATGGAGGCAGCGCTCAGGCTAGGACTTACTTGACCAAGTAGATGCCTAATATTTGATGGTCCTTTTCTCTCATTAGCATGCGCCTGTACCTACCCACACTCTATGTTTTCCCCAGAAGTTTCCACAGCCCTTGCCTTGCCTGCAGTTCCCTGAAGCCTTTTAAGGGTCAAATACAGATTGGGAAAAACACCACAAACCTTCAGGGAAGACCTATACTGAACTGCCTCAGAAAAGCAATTTAGTGCCCCCAGACCTCTAGACCAAAGAGTGTTCTCCCAGTTGTGACAAAGGAGGACCAGTCCTTTATATCACGGCTAATGCTCATAAGCTGGTGCAAGCTCCTAGGTGGGCAGGGGGCATTATAATCGTTGTCACAGTTAGCGCCAAACAGACTCTAGAGGGTAAGGAAGAATCCAGAACACATTCCAAAGTTTAAGGCCAATGCTATCATTATGGTCCAGGCCTCAACCGAGACTCAATTTCTTCATCTGTGAAATTGAAGCAAAGTTAAATGCATGGATCTGTGTTGAGAATTACACAAAGACCAAGCATTCAAAAACAAAGTTTGATAGATGCAATAGGTGTCCAACACATGGCAGTAATGAGAGCTGTCACCACCTCACTTCATAGCTTTAGGGTGACAGAGGACTACTAGCAATGAGTTGATGCTGGGAGGCAGGCTGGGGATGAGACACACGGAACTCCTATGTTGAGGAGATCCCAGTGCTGGACACAACTTCACTGTCTCCTGGTAGCTTTTCTGACAGGCAGAGAAGGAGGAGTCAGGAGCACCTACGTGGCATCAGAACCTGTAAGGTTCTCTCTCATCCAGAAGCACCTGTCAGTCACCTTTCCTCTTTGTATGTCTGTATCCTGGGCTATCCTGGGTTCTGGTGTCTTCTGTATTGTCAGACTCGAGCCTTTTCCTTTCTAGAAGCTCAAGTTCTACCACACACACCTTCTACAGGCTCCCGGCCTCCATGCCAGCTTTTCTCCAGCCTCAGCACACTTCCTACAGGGGCCCGAGACAGACAGCAGCACTCTCGCCCCACCATTGTCCTGAGTCTCTCAGTCCGCTTTCATGCCCTGGTAATATCAGGCCAACACTGAGAGGAGTGGGTGGAGCTCCAAATCTCCCTTCACCCAGGACAAAGAGGATTCAGAGTTCCCAACGGGCTGAGTCCCCCTGGTTATATATATTCCATGGCACCATAAGCCACTCTTGGTCTCAGCCCAGAATGTGGAAGAGAGACAAAGTGATCCCGCAACAGACAGACCTAGGAAGAAAATCTTAAAAGGAACAACTCCAGCCGGAGACTCCAAAGTGGATTTGAGATGCAGTTCAGGGACTTCCTGCGAGTTAAGGAATGGGAGTTGGGGACATGAAGGGTTTCTACCCTCCCTGGATCCTTGTCAAAGTGTAGGGATCAAGCCTAGAATGGGAACTACATGTGGCTGACTCTACTGATCTGGTTTAAGTGCCAGTCCTAACTCAGGTTTCGGCTTCTGGCGGTTTGGATGGGCTTCTCGCCTCTGTGAGATGTCTGTATTGTCCCCATGCTCCCCATTGCAGATGGTTCCAAGCAGAGCAAGGGATAAGCGTAGACTCACCATCAGTAATCTCCATCTCATATGGGGAGGGCCTCCTCTTCACCCGGTTGTTGTTGGTAAACATGGGGAAGGCATCCGGTTCCCCGAAGAACCCACTGCAGAAAGAACAGGTGGATAACCATGCGATTGAAGACAAAAAGGCCCCAACCAACAATCACATAATCCCGGCAAACACCTTTGCTCAGGCAGACACAGGTAGAGTGATGATAGGCAACTCCAACACCACACAGCTCTCACTGGCAGTGTCTCTTGCAACCAACCTCACTCCACCACCGCTCCCCATCCCTCCTGGATGGAGCACAGACTGAAAACACTGGCTCGCTAACTCGCCCACCATGGTGCTCCTCTGCAGCTTTGCCAAGCCTTCTCCTAGAATTCCTTCCTCTGTCTGCCTTTCATCTGCCCTCACCACAGCGGTCCAGCAAGGAAGCCAGCATTCTAGCACCAACTACACCCAGTGGCAGAAGGGCTAGGTGCGGATGACAGTGCTGCTCACCGCATCCTAGCAGAGGTTGAGAAGAGCTGCTCTCAGCAACAGCCCGAAGATCCTTCGCTGCAGCTTCCAGAAGGCGAAGACACCCTTTGCATCAAACCTCACCTCTGCTGCAGAGGGGCATTCAACACGTTGGCCTGGAACTCCTACTCAAGGAATCCCTCCTACCTAACACGGTTCTCAGCAGCCTCCACTGCTTCCCACACCCACCCACACGCCTGCACCCTCAAAGGAGCAGGCGGGCATCCCGGGTTTTGCCACAACAGTCCGCTCCCAGAAGTCCCGATCAGTCCTGTTTGCCAATTGGTCTCACTGAAGCCCCTTTCCCACTAGTGCCAAGATTGGGGGACTCTATCCACTACGCTGGGAGTCTTTAACTACCTCCCTTCTCCCAGAGCTCCGCCTGGACCCGCAACGCAGCAGGGCACCAGACAGCTCACCTGCCAAGCGAGGCCAGCGGCTGGCTGAGGCTGTAGAGCAGCGCTCGGCCAGGGCCGGCGGGGGCTGCCAGCGCGGGAGGGCTCAGTTGCACCATGCGGCCGTCTCCAGGCAGCTCTGCGGGGGCTGAGGCGGGTGCGGGCGCCGGGGCGGGTCCAGGAGGTCTGCACAGCTCGGTGGTGGGCACTCGATGGCGAGCTTCGGCTACTACCGCGTCGCGGCTCTTTAAGTCCCTCACGGCCCCGCCCCCACTGGCAGGGCCGCCCCCCGCGCTGCTGCGTGCGCCTAGCTCGATGACCGGGGGCTCCGCCGGGGCTGCGCGGCTCGTCTCCTTGGCGACGCCGTTGAGCAGGACGAGGTGCGGGGGGGCCATGCGGGCCTCGGCCGCGTCCTGTCCCTCTAACTGCGGGTCACTGCGTGCCGCCTCGCTCGGCGGCCGCTCTGTCATCCTGTAACCGAGTAAGGGGAAAAGAGGAGATCACGCACTGAGACGTGAAAGACAGAAAACTCAGCGCCACGTGGACACACCCCCCCACCCTGGTAGCGTGAAGGGCCCGCGGGCCTGGAACTGGAGAGAGATGGTGGTGTCTCTAGATTGGGAGACGAGGTTTGGGAGAGCCGGGGAGGCACAGGGTCCAAGGGTAGGAAGAGAACTGGAGAAAGATGGCAGAAACATTGGGAAAAAAGGAATGCAGCCAGCGAAACAAAATCGAAGGGAAAAGGAGGAAGGAAATGTACGGAGAAGAGAAAGAAAGATCACCCAGTCCCTCCTTCTTAGGCCACAGGGGAAGGGGAGGGAACAAATCCCCCGAGCGGGCAAGCGAGCGTATCCTTCCCGCCCCCCTTTTGGTTTTGGCGGGGAATCTTTCCGGGTCCGAGCAAGGTGCTTTAGGGACCTCTCCCAATCTACTGCCACACACATACACCACACGTAATACACCCAGAAGCATTATGGTGGTGAAGTAGGGTGTGGAGGCTACAAGAACTGGGCTCTGCTCAGCTACAGATGTCAGAAGTATTCCAGAAAAGCCAGCGACCTTCCCCCAGTATTCTCCCTGGCAAGAGGGAGGTTGCCTACGCTAAGCAAATCCATGCTGTATTCTGCAAGCTGCTACCCTTCCACGAGAAAAGAAGTCAAGGAACGCAGCTGATCCTGGATTCTGGCCCCATCCTCCTGCATGCTCCACCCCATATACTCAACTGGACTCCAAGAGAGGGTAGGTCTGGAAGGGAAACCTGACTGAGACACACAGGAAAGTACTCCTGAAGCCGGCAGGATCTGGGCTCCTCTCTTGATGAAAAAGACAATATCAAGAAGGCCCTTGAATTCTTCTAATGAAGCCCCACATACACACAATAGGGTGTTCTCCACAACATGGAATTCAGTTCTCACTGTACAGCATTGCCTTCCTGTATAAACCCCGGGGCCCAGAAACTTCCCAAGTTCTAACCATACCTCTGAGGTGAGCACAGCCACTCATTCCCCAACAGTGTGAGGGCTCTTCTGTTACCTAGCTTCAGCAACAGGCCAGATACAAAATCTGTAAGACTCAGGATCAAAGTTGGAGGGTACTTGTGAACTGCTTTCACTTTAAAAATAAAAATGCTATGAACTCATCAGATGTGGTGGCACATGCCTATAGCCCCAGCAATGAGAAGCATGCTAAAGAATCCTGACTTTGAGGTTAGCCTAGGCTACACATGATCCTATCTCCTCAATGTGTACATTTATGGATGTATGTGCATATATACATACACAGACACCACACACATATTACCACCTTGGCAGGCTTTATAAATAGTTCCAACTAAGATTTCTGCTCCCAGAATTAGATAATTGGGCTATTTTATTTCGTTTTGATTTTTGTTGCATTTACATATGTGTTAGAGGGTGCACATGCCACAGCCACTAATGTGGAGCCCAGAGGACAATTTTCAGGAGCATGTTCTCTCTTTTCACCTAGTGGGTCCTAGGGATCACAAGTTGTTAGACTTGACAGCAACACCCTAACCCACTGAGTCATCTTACTGGCCCAAACTGGGTGTTTTAAGAGAAAATAATACAAAAATGTCCAAGTCTGTTCCAAACAAGAATCCATCTAATTGCTGGTTGCAGACATGAAGCTCCTATTTGACCATTGCAATGCTCTGGACCAGAGTTATCATGGAAACTGATCCCTCCTAATAAGGAAGGGAAACTGAATCTTCTTCAGCCTCCTCCAAAACTTAGGGAC
Organism: Microtus pennsylvanicus; assembly: GCF_037038515.1. Taxonomy (NCBI): domain Eukaryota; kingdom Metazoa; phylum Chordata; class Mammalia; order Rodentia; family Cricetidae; genus Microtus; species Microtus pennsylvanicus. The sequence goes on along the minus strand of NC_134591.1, from coordinate 48,576,432 downwards.
TGAATTCAGACTACACAAGCTGTTTTGGGTAGTTCAGTCTGGAAATAACAAAATTCCCCAAGACTGTTACACACAAAATCCCCCAGTATGGCCCTGTGATGCTTCATTGAAATTGACTTCACAATTATAGTGGAGACAAAAGGGCTATATACAGAGAATACCACAACCACCGGAAATGAACCAGAAGTATAGTAGCCACTCTGGCTTCCCTCCCTACTGGTGAAGTACACCAGAAATAAACCAGCCCCTGGTGAAATAGACAAGCCAGGGGTGCTGGTCCCCTACCTCACTGCCACCACCATCTGTGTGCTTTCAGTGACCAAAGCTTTAGTCCCAGCTTCTAATGAAAATTATTATGCTATGCACTGCACTGAGCCCAGTTTCCCTCCGACACGTTTACACTCCCTGATTAATTATGCTGCAATGACAGAAGCTGATTCCCAACGGTCAAAACGAACACATATTCCAGATGAGTTGACCCTGAGCTCCAATGCCTCACCAGATGATAAAAGTATCCCTACCTTCAAGGTTTCCAGTAGAATCCTCCTTGCTCAGCTCTTGGTTGGGCCTTAGGAAAACCTAGCTCACTAAGACCAGGATCACCCTCAGTAGCCATAGGGAGAGGTTACCACTGAATGGCTTTTATGCATTTGTTTTTATTAAGGGAGGATGGAAAGGAAGGCGGCTCAGGACGGGACCAGCGCTAGACTGGGGCAGTCCACCATTGCAGCTCTTTGTGCTTCAGAGACTCAGGCTGCATCTGGGCATCTTCACCTCCCAGTTGCCCCAGTACCAGCCGCAGGTGACAATACGTGCCTGAACAAGGGGAAGGAATAGCTCCTTCTAGGACCGGCATTGCATCCTCTCCAGCAACTTCTAATACCCCAAATCCTAGCTGGGGATTTTTTAGTTACTTTTTTTTTTTTTTAAAGAAATAGCCACTGCCTTAGACTTGGTTTCCCATCCCTCCATCCGCACTCATATGCGCAAGACACAGTAGAGAAACACAAAGCCTGCACCACAACCAAACATCCCAGTGAACAACGCACTACCTCACTACCTCTGCCACCACGGGAGTGGAGATGTGTTCCCCCACAGCTTGCTAGGCCTCAGGCCTTAGCCCGGATAGCCTTGGCCTTTTTCCGGCCTGAGCTCCAAGCACAGGCCGCGCCACCCGGATGTAGCGACAACAAAGTTACAGGCCTTATGAAATGTGCACGGAACCGGGACCATGGGAGCGGCCTGGAGGACATAATCCAACCAGCTGGTTTTATCCGAGGCCGGAAAAAGGAAAGAGCCCTGCTGGAGACCTGAGGCAGCTAGTGGTGGTCAGATCTCGGGTTCTCAGTCTAGGTTAGTTCCCTCCCTCCCCCGCCAATCTTCTCTCAATTCTGAGACTCTCCCAGTTCCCAACCCCGAACACAGTTTCCACAGACATTGCCCCCACCCCAAGACTCCGGCCCGCAACTCACCTGGGGCATATTTAGAGAGACCGGCCCTTCTGGTTAGGACCTCTACTCCTCCACTGGAGAGGGGTCGAGGTAGGAACCCGGATCTGTGTTTTCCCTCGGCTCTTGTTGAGAAGCCAACAGTTACTTAGCTAGAGGTGAGGTCCTGCGCGGTCTGCCGCGCCCAAAGCGAGTTTCCAGGAAAGATGGGGGTGGAGAAAAAGAGGGAGGGCGAGAGAGAAAATGGGGGGTCAATGGCTAGGAATTACCTCGTGTACCCCGCCAGCCCAAAGAATAGCAATCGTCTTTCCGCCTTCAACTTGCAGGTGTTTGGAGCCCCCCTCCCCCAAACACGTCCCGATTAAAAAAAAAAAAAAAAGAACCCTACACCTGACCAATCAGGAATAACTACTTAGTCCAACAACAACAGCCTCTCCAGGCAGGCTGCCCGAAACATTTTCTAACCCTCTAACGGATCTGTCTGATTCAGTGTGGCCGAATTTGTTTTCTAAGCATGGACTCGTCTATGCGGTTTGCTCGGCAAACTGAGCCCAGGCTCCTGCTGCCGACCCAGCGTGAAGGTGTAATTCCCTATATGACGCGGGGTTGTGGGGCGGGGGAGGACGTGATGGAAAAGACAAGACTCTTCAGGCCCTGGTCGCAGGGTCAGAACCTGAGAGTCCCCAGACATGACCCCCATCTACCAACCTTCTGTCCCGAAGGAAGGTAGAACCTGCTTCCAAATGCCCTATTTCCCCGTTAGGGTTGGAGGGGAGAGGATTGTATCTAGTCTAGTTGGGTCCCTTGTTTTCTTTCTACTGGCGGAGTGGGGGATATAAAGGAGGGTATTTCTACATCTGTTCCTCCGCTACCTTTATACAACAATTTTCGATATTTTTCGGGGTTTTAATTGGCAGAAGATGGGAGAAACGCTTATGTTTTGTATCGATAAACAAGGCAAAAAGGAAGAGGGTCAAACGAAAACCCGATGCCGCTTCCTAGTGAGGTAACTGGATTTGGTTTGCTTTTATGTCCGTTTCCTCCCTCCCGTAAATTCTTTTTTTTTTAAAATTGTTTTGCTTGAGTCGTCCACCAAATGGCACGTCGAAGTCTTGGGTTAATTGCGAAGGCTTTTTCTCCCTGTTGCGGCTTTGGCGGAAGTGCAGAACTATCTCTTCCCTGGGTATCAACTCGGTGGGTGCGGGTGAGAGGTTTTCTTTCTCCTTTCTAATCCAAAAGGAGGGGAGGGGAGAAGGGGGAGTCCACCCATTCCTGGTGTTACTTGAGGTTACTGTTTGCTTTATGGCTGAATCTCCGTTCTGAGCAGCTCTCCATTTTCTTTCCCCACCCCAAACCTGGCAACTTGGAAAACAGAGCTAGGGAGGGGCGACGGTGGGACTGCTTTGTTCACCATCCAAAGCAGCTGAAGGGACGAGCTCGTGAGCTTTTTGTTCTATTGTTTTCATTAAAAGGGGGTGTTAATAGTGATGGTGGTGATGACAAAGGTATTATCACAGTACAGAAGAAAACGCAATCATTTCTTCTCCAGCTAGGGTGGCACTGGCGCGGTCCTTCAAACGAAAGCAGACTCTGAGGGCAGCCACCCGCTCACCAGGGATCTGACCCTGCCAGAATGGGGCAGGGACTGTGGAAAATGTCCCCCGGGGTGATCCCGAGGACCCCCACCCCTAGCACCAGACCTGGAAAGTGAGTCAGTCCATTGTCCTTCCCGGCCTCTTCCCCAACCGCTGCGGACGCACCCGCGAAACTGACCAGAAATAGGCGAAACACGGGCTCTGCGGGCGGTAAGACGCTGGCCTCGGCGAGCGCAGTTCAGCTTCCAGCGTGGGAGACACCCCCCCTAACCAGCGGACCCCCCAACACCAAGGCACAGACGGCCTCCGGACAAAGCTGCCTCTCACTGGGCTCTGTCCGCCCACCCGAGCCAATACTGGCTCCCGAATACATCATAATTTGGAATAAAATGTGAAATCCCGCTCCCCGCCCCCATGCCGACGCCCCCACCAGCGCCACGATCTCTTGCTCGCCCTACCCCCACTCCCTCCCCCAGCGATTTGCAAACGCACCTCTAAAGGACACAGGCACAGGACTCTCGGTGGACAGGACCACACATGGTCCAGCCCCAGAGGAGGGAAGCAGAGGAGCACAAGCCTGCTCTGTCCCACAAGCCGGAGCAGGCAGACCCGCACACTGTCCAACATGACACAGCGACATCAGTCACACGCAATCGCACACAGTCACACAACCTAATAGGGTGGGGATCACACCCGCGGCGGCACAACGAAGCCAGCCGAACACTTTGTCCAAGGCCACACACCGCGACACAAGGACCGACCTTGTTGAGGAAAGAAAAGGGGTAATTTACATACAACGAATAAAACGCAGAAGGGCCAAGGAGGGTCGGAATCCCCACACTTAAATAGTGAGGACTTCACACCACCCGCACACGACCTATCGCCAAAAGTCCACGCGGGGAGCAGCCACCGCGGCCCGCCCGCTCACGCACGCACTCTCAACCCGGCCGCCCGCACACACAGCCCAGAAGCAATGGAAGCCGCCAGAGCCTGGCTCTTTTCTGTCTATTGCGCAAAGGGAAAGGGGGAAGGAAGGAAGAGAGTCTCCCCGGCGGGAGGGGCGGCGTGGAAAGTGCCCCCCCCCCCCCCCGGCCCCGCGGGAAGAGCCTGGGGAGAGGGAGCCCAGGCTTCAGTGCGCACGGGGAAGGAGTGTAAAAACGGACGGCAATTCCGCGGAAGGCGGCTGTCGCCTGCCCCCGGGAAGGCCGGGTTGCTCGGGTTTTTGCGCCCTGGGGTGCGCGCGTGGCCATGTTGGGCCGCCCCCGCCCGCGCCCAGCCGCGCGCTCTAATCCCGCTCCCGCCCGCGGCCTCGTTAGCACCGGCCGTGTGCGCCGCGGAGATAAGGCGCCGCCGCGGGCCCGCCAGCTCCGATAAGCGCCTCGGCCATTATGGGCCAAATGATTCATTTTAATTTGGCAATTTCTCCGGAGGCAGCGGGGACGGGTTGCGGCGCTGGACTGGCCCAGGAATGAGCAGCGGAGAGGGCTGAGCGTGCACGCTGGGACCTGACCGGTCCAGCCCCATTTTCCACCCCTGGCCTCTTGGGATTCCCGCTCCCCACAAACTCGGTTCTCCGCCTTCCAGATGCTCCTTCAGCGGCTTTGGCCACTGCTTTAGACTCTTAAGACCACCGTGACTCCCCAACCATCACCTCCAACCTTCGCTTCTTCATTCATTCGTTCTCCAGTGTCCTCGAAACCAAATACCTACGGTCTGTTTCTCTTATTACTATACCGCACCCCCAGCTCCTAGCTGATGGTCAGCGTGGCCCCTGACCACTCTAAACTGGAGTTGCTTAAATCCAAGCTCTATGGGAGACAGAAAGAAATATCAATAAAGAGACAAAATGTCCCTTTGGCTTGGTTTCAGGATGAAAGCAGAACCCACGAAGTCCCCCTCCCATCCCCCTCCGCGCCGCCCTGTTGCTTAACACAATCTTTAATCTTGGTACTGAAGCAGAGTATCTCTACAGATACTATTTAGTTTTCATTTAACATGCCTAAGGACAGGAGAGACATCGGAGGTTGAGGACTTGCCCTTCCTGTGCTACGCCAAGAATTGGATTCCCGGCACTAGCACTACAAAAATAAAAATAAGTACATAAATTAGTGAACTCTAAATTGGCTCTTTTCTTTGTCTTTTGGTTTTTGTTTCTCAAGACAGGGTTTCTCTATATAGCCCTAGCTGTCCTATAACTCACTCTGTAGGCCAGGCTGTGTCTTTCAACACAGAGATCTGCTTGTCTTTTTCTTTAGAGTGCTGGGGTTAAGGGCATGCGCCACCAGGACCCAACTTTTATTTTTTTTTAATTAGCATACAATTACATATCATTTTGGCATCTTCGAACAGAACAAAGTGTGCTTTAGTGATACTCCCTCCCCTTCAGCGAACTCACCCCCTAAATCGGACTTTTCTTACAGGTGAGAAAACGGACTAGGGGGAGCAGGTGGCAGGGCCATGCCAAAGTAACTCAAAGTTCAATTTCTAGTGAGTGGCAGAAGCCTGATTTGAAGGAAGGTTTGGCATTGAAGCCCGTAGGCTCAGATCGTTGTAGGAACTCAGTGGGCTGAGGAGTTCCTGGTTTCATCTTTTCATAAGGGTGGAAACTGGATTCTGTACAGGAGGCAAAGACTAAAGAATCAGAAGTTTTAGGTCATCCCCAAAAACTTATGGAATCCTGGGCCAGTTTGGGCTACATGAGATCCTATCTCAAAAATAAATAAATAAATAGATAGATAGATAGATAGATAGATAGATAGATAGATAGATAGATAGATAGATAAATAAATAAAGCAAGCAAGCAAGCAAGCAGAGACTAATGTTGGTTGTGGAGGTGCACACCTTTAACCCCAGCAATTGGGCGGCAGAGGCAGGTGGGTGTCTATGAGTTGGAGGACTGACTGGTTTACATATAGAGCTCCAGATCAGCCACATTTATAGGAAGACCCTGCCTTGAGGAGGCGAAACAAAGGAAAACAAGTTGTAAGAGCCACTTAGGCAGGAGCAAAGTGAACAGTATCTTCTGATGGTAAAAGGACCACTGCACTGATGAACTCACAGCTGTGGCTGCCTGTACAAGATCAAGTCAGATTCTAGTACGGAGAGGGGAGGGGCTCAGGAAGTCCCACCCCTAACTGAAGAGCTATTGACAATTGATGACTTCTGGAGAACTCATTTTTTAAGGGTTTGACCCCTGTACATAGACTATCCTCTAGTGGATGGCCCCACATGCATGAGTTAATGACCGTCATAAGTTGGTCTCTGAATTTTTTTAAAAAAAATACGTGTATGAGTATTTTGCCTGTATGAATGTCTCTCTGTACTGTGTCCAGAGACTGGAAGAGGCTTCCCTGGAATAGAAGTTAAAAGTATTTGTAAGTCAACCTGTAGACACTGGGAATCAAATCCAAGTCTCTAGAAGAGCAGCCAGTGAAAAAAGAGCACTGGGATGTGAGGAGATAGGGAAGTAGTGGGGGGCGAATATGCCCAACATATATTTTATGAAATTCTCAAAGAATAAAAGACGCACACCTTTAATCCCAGCACTCACAGAGGCAGGCGAATCTCTGAGTTCCAGGCCAACCTAGTCTACATATGGCATTTCAAGGCAGCCAAAATTACATAGATGGACCCTATCTCAAACAGACCTAAATAAAGCCAGGCAGTGATGGTACAGGACTTTAATCCCAGCACTCGGAAGGCAGAGGCAGTCAGGTCTCTGTAGACCAGTTTAGTCTACACAGAGAGTTCCAGGATCCAAATTACACAGAGAAATCCTATCTGTGGGGAGGGGGAAGTTTAACTAAATAAATAATAAAAATACATTTTTAAATTACAAAGCCATATACATATATCATGATAAAATAATTTCAAAAGCGGGTGGCTGGGAGCTAATGTAACATCATTTTCACTTGTCTGGTTGTCATACAGAAATTAAGGGCATTAAAGGAAATTAAAGGGCAGAGACATGTGACTTGGCCAAACTTATAGCTAGTGAAAAGCCAACATCTAAACTCTGTTGGCCAATTCCCAATCCATAGCCTGACTCAGCACAGCAGACTGCAGACTGCATTGACCTTCCAGTAGCTTTCAATGTAAAAGCCCCTAGTCTGGCCACAGACTGAGATTCAGTCAAGGGCTGCTCCCCACCCCCACCCCATCTGAGTTCTGTCCCTCCCAGATTTCAGGACCCATACATGAAATGGAGTGTAGCTCAGTACACCTGTCCGTGCTTTCTGTCCCTATGTCTTCTGATGAGAGTTCGTCTGCTGTGTGTGTACAGGCAACTTCCATGGAGTCCCCTAGAAATCTCTCCTGTCCTGAGAAAAATATCGGTTCCTTCCCCACCCCTCCCCACAAAGCCCTTGCCTGTGCTTGACTGCTGGGTTTAGAAAGTGAACAGGTACGACTATGAGATTGAACCCATTCTGCCTGGGCTGTAGGAGGAGTCACTTAACATCTCCTAACCCAATGGTTCTCAACCTGTGCATCAAGGATCTTTTCACATCGGGTCATCTAAGACCATAGGGGAACACAGATATTTACATTATAATTCATAAAGTTGCAAAATTACAGTTATGAAGTAACAACGAAAATGATTTTGTGGTTGGAGTCACTTCAACACTAACTGTATTAAAGGTAGCAGCAGCATTAGGAAGGCTGAGAACCACTGTCCTAACTCCTGTACAAAGAGGACATCTATTCCTGTACTGCCTGTGAGCTTAGATGGGCATGCTTCCAGAGAAAGCCAGTCTGGACCAGCACTGAAGCGGGAGAATTCACGTAAGAGATGGAAAACTGGTAGTATGGGTGGAGGAACCGAAGGTTTTGTTTTTACCGTTTAGTTTATTTACATAAGGGCTTGGAGTCCTATGTAAGATAGGATTTGCTTTTTTAGGAAACCTTTAGGTTGAAATGGCGGCAGGGGCTGGCGGGTGGGAGTGGGGGAATGAAGGCTGGGACCAGTACAGAGACAATGGAAGGGGATTAGAGTTTGTTTTAATCTTTCTTAGAGGAAGGAGGTGGAAGAGAGCGTGTGAGTTTTGTGCGAAATATTTAAGACAGAGTTTGGAAGAACTGGGGTGGAGAGTAAGGTCGAAGAATCCAGGCAACCTTGAGTTTCTGGATGTCTGGGGCAGTTACTTAAAGTGTGTGTATGGGGGGGGGGGTAAGGCCTAGGGACTTGGAAAGGTTATGTATTTTATCTTGAACTCGATGACCGATGACCACCGGATCCTTTTCCAGGGTGTGAAATGGCCTTCTCCAGTGCTTCCAAGGTCGGTTAAGGAGTATGGTTGGATGGAAGGTGCCGGTCTGCCCTTCCCCACTTCTATACAGGCCTCTTGCGTAGAGCTCAGCAGCCTTGCCCTTCCTGGGCCCAGGACCCCCGCCTGAGGCTGGGGGCTCGTGACGTGTACAGGCTCTGCGTTCCTTGTTTCCGACGGTGGAAAAAACGGAAACTGTGAGCTAAGCTGGGCGCCGCCCGAAATAGCATCTGGTGCCTGTCGGTCAGCGCTTTGTCCGAGCGCTCCTGAGCCAGTGACGCGGCGGCCAGGAAATGCCAGCCCTCCTCCACCCACCCCGAGCCCGGCCTCGGTCGGACAGGAAACTTCTGAGCGCCTCAGTGGGGGTGGCGCGGGTGTGGGGAGGTGAGGACCCAGGGAGTGAGTGAGACTGGAGTCTGGTCTGGGTAGGAAAGAACGTAGGGACAGAACTCTGCACTTCTAGGTCCTAGGTTGTCTGCACTCCAGAACGCAGGGTTAGCAGTGGTTTCCAGCCATTATAGCGAGAATGTATGCACAACCACCAACTCTCTGTAGCAGTTGCTGATGGTCACCAAGACAGCGCCCAGGCTAGTGACACATCAAGACAGTAGATGTACCTATTCTACACGGCTCCACCTGTCATCTGACTGTGCACAATGGCCCTGCCCTGCTGCTGGGGTGATGCCGCTTTGGAGGTGAGAAAAGAGGCTCACCCTTGGTCACTTAGCTGGTTTGTTCCTAGGACAGCATGGTCTGTTGTCCCCTCCACTCTTGCTGGCTATCTGACATTTCATCCGGTGTGAGAACTACTTTAAAATCCTCAGCTGAGCACTCTGTATGACTGTAATATGTCTGAATTTAAATTCTTTGTGAATTTAGAAGCCATAATTTTCATAAAAAAAACAAAATTACACAAGAGGAAAAGAAAGCAACAAGGAGCTACCATGACACAACCATTAAAACGGCTAAAGGATGAAAGTCTGAAAACGCCAAATGTTGACAGGGATGGAGGCCAACTGGTTTTTTTTTTAATTCTGTACTCTTTTTTTGAGATTTTTTTTATGTGCATTAGTATCTCACCTTTATGTATGTCAGAAACCCTGAAATGGAGTTACAGCTGTGAGCTGCCATGTGGGTGCTGGGAATTGAACCTGGGTCCTCTGGAAGAGCAGCCAGTGCTCTTAACTGCTGAGCCATCTCTTCAGTCCCTCAACTGGGATTCTTGTACACTGAGGGAGTGGAAGACTTACTCAGCCATCTTGGAGAAGACTTTGGTAGCTCCCTATAGATGTCTGCTTACTACATACATACTTACGGAGAGAAGTAAAACCATATCCCCATGAACATGTGCACACGAAGCCTTATTCACAGTAGCAATAAAAATAAATAAATAAATAAGCTGGGAGTAATGGCATACAGTTTAATTCCAGTGCTTGGGAGGTAGAAGCAGGTGGATCTCTGTGAGTTCAAGGCTAGCCTGGCCTATACTGTGAGTTTCAGGACAGTCAGAGCTACATAGTGAGACTCTGTCTCAAAAAAAAAAAAGTAGAAATAATTCAAAAGTGTATCAACAGGGGGGTACATAAATTGGCATAGGCATGAAACTAAATACTGCTGAGCAATAAAATAACTTCAGATATATGTAAAAACATAGAAACCCCCCTCCCCATGCATGCTCAGTGAAAGAGGTCAGACAGTGTCTATAGTATCTGGCTACATGTACATAAAACTCTAGAAAAAGCAAAATGAATCCACAGTGGCAAAGTTCAGAAGGGTAAGGAGCAATAGTGGAGGGGGTACAGCTCCAGAGACACAAAGGAACATTCTGTAACAGACATATTCTACATGTTGATTATAGTCTATGATGACTATAGAAGTGTATGTGTTTGTCAATCAATTCTCGATCAATTGAATACTGAAATGGTACATCTTATTGCACTTAAAGCATGTCTTAACACAGCTGTTTACAAACATTCTTTGTGCCCTTCTTCAAGTTTACCTAGTCTAGAAAAACTTCCCTGTCAACCTGTCTTGTCTGTATTGTCTCCTCCTCTCCCTCTCCCTGGTGAACTTGTCAAGGAGCCTTCCATCCAGCGTTACTTGTGTTGCTCAGCCCTAGGGCCCAAGGACAAGAGGAAAGCTCTGGAGATAAGAGAGAACCCAAAGCGATGGTGTTTGGAAGAGTGATGTGCACATCTGTAGGAAGCAGCGCACTGCTTCCTCTGACCTCCAGTCTTCCATTGCAGCAAGGATGCAGTGGGGACCCCAGGGTCCATTCCTTTCATCTGTTATCTTGTTCACTCTGCTTTTCATTTCTCCAGGCTCTATCTTAGGCTCGGACAAACCCTGAATCTGCTCCTCTTTCCTGTATAAAGCCCTTGTCTCTGCGTCTGTCTTTAATCTGTCATGTCTGCTTCCTTCCTCTGTAGCCTCTGCTTGGGTTCTCAGTGAGAGCTCCCGTTTCCGCAGAGGCACCTGTGAAAGCAAGCTTCCAAATCTCTTCACACTCCTCACTGACTGAGACAGTCATCCGCTGGATGGGGTGGGGAAGGAGAGGAAATGAAAAAGGTGTGTAGGAGGAAAGGTAGGGTTTTTTAAAGCGTTGTTAAGGAGACCCATAGGCGTCAGGCAGACTGGACTCTGCCAGGCAACTTCGGATCACCAGAAGCCATGGCAGAAGACATCTATCTCCTCTACATAGTCCCGGGTACCTGGCTCTGAACCCAGACCCCATGACATGACCTTCTAGCATAGGTAAGGGTGAATAACTGATCATCAGGGCACCCTGAACTAGAGACTCTCCTCAAACACTCTGTGCCTCAGTTTCTTCATCTCTAAAAACATCACTGTTCACAGGGTTGTTGAAAAGACTGATTGATATAGCTGTGTAAAAAGCACCATGTCTAGGCATTTAAGGAACAGATAGGTGTTGTTGCTGCTGTTTTTAATGAGCCTGACTCTATCCAGACCCTGTATTTGGGTGTAGAGACACTTTGATGGAGGAAACAGAAGCAGAGGCAAAGCATCACCATGCAACCTGATATGTGTCCTGCTAGAGAGGGGCGTTAAAAAGCACTGAGAATCCAGGAGAGGCTGCGTACCAGACAGGCTTTTACCCTGGGGTCCTTAGCTTTGGACTGTAATGGGGCCAGAGTAGGAAAGATGAGGAGCAAGTGGAAAAACACAGCCTAGGAATTGGAAGGCACATTGGAGGATGGAAGAATCTTGGTGAGGCTGTGGCTCAAGTTGTATGAAGTGGATTTGTGAGGATGGTGGGCCTGGATGAAGCAGACAAAGCCAGCTTTGATCATTCTTGTGTTCCATTTACTACAAGCCTAGTTTTTGCCAGACAATGTCCTGGTGCCTGCATATCAAGGATGAAAGCTCCCCTTTCTTGGGTAACAGGCTATGTAGGAAAGTAAGTCCTTGGTTGGGGCTGGGAAATAACTTAGTTGGTGGAGTGCTTGGCATGCTGAATCCCTGGGTTTGATCCCCAGCAACCCATAAACTAAGAATGATAGAACACCCTCTGATGCTAAAGACCAGGGAGGTGAAGGTAAGAAGTTCAGCAGCTCAAGCTCACCCTTAGCTGAGTGAGTTTCAGGTCAGCCTTTGCTTTAGACCGAGTCTAAATGAAAAAAGAAATTCCAGCTTCCTTCCAATCTTGACATCAGTGGTGGCAGAGGACAACCTCTGCTCCTGCCTTGGAATGGTCTCCTTATTCTCACTCGTTCTCTTCTGTCTGTTGGTTCATTTTGAGCAGTAGTGTGGGCTCTGTGCTGACCACCAGGGGCATGAGAGGACTGAGTCCATCTGGGCTGTTCTCAGGGACCCATTATGGTTTCTGCCTACTACAGGCTTAAGGGAATTTGTGATGTATAAGTGGGCATTTTGCTTCTCCTAGACTACCCATCATTATCTTGTTTCCCCAGGCCTTGAGGAAATCAGCCTTACCAAATATGGGATGGGGCAGGAAGAGGATGGTAAGCACCAAGCAAATTTTCTAGGACAGAGGAGAAGCAGAAGCAGCAGCAGCAGCAGCAGCAGCAGCAAGGTTGGCCTGAACTCCCTGCAGAGCAGAAATCCCTAGGTCCCTTGATTATTCCCAGCATGGTGCTAGGCACAAAGACCCTCCAAAGATAAGATTGTGCCCATGGCTTGTCTTTATATAGCATATCACAGACTTCATTGAAGAAATCAATGAAGGATGGAGCCAGAGAGAGAAGAAATAAAGAAGGTAAACACCCAGCAGGAACCTGGGCTTCACTTGGAGGAAGTAGAACTGTCTAGCTTTCTTGGCTCTAAAACCAGCCACAGAGCTGTCTAAAAGGGCACGCTGTTTGGCCTGGAAAGACAGAGAAACGGACCTCAGATTGTGGTCACACTAGCCTTGAATGGTGCCCCCACCTGTTGCAGCCGGGAAATGCACGTTTCCGTGGAGTGGCATAGACGCTTACTCCACAAGTCAGTCTTGTGCTGATGGAGGTCCGGGTGGGAAATCTGAAGTCACTCATCAGCAGTGACTCATCTGTGGCCTACTCCCAACCTCAGCTAAGTCCTGATGCCACTTTATCAAGGTAGGGCATGAGCTTTAGGGAACCTAAGTTAATGCCTGCCTCATCCCTCTACCCTACCTGTGGTTCTTCACTGGACAAGGGGGTTATACACCAGAGTACTCATAGCCATGAGTACACACATGCAAGATGGCGTCAGAGGACAAGAGGATCAGAGAAAGAGCGATGGAGTTTCAACAAAGGAGGGAAAGACAGTACTCCCGCGTGAGGCCTCCAGCTTTCCTGTAGGATGGAGAGGATGCAAGGGGAGTACATAAGCTGGGTTTTGAAGTGTTCTCCAAAAGTGATTTGGAAGCGACGGCAGAGATAGAAATCTGGAACTGTGTGTACTGCCTTTATTCCTTTTCCGGAATGTCGGGCTTCAGTTGAGGGCATGGGTTGGACTGCTTGATTGCTAACTTGCTCAGACCCTGAGACAGATGAAGACATGCTGTGGAGGCTGCGGCTCTGAGTTCATCTCAGTTGGTGCACCCTGCACTGTGATCCAGACCAAGTCCCTGCTGTCCTCTGGCTGTGTCCTCAGGTGTACACAATGGAGAGCAAGTGACTTTTTAGGACCCCACAACCATGACTCCCACGAATGCCTGATGTCATCCTTCCCGTTGTTTTTGATAAATACCTTGTCCTGGCCCCAGACCTCCCATGAAGAGGCAGGACACAGCTCTCCCCAAATCCATCCTTTTCCTGGAGTTCAGCCTCTGGCCAGGAAATGGAAAAGCAGGATTTCCTCTGAGGATGCTCTCCTCTGACCCAGACGGCTCCGGTTACGGGAGATGGGGGTGTAGGGGCATCACCCAGGCACCTTTTAGTGGGGCTTTCTTTTACTTGGAAATGTGTGAGATGTGGAGCCAACATGGTGGCCTTCTTTCAGTCAGCATGCCTCCACAACTTCTTTGTTGGGAAAAGTAACACTGTGTGTGTGTGTGTGTGTGACGTATATTAAACATTATTTTAAAAATGAGGGAAATCTTTCCTTATCTACACCTGGGGAAACCCTCTAGGATCTTTCAGGGTGAGACTTGACACCACTTGCTCTCATAGAGAAAGCCCTTCCTCCCTCTGGACCTTCTTGGCTCTGCTCATGGATTTTTTTTTTTGTTTTCTTTGAGACAGGGTCTAAAAAGTAGCCCTGGTTGTCCCAGAATTTGCTATGTAGACCTGCTGGTCTGAAGCCCAGAGATCTACCTGCCTCTGCCTGCCAGGTGCTGGGATTCAAGGTGTGCACTACCATATCTGGCTCGTGTCTTTTTTTTTGTACCAACATTTCATGCACAGTATGTCACTTAGGGCTACCCTGTCGCCTACAAAATCAGGGAACTAAAACCTCTAAGTTTCCTACCTAGTTTTGAGTTTGGGGCACAGGAACAAGAACCCAGTGGTTGCTGACTCCCAGTGCAGCCATTCCTACTGTTGGCTCCCCGCCCTAAGTCCCCTCCTCCAAAGCGGTCTGTTCACCTCTCCAATACTTTGTCATGGAGAATGTTTTCCATTCTCTTTCTTATCAATACCAAAAGTCTGGGAAAATGCCACTTTCCCAGAATACTCTGAAAACAGCCTCCCTCTGTTCCCTACCACGCTGACATTTTTCTAGCTTCTACCTGACTGCATCAGCCCCTCATCACTGAGCTCTGACAAGGCATAGTTGCCTTGTTGGTCATTAAGTCCAACATCTTGGGTCAGTACCTAGCAGGATCCACACACCTGTTGAGTTCTGAGGGGGAAAGAGTGCTGGTGTAGAAGAAGGGTAGAGGGGGCAGTTGCTGGAGGCTGTGGACGGACATGAGGCAGCTGACTTTGGCTCAGTTTTAGTTGGTACGTTTTATCTTCTATAAAGAAGCCTTAAACATGCCTGCTGTACAGGTTTTAGTGAAATACCTGGGGAAACACCTGCCTTTGCCTCCCTGAAATTAAAGGCATGGGCCACCATACCTGGCTTAATATTGTTTTTTCAAAGTGCAATACAAATGGCACCTGCATTCCCTTTTTGGGTGGAGCTTGAAGGCTCAATTTAAAAAGAACATTGACAATTCTGCTACTTACTGGAAATTGCAAGTAGAACATAGAGGGAAACCCGATGTCACTTCTGTCTTAATTGTGACTTGAAACTGCAGCAATGAAGGGCGGGAAGGGGGCGCTAACTGCTCCCTGGCTCCACTAACTAGCAATAGTTCTCTATTAGTATTGTCTCAGCAAGCCACAGCTGGGTTAGAAAGACATTCAGAGAACAAAAGTCTACCTTTAAGAGCCAAACTTTAATACAAGGCTACCTCATCATAACCTCGGCAGAAACATTCATCTTTTAAGTGAATGAGGATATTTTTCTTTATATTTAGAAATACCAATTTAAAACAACTTGGGGGAAGCAGAAGTAAAGAATTACCGACACACTCAACACATGGACAGCTCTCAGGACATTATTCAGAGAAAGGCAGTAAATTTCAAAAGGTAAAATGTTTTATAAAAAGATATTTTAAAAGTACAGTTTTCTGTAACATTTTTTTCTTTTTTTTATATATTTATTTATTTATTATGTATACAATGTTCTGTCTGTATGCCTGCAGGCCAGAAGAGGGCACCAGACCTCATTACAGATGGTTGTGAGCCACCATGTGATTGCTGGGAACTGAACGCAGGACCTTTGGAAGAGCAGGCAATGATCCCAACCTCTGAGCCATTTCTCCAGCCCTTCTGTAACATTTTTTAAATGATAAAAACATTCTGATGATGGGACCATCAAGGGTAGGGATTGAAGGGTTTTGGGTTACTGGAAACCACGGGATATAATTTCATGTGTATACACAAAAAATGCAAATCAATGGTACACCTCATGGACTCAAGTATAAAATTCAGTGCAAGAGACTTGGTGTGAGGTCCTGGGCTCCACCCCCAGCCTGCCTCTTCCCACCAAATAACAACCAAAGGCAATGAAAAGTTCTGTGGTTCTCTCAGTATCGAGCCTAATGTCATTTCTCAGTTTTGAAACTTACTATGAGCATGTAAGAAATCTTCTTTGGGAGACACTGGGTACAATGCATACCCGAGCCAGATGCGGAAGGCAGGAGAAATCTGAAGCCAGCCTAGGCTACATACTGAGACCCTGTCTCAAAAAACTCTACAGTTGAGGATGTAGCTCGGAGGTGGGGCTCAGTACAGAGCCCATTAGTACACGGGAGGGCCTGGGGTACAGGGGGTACATTTGAACTTGATTTGCTGTAATACCTGATCTTAGGGTTATTATACTTCTGTTTTAGGCTCAGTGACACAGGAGCCCAGCCTTCCCACTAAGCAGCCATTTCATAACTGGGTCCTCTAAATGCTACTATAATTAGCAGCTAACAGGAAACAGACTCTCACAGTTATTAGAAGCCCCACAGGTCATGGCCAGTGGTGCATGCCTCCAATCCTACCTAGCACTTGGGAGGCAGAGGCAGGTGGATCTCTAAGTTTGAGGGCAGCCTGGGCTACACAGAGAAGCCCTGTCTTGAAAGACAAACAAACAAACAAGCAAAAGAGATCCCAAAGGTCTGGCTTTCTTAAGTGCCGTCAATACACACGTAGTCCTCACATCACAAAGGAGGGGCAGAGCTAAAATAACTTCGGTAACTGTCGGAGACGTTTCACATCTAAGAAGGTACCCACTGAATTCATGCTATTCAGATGCTTTAAAGTCTCAGGAGGCTGCAAGTTTCCAGGAAACACTACAACGTCACTTTCATTTTCCTTCTCTGGATGTCGAGTAAACTCTGCTTTTCCGGTTCGGAGGCTCACTGCAGGATCCGGTTTAAGATGCCTTAGTGAGAAAGCAGGGTCTTCACTCAGCTGCTCTGTTGCTCTTGGCTGCACAGCCTCATTTGTGATATTTCTCAACACTGGTGTATCTGGGTGCGTGTCCTCAGAGCCACAGTCAGAACACTGAGCTATTCCACAGGCATTCTGAGCAAGTGCTTTCTGATGACCAAATTGTGCAGGTCTGTATGCAGGGTTTCCATCCAACGCATGGTCCATCTCACTATCTGTGTGGCCGGAAGACTCTTCATCCTCACTATTGTCATTGCTTTCTAAGAGCCCATATCTCTTCATGTATTTTTTGGTTGCAAATGACATGTTGCTTGGTGAAACTAAGCTAAGGCCGACCTTGCTTTTGTCTGAATTAAAATGTAGAAGGCCAAAAGATGGGTCACAGTTATTTTGGTTTGATCGCGCGAGAGACAGTTGTGACAGCTGATTTTCATTCAAGTATTTCAGAGCTATAGCATTTGCCTCCATGCTCAAATCCACACCAGTGGGGCTTAAGCCGCTCATGCCAACATTAGCAAATGACATGTAGTTTAATCCAGAGATCACCGCTTCTGGGCTGATGCATGCCAAAACACTGCAAGACACAAAAAGTAAGGCAGTTTTTAATCTTATTTTAAGTAGCAAGAGTTTCATTCTGCAAAAGTAACAAAGGTTTCAACTTTAAGCTTACTAGGGCTTTTTTACTAACTACCCAGACTTAGTCCTCAGGGGCAGACACACATTCAGGGTACTCATAACTGGGAGGTAACCCCTGTTCACAGACTGAATGCAGACTACTGGCTGGCCAGTTCAGTGTTTTACACCGACAGCATGCACGGAGGATGACTATCATGAACGCATTACCAAGCCAGGTGTGGTGGTGCAGGCCTGCTATCGCAGACCTCGGGGAGCTGAGGCGGGATAATCAGTTCAAGATCAACTTGAGCTACACAAGAACCTGTCAAAAAGTATAACAAAACAAAGCAAAAACAAAAAGAAAAGAAAGAGAGAGTAAGAAAATACACCTTATTACATTATCTAATAGTTACCCACTAATGGGGTATCCATCATGCCTGTAATCAGGAAGAGGCTGAGGCAGGAGAACAATGAACCTGGGCTGCATAATGAGTTGCTCAAATAAACACAGCTGTGCATAGAAAGCATGGGAAACTTGTGAATTCCAAAGGGTATATGTAGTTTTTTTCTCATGCTTTTTTTCTTAAGGATTTATTTAAATTTTATGTGTATGAATGTTTTGTCTGTGAGTGTATATGTGTATCACATTGTGCCTGGTACTCTAGGCCAGAAAGGAGCACTGGATCTCCTGGAACTGGAGAAAATACCACATGGTCACAGATGTTCAGAAATAAAACTGTCCGGGTTTTTGAGATGGCTCTGTTGGTGAAGGCATTTACTGCTGAGCCTAATGACCACATGGTGAAAGAAGAGAACTGACTCCAAGCTGTTCCCTGGTCACATACACACCAGCACACACAAACACACTCACACACGGGGGGGGGGGGGTGATAGAAAATGAGCAAATAAATAAGTGAATAAATGTATTTTTTAAAAATTTAAAACCTTCAAAAATGTTAGCTTCATTGTCCTGTAATACTGGAAAGTATTAAAATAAATATAAATATTTGGCAAGCAATGGTAAAACATCTATTATTATAACTTTAATTTGAACAAGTACTTGCAGAATGATATTTATTTAGTATTGATTTAAATTGTAGAGAAGAGATTTGACCTAAAAGTCCAGTGAGAAAGGATGAGGGTTCAGTATCTTATAGTGCATGTGCAAAACAGAATATTATACAGCTATCAAAAACATGAGAAAGGGGCTGGAAGATGGCTCAGTGGTCAAGAGCATTTGCTGCTCTTCCAGGGACCCAGTTCAGTTCCCAGCCCTCACCCAAATAACTGTTCTGGAAGAATACAAAATAAATGCTTAAAGTAACCATGAATGAGACAGACTGAAGAGTTTGAGGGAACAATAGCTTTTGTATTTTATCTTATATTGCCCCATACTGCTTTAAAAACAAAAAACAAAAAAAAAAAACACTTGTTTTTTAAACTAAGAAATTTTGTTAGTTTTCTAGTAACAAAAGTAATTATCAGAAAACTTACTAGCTTACTTATTAATTTCCAGATTTTATCCTTGTTGTGGAATATTACTTTAATTAGGCAAAGATGTGTTACATTTGTTTAACTAGTGAAGGTGTGTTACTGTTTTACCTTGCTTGGCTGAGGCACCTGACTGGTCTAATAAAAAGCTGAACAGGTGGGGCTGGTGGACAGAGGGAATAAGTAGGAGGAGAGAATGAGGGAGAAAGAAAGGGAGACCCTCAGGGTCAGTCAACCAGGCAGCTCCCGTCAGACATGGAGTAGCACAGACAGTATGAAAGGTAAAAAGCCCCGAGGCAAAATGCAGATGAAAAGAAACAGGTTAATTTATTTTAATTTGTAAGAGCGAATGGGACAAGGATAAGGCTGAACATTCATAACTAATAAGTCTCTGTGCCGTGATTTGGGGGCTGGTTGGTGGCCGAAGAGAAAACCCGCTCATAACCTCTTTTTAACAGGTGTATACATGCTGAGGTCGTCTCTGGTAAAGCAGAATCTGGACGAAGTGTCTGAAGTTGGCTGCACACAGCCAAAGGAACACCCATGCTTTCTACCAGCAGTGTGTATGGCTGAACACTGGGAACTGGCACATCTCCACTACCTCCAGGGAGACTTTCAGACCGCCAATAAAACTCATTTCTCTTTTCCAGTATTCTGCTGACAACTTTATCTAGGAAAGATAGCACTAAAAGAATAAATCAATAGAGCAACCATGCTCAAGTGACTTTTCTATGTCACCTCATCCCACTACAAGACTGGAAAATATAAAGATGATATTTGCATTCCAGTATAGCGGGCCCTCAACAAATGACAAGCCAGCAGACATAAGGGCACGCACACGCCATCCCGGAGTACGCAAACACACTGCCATACATTCATCCTTTAAAACTCAAGTTACCTGGCATGGTCCACTTTCTGGGCATTTTTCTTCACTTTAGTGGGGGAATCAATTTTCACTCCCAGGCTCCTTAGCTGTTTAATAGTTGCACTGAGCACACAGTCTTTGTCTACCAGTCCTGAATTGTGCTTTTTTTTCCTTACATGGTGAGTATTTTGGGTCTTGGTGCATTCATGGTTGACAACTACTGCTTTGGTAGGTAGTTGGTCAATTTCTTGGGAGGAGTTATTTAGTAGGTGGTTCACTTTACCCTGTGGGAAAAAAAAGAATAAAAATTAAAAGGATAAAAATTAAAAAATTTAAAAATCACTAACAATCTTAAGGTCTTTTTAAAAATAATTTACTCATTAATTTATATGTATGTCTGTGTGCGCGTGGGCGCCTTCAAAGGTGGACTATCAGTGGGTGTGAGCCTCCTGACCTGGTGCTGGGAACCAACCTCCGGTCCTCTCAGAGAGCAAGCTTTCTCAACTGCCGAGCCCCCCTCTAGCCCTCAACCTTAAGATTTTAGGATAATGCCACAAGGAAGGTTAAATATTACCTTGTCAAATTCTATAAAGTGTCTAGTATTCTTGCAATTATACAAGTTTCTTTGTCTTTTCTTTCTTCCTTCCTATTTTTTTTGAGACAAAATTTCAAGGCTGACCTTGAGCTGGTAGAGATCTACCCCTCTCTGCCCATTGAGTGCTGGGATTAGAGAAATGAGCCACCGCAGCAGCTGGCCTATTGTTTACTTTTAAATAGGAGCCCATCCTAATGATTTTGTCAGATTTTCAGGAAAGAGGAGATCCACTTAAAAGCCAACCGTGAAGACGGGAGTGAGGGATGAACATGAACCTATATTAAGTTCTTTACTTATTTATTTTGATTTTTTGAGACAACTACATAACTCTGGCTATCCTGGAACTCACTATATCGACCAGGCTAGCCAAAAACTCACAGAGATCCACCGGACTCTTGCCTTCCAAGTGCTGAGATTAAAGGAGTGCATCACCACACTTGGTTTGTATAAAATTCTTAAAGAATGAAATAAAAATTATTATTAACAAATAACAAGTCTAGGAGCTAACCCCTATAATCTCAGTCCTCAGGAGGCTGAGACAGGAGTCACAAGTTCAAGGTTAGCTTGCAGTACATAGTAAAACCTGTCCTCTGGCCTCTAACTTTACAATAAAACAAAAAAGCAAAATAAAAAATTACTAATATACTTAAATCACGCACTTGCAAGTTGGCAATATGCTTCTTTGGGTTATAAAACAGACTTTCTTGCTGATTTGCAATTAAGCTCTTTTTCACATTCTATAAAACACCAGTGACTTAAGGTACCATGAATTCGTGACATTCGAGCTAGCATACAGCTTGCACCAGTTTAGGACCCAGAGGGCAAACAACACATACTGTGTGCTGATGACCATGCAGAACTTCACTCATATGTTACCTAATCACCAGCTGCACACAGGGAAACATTCCAAGTCTTCCAGCTGGATGGAAGTGAACCTTCAGAACCCACTTACAGCCAGGTGGTGGCGGTACACACCTTTAATCCCAGCACTCGGGTCGTAGAGACAGGTGAATCTCTGAGTTTGAGGCCAGTCTAGTCTACAAAGTGAGTTCCAGGACAGCCAGCTCTGTTACACACAGAGAAACCCTGTCTCAAAAAAACAAAACAAAACAAAAAGACAGAAAGAAAAAAGAAAAGAAAGAAGAACCCACTCACCTTCTATGTTAGCTAAAAGATCTATTTATTCTGTTTTGCTTTACTATACTTCTCAACCCATCATGCTTGCCAATGGTGTCTCTGTTAGAATGTCCCCTCTGTTCTCAAAGGCACAGACTACACTGCTACAATACCTACTTAGCTTAGTCTCCTTTCTTTTTTTTTAATAGTCTCCTTTCTTAAACTAAGCTAAATGTTTATTAATTATCTGCTTACCCGCACTGAAATTAGTTAATAGTATCATAAATATTCCACTATTTTCAAATTCCTCACAGACTTAAGTTGCTTGTCTTTTATCCCCTAGTTCCAACTATAGAAGGAATTTAGCAGAATAGTAACACTTATATTTTTAAAATAAATATTTCTTTTTTTCTGGCTAAGTATCTAATGACTACAAAGCTTACAATTAGTTACAAAATTTATGAAAAGCTGAAAAATTACATATTGTTAAATATGTCTAAAGTGATTCTATTTCAAGGTTTCAATCAATTTAAACCTAGGGAAAACTTAACGAGTATTTCCTATATCATATAACCACCTCACAAAAGATCAAATGGGCTACACTTACCAACAAGTCCTGGTAAATTTTCTGGTTATCTGGAAAGTCAGGCTCAACTCTTGGTCCTTCTGGTGATTCAGCGCTGTTACTGGCTCCCTCTGTTGACTCAGTCTGTAAGCACATGCTCACACTCTCAGCCAGTAAAGCATTTGGGAAGAACACAGGCACATCAGGTTCTTTTCTCTGCTCTGAAGTATTGCTGGAAAGGACATGCAGGGAAGAAAGTAGTAAGACCTAAGCAGCACTTGGTACAATTGAACTTGTTTGTTTGTTCGTTTGTTTGTTTTTTGAGACAGGGTTTCTCTGTGTAGCCCTGGCTGTCTTGGAACTTGCACTGTACACCAGGCTGGCCTCAAACTCAGAGATCCGCCTGCCTCTGCCTCCTGAGTGCTGGGATTACAGGTGTGTACCACCGCTCCTACCACTGTCCAGATGTATATTCAATTCTTAGCAAGGCAAATAAACATCGTCTTGACAGGCTGCTCATAAACCAGACCACAGTACTGTTTTATTAAGTTACCTGTTACCAATTTATTATGTTGTCCCAATTAAGATGACTTTCATTGAAGGCCAGAAACAAGGTGATATCGTCTACATTTGGTGCAGCAAAACCTTTTAGGATATCTAAACATTATATACGTATAATTTGCTCACTTGGAACTTTAAAATAGAATTGATCCTTGCCAACTCAAGGTTCACAAGCCACAATTATTAATCACATTATTTAGTTGATAGCATTTCTTCTTTATGCTTTTATTTTTTTCAACTTTATTTAGAGCATTTATCACCTTCAAATTAAAAAAAATAAAATGACTGAAAGAAGCATTATAAGCTCATTTCTTGTTAGCACACTAGCCTGTGGCTCTTTCAGAAAATAGAGAAGCAGCTAGATATGGTGGCACGGGACTGGAATCTTTTAATTATTTATGTGTTTGTATGCCTGTGTGAGTTTATATGCACCATGTACATGCAAGGGTTCAGTGAGGCCAGAGGAGGTAAAGCCCAAGGAAGTGGAATTCTAGATATTGTTAGATGTCTGAGCTAGGAAAAGAACCAGGGTCTTTGCAAGTTGAGTTAGTGCTCTTAATGCCTGAGCCACCAAAGAGTCATTTTTACATTATGTGTATATGTGTGTGTTGGTCTGTGCATGTGTATATGGGCACCTGTGGAGGTCAAAGCCACCACTGGATCCTCCTGGGGCTGGAGTCACACACCCTTGTGAACTGCCTAACATGGGTGCTGGGAACCCAATTCAGAGCCTCAAGAAAGCAGTAAGAATTCTTAAATTCTCAGCCATCTCTCTAACCCCCATGGGCATAGTCTTGTCCCATAGGAGACAGAAATAAGAGAAACAAGAGTTCTAAGTGGCTAACAACCATCCCAAGATAAAATCAGAGTTGTTTCTGGCAGTGTTTGCCCATTCTCGATCACGTGACCTCACTTAGGTCTTTGTTCTGGACACATCACACGCACTTTGCATTGTGCACACTCATCACACCTCGATACTCCAACAGAAGCTGTTGAAATGCTGTGGCTCAGATCTAAGATTATTGTATGTTATAAACTACAGTGTTTGTATTGTATATACAAGGTTTTGTTCCTATAGAAACATAATGGTTTAAACAAAGACTTTTCTTATTATCCTTCTTCAACGTGTAAGTATTAAATTAGTATATTTTTGGATTGTATTGTGTTGGAAGAGTTGATTTTGAAATGACCCTAAATATATTTGTCATTTTATATTATATGTTTATGTGCAGCGGTGTTCTCAGCACTGACCATTAAAAATCAAAACACTCAACTCTTAAACACGTTGAAGATATGTTGGGTGTGGTAGTTTATACCTTTAATCCCAGTGGATCTCTAAGCTCAAGGCCAATGTGGTCTATAAATTAAGTTCCAGGATAGCCAGGGCTACACAGAGAAACCTGTCTCTAAATAAATAAATTGAAGGTTCTGTCTCCTACAGTATCAACTATTCTGCCAAGATTTAATTCTTTACATAAAGCAACCACACCCATCTCATTACTATAATATTTTGTTTCTATATCACTAAATGTTTTGTATACCCTTTTAATATACATATATCCAGAGTCATGCTAAAATTTCTCAGGTGAAAGGGATCATTTGCAGGTTTAAAAAGGCCTTGCTATATATAGTGGGGTGTCTGTGACTGTGAGTTTTCCTCATCTACTCCTGTTCCCCCACACTGTGCCCCAAACATCTGACTGCAACCAATCATACTAAGTAGCTCTTCACCTAATAACTGAACCCTCTAATGTACCCTTTAAGGTTTGTCTGTCTCTCCAAAAATCACTGCCATCCAGATGGGTGGTGGTGGTGCACACAAGGCCAGCCTGGCCTACAGAGAGTTCCAGAATAGCCAGGGCTATACAGAGGAAACCTACCTTTAAAAAAAAAAAACTAAACAAACACCAAAACCCAAAAACATTGCCATCCAAAAGCCAGGCCTGGTGGCTCACACCTGCCACAAGTTCAAGGGTGGCCTGGCTTATACTTTTCTTTTTAGGGCATCCAGGGCCACACCGTTTTTATTCTAAGGAAGCAGCCATGTCAGCTATGAAATTTGTCTTATTCCAGTGTTAGCCAATGGCCAGCATGATTAGACACTGTACTAGTAGTCTTGCCCACCAATTGGCCTGAGGGACCCCTAGGAGATCCCTAAAGCACATTTCTAGGTGCCCTGAATGTAGACAGCACCAGGGGGTCAGGGTGAAGAAAATCAGAAGGACAAAGCCTATTCGTGGGCTCAGGTTCTCTGTGTCCAGCAGCGTCCCACTTGCCATGAGGTGAGCAGCTGGGCCCTGCCATGTGTGTCAGAATCACCAAAGGCCCACAATGGAGCCAGCTGCGAGGACTGAAAGCTCTGAAACAGTGAGCCACATCACTTCTCCTTTAACAGCTTCTCGGTATTTACCTTCCACTAAACGCTGGCTGCAGAGCTGCAGACACTGTTCTGACCATTTTATATACATCCTCACTTAATTCTCACAATAACCTCAGAAGCACATGCCTTTACTATTCCCGTCTCACAGGTGAGAAACAGTCAACCAGAGACTGTGAAAGCAGTCTATGGCCACATCGCTATGGCTCAAATTGGAAGCTCAAACCAGAGCGTGCTCATAATCAATGGGCTACACCATGTGGTCAAGAATTTAAAAAGATTTAGCTGGGTGTCTAAACTAGTAAATAAAAACAAAAGCTGGAAAAAAATGACACGAAAAACTTTAAACCTCAAAAAATGTAAGATGACAACAAAAATGAAACAGATGATTCCAATGTCAGTACCTCCAAAAGCATCCAAAGCATGGCTTCATAAAATTGCTGTAAGTAGATGCCGTACACCATACTTTCCACTGGGAAAGAGTGATCAATAACCAATTAAGCTGCACAGCCAACAGACTTATCTTCAGAGACTGCTCCAACACCACAAAGACTGATCTAGCAGACGTTCAAGGGGGCCCAGAGCACAGAGAGCTAAGTGCAACCAATGAATCCTCAGCAGCGAAAGCCACAGCATGAGCCGGCAGTCAGCCAGGATGCAGAGAACACAAGTCCACCGTGCATGGAGCTGGGAATGATTTCTTTTTAGGACAGGGTCTTTCTATTTAGTTTGTGCTGGCCTATGCTCATGACTGTCTTGCCTCCTATTCTAAGTGCCACCACATCTGGCCTAGAGATAGTATTGATTCTAAATCAATATATTATATGCTGAAAAAAAGGGGACTAGATCTACATCTTGTTGGGTGTTACAATCAATAAAGTTGATTAATTGTTCTGAAAAAGCAATTAGCTTCAGCCAATCAGTTAAATTAGTTCCTTTTCTGAAGTTAGAAACTATCAAAGGATTGGAGATTTTCAGATTTGAAAACCTTAAATCTAGAAAGTATTCAGTATTAATTACAGAATTAAGTAAAAGAAGGGGCTGGAGGGATAGGTCAGTGGTTAAGAGCACCGGCTGCTCTTCCCTGGAAGACCTGGGTGTGGTTCCCAGCACCCACACGACAGCTCACAATCATCTGTAACTTAAATTCCAGAGGACCTGCTGATAATGCTGATAATGCTCTTGTACACTGTAAAGACTTGTCACTCATACTGGTTTAATAAAACACTGACTGGCCAATAGCAGGCAGGAAGTATAGGAGAGGCAACCAGACTAGGAGAATTCTGGGAAGAGGAAAGGAAGAGAGGTAGTCACTGGCCAGATGCAGAGGAAGAGAGAGGAGAATACCTCACAAGAAAAAGTACCAAGCCATGTAGTTAAACACAGATAAGAATTATGGGTTAAGCCAGGCATGGTGGCACACACCTTTAATCCCAGCACTCGGGAGGCAGAGGCAGGCGGATCTCTGTGAGTTTGAGGCCAGTCTGGTCTACAAGAGCTAGTTCCAGGATAGGCTCCAAAGCTACAGAGAAACCCTGTCTCGAAAAACCAAAAAAGAAAAAAAAATGGGTTTATTTAAGTTGCAAGAGCTAGTTAGTAATAAGCCTGAGTAATAGGGAAACAGTTCATAATTAATATAAGCCTCTGTGTGTTTATTCAGGACTGAACAGCTGTGGGACCAGGTGGGACAGAAATGTCCGGCTACAAGGACTCGATGCCCTCTTCTAACCTCTGCAAGCACATGATGCACATACATACATGCAGGTAAAACATTCACTTATAAAAATTAATTAATTAAAAAAGAGAATTAATTCAAGACAGATAATAGGTAAATCACGTTTCGTTCTTTGAGTTTCTAAGATTTTTCGAAATAAAATGTATACAGACTTGGGGCTTTTTCTGTCAGGAAACATTTATTTAGAAGCTAACATGAGTTGGACATGGTAGTGTATACCTATAATCCCAGCCCTCAGGAGGCTGAGACAGGAAGATCATGAGTTCAAAGCCAACTTGTGCTGCATATCAAGTTCTAGGTCACCTGGACTGACTGAATGAATGAATGGTTAACGTGGGGAGATATTATGGCAAAGACAGAGAAATAAATATGGCCCAGGAATTCAATTTTGCTGGGGAGATGTATGCAAAAAAGGGTTTTAAATAAACTGCTCCTCATATGAACCTTTAATTTAAAACCTTTGATTTAAAACAGTGTTATAAAATAAAAACACATTTCTCTTAGCTTTTTAGAAGTACATATTCATGAATTTAACTATTACATAATCAATAGTTTAGAATACTAATTAGTATCACAAGGCTTTTAACCTGAAAAAAAAAATCTGCTGCTTGTCCCATACTATTTCAAAGAACACTTGCTCTATTTTGCCAAATTTACTGAGTATCTAAATTACTCTAATTTAGTAGAAAATTTCATAATGGAAAAACTTCAAATATAAGTGAAAACTGTTTAACAAAACACTATATACTGTGTTTTGAAATTTACCATTTTAGCCCTTGGTGTTGGTGCATGCCTTTAATTCCAGCACTTGAGTGGCAGAGGCAGGTGGATCTCAATGAGTTCAAGGCCAGCCTGGTCTATAAAGTGAGTTCCAGGACAGCCAGGACTGTTACACAGAGAAACCCTGTCTTGAAAAACAAAACTAAACAACAACAACAACAACAACAACAACAAAAATTACCATCTTGTCAATTCTGTTTTGTTTCTGTATTTAGTCAGTTCATCTATTAAACATATAAAATGATATATGTAAGTATTTAGTTGTTGCTTTCAAATGTAATTGCACTGCCACTTGGAATCCTGTATTATCAGAATCTCTGAGGTAAAGTCTGAGTACAGAGAATGATGAAGCTTTCTTTGGATGTTGTTGATTCATTCAGATTAATATATGGGTATAGTTGAAGAAAGTTGAAAATTCTCCATTATACTGACACTTATTACATAGACATTAATGAAAATATAGTAAATATATCAATCTCTCAAAGAGGAAGAAAATGTACATATTGCTGACTAAAATAAATAATAGTGATTTCTATATTTCAGAATTACAGAGCACATTTTAAACGTTTTCACCACAAAAAGTTTATGAGGTCATAATTTTGATTGCCAGATTTATTTATTTATACTATGTATATAAGTGTAAAAATCACATTCTAAGGTAGGCAAAGGGTTATGGACCTTTAATTTCAGCACTCAGGAGGCAGATGTAGGCAGATCTCCGTGAGTTCTAAGCCAGTCTATACATAGTGAGGTCCAGGACAGCCAGGGTTACATAGGGACCCAGTCTCAAACAAAAAACAACCGACTCCCCCCACACAAAAAAACAACATACACACAACCCCAAATATAAAATATATTCAATCCTTAGCACTACAAAAAAGAAATGTGTGTATGAGTGTGTGTGTGTGTGTGTGTGTGTGTGTAGGGTGAAACAGTTAATGAAAGGCTCTTACTTAGACTCAGGAAGCAGATGATTAAACTCTTCCACAGCTACGGTGCTTTCTTCAAAACTGGGAATGTCAACTGCTTTTAATGAAGACGCGCTGCCAGGAGGACTTGCAGCTTCATTATTAATATCAACAGAAAAGTTCATGTCCTCACTGGAAATCTTGGTGTCATCTTGCTTTAGCCGTGAGTCAGGCTCCTGATCACCACCGTCTGCATTCCAAAACAAGCTAGCACCTGGAGGTTAAATGAGTTCAGATACTAGAATAAAGATTCAACTAGAAAAAAGAATAAATGTAAAAGCTTGTAAAGACTATCTACGTTACATTAACAAAATTACACTGCTTCAAATTACCTTAAAAAGCAATGCCACAAAGAGAAAGAGGCAAAGGGCAGGAAGAGAGAAAACCAGTGGCAAAGGGAAAGGGAATATGCTGTGTCCTGCTTGCTCGAGAGCAGTCTCTGCTTCTCAAATTAAGGTACAGTGGCACGCCGTAATTCAGCACTCAAGAAACTGAGGCAGGAGGATCTTGGATGGAGGACAGCCTGGGCTATGTAGCAAGTTCAAGACCAATGTGGGTTACATTAGTGGTAGTCTGTCTCAAAGTAAAATGGAAATACCTCAGGAGAAAACAGTACACATGCAAAAGAAGGGATCTGTAAATTCATAGGTTTTCTGGTTTTGATCCTTAAGTAGAGTGTCCTAAGAAACTGTGTTAGAGGTGTACAAGGTACACACACTGGCAGGCAGGTATTTAAAGATCAAGTGCTTTGGGGATAAGGAGACAGATCAGTGTGTGAACTGCTTGCATGAGGACCTGAATTTGGATCCCGATTACCCATGTAAATGCCACCTGCTGGCCATCAGCCTTACCTGAAACGGCAAGTTTCAGGTCTAAGAAAGACTCTGTCTCAAAAAATAAAGCAGAGAAGCAAGTGAGAAGACAGACTGATGTCCACTTCTGGCATCTGTTCATGCCTACCAGGTTCAGCACACCTGTCCACACGTGTGCACACATGCATATAAAACACATACATGCTTAGACAAAAACAAACGCCAGTGCTTCTCTAACGCAAGGAGCCATTTGTGCACGCTTTCCGAGCCAGCCTACCTACTATTCATTATACTTTGTTACGTAAACCCACTTTACTTTTGCCTGGCTTCACCTTTTCTGTGAAGTCACGGGTTTGATCTGCTAGTCATTCCTTTTCTATTACACATAAGAAAAATGAATTAGGGCTGGAAAACAGGCTCACTGGTTAAGTGCACTTGTTCTTGCAGAAGACATGGGATTGGTTCCCAGCACTCATATGGTGATTCACAACCATCCTTAACTCCAGTTCCACAGGATCTAACGACCTCTCCTGGCCCCTGCCAGCATCAGACATATAGCTGATGAACATACATACATATATGCAGGTAAAAAAGTCACACACATAAGTCTAAAAAAATAGATTTAAAAAATAAGATGCTCATCTGTATACTACCTCAAATAATCTTTTGTACCATGATACATGTAACTTTTAATGCAATGGTTTCAAGAAATAAAAAAATGTAAGTTGAAATGGTTTCTTTCTTCCTTTCCTTTCCTTTTATTTTTGATATAAAGTATAGAGTCCAACCTGGCCACAAACTCAAGACTCTCCAGAGCACCAGGACTACAGGCATGCACCACCACGAAAACATTTTCTACTCTGAGTGACTTCATGAGATAAACCATTAAGATCAAGGTTTAACTTTGTATTCGCATTTTTTTTTGAAAAAAAGCATTTAAAAAAGTTGCACTAGGTCCTGCCTATTCTATACCTTTAGAGAAAGTTAAGTATACAGAAAATAAATATGCTTCTAAAAGTCTCTTAGTTCAAATGACTATTAATTTGTTTTGGAACTGGGCAGTGGTTGTGCATGCCTTTAATCCCAGCACTTGGGAGGTAGAGGCAGGTGAATATCTGTGAGTTTGAGGCCAGCCTGGTATACAGAATGTTCCAAGACAGCCAGGGATACACAAAGAAATCCTGTCTTGAAAAAACAAAAACCAAACCAAACCAAACCAGACCAAAAAAACTGCAATACAGTAAATATAGAAGTTTATAAGACAGAAAACACTACACTTTCTCCCCTTTGGTATATGTGAGTGTGTACATGTGTGTATGCAGGTGTGAACACATATGTACAAATACATATGGATAGCAGAGGTCCCTTCTCCACCACTCTCCACCCTGTATTTTGAGAACTGAACCTACAGTTCACAGGCTGGGCAAGACTCACCAGCCAGAGAGCCCCAGGGGTCCTCCTGTCTCAGTCTTCCCAGAACTAGGATTACAGATGTAATTACTGCATCTGGCTTTTTACATGGGGGCTGAACTCAGATCCTTATGGTTGAACGGCAGGCAATGTACTAAGCATCTCCTCATCCCCTCCTCCATGCCTTTCCAGGCACTCGTGAGAAGCATTAAAAACTAAAGTTACCTGTGCTCACAGCGATGCTCACACTTTTCCTCATGTGCAAGCCAGGCGAAGACTGTGCCTCCATGGAAACCAGCTCCACTTGTCTTGCCGCTTTCACAGTGTCTTCCACAGTGGTGGTCTTAGGGGAGCCAGAATTTAGAGACTGGGCTTCTAATAAGCGCTGAATCTGTATCAATTCAAAACACGCATGAAACAAACAACGAAGCAATCAACAAAGCTGGTGGAAGAGTTTAGTAACAAATTTCAAATACTCTAGTTATTAGAGATGATTTTTAACTTACATTTTCTAACAATACAATTAAATCAAGTAACAAGACTTACTCGGTGCAGAAAGTCATTATCCTTAGTTACTAAGACCCACTTTCATTCATATAAATTTAAAAGTGGACATACAGGTGGTTAGATTAGTATTCATAAAGTGACACACACATGACACATGAAGTCTGAATGGCCTCAAATCATACTTTTTATTCATATACTTCAAATCAATGTATTTTATTCCTATTTCACTATACATCAAGTAAGAATGGAGACGGAGGCATACCCTGAGCTTCATGCACCAAATACTGAGCATATTTCACAAGATGCTTTCTATGAAGTTTAGTCAGAAGTTCTCATGCTTGGCCACATTGAAACAAAATAGCAACGAACAAGAGCTAACACTGACTGGTTCTTTCTTGTCTGCAAGACACTTGCACCACAAGTTATTTTAGCTGTGTACGTGTTTTGTCTGCACCACCTACATGTCTGGTGTCCATGGAGACCAGAAGAGAGCACTGCATTTCCTGAGGCTTCAGTTACAAGCAGTTAACATAGTTGTGAGCCATCCTCTGGCTACTAGGAATTGATCCTGGGTCCTTCAGAAGAGCAGCAAGGGGTCCTAACCACTGAGTCATCTCTTTAGCCCTATGCCACAGAATTTATGTGAATTTTACCATTCCATGAAGTGTATACTGCTGTGGGACAATGGTTTTACCCTGTAAGGATTTGTTTCTTGTACTTGTTTAATAAAATGCTGATTGGCCAGTAGCCAGGCAGGAAGCAGAGGCAGGTGACCAAGCAGGAAGTAGAGGCAAGGTAATGAGAACAGGATAATTCTGGGAAGAGGAAAGAGTCAGTCCACAGTCATCACAGAGCAAGCAAGATGAGAATGCCTCACTGATGAAAAAGGTACCAAGCCACGTGGCTAACACAGACAAGAATTGTGGACTAATATAAGTTACTAGAGTTAAGAATACTGAGCTAATAGGCCAATCAGTTTATATTTAGTGTAGGCCTCTGTGTGTTTATTTGGGACTAAACAGACGTGGGACCTGGTGGAACAGAAATCTTGGTCAACAGTATACTATTAAAATTCATTTTACAGGTGAAAAACTTGAAACATTACAGTTACCTGTTGAGATTGTATGACAAGGGGCTGGAGAAATAGCTCAGTGGTTAAGAACACTGTCTGCTTTTCCAGAGACCGAGGTTCAATTCCCAGCACTCACATGGCAGCTCACAACTGTCTGTAACTCCAGCTCTAGGGGATTTGACACCCTCACACAGACTTTAGTATAATATCAATGAACACAAAATAAAAAGATTTTTGACAAGTAGCAAAACTAAACTCCAAACACCAAAAGTCTTCCCTCCTCTTCAAACAGAGAGGTAATTTATGAACTTTAGAAATTATCAATTCTGAAGTTTATAGTATAGTCACAAAATATGAAACAATAATTGCTGTTAATTCAGAACATTTTCAAACCCTAAAAGTCTCTGTGTCATTCACGGTCATTCCTTACCACCCCTTTCTCCTGCCCTTGGCACGCACTAACACATCTGCACTAACATCTCTGCCTTTGCTGATTCTGCCCATTTCATACAGACAGAACTAAGACTCGAGTCTGGCTTCTTTCTCTTTACACAAAGCTTTTAAGATTAACTACAGCATTTATCAATGCTTTTGAGTGCTGAATATTCCACTGTATAGTTATGACCACTGAGTTTATCCATCTATCAAGCTGATGGAGAACCAGGCTGTTTATAATTTGGCCTCTTGTGAACTATATTACTATGGACATTTATTTATTTATTTATTTATTTTTGAGACAGGGTTTCTCTGTGAATTTGGAGCCTGTCCTGGAACTAGCTCTGTAGACCAGGCTGGTCTCGAACTCACAGAGATCCGCCTGCCTCTGCCTCCCGAGTGCTGGGATTAAAAGCATGCACCACCACTGCCCGGCTTACTATGGACATTTATGCGCGGAGTTTTTTTGTTTTATTTTGATTTTGTCTTCTTGTTTTAAGATAGTGTCTTGCTAAGTAGTCCTAGCTGACCTAAGCCTCGCTCTACAGCCAGGCTGGCTCCCAGCTTGATTCCCCTCTCCCTGCATCTCCTGGCTGTGCCGCCACAGCAGCGTGTGTACAGGGCTTTTCACTTTTCTTGAATATGTACTGGAGTGAGGAACATTTCCTTTATTTGTTTTGTTGTTGATTCTTTTTGTTTTTTCCCTAAATATTTTGACTTTTTATTTCCCTATAATTGGTACTATTATGGTTAACTAATCTAGTTAGTTTTAGTCAACTAATATAATTATCAATAAGGCTGCTTTTCCATGGCTACATAACTTATATTGGATGGAAACTGAATTGTAATCTAAGGAATCTGCCCATCCAATTCATTTGCCCACTCCATTAAGTATAATACCAAAACTACTGTGAATGCCAGAGGAGGAGCAAGTTTAGGTATCTTTTTGTAGACTGGGCAAGGGCCCCACCTCTGAGCTACAGTTCTAGCTCAAGGCTGGGTATCCCTGAACTTCTTAGATAAACATTTCTTTTGACTTCACAATTTACTTCTGGAGAGCCAGTGAGACGGCTCCAAGGGTGCTTGCCGTCAAGCTTCATGACCTTCTCCAGGCCCCACATGGTGAAAGGAGAGAACTGACTCCTGTAAACTCTTGACTTTCACATGCATACCGTGGTCAACAGGAACACACACACAAGCACACATGCACACACAAGCGCCTGCGCACACACATAATAAAAAAATTTTAAGTTTACTTCTAGGAATCTACGGCACATTGCTATTAGCATATATGCAGCTAAAAATATGAATAAAAGATGCAAGTAAGTGGGCTGGAAAGATGGCTCAGCTGATAAAGTATATAAATGAAAGAAGTAAAAAAATGTAAAAAATACATAAAATTAAATACAGTGAAGAAAAAACAACCTACGAGTATCAGGATGTCCACTGGTGCGTTGACTGCAACAGAACAAAGTTTGAAGTGTTGTCAGAACAGAACAAAACAATTAGAAAGCCCACGTGTATTCTGAGAAAAATGACCCAATACAATAAAGTTCTCTATGGACTCACAATGGAAGCAGCTTAGCTGGTAAAGTGCTAGCTTTGCAAACATGAGGACCTGAGCTTGGTCCCAAGCACCCAAGTAAGAGTCACGTGTGATGTGCACCTGTGATAGGAACACTGGGAAGGCGGAGACAGGCAGATCCCTCAGGCTCACTCACAGCCTGAGCCCTAGGTCCCACTGAGCGACTGTCTCAAAAACATTTTAAACACACAAAGAACCACTGGGTTGTACACTTTAAACAGCTAAATTGTGTTATATGCATCAATAACATCAAAACATATTTACTCGTCACCTCATTATCTTCCTGAGATATCTCAAATCCTTTCTAGAGGAAGCTACTATCCATAGTTCCATGTTTCTTCTGTGTGTTTCCTGTTCCTTCAATGAATATTTAGACACTTGCGTAAGGCTTTAATCCACTCATATATGTATTAATCTGAAATTCCTATCATCTACAAAATATTTCTTGTTCTTCTTGGTCAATAAGAACAATAGTAGTAATTAATAATAATGGTAAACACAGGTGTGCAGCTCCTGAGGAAGAACATGAAAGGCTGACCCTAGGCCCTATGACACCCTAGACACATGTGCACCTATACCTAGATTCCTTAAAAAAGGAAAAAGAAATTATGAGGAAAATAATGTGTATTTATAGAAAAAATTTCTATTTTGTGTAATGATAATCTAGATGAGAGTTCACAATCTATAAGGATTATAAGTAGCTAATGTTTTTAAATAGCTTAATGGATCTCTTTTGGTTGATTAACCTTTTTTAAAACAAGACAAAATAAATGATAATTCTTTTCAATGTAAAATATTAATTATTTAACTATGTTATCATTTTTGGTTTACTATTTAATGATTTATTAAAATAAAAATCTATGTAAATTTCAAAGAATTTACCTCTATTTAAAAAACAGAAAAGCTGGGCTGGGCAGTGGTGGTGCACACCTTTGATTCCAGCACTTGGGAGGCAGAGTCAGGCAGATCTCTGAGTTTGAGGCAGCCTGGTCTACAAGAGCTAGTTCAAGGACAGGCTTCAAAGTTAACGGAGAAAACCTGTCTCAAAAACAAACAAACAAACAAAAACCTAAAAAGGTGGGGCTGGAGAGATGGCTCCCAGCACCTGTATCAGATGGCACACAACCACCTATAACTCAAGTTCCAGGGGATACAATACTCTCTGCGTCCTCTGGCACAAGCATGCATATGGTACACATAAACTCATGCAGGTATACACACATACACTTAAAAAGTCATTTAAGCTTGGACGGTGGTGGCGCACGCCTTTAATCCCAGTATTCAGGAGTCAGAGGCAGGCAGATCTCTGTAAGTGTGAGGCCAGCCTGGTCTACAAGAGCTAGTTCCAGGACAGGCTCCAAAGCTACAGAAAAACCCCATTTCAGAAAAAAAAAAAGGCATTTAAAAATAAAATAAAGTAGATTTTCTAAGGTGGTCCTATCCAAAGAATTTAAAGTAGAATTTGAAAATCTTTTTTTTTGTAAAATGCAATTTTTTAAAGATTTTAAAATGTTATTTATTTTTATTTTAATCACTGAGCCATCTCTCCACCCACCTTTCTTTTTTAAAAGACAGTATTTAGCCTGGGATGGCCTCAAAAGACTTTAAAACAAAGATTTCCCTAGATCACACATTATGCGGAGCACTCATGTGTTTGTATAGTTACAGGGCCCAGAAAAAAACATCAAGTTATTTTCACTAGCACTGCTGCAAAGAGAACAACTGGTTTGGAAGATGTATGTAGAAGAGGGATGTTGATGAGAAATGAGGGGGAAAGGCAAACCCAGACTAAACTTTGAATAAAGCTATATTAAAATATTAAGAACCCTGCAATAAAAGTCGTGAAGAAAGGAAATATTGCCAACAAAATGAGTGGAGCACAGAGAGGGCTAGATGTGGTGGTGCACATCTGTAACTCCAGTACCTGCAGGTGTGTGCAGAAGGGTTACATGTTCAAGACCAGTCTAGGCCCCACGAGACTGTGTGTCAAAACCAACACAAATAAAAACCAGCAGACACACAGAGTTGTTAACTGGTCTCAATACAGTAGCGAGCAAGGTCCTAAAGACACACTGGCTAAGGAGAGTACACATACAGGCTGGCAAACTAGAGACATGCCAGCTTTTGTATTCAGCTGTACATAAAGCTTTAGAGGAAATGGAAAGAAAATGCAATTAAGTTATAGGTTAAGATCTACAAACAGAAGGCTTGTTCTCTGGTCCCACCCTACTAACCAGCAAATCAGAGCAGAGTTAAATTATTCTCTCTAATCCTCATTTTATCTGTAAAACAAGAGGGACTAGAATTTAGCTTCTAAGGCCTTTGTGGTTCTAGTATTCTACACTGCTATAAAGTATAACTCACTGTAGAGTTGCCAGACATTAAGGAAATAAATTAATAATTTAAGAGCACATGGGGGCTGGAGGGATGGCTCAGCGGTTAAGAGCACTGGCTGCTCATCCAGAGGTCCTGAGTTCAATTCCCAGCAACCATATGGTAGCTCATAACTATCTATCATGAGACCTGGTGCCCTCTTCTGGCCTGCAAGCATACATGCAGGCAGAATAATAAATCTTTAAAAAAAAAATTTAAGAGTATCAAGAAAGCTTCACAAACCTGTGCCTGAAGTAGTCTCAGCTGCCTGTCTTGCTCTGTGACAAAGCGATATGCATCAGGAGATAGTCCCATCATGCCATTGTCTGGCACCGTGCGGGGTGTGTGCATGCACATGGCACAAGTCTGTGGCACACATGAGTCCACATGTGAAGGTCCTGCCACGGGGGATGGCTCTCCATTGTTGTGGGGAGAATAACTACCCATGCCTCCCTGAGGTTTCACGGCCACAGGGCTGCTGGAAGAGTAGATGGCATTATGACACAGAGAAGGGCATCCACTTGAAGGAAATAAAGCATGTTTTGGAAGGGCTTCATTTCGGAGGTCTTGAACGGACCCTACTGTATTTCCCTGCCAAGATTTTATTGTACTATACTGAATATGGCCGTGATGTTGACAACAGTTGCAGATGTTTGTGGAATAGTAAGATGGCAGTGAAGGCATAGGTACTTCAAGTTCCATTGGTCTTGCTGAATTATGGGGTGAAAAAACAAAATTGTGTGGGTGGGCTTGTGAAGCAAGTGAGGGCTGCCTAGAATTCACTGTGGAAGGTCTCACAGGATAGTCTTCCTTTTGCATGCTTCCAGCAGGAACTGCTGGAAGTTTCTCAGATACCTCAGGAGATGGTGCATTAAGAAACGGTTTAACATTGGTGTTCCTGAGATGGAGCCTTTCTTTCTTGCAGGTAGGTGATTGCTTCCCTCTGGACTGTCTCAGAGCAGCATCTTGGCTTAGCTGATTTGGTTGTCCCTTCAGGGAAGGCTCCCCAGCGTCAGCCTCTAAGCTGTGCTTGCCATTACAAAGCTCAGGCTGCAATGGCCTCATCAACAAAGGATTCTCCACAGTCATCGTTTCCAGCGGGTTAGACTGGGAACTCGAGCCTGTGAAGCTGCTGTCTAACACAAGCGAGAGTTCAGGGACAGACGGCTGGATCTTAGAAATCTGGAAATAGACACAAAGAGGAAATTCTTAGGAAACTTAATTGCTTTATTTCCTTTACACACACATTTCCCAAGTGATATCCAATTACATATTAAGATTTACTCATTACTTAGACCAACAACAAATATTTTCTGGGTAGCAGAGATACAACTGTGAGAATAAACAAGGCTGTTGCCCTCGAACACAGGAGAATATTCCCCCGACTTATTGAGGTTTTTTGAGACTAGGGGTGGTAGTTTGAATGTATTTGAACCCCATAAATCTCACAAGGAGTGGCACTATTAGGAGGTGTGGCCTTGTTGAAGTAGGAATGGCCTTGCTAGAAGTTTGTCACTGTGAACTGGCTTTGAGGTTTCCTATGACCAGGATACTTGCCCAGTGTCACAGTCAAATTCCTGTTCCCTGCAAGTCAAGATGGAGCCAGCAAAATTAGCCTGCATACCACCATGCTCCCTGCCATGATGAGAAGGAACTGAACCTCTGAAACTGCAAGCAAGTCACCTTAGTTAAATGTTTTCCTTTTAAGGTTCCACGGTGATGGTGTCTCTTCACAGCAATAAAAACCCTAACTAAAACATTAGATCTCTCTACATAGCCTTGCCTGTCCTGGAACTCACTCTGTAGACCAGGCTGGCTAACTCAAGAGACTCACCTGCCTTTGCCTCCCGCTAGAATTAAAGGCATGTGCCACCTCCCCAACTCCCCTACTCCACCCCAGGCTCCTAAACTTATTTAAAATGGAATTCCTTTATTATGACACTGATTGACATTGTCTAGATTACAGAACAAAAGCATGAAAAAGTGTATTATACTACAGTTTCTTACCCTCACTCTGCCAAAAAAGTTACCAGGCAGAATGCTTCAACAAATACAGCAGCCCATGTAATGTTTCTTAAAGAAATAACACTCTGCTAGGCAGTGGATCTCTGAGTCTAAGGCCAGCCTGGTGTACAAAGAGAGTTCCAGAACAGCCAGGACTACAAGAGAAACCAAAAGAAGAAAAAAAACCAGAAACAAAAAAGCCAAACAAACAATCAAAAAAGAAGAACAAACCAAAACCCTACTGCAATAAATACTTCAGGACACTCTCCGCTGACGAGTGCCGCTCGACTAGTTCTTTTACTTCTATTAAATAAAAGAGATGGGAGCCAACATAAAATCTGTTACAATTTTTTTTGAAGCAGTGTTGGAAATTGCAATACAAATTTTAAGCTTGAGGGTTAAGAGAAAGAAATAAAGGGCTGGAGAGATGGCTCAATAGTTAAGAACACTAGCTGCTCTTCCAAAGGACCAGGTTCAATTCCCAGCACCAACATGACAGCTAACAACTGTCTATAATCCAGTTGTAGAGGATCTGATACCCTCACACAATATATATATATATATATATATATATATATATATATATATATATATATATGCCAATGTACATTAAAAAATTAACAAATAAACCTTTAAAAAGAGAGAGAGGGAAAAAGTGATGCTTGGGAAGAAATTTAAAACACCAACAGTGTGGGTGTGGACTTCTCAAGGGAAAGTCACCAACCATACTAATTTTTTAAAATCTTTTCCATTTCTTTTCCTTTCAGTTAAGTCCAATTAAGGTAAATATTTCTAAAATAGCTCACTAGTATGACAAGCAAGAGTTATTGGCACCTCTAAATGCAAGCAGGATGTTTTCTCTGAGAACAATAACAAGGCTAACGCCAGGAGCGGGTGAGAGAAAGCAGAGTCCATTTGTGTGCTGGAAGCACCAATGCCGAAGCCAAAGCCCCAGAATGGCAATGCCAGTTGTCTGTTTACTAGTGTGTGGATCATGAACAGCTAACCAGCTGAAACCTCCGTTTCCTTACACTTACGTACACATTCTTATGTGAGTATATGTATATACCATTACTTAATTATATGTACCCGTGAGATATATACATACCTTCCTACATAGAGATATAATCATATACTAGCTAGGACGATCCATATATAAGAATGAGGTGGTATTTAAGTGTTTTACTATATAAGATTTCTAGCTGAAGGTGAGTTCATTTTGAGCGCACTACCTTCTCACTCACTGGGTGAGGACTGGGAATCGGTCTTGGAGAAAAGTCATCTTCAAAGTCAGCATCATGTTTATTTCTGGATATTTTCCCAGGAGATATTTTTTGAGGAGATCTAAAGAGTAGAAGAGGAGACAAAAACCCTTCGGTCAGCCAGGGTTGTTTGAAATGTGACAATGTCATTTAGTAAATACTAATACATACAATTTAGTACCTGACAGCTGCAGATGACTTTCTTGGATCAGTGTTAGTTTACCGGGAAAGCTGGTCTACCCAGGGTTAGTTATCAACTGCCCCATTTACTTTTTGAAATGCTACAGAACATCAGTGGTTACTGAACACCTTCTGGTTGACCACACT
Organism: Microtus pennsylvanicus; assembly: GCF_037038515.1. Taxonomy (NCBI): domain Eukaryota; kingdom Metazoa; phylum Chordata; class Mammalia; order Rodentia; family Cricetidae; genus Microtus; species Microtus pennsylvanicus. The sequence goes on along the minus strand of NC_134591.1, from coordinate 48,536,298 downwards.
CAACAACATAGAAAGAACGTGCAGTATAGCATGAAATGGACTCCATAGTACTTTTGTAGTATTCTGAAGACCACAGAACCTTCAGGAGGTAGTGGCTGTTGGAAGTAGGTCAGTTAGGATGGACCTTTGAATGCCACCTTTGCTTTTGATTCTGTCCTGCCTTATGTCTCCTGGCCCCCCATGTGAAGTCCCATCGCTGTTGGGTGGAGACACTCCTGTCACCATGCCTCCCCAGTAAGAACTGAAATCACTCTGAAACAATGAGTCAAAATAACCTTTACCTAATAGCTGTTCTAATAGCTGTTCTATCAGCTATTTTATTTGTTATAGCAAAAGCAGAAGCAACTAAGACACACTCCAACAATATTCAACACACTGTATTAAACATCCACTGTGATAACAAGGAAAACCACCGAATTATGTTTTTCTGTGTACTTCTAAAAGACATGGGTGGGTGGGGTGGTGCATGACTTATACCAGCACAGCAGGCAGATCTCTATGCTCTACATAGTGACTTCCAGGCTAGGCAAGGTAAGAACTTGTCTCAGAAAAAAAAAAGCATTATTACGTTTAAAAAACCTATTTTGTGTATCATGTGTATGTATGTGTAACACACAGAAGTCACAGAGCAACTTTCAGAATTTGGTTCTCTCTCTCTCTCTCTCTCTCTCTCTCTCTCTCTCTCTCTCTCTCTCTGTTTGTTTTTTTGAGAGAGGGTTTCTCTATGTAGCTTTGAAGCCTGCCCTGGCATTCAATCTGTGGACCAGGCTGGCCTCGAACTCATAGAGATCCTCCTGCCTCTGCCTCCCAAGGGCTGGGATTGAAAGGTGTGAGGCATATCAAGTTCTCTCATATCAAGTAAAACCTAGAGGTCAAAAGTCACGTTATTCGAGTTGAAAACAATTTGTTTCACCCACTGAGCCATCTTGCTGGCTCCTAAGTTCTTTTTAAAATTAATTTTTAAGTTATTATACAAAGTTATAGTTTATTTATTTTTATAGCATTTTCATATAGATGTCATTATACCAGCTCTTATTCATTCCCTTTTCCTGTGTGCTAATATATACAGTGGGAACATACTTAAAATGGAGTACACTTCCTATTTAGTCAGCTGTAGTCACTGTATCCCAGAGAGCATGCTCCACCCAAAGAAAGGAACTCTGATACGATTGGGGATATAGTTCAGTGGTAAAGTGGTTGACTAGTACGTGCAAACCCTGGGCTCAATCCCAGCACTAATAAGAAGGAAGGAGGGAAGAAAAAATTTTAATGTTGGCACCAAGTTTCAAAAGTTAAAGATTTTGTGTTGGGGGGGGGAGTAAAGATTTAGAATGTATGTGCATAAGGGTGTTGTTGTTGCTTGTTTCATCTTAATAAACAGACAAAGTCTCATTAGGATGCTTTAGGGAAAAGTGAGCAATAATAAAGTCAGAGAGCTTAGAATTAGTGAGGTTCCTAAAAAGTATCCTGTTCTACATAAGTTGAATTCTTCCTCAAAATAAAAAAGAGGGGGGCTGGAGAGACGGCTCAGAGGTTAAGAGCATTGCCTGCTCTTCCAAAGGACCTGAGTTCAATTCCCAGCAACCATATGGTGGCTCACAACCATCTGTAATGGGGTCTAGTGCCCCCTTCTGGCCTGCAGGTTTACACACAGAATATTGCATACATAATAAATAAAATAAATAATTTTTTTTTAAAAAAAGGAAAAAGAGTAAGAAACCACAAAGAAGATTTGAAGACAAGACCTTCCCAAATCCTGGGGGTCTAGGGAGAGAAACAGTCACAAATGTTTTCTGTGCAAGATACTACAGGAAAGCAATGCCGATGTCTGCATGATGTGTTGGAGCAGATAGGCAGGGTCTGTATGGGTCCCATTCAGCTCTCCTACAACATACAGGGACATGTGGACTACACAGTGATATTCCGTGTGCTCAGTGCAGGCTGCTCATGACACAGAAAGTCAGTGCCACAACAGGCTCAAAGAACTTGTAGTAGGGCTAGAGAGATGGCTCAGCACTTAAGAGCACTGCTTGCTCTTCAGAGGTCATAAGTTCAATTCCCAGAACCCACATGGTAGCTCATGATCAGAAGAGTCTAACCAGAGTCTTCTGGTCTGTAGGCGTACATGCAGACAAAGTACCTATATACAAAAAATAAATCTTAAATATATATATATATATTAAATATACTATTCATAGTATATATTAAATATATATAGTGGTAATTTAAAAAATGCTTAAAAAAAGAACTTGCACCAACCTGTCAAAAATTTGATACAAATGGACACATCTCAGCAAACCGCAGTACAGACAGATGAGAATCATGCCACCCTTTTTTCAACCAGTAACCATACACCATTAATCCCCTCTACATAAAATCTTAGAAGAAAGGAGATACAAAGATGGTGAATTGACTATAATCTGAACAGAATAAAAGAACAAGTAGAATAGAGGTTTAAGGTAGACAGTTCAATTATGGAGGAAAACAGGGCACATTACTTTGCATACTTGAGTTTCTCTGTGGAATACTTTTACTACATTTCTTTTATTTTTCATTTTATTTTATTTTTTGTTTTCAAGAGAAAGTTTCTCTGTGTAGCCCTGGCTGTCCTGGAACTTACTCTGTAGACCAGGCTGTCCTCAAACCCAAAGATTTTCCTGCCTCTGCTTCCGAGTATTGGGATTAAAGGTGTGTGCCATTGCTGCTTAACAACATAACGTAACCTCAAGGGTCAGGGAGAAGATGAGAAGGAAAAGGAGAGAGAGGGAGAGATGTGAAGATATGCTGTTGGCTTTGAAAATAATATAAGGAGCTTTTAGACAAGATACAAATGGCTTCTAGAAGCTAAAAAAAATAAACAAACAAATAAAACCAAAAACAAATTGTCCCCAGAATAGAAGGAAACTCCAGAATGAACACAACCTGCCAATACTTTGGTTTTTAGATCCAAACACCATTTTTAATTTCTGATCCCCAGAACTGTAAATAAATACTTGAACACAGATAGATCTGATACCAGCCATTTTCTCAATAAAACCAAAGCATTCCAACAATCAATGAAAATTTTCGTTGTATCAGCTTATTTCTCATGTAGTATTCTAAACACACAACATAAACAGAACTGAAAGGCAGGTTCAGGTTACATTTTAAAAAGCTAAGGAGCTGCAGAAATGGCTCCATGGTTACTTTGTAAAGGGCTCCTTTGGATCTTAGTCCCCACATGGCAGCTCATAACCATTACAACTTGAATACCAGGAGATCTGATGCCCTTTTTTGACTTCTAAAGGCACTGTATGCACATGGTGCACATAAAGACACGCAGACAAATCACTCATACACATACAATAAATAAATCTTTTGAATTAAAAAAAGTATGTAGCTTAATAGTAGACTACTTGACTAGCATCTAAGAGGCCCAGGGTTTGATCCCTGGTATTGCATCATCATCATCAAATTATAAAACAAAACTTACCTTAGCACTATGAACAACAGTCAAAATAAGAAGCAACCTAAATGCCCATCAACAGAAGAATGAATAAAGAAAATGAGTTTGCTCAGCCACAAAGAATGGAGTAATGACATTCTCAGGAAAATGGACAGAACAGAGGATAATTAACTGAAATAAACCAGATTCAAAATGATTAATGTTGCATGTTCTCTCTGATATTAGGACATAGATTTAGCTATATACGTGTGTGCCTGAAAACCAAGTGGGAAGATGTAGCTCAAATTCTAATTCCTGTTAATAATTAAAACCCGGAGTCAGATGTTAGGGGGTGAAAGCTGAGAGAACAGAGGAGTAGAGCTGACAGCCACTAGAGTGTTCTCACCTCTACACTCTGATCTTCAGACAAACCTTCTTTGTTAAAGCACAAACAAAATATCACTAGAGGCCTATTTATGGGAAGAGGGAAGGAAGTGCGTGTGAATATGAGCAAAGCACAGTACGCATGTGTGAAAATATCCATAAATCTTATCATTTTGTATTCCTACTAAACAAATGAATAAAAAAATCCAAGAAACAGACAAGACAGCTGCTAGGATAATTTAAAAATTAGTTTCTTACTAAAGAATCAATGAGCAAACTAAGATTTCAACAAATAAACAAACAATCCCCAGCATTCAAAGACAGCTTTGAACTAAGTTTATCAAATAACTTTACCAAAAATAATTAAAGGTCTTTTTAAAAAAAAGCTATGTTTATTTATTTTGGGGTGGGAGGGATGCATGCCTTCACACATAGAAACCAGGGAACAACTTTGGGATCACTTCTCTCCTTCCACCTATACTTGAGATCCAGGGATCAAACTCAGGTCAACAGCAAGTGACTTTACCCACTGAATAAATATTACTGGCCCTGAAAATATTTTAATTACTCAATAAAAACTAATAAGTAACAAAGATATACATAGTAATAAAGATTATCTTTTACCTCTTAACTGAAAGATTCTTGGAAATCTTGCCAAAAAACTCTGCTTCTGCATCTTGATTTTCAGCACTTAGTTCAAAATGGATTGGATTTTTGTCAGAAGGTTCAACATTCTGAAATGGAGTAGGTCATATTCTGAGATCTGATTTACAATATCAAAGAATTCTACCTGAACAGTAGCTCTGGATCACTGCCAGAAGGAACACTTTCGGTTTCTGTGACCTGCTTCTGTAGAATGCCTGGCTTCCTGCTTTGTACGTGAAAATAAAAACCTAACCCTGTATTATGAAACTCACTCAGTAACCATGGACTCGGTGAATATAACAACATGTAAAAACATTTAAAAAAAACATACTCATGAAATGATACAATCTATAAATGAATTCAAAGAAAACAAATGGAGCTGAGTGGAACCACATGGTTATTTGGAGTTATTCAGTACTCTTATAATAATAAAATACTGAATATGCTTTTGCTACTTAAGACCTAACAGTAATTAATTTTAAAGAAGTAGTGTTTGAACCAGAAACAATGGTAGACACATATAGTCCTAGGTACTCAAGGAGGCTGAGATAGGAGGATTATTTGAGGAAAGGAGTTTGAAGCCAGCCTGGGAAAATTACTTTTTTATTTGTTTGTTTGTTTGAGCAGGGCCCCTCTACATAGCCATGGCTAGCCTGGAACTCACAATGTAGACCAGGCTGGCCTCTAACTCAGAGATCTGTCTGATTTGGCCTCTGCCTCCCAAGTGCTGGGCATGAGACACCATATCTGACTTATCCTTTAAATGTAGTTTTTATATGACAATTTCAAAAACCTACTTTCTCTGTAATGGCCACCTAGATGCTGCAGCACTTATTTTTAAAGGTAAAATGCAGGTCTGGCTGTCCTGGAACTCACTATGTAGACCTCTGAACTTACAGATATTCACCGTCCTCTGCCTACTGAGTACTGGGATTAAAAGACTGTGCCACTAGGCCTGGTTCCTAGATACATTTTTATGTACTTTGTTGGGTCTCCTAGAACTAAAGTTACAAAAGGTTGTGAGCCACCATGGGGATTCTGGGAACTGAACACAGGTCCTCTGGAAAAGCAGCCAGTGCTCTTAACCACGAAGTCATGTCTCCAGCTCCCATGAAAATCTTTTATATATTAATTCACCCACATTATTTTAAAAATAAGTGGTAACAAGGAAAACACTAACATCAAAAATTAATCCTCAGCAGCACAAAATAATACAATATATAAGTTACTGACAAAGTGACTAGAGTAAATCTTTACTATCAACTTGACTAGACTTACATTCACCTATATGGACGAGGCATCGCTGCATATTATTGGTGAAGGTGTTTCCAGAGAGCACTAACTGGTGAAAACCAGAATGTGGGTGGTACCATCGCATGTACTGAAGCCCTGACTGAAGCAAGGGGTGTAAAAAAGACACAGTGAAGCATCTGTATTTCTGCTTCTGGGTTAGCCATGAAGTGAGTAGCTCTTTGCTACCATATAGTCCTACCATGATGTTCTGCTATAGCACAAGAGGCCAACCTACCACAGCCCGAGCTTTCAGAAACCTCTACTTCCTTATTTATCTTGCATTCTTTGCTCAGAGTGATGAGCAAAGTAACAGGCACACAGGCGAGTCTAAGCACTTACATTGAAAAGATGCAAAGTCTCCTTGTTGGTTAGTAACTGAAACTGAAGGCCAGGCTTCCTACTGTCACAAGGAAGGCACTCATAAAATTCAGGTTCCTTATGTGTCAGTGAATAAAGAACTATGATGAAATTTCCAGATTCTGAAAAAACCCTGAACAACAACAAAAAAATGGCATTGAATTAAAATTTAGTGCTAAAGATATTATACTGAAAGATCTTCCAGGAAAGTTTCTCAATCTAGTCAACAAACTGTGTAAAGTACACACGCTTACCTTTTGTTGTTATTTTTTAAAGATTTGTTTATTTTTGAATAATATATTTAATTTTATGTCCATCAGTATGAGAGTGTCAGATTTCCTGGAACTGGAGTTGTGAGACAGACAGCTGTGAGCTGTATGTGGGTGCTGGGAACTGAACCCAGGTCTTCTGGAAGAGCATCTTAACTGCTGAGCCATCTCTCCAGCCCCCAAAGATTATTTTTGTTTTATGTGTTTGTCAGTATGTATGCACCTGCACGATGCGCATTTCTGTTGCCCTTGGAGGTGCAGAGCCAGTATGTGGGCACTGGGAATCAAACCAGGGTCCTCTGCAAGTACAGTCAGTGCTCTTAACCATTAAGCCATCTCTCCAGCCCCCAAAGTTCTTAAATTTTAAAAAATTCTATAATAAAATATATAAACATTCCTTGCAAAACATCAAACTAGTTATGTATAAAATGGAAAAAAACTTCCTTTTTCAAAAATGAACACACACACAGCAAGACTATGCACACAATGGTATATACCCATAGCTATACGGAAGAGTGAAAAAGGATCTGGAGTCCAGGAGTTCAACACCCACCTGAGCTTTTACTGAATATTTACTGTCTATCAAAACTTAAAAACAAGATGTGTAATTGATAGCCAGGTGGCGGTGGTATACACCTTTAATCTCAGCACTTGTGAGGCAGAGGCAGGCAGATCTGACAAGGCTACCTGATCTACAGAGCATGTTCCAGGCTAGCCAGGACTATACAGAGAAACCCTGTCTTGAAAACCCGGGGGGGGGGGGATGAATAATTGATAATAAAGCTAAATTGTACTAAATCACAGAAAAGAGCCCACAAAGCACATTTAGCACCCTGGGACTAAAGAGATGGCTCAGTGGTTAAGAGTCCTCACTCCTCTTCCAGAGGACCAGGTTCAATTCCCAGCACCCACATGGTGCCTCACAACCATCTGTAACTCCAGTCCCATGAGACGGGACATCCTCTTCTAGCCTCCATGAACACCAGGAATGCATGTGAAACACAGACATACATATAGAGAGATACCCATATACATAAAATAAATAATAATAAAATTTTTTTTAAAAAGAAAATATTTAGCATCCTTCTCTTTTTGTCTGTCTGGGATAAGAACTCACTGGCTTGGAACTTGCTATGTAGCCCAGGCTAGCCTCAAACTGGTCTTCCTGCCTTAGCCTCCCAGTGCTAGGATTATAGGTAAGGTAGGCCTCATTATGTCTGGCTTGTTTTAGTAACCCCCCCCCCCAAAAAAAAAGAAAAAATTCACTTGGAAAGGAGAAGGATGTATAAAAAGCATACTTATAAAAGCATCTGAAAAAATACAGGAATTCTTTTATTTTAGTAATACACCAAAAGTGGGAAAAGCCCAAGCAAGAAAGAAAAACGGTAAATTTGACTTAAAATAAAAAAAATCTTGGGGTTCAGCCTAGAGATGAATCAGTCAGTCATTAAGAGCACCTGCTTGTAGTGATATTTTGTTTGTGCTTTAACAAATAAAGCTTGCCTGAAGATCTGAGTGCAGAGCTAAGCCACTAGAGGCCAGGCAGTGGTGGCTCACACCTTTACTCCCACTACTTGGGAGTCCTATGCCTTTAATCTCAGCACTAGGGAGGTGGAGACAGAAAGGGATATGGCTGCGTGGAAAAAGAAATATAAGGCAGGAGGAGAAAGAAGCTAAGATGCAGTCTGAGGTTTGGTAGAGATGGACGCAGTCTGAGGCAACAGTCTGAGGAGACAGTCTGAAGCAACAGTCTGAGGCAACAGTCTGAGGAGACAATCTGAGGACAGCATCACTCCTTTGGTGTGAGCATCGGTAGAAATAAAAGGTCTAGTGGCTGGACACTCTGCTTCTCTGGTCCTTCAGCTTTTATGCTGATAACTGACTTTTTTATTATTACTTTTACTATTAAAAACAATTAGAATTCGTGCTACAGCTGCTACTCTTCTAGAGGATCTGAGCTTGATTCCCAGCACCCAGCTGACAGTTTACAGCCACCTGGAACTCCAGTGCTTGGTCCACAAGGCTCTCTTCTAGCCTCTGTGAGCACCAAGTATGCAAATAGTACACAGACATTCATATAAGCAAAACACACTTAGAACAAAATAACCACCACAACACAACAAAATAAAAGCTTCAGTATAGGTCAGAGATGTACAAAGCTTTGGCTTGGAGACCCAGCACAATGAGGAAGAAGAATACAGTTGGGGAAAAATATTGTAACTAAAATGAAGTGAAGTAACAATTCAAGGGAAGAAAGGTTTGCTCTAAGTATTTATATGCTATGTGGGCAGAGAGAAATGGGGAAAGGGAAAAAGGAGGGAAGTGCATGACCCTACAAATATATGAGAAAGAAGCACAATCCAAGACAAACTAGCCAGAGACACCAGGAACAGCAGCCTATGCCTGTAGTTCTAACACTCAGAGGCCAGGGCAGCAAGACTGCCCTGAGTTCAAATTCAATCTGGGCTACACAGTGAATTCAAGGCCGTTTTGGCTAGAGGTTAAGACAGCGTCTCAAAAGACTGAAGAGAAAGTAAACAAAGGCTTTCCGCTCACCTGTTTTGAGCTCATATCCTGCTTCTCTGCCCTTCTGTCTGGCCACGCTAGCATCCTTATGTGTGATCTTTCATTCAGAGCCTCTGGAGTTAACACAGCCTATGCCTACCCACGATAGCTACAGCTTACCTTCCTTCTCTGTAGTCTCATTTAATATAAGAATTATTTTTATTTCTTTCGTTTTTTAAAAGATATGTTTATTATGTATAGTGTTCTGTCTGCATGTTTGCCTGCATGCCAGAAGAGAACATCAGATCTCATTGTAGATGGTTGTGAGCCACCATGTGGAAGCTGGGAATTGAATGTAGGACCTCTGGAAGAGCAGTCAGTGCTCTTAACCTTTGAGCCATCTCTCCAGCCTAAGGATTATTTTTCTTAAAGTATGCATTTATTAAGTATTATAAAAGATTAAAACAGTCTATGTATTATACAATTCATTATACTATAAACTAATACAGAATAAACAGGGAAATAAACTATACTATAGGATAAAATATCACTTGCCTTTCCTGAATAGAAGAACTGAACATGTATCTCAAGCAGCAAGCCCAGACCTGAGGGCTGTAGATATGTATAATTCCAGAAAGCCAACTAAAAGAAAAAGACAGAAAGCATATCATCAGTCAGGTATGGTGGCACATGCCTGTGGTCCAACACCTGCAGGCTGCGGCAAATTCTACGGCAGATCTTACCTAAAAATAAAAACAAAATAAAAATAAAAGAAATTTTTGTTTTAATAAAGGGAAATTTATTTTTAAATTAACATGCTTTAGATTACATCATTTCCAAGATTGATCCTTGATGCTCAACAGTGACACATTCAAAGCTTCACAAATAAGAAATCACATTGATAATACAGAGGCAACATTATCATATCCCATCTACATGAGAGGTGAGAACATGCTCTTTGTTCTTTCACTCGGATGTGGGAGAGAAAACCAGTTTGTGGAGATAAAAGTAGGATGTCAGAATAAATTAGCCTGGACCAGAAAAGAGTTGAATTAGAGATTAGAGAAAACTAAAGTTTGTGGCTTAAAATTAAAGTTGAAGAGGACCAAAGCTATAACTATACACAGAGATAGCCCAAAATATAGAGATACTTATAGGGAAATCCCCACAATTGCCAGGCAAGGTGGCACACAACTCTAACCCCAGCACTTGGGAGGCAGAGGCTAATGGATCTCTGAGTTCAAGACCAGGCTGGTCTACCGAGCAAGTTCCAGGAGAGAGAAACCCTGTCTTGAAAAACAAATAAACAAATGCCACAAGAATTCCTTAAAAAAAAAAAAAAAGGCTAGGACTTCTCTGTGTAGCCTTGGCTGTCCTGGAATTCGCTCTGTAGTATTGGGATTAAAGGTCCACCCAGGCATAATGACTTATTTTGCACTGTGCTTACTGTTTATAGTGGTCATTTCATTGGTAAATCATATACTTTATTATTGTCTATTTTTTCTATTTGTAAATATCTTAGCACTTCAGTTTGAGTATAAATTCCTTTAAAAGAGATTTTAAACCCTAACACAATTAAACATGCTATGCACACAAAAAGCATGTAATAGAAAGATTGAGTTTCTGAATCGTCTTTCTCAATGTCATTAACCCAGTAACTGTAGAGAAAAATAATATTAACATGAAAGGGAATCTGTTCAACTGCACATCAAGAAATTTTAATTCTATTACATTGAGCCCTGGATTCTTCAAGATACCATAAAGTCAAGATAATGAGAAAAGGATAGAGACCTTCAACTTCAGTTAGAATTCAGAAATACTCTATTTTAATTGATTCTAATAGTAAAATATAGAAGCTTAAGAATCAGCAGCTTTTATGGCTTTATAAAATGAGCTCAAGCCAGACTCGGTGACATACTCCTTTAGTCCCAGCACTCTCGAAGCAGAGGCAGGAGGATCTCTGTGAGTTCCAAGGTAGCCAGGGCTATATAGAAAGGTCCTACCTCAAAAAGAAAAGAAACAAATAAACACAAAAAAAAAACAACAAAAGATGAGCTCAATATTCATAATACATTTAACTTTTTCTTATCATCTGGATACACACCAGGCTGAAAGAATTTCTTAAGAGAATAATACTTACATTCCCACTAATGGTAGAGAATAAACCTTGGGATCAGATTCCAACAAAAGTAACAATTTTCGTGTTTCATCCATGGTGATATATCTAAATAGAACAGACTTACGTAAGAATAATTTCAAGTATATGCTTTTAACCCAAAACAGGCAAACTGAGTCCTGAAACATATTTTAGGTAATGGGTGAAAGACAGACCACAGAGACAATATGTGTAACTTTCCATCTACTAAAACAGTCATTTATGATTTCATACTTAAAATATTTTACTCCTTAACATTACTTACATGCTACTTTTAAATAATGTTAACATTAAAAAGGACAATTTCAGAACCTATTAAGTTACTGGGTAGAGTGAAATTCCTGTTACTGGAAGTGTGCAAATATCCCGCAACTTGGTAAGAGAACTGTGACTTCTCAGGGAAAAGACTGCAGATAGTGAATCCTCCAGACACATGCCTCCAGCCTCTGCCAAAGCCTATGATAACAAAACTCAAAACCCACTTCCCCAAAAGGACATTATAAAACCTTGGGCTGGATAAAGACTAAGCGAGGGGCTGATGAGACGGCTCAGTGATTGAGGGCCATACTGCTCTTGTAGAGGTCCCAAGTTTGGTTCCCAGCACCCATGCTGGGCAGCTCATAAACACTTGCAACTCCAGCTCCAGAGGATCCAACATCTTTTGGCTTCCTCAAGCACCTGCACTGACTTATACAAACCTACTGTTAGATACACAAACATACATAATTAAAAAAAAAAACAAACGAAAACTGAATATCCCATGTCCTGCTTGCTACCAGAATACCAAGAGATTGCAGATGGGTAATGCAAAGACAGTTCATTCTGTGTGAGCAAATGAACATGAGCAGATAAAGGAAAATCACTTGATGGTCAGTTTAAAAGAAAACATTCTCATGTTAAAGAACACTTTATTATTCCAAAGATATAAATGTTTCATTCAAGTAGTTTTTGGTCACTGTGGCTTTTGATCATTTGTAATATAATTAATACATTTCCTACTGTGCCATTTCAACCAGCAGGCCTGATTCTAGTCAAAATGTGAATTCAAAATGGGACGTCCTTCCTACTCAAAGGAAAAAGTCCTTTTTTTTTCTTCTTCTGTAGAAGAGTAGAGCATATCGTGGCAAGCGGTTTTGGCTCTAGAAACCTAACAGAACTAGGGTGGAGTCAGTGGGAAATAAAGCCAAAAGTGTAATGAATGCTTACAGCCACTTCTGCTCAAACTTTTAAGCCCAGGTACTTCCACTGTGGAACCCTGTCCAATAGATGTTAAGTAAATGACAATCCAGGGAGGCAGTCCTGCGGAGGATCAGAAAGCATGCATCTTGACTGGGAAACTCAGGGACAGAGTCACAGGAGTCTGTTCTGCTACTGAAGGGAAGGCCACCCTTCAGCAGGTGAGCATGTGCTGAGCAGGAGCACGGCAGATCTTTCCTGGCCTTGTTCTCTACCTGCAGTGCCCATTACCGACAGCTAAAGCACACACTATGCATAAATTCTCCAGCACTTTTTAGATTCTTCCAGATCTTTGTTAATAAAAGAAAGAAAATAACGTATAAGGTAGGCAAAATACAACTTATTTTTCCCTCCACTTTTTTTTTTTAAAAAATCAAATTATATATCAACTGATGTATTTTGTGTGGTGTTGGGGACTTGGAGACTGAATTTAGACTCAGACTTACAGATACAAGTACGCTATCGGTGAGCCATAATTCTAACTCCACAGCCAACATTTTCTTTCCTTTTTGGGGAGGATCACTATGTAGCCCTGAAACTCACTATGTAGACCAGGTTGGTCCCAAATGCACAGAAATCTGCCTGCTGCTGCTTCCTAAATGCTGAGATTAAAGGAGTCTGACATCATGCCCTGAAATCTACTTTAATATAATTTTTTAATTACCAACTTTTTATAGGGTGAAGCACAACCGTGTAACAAAAATAAGACTGTTATACTACAACAGCAACAAATATTTAGAAATAAGTAATTTTATCTCCCCTTATTGCTGACCAAATGGCTGGATCTCTAACATGAAAAAGACTACAGAATTTAGTACTATGTGGTATCTTGAGAAATATATTAATTCAATCAATATTTATGAGCTTAGACTAATGGATTTTTTTTTACTTACCCATGTTTATAGGTTCCTTGAATTTGAGCAATATTCAGATTACTACTCAGGTTTCTTGCCAGAGCTGTAGGAATAATGGGGATAGGCTTCACAGGCACACATTTGAAGGAATTTGCTAGCGTTATTGCTGCCCAATGCAAGTCAAAATCCACACCATCCAAACTCTCCCTGGAGGTGATTTGAGCTCGCAGGGAAAGCAGCTTTCCACAGTCCAAGCAATCTTTGCTACATACATGGTACTGCAAAGCCTGAGGAACCAATATCATAAAATTATAACTTTGAAATGCATCCATAGCTTTCAAGTTCTTAACATTGTTATAGACACCTCTGTAATATCTTACAATGACAAAATTAAATTAGTTCTAATTAACATTTCAATTCTCATTTCTTCCACACGATCAAAAGATTATGTGAGTAATTTAATCAGCAGTCTTAAGCTCCAACATAAGTTTCCAACTTGGATGTCTAACAGCTCTCTTCAAATTTTTTTTTTTTTTTTTTGTTTTTGAGACAGGGTTTTTCTTTGCAGCCCTGCTATCAAACTCACAGAGGTTTGTCTGCCTCTCAAGTGCTGGGATTAAAGGCATGTGTTAATACTGCCCAGCTACTCTTCTAATTCTTGCTGGGCAATTATCACCTCTAATAAATTTTACTATACTGGGGGTGGGTGGTGGTGGAGTATGTAAATTATGACTCAGCCTTAGAGAATCTCAATCATTCCTTTTTGGTTCCTTTTTCAAATTATTAGGGTAACTCTTCTTCCATATTTATCCTTCTTTACTATGCCCTTTCTATCCTTATTGCTACCACTCTCTGTACATGTGAGATTGATGTATACATACACACACACAGACACATACACCTAATACACATCCAACCTAGTGGACCATTCTCTCTGGCTTCAGTCAGCTTTCAGAAACCTCCAATAACTACACAAAAATTTCCTTTACCTAAAAAAGTCTCTCTATAATCTGACTAAACAAATATTCCAGTCTAATAGCCCTTAGCAGAAGTTTATATACTACTAGCAACCTTGAGCACTTTCTGAACTTTCCTGTCTTGATCACATCTCTTCCTCTCTGGAATATTATGCATATCTCTGGCCTCAGAAACCACATTACCTTGGATTTTTATGTCCACAATAATTCAATCACAGATCATTACAAATAATTCTCATTACATGATGGAGGAAGGTCATTGGTTAAAAAAATAAAGAAACTGCTTGGCTGGCCCTCATTGGTTGGAATATAGGTGGGTGGAGTGAACAGAACAGAATGCTGGGAGGAAGAAGAAGTGAGCTCAGACTCGACAGCTCTCCTCTCAGGGGCAGACGCCTCAGAGAGACACCATGCTCCCCACTCCCTGGGAGATGCACACGATGAAGCTCCGACCCAGGATGGACATAGGCTAGAATCTTCCCGGTAAGACCGGTGCTATATAGATGATTAGAAATGGGCTAAATTAATATGTGAGAATTAGCCTAGAAGAGGCTAGATAGAAATGGGCCAAGCAATGTTTAAAAGAATACAGTGTAGCCGGGCAGTGGTGGCGCACGCCTTTAATCCCAGCACTTGGGAGGCAGAGGCAGGCAGATCTCTGTGAGTTCGAGACCAGCCTGGTCTACAAGAGCTAGTTCCAGGACAGGCTCCAAAACCACAGAGAAACCCTGTCTCGAAAAACCAAAAAAAAAAAAAGAATACAGTGTCCGTGTAATTATTTCGGGTAAAGCTAGCCGTGGGGACGCAGCCCGCTGCTCTTATTTCAACAATTACAGACTTATTAAAATACTATAAACCACACACAGTACGATTCTTATACGTAATTAAAAATGTCATCTGCACTTCAGACACAGGACTCAGGGGACCTGAGCTGGACATGACCCAAAGCCTCCTCCCAGAGGACTAGCGTTCAACTACTAGAGGTGCCATGGCAACTTCCAAGGGAGGGAAGCAATTAGTCCTCCCCACCTGTGACACCTATGACCCACAACAAGGAAGCATGGCACACTAACCATACAGGAGCACTAGTGGAACACACATCGCGGTGGTAACCAACAGCTTTCTAATTGGACTTCAAACCCACTCAAGAAAGAAATTATGTTGGGCATGGAAACATGGCCAACTGCCCAGGGCTAGAAAAGTCATGGATTCTGGAAAACCTTCAAGTTTACTGAACTACATAATTCCCAAGTACAATCTAATTATTTATCCTTCCTCAAACAGGTAAGTTGTAATTCTCACCCCTCATCAAAGAAACTTGTCTTTGTAATAGGAGGCCATTACAGAAAATCACAACCAATCAAAATGCAGAGATTAAGTTCCAATGGGTACTTCTATAACACAACTCCTGTACCCAAGGCCCAGGGATCATTGCTGAAGAGGACAGAAAGATTGTAAGAGCCAGAAAACAGGACGTTTGCTGTGAGATTGTCTCTACTAGAAATGTCAGAGAGGCTATACAAATGAAGTCTCACCAACATGGCCGCCTGAATAAGTCCCAAAGAATGACACCACCATCAATGAACATGCTGTCGTGGAAGGCGGAACTCTTATGAGGCCTCAACCTTACACAAAGAGCTACAGGCAACTGAGAATGTTGGGGGAGGGGGGAGTCTTCCCCAGGGAAGAGGACACTAATTGGTTATCCAATACTAAGTGGTTGGCCCTGAGATGATATTATACAGACAGAGTAGATTGAAGCTGTGTGTGTCTGTGTGTGTGGGATCTGTAACAATAATTTTTTTTAAAAAAGCCATAAATTTGAGAGAGCAAGAGGGGTGTACATGGGAGGGAGGAAAGGGGGAGATGATGCAATTATAATTTCATAAAATAAAAATTGTTATAAAAATGTTATGAGTGAATTTCACCTTTAAAGTTGAACTGAAGTCATCTGCATTATGAACTATCATATCTCTTGAACAAAGTCCTTGAGTATGAACTTTGCAGGGGATCAGAAAATCTCCAGGAAGAGACGCAGTAGGAGCTCTGTCTAAGCACTCGGGGACGGGGCGACCAGGATCAAAGCGATCCACTGTCAGTGTCACACCTTCTTCATCTGCAGACACAATAGCAACCGTTACATAGCATGCTAACTAAACACAGAAAACACCAAGCCAAACCATTCTAGCAAAGCATTTTGGTCATACTGGTAGTATACTAAAATCTT
Source organism: Microtus pennsylvanicus (assembly GCF_037038515.1). Lineage (NCBI taxonomy): Eukaryota > Metazoa > Chordata > Mammalia > Rodentia > Cricetidae > Microtus > Microtus pennsylvanicus. The sequence continues at coordinate 48,519,972 of NC_134591.1, read as the reverse complement.
ACATTTAAAAAAATGATTTGCTGATAGTCTACAGTTGAATACACCATGAATTCTGTAGTGGGTAGTTTACTCGTTTTCATACCCATGGTGTATAACAAAGATATTAGCAAAAGCATATACAGCAGCTGGCTGAACAAATGTACATTCTATAATAGCCACACAATATTTTTTAACAACATATTACCTTCATCCACTGTGAGAGAACCAAGTAAGAAGCATGGCACATTGTTTTTATTCTGCTTAGCATGACGATAAGCAAGTCGGATGGCCTTTTCAGTTACCACAAGTTTTGGCTTTCTGAAAAATAAGAAAGTCTCTTATGAATGTGGCATACCTGATCTCTTAAAAATAAAACCCTTCTATAAAGGACTGACTAAAATATAACACAGAATCTAAAAAATGTACACAAAGATTACCATCAGGAGATCCCTAGTTATTGCCAAGTAACCCTATAATAGACAAGGCCACCTGAAAACCATATTGGCCATAAACTGACAAGAAAGGTACAAATGTCCCTCAGGCTCTGGCCTAACCTGGACCAGAGCACAAAATGATAAACCAAGGCCAACAGGTTTCTGTAAATAAAGTTTTAAGAGAAATAGTCACATTCACGTGTTTACATATCATTTATGTCCAATAACAATATTCCTGAATACCAAACATAAATAAATATATTTAAAACAAAAGAGCTGGTCATGGTGGCATGCACCCTTAATCTCAGAGCTCAGGAGGTGCAGACTTCTGTAAGTTTGAGGCCAAGCTGGTCTACATAGTAAGTTTAGGCCAGGCAGAGCTATGTAGTCCCTATCTTTAAAAAAGGTGTGTGTGTGTGTGTGTGTGTGTGTGTGTGTGTGTGTGTGTGTGGAGAGATGGCTCAGTGGTTAAGAGCTCATCCTGTTCTTCCAGAGGTCCTGAGTTCAATCCCAGCACCATCAGGTGGCTCATAATCACCTGTAATTCCAGTCCCAAGAGATCTAGCCTCTTCTGGCAACTGCACTAACAGGATTAAAAATGAGCACTAACATGATTAAAATAAATCTCCATGCGGTGGTTACATACACCATTGACATACACTCGGGAGACAGAGGCAGGGAGATCTCTGAATTAAGGTCAGTCTGGTCTACAGAGTGAGTACCCTGTCCTAAACAAATGAACTCTATAGTGTTTATTTTACTTTCTCTCTCCCATATTTTAATTTTTTGAGTCAGGGTATCTACACCCCAGACTGTCCTCAAACTCCCGTGTAGCCAAGGATGACCGTGAACTTCTGATCCTCCTGCCTCCTCCTGAGATTAAGGCATGCACCAGCAGGTGTTTTATGTGGTGCTGCAGATCGAACAGAGCTTTACACAGGTAAGGAAAGCACTCTACCAAATGAGCAACACCCCCAGCCAAGTTTAGACATGCTTGAAAAAGAATAATTCAGAACTTATAGAAATAAAAGATTAAATTGATTAAAAATTCAAAGGGTTGGGGCTAGAGATATAGCTCAGCAGTTAAGAGCACTGACTGCTCTTCTACAGGACTGGGGTTCAATTCCCAGCTCACACTGTCTGTAATTCCCATTCCAGGGGACCCAACACCTTCACACATACATATACACTGGCAAAACATCAATGCACATAAAATAAAAATTCAAATGATTACATAATCAACTGGAAACAGGTATACAACTGTTTATTATTTGATAAACGATATATATATTATAAACATTCCTTCATACATATGGTATATCTACTTCCATATTTAAAAGCAACCTAAGGGGCTAGAGCGATGGCTCAGAGGTTAAGAGCACAGGCTGCTCTTCCAGAGGTCCTGAGTTCAATACCCAGCAACCACATGGTGGTTCACCACCATCTGTAATGAGATCTGGTGCCCTCTTCTGTTATGCAGGCAGAACTCTGTATACATCATAAATAAATAAATAAATAAATAATCTAAAAAAGAAGAAGAAAAAGAAAAAAGTCACTTAAAACTTAATGGTAGAACACTTGCTTAGCCTGCAAAGGCTCTGGTGGGATACTCAAGATGCCAAAAAAAAAACAAAGAGTAAGGCACAAACTACCTGAATGTATAAGCACAACTAAAGAGAAAAATCAGTAGAACTAAAAATAAATTATTCAAAATACATTAGCACAAAAATCTGACAAAAGGTTTAAAAATGGGGGAGCTGGGTGGTGGTGCACACACCTTTAGTCTCAGCACTCAGGAGGCAGAGGCAGGTGGATCTCTGTGATTTCAAGGTCAGCCTGGTCTATAAAGTGAGTTCCAGGACAGCCAGAGCTGTTACAGAGATAAATCCTGTCTTGAAAAAGAAAAAAAAAAATGGGGGAAGGCAAGCATAACAAATACTTAAATGAAGACTATACTTTCAGGGATCATTTCTATAGTTCGTTACAAATACTTAAATGTCTACAGGTCGTTGTTCATGTGTGTGGGAATGGCTGCATGCATATGTGAGCCATGTGTGTGCCTGGTATCCATGGAGGCCAGAATAAAGCAACAGATGCCCTGGAACTGAAGTTACAGATGGTTGTGAGCTGCTGATATGGGTACTAAGGACTGAACAGGGTCCTCTGTAAGAGAAGCAAGTACTCTTAACCACTGAGCTATCTTTCTAGCCCCAAGACTCTCCTTAATTTTTTTATTACACTTACTTATTTGTGGAGTTGGGGGAGGGGTGGTCCTGCACATCTAATATAATGTGTAAGGAGGGGAAAAAAAGACAATTTGCAGGAATTAGTTCTCTCCCACCACCATGTGAGTCCAAGAGATCTAACTTAGGTCATCAGGCTTGGTAGCAAAAGCCCTTCTATTGAGCTATCTCACTGGATCAAAGCCCTTCCTTTTCTTGTCAATGGTAGCATTCCTCCCTGCAAACTACCTTAGAACTTGAATATTATGACTTGTATATCCTCTATTCTCCAATCAATCATCAAATGCCATAAAACGTTTTCAAAATACCTTGTTTTAGCCAGGTATAGTGACATATGCCTAGACAGGCAGGAAACTGTTCAAAGTCATCCTAGCTACATAGAAAATATGAGCGTAACCTGGGCTGCATAAGACCCTGTCTCAGAAAACAAACAACAACAACAACAAAACCCTTGTTTTACTTTTTCTTCTGATCTGAATACTGCTGATTATTCTTATTACATATAATAAACACTATTTAGTAATTTATACTCCAGGTACCGTGCCAACTATTTTAGAAAGCCTTTCTCATTTAATCTTTGTAAAAGTCTATGAGGCCAAGAATGGTGGGGCATGTTATAATATTAGCATTCAAGAGGCCAAGGCAAGGGGATCAAAAGTTTAAGGTTAGCCTAAGCTACATAGTAAGTTCAACTCTAGCTTAAACAGTGAGATCCTGTCTCATAGAAACAAACTAAAAGAGCAGGATGGTGGCACGCACCCTGAGACAGGCAGATCTCTGTGACCTTAATTAATAATTAAGGCCAGTCTGGTCTACATGGTGAGTTCCAGGCCAGCTGAGGATGTGTAGTAAGATCTTATATGAAAAAAAATTTACAAGTACCAGGAAAGGATCATATGTTGCCCCTATAGGAGAGTGTTTAGCATGCTCAAGTACCTGAAACATTCCAAAGGCTACATGTGATCCTTTCAAGGTATTTAAATTTATTTCATAAATAAGTAAACTGATAATTGACTACTTTATTAAAGTTATTTAAGTAAGAATTGGTTAGGACCAACCCTGTTTTGAAAATAAAAAAAAAAAAAGGTAGGCTCAGGAACTGAGGGTGCAGACAGCCTGACTCCAGTTGAGAATACCTTAAATCACCAAGGCAAAATCTAAGGTGGGTGGCGGTGCCACATGGTTTTAATCTCAGCACTCTGGAGGCAGAGGCCAGCCTGGCCTACATATCAAGGTCCAGGACACCGAGAAACCTGTCTCGAAAAAACAAAACCAGCCCATGATTCCTGATAAGTACCTACAAACAGACAGACTTGGCTCTCTACACTATAACCTATCCTCTGTAGGACACTTCTTTTAGCAAGTAAGTCCTTAGACATAACATCTCAATGGATTACTATTGCTTTTAAGTTTAAACTTCCTCCAAAAGGTCCCAAAGAGGACTACATTATATGCCTTCTAACCTGATCGATGCCGTCTCGGCTCCGCGTTCCACACAAACGCCATGCTGAAGCACAAGAGACATTCCTATGATATTCAGAACCTTAGATCTGCAGAACATTTTAACTATGAAATTAGGATTCTTTCTCAAAAATATATGGACGATTTAACACGCAGATGAAATTTTTATCTGATAGGAACTTTTAGTGAAAAAGTAAAGAAAAATGAATACAGTTGAACGTAGCATATCTGAAATCATCGAGACCACAGTACTTCAGGTTTGGGAGTATTTGCATATACAAAATCTTGGCGATGGAACTCAAATCTAAATATGAGATTCACTTATGTTTATAAACACCTATAGTCTGAAGGTAATTTCATACGGCTGTATTTTATACTTGGGTAAGATGCAGAACGGAGCACTTTTAGTATCTTGTTGACAGTCAGCAAGTTTCTCATTTTGAGGGCACGTGCCTTTGCCAGCTCGACCATCTTGTCAGTCCAAGTTTCAGACTCTAGAATCTGGGGAAATGGTTCCTACCAGGCAAGCACAAAGACCTGAGTTTGGATCTCATAAAGATAGGAATAGTGGCACTATCTGTATCACCCAGTATTTGGAGGAGTGGGGTGCGGGGGTAGGTCGGCCAGCAGTCTAGCTGAAAAGGCAAGTTCCAGATTCAGTGAGATCCTGTTTCAAAAGCTAAAGTGGAGAGCAAGAGGGAAGACACTGGACATCAACCTCCGGCTTCCACGAGTGGACACACACACACACACACAAATCAAAGGGAAAAACAGTGGACTTGGGGATTTAGGCAGTCCAACTTATAATTAGTAATAACAATCAAGTCTGTCTTAATATTCTTTAATGATTCATGCTATACTGGTTTGATTGAAAAGAGAAACATACCTGTAGTAACAGAGATGCAAGCAGATGAAATCTCCAATTGGCATTGGGTTCCAAAGAGCCAATTTCGATGGGGGAAAGTGAAAAGGTACCATCTTGCTTGAAGTAAACCTTTAAAAAAAATTAAAGTACAAGAAAAAGCAAACAGTATAAATTTTATAAGGAACAGTTAATTCTCTTTGCCAGGCATTCCAAGTCCTTAAGAGGCTAAGACTAGAAATTCCAGGCCAGCCTAAAAAACAGCTGAAGGGAGCAATGTGAAGGTTGTGAACAGCTTTCTATGAAGAGTTATGCTGAATGTTGAACACATATGTAACATGCTTCAAAATAATTTCTAATTCATTGATAAGTATTTAATGTCTTTCTCTTTCATTTTCCACTCTACAGCACCTTTAAAGATAAATCTATAATAATACTTTCCTCAGCACAGTAAAGAAAGGGTCATGCCAGCTGAAATCCTAACTATAACTTTTATTAACTATATAATAGATTGATTAATACCCTATGTTGTAGTTTATTAATTAAAAAATACTGCATAGGGCCAGGCATGGCACACACTTGGGAGGCAGAAGCAAGCAGGTCTATGAGTTCAAGGCCAGCCTTGTCTACATAGTGAGTTTCAATAGAGCAAGGTCTATGTAGGGAGACTCTGCTCAAAATACGAGAGAGAGAGAGAGAGAGAGAACGAATAAAAATACTTCAGTAGTGTGATACGACAGAAGGGTCAAGATGAAAAGGAATGTGATAGCCCCCCTGATCATGTTTCCTATTGTCTTTATCAAGAACATCTGGCACAAAGGAAGCAACAGGGAATAGAAAAGCTGCCCATGGGCATAACTGTAGTTTATAAGAAAAAGAAAATCCATATGCCAGCATTAATTGTTCCTCTCTACCCATGGGCATAACTGTAGTTTATAAGAAAAGAAAATCCATATGCCAGCATTAATTGTTCCTCTCTAGGGGCAATAAAATGATCCAAAGAGCTAAATCACCCAGTCAGTGTGTCAGGTCCTCCATGTAATAACAGACTAAGAAAGCAGGGACAGGTGGCCAGCTCCTCCTTCCTACTCCACTTAGGAAAACATGGCTTAGGGAAACATGAGGAAAATTGGGATAACCAATGTGAGATGGTTACCTGCAAGGACTCAGTGCTCGGACAGAAGGAACCAACACTTCCATTCCTCTAGGATGGAAGTAAGCAATCTTCTAATTTACAACCTCAGTTCAAGTGATTTCTCACCAATAAAACATCAATGTCATTAAGTGAGAGAGAAGGGAGAGCTAATATTTACTAAGTGCTCACTATATGCCCAATCCTTTAGTTTAATCAGCACATTTAATACCTTCCTGGTAATTGATTAAAAGAATTAAAAATTCTTACAGTGAATGAACTAGATCAAGGGATCCACGTAATTAAAGTAGGAGCAGATATTCCTGATTCCGAAGCCTGTTTTCTCTTCTCTTCCAGTATTCTGTCTCAAGTTAATGTGGGTAGCTATAGTAAAACACTGCATGAAAAATATTTTAAAGCCAGGCGTGGTGGCATGTGCCTGAGGTCCCAAAGCTTGAGAGGCTAAGGAAAGAGTATTTAAATGAGTCCCGCATTTCAAGACCAGCCTCAGTAACACAGCAAGACCTCCATCTCAAATAACTAAACAGTCAGGCACAGTGAAACATGCCTATAATCTTAGCATCTGGGAGAATGAAGGAGAAGAACTGGGTGAGTGTGAGGCCAGTTAGGGCTATATATCAAAACCTTGACTCAAAAAAAAAAATAGGACCTGGAGAGATGGCTTAGCGATTAAGAGTACTTGCTTCAAATAGCAGAAGACCCAGATTTATTCTTAGCTCATGTATGGCAGTTCACAACCATCTGTAGCTCCAATTCCAAGGGATCAGATACTCTCTTCAGGCCTCCTTAGGCACCAAGCAGGTATGTGGTACAAATACATACATACAGGCAAAACATTCATAAATATAATAAAAAGAAATAGTTAAATACATAATCAATCAAATAACGTGTCTATACCTGGTATTCATCTGGTACTTTTTATAGAGGAACTACAGGCTCTATACTTGGTGAGTGATTTATTCAATTTCTGGTACTCAGTATCCTACAAAAATAAAAGGATATTGTTAAACATAGAAAAAGAAACATTACTTAAATACATAATGAAAAATTAAGCTGCTTCTATAAAAAGTAACTATGGAATAATAAAATTAAGTACTGTAAGTCTTGGGATATATTGTACTTGCCTACAAATGCAAGGTCCTATGTTCAATACACAGAAAAATAAAAGATTAAATGTCAGCAATAAGTTCTGATTGCTTTCATATTTAAGTCATTCAGTCTATACACTAACTTTAATATTTAATTTGGTATACATATTCATTAAACGAGGTGCATATTTTATCCCAAAATCATTTTCTTTTTTTTAAGACAAGGTCTTGATGGTGATGGTGGCACAAAACTTTAATCCCAGCACTTGGGAGGCAGAGGCTGGTGGATCTCTGTGAGTTTGAGGCCAGCATGGTCAAAAGAGTGAGTTCCAGGATAGCCAGGGCTGTTACACAGAAAAGGCCTGTCTTGAAAAACAAACAAAAAAGACAAGGTCTCACGGTGCACAGGACTTAATCCCAGAATTTGGGAGGCAGAAAGAGATGGATCTCTGTGAGTTTGAAGCCAGCCTGGTCTACACAGTGAGTTCCAAGGCAGACAGTGTGTGCAGAGATCCTGCTCAAAAAAAAAAAAAAAGACAAAATAGTAAATGCTGACCTATATAGAAAGGACTAATGAAGCTCTTTGCTTCATTAGTAATTAATGAAACTATCCAGTAGGATTTTAGAAATATGGATTTGAAACCCAAGAGAGGCAGAAACTAAAAGGCTTGCTATGTGGATGAGAGGGCACAAAATATCAGTGAGAATACCCAGCAAGTGTGTATTTGTATCCAAACTATGAACACAGAGTCTTTCACAAGTCAGTTTGTGGGGACAGAGATTTCCTGCTTATCATCCCAAGAATGAGTTTGTTGAGTTCATTGTAGCTGTTTATAAATTCATTAGTAGATTTTCCTGTTTGGTGTGTGTGTGGTTTCCTAGGGTTATGAGGCTTGTCTCTCAAGCTCTGGGTTACCGGAATGCACCACCAAGGCCAGCTAGCATTCATAGTATTTTTTAAGTCTCAATTTTTAACCTTTGTGCATTGTTTCGATTTTAGCAAAAAAGATATTGTCTGAGGCAGATGAGGCGGCTTAGAGCTGAACAAGGCCAGGGACCTGAGTTCAATTCCCAGAAGGCAAGATGGAAACAAAGAACAGACTCTGGGAAGTTGTATTCTGACACCACCCCCCCACCACCACCACACTCTGAGGGACACGGTTTCCTGCTCTCACATACACATATCACACACACACACACAGCACAACAACAGTAATGATAACAATAGATAAAAATCTATGGCAAATAACATGGCTCAGAGGATAAAGGTGCTTGCTGCCAAAACAACTGGGAACCTGAGTACCAAATAACTCCTGCAAGTTATCCTCAGATCTCCCAATTACACTGTAGTATGCAAGCGGTACACAGGCTTACACACACAGAGTAAATTTTAAACTCTAATAAAAATTTTAAAAGGAATTATCTGACTCAATTACTAAAGGATTGCTAACACAAAAGTTAAGTCATTTAGAAGATACCTTTTCCATAACACCCAAGGCTGAAAATATCTGAGAGAACAAAATTCTGCAGGATATGACCTTTAAAGATCAACTAAATGTCCCCCATAGAGATATTTCAACTTCTTGAAATACAGGCTTTAACAAAAGAAGGAGGAGGAGGAAGAGGAGGAAGAGGAGAAGGAGAAGAAGAAGAGAAGGAGGAAGAGGAGGAGGTGGAGGAGGAGGAGGAGGAGGAGGAGGAGGAGAAGGAGAAGGAGAAGGAGAAGGAGAAGGAGAAGAAGAAGAAGAAGAAGAAGAAGAAGAAGAAGAAGAAGAAGAAGAAAAAGAAGCAGCAGCAGCAGCCTTTCTTTAGCACTTGGTTGTCATGGCAACAGTAATCACACTGATAACTCTACCTCCACAAAGTAGTATATAAAGTGCCATTTTCCTTCACTAACAGGAGTGTTTTTAAAGGCCTTATCTGTCTCTCCTCTTTCATGCATTAGGCCTTTTTCATTTGAAAACGATCAAATGAGATTTGATAAACTAGTTTACCTTGACAGTATTATGTAAAGCTAATGGCCAAAACTGCACAAGACATATACCTAGCTATATAAAATAGAGTATAAAAATACTCTCCTCAGGTAGATGTTATCATCATATAGCAAACAAGAACCATTGGGCTGTCCTTGCCTCTTCTCCCTCTTACCCAGAGTAAGTTCTTTCCAACTTCCCACCTTAGTTGAACACATCAGCCTGCCGGATTCACGGGCAAGTCCCTCCAGGGCAGACACAAAAGTGTCTATGAACAACAGGTTTTCTCCTGCTTAGAAAGTCAATGGGGCTTTTCTTCATATACAGAATAAAAAGGCCTTCATAGTTACAGCCCTACCCAATCTGCACCCGAAACTCCTCGTCATTCATCCTCCATCTATCAGCAGTCTTCGATAGGACTGCACAGGCGGTCCTTCCCCTTACTTCGAATTTCCCACTAAACCCTGTTATCCAACTTCCACCTCGAATGTTAAATCTCTTATGGTGACATCATTGCCCCTATGTTCTGACACGGTATTTCACACCTCGCTTCTGACACAGGTATACTTCCTGTAGGTCACCGACTATAAACACTTAACAGTCCGGGCCAGATAACGTCATGAATGCAAGAACGAGGATCAAGGTTTCAGTCCCCAAGAAATTTTTTACAGTGAAAGCAATCTGAGACACGTCACAAATGTAAACCTCTTTCACGTTCTTTAGCAGACAAGAGGCAAGGTTCTGACGTCCGTCCGCTTTCTTTCTCCCCTGGCGGCCCTGTGGTCACCGGTCCCAGCGCGCTAACGCGGACCGTCCCTCCCAGGCCATTAGTTACTCACCGTGCTTCCCGGGCCCGGCGGGCGCCTCGGGGGACCAGGAGCACGAAGATCCACGGTCGCTATCGTCACGGCCACCGGGGTTTGTTTCTAGGCACCCTAAGGCCGGCTCCAAGAAGCATCCCAGATGACTGTGGCCCCGCCTCTGGGACGTTGGGGTCGCGGGAACCCAGGCGGCAAAAACCAGCAGCAGGAAACCGAAGGGCGCGCCGCGCCTGCTGATTGGCTGGAAGCCCGGCCAGTCCCGCGACAGGGCGGTCTAGTAGCGTCACGCAAAGTCTCCGCGGCCCTCTGTTGTGACAACCAATCGGATCCCGGCCTGGGATTCGTTTGTCCAATCCCAAGGCTCTTTGGAGAACCGAGGGCGCCACGAAAGAACCGGATCACAACTCCGGTGATTTAAAACTACATTTCATCAACGGTTAAGTTCCGGGATGGGTTGGCCAAACCCAAACGCATGCGCAGTTAAAAAGAAAACCCAGCTGACTAACCAGAATTGCTTCCTGCACTGATTGTGCCCTAAAGGCTTAGGATCCTCTCAGCCGAACTTGGTGGTTCTTTTCCTGTTATTCTTGCACTTTCTGGAGACAGGTGCTGAGGCAGGGGGATCGCCGCGAGTTCCAGGCAAACAGATTGGGATTGTTTTAGAGACCCTGCCTCAAAAAGACTAGCGTCGGGTGTAGTAGTGTACCGCGATAATCCTAGCCTTCAAGAGGTGGGTGGACGCAGAAGGATCTGCACAAAGTTCAAGGCATCTACGTAGCAAATCCAAAACAACCTGGTTTACAACCCTGTCTCAGGATTTAAAAGAAGTGTTTTCAAGATCTTTAATGGACAGAGATAAAGATAAAGAAGGTTATGTTTGTTCCAAATTGTTTCCTAAGTAGACTCATCAATTTTGAGAAATTCTCGTTGAACAAGAAAACCTGTGGAATTTATACTTACTTCCAGTGCTAATAATATTGGGGATAGTTGTGGTGTGTGATTTGTGTGCGTGGACCTTTGCGTTCGTACGTGGAAGCCAGACGTCCATGTTGGCTATTTTGATAATTGTTTTGTTTTGTTTTTCGAGACAGGGTTTCTCTGTAACTTTGGGGCCTGTCCGGGAACTAGTTCTTGTAGACCAGCCTGACCTCGAACTCACAGAGATCCGTCTGTCTCTGCCTCCTGACTGCTGGGATTAAAGGTGTGAGCCACCACTGCCCGGCTCCATATTGGCTATTTTTAGGAGATGATCAGGCATTGTAAAAATCTTTAAAAATCAAAAAGAAGAAAGTACATCTATAATGTTAGGGGAAGGTAGCAAGCGTGTGTTTAACGATTAGTTCATGTAACATTAAAGATTTGTGTATCTTTTAAAAGGCAGGTGAAAACTAACTTAAATGCATTAAAGATTGTAGGTAATAATGTATCAATATTGGATTAACTGAAATATATGTACATACTAATATAGGATGCTAAAAATAAGGGAAGGTGGATGAGAGGCGCTGTATCCTCATTTTTTTCTTTTTCCCCCTGTAAATCTGAGACTGTTTTGGGGTGCAGACTGGCTCTGCAGCGTAGAGGTCATGTACCTGCTCCGCATAGGCAGGGTCCTCGGTTGAGTCACTAACACCACCTAATAAGTAAACACTTTAAAAAGTAAAATCTGCTGGGTGGTTGTGGGTCACACCTTTCATCCCAGCACTTGGAAGGCAGAGGTAGGCGGATCTCTGTGAATCTGAGGCCAGGCGGGCACCACAGCTACACAGAGAAACCCTGTCTCAAAAAACCAAAATAAAGTAAAATGTAAAATCTGGGGCTGTAGAGATGGCTCAGTGGTTAAAGGCACTTACCGCTCCTGCAGAGGACCTAGGCTTGACTGGGTGGATCACAGTTGTCTTTAGCTCCAGGGGACCCCTTCTAGTCTCCTTGGGCACCCCCGACCCTGACTGTCACACACACATACACATGAATAAATCTTTTAAAAAAAGAAAAGCCGGGTGTTGGTGGTGCATGCCTTTAATACCAGCACTCTGGAGGCAGAGGCACAAGGAGGTAGATCTTTGTGAGTTCGAGGCCAGTCTGATCTACAGAGCTAGTTACAGTCAATGCCACATAAAGAAACTGACTTGAAAAACCAAAATAAATACATAAGTAGATAGGTAGATAGATAGATAGATAGATAGATAGATAGATAGATAGATAGATAGACAGACAGATAGATAGATGGCAATAAAGGAGGAGCTGAAGCATATTATTGTCTTTTGGACAACTAAAACAGCATGACAAATTAAATATCAGGAAGTTGTGAATTAAACATTTTATTGACACTGGATTTCTAAGCAGAATGCGTATTTAATGCTACGCATAAATAGTTGTTTTGAGACAGGGTCTCATATAGCCCAGGTTGATTCTGAATTCACTGTTTACTCAAGGATGACCTAGGTCCTCCTGCCTCTGCCTCTCGAGTGTTGGGATTATAGACATGGGTTCCCACGCCTGGTCTATGCCTTTATGGGGCTCAAACCCCGGGCTAGTGTATATATTATATCAGCATTCTTGCCTGCTGAGCTACATACCCAGCCCCAGTGCATAAATACTTTTGACCAAATCCTTGGCAAACAAGAAGACTGCCCTGAAGGCAGCCATGCTGCTCATTTTTATTTACTTAGTTTTCTCTGCAGTCCTGGGGATTGGCCTCAGAACCCTGGGCATGTTTAAGAAAGTGCTCTGGTGCTAGCTCTGGCCTCAGCCCCTTTTTATTGTTTTGAGACAAGATCTTGGTAAATTACTTAGGTTGGCCAGAACTAGCAGTCTCAACTCAGCCTCCTGAGTGGCTGGTGTTCCTGGCATATTTCATCATGCCCATCTGGCCCACATCTTTTAGATTCTCTACTGCCACTCTGAACAACATAGAGAGCTTTTCTCCAGCATGACTGCACCAAAGAACCTGTACCAGCCCTGGAGGATAATTTAAGACAAACCTCAAAGAACACCAAAGATCTGGCTCACCTAGGTCATATGGGGAAGCATTTTCCTTATGGCTCAGCAGAAAGCTTATAATTGGTACAAAATGAGGCCTGGGATTGGTGGAACTTGAAATACTGTCGTGACTGGTGCCAATATAATTCTTCCTTTGCATGCCACTTCCCCACAGTCCTCGTTGCTCTATTACTAGGATTGTCTCTTCATTTTTTGAATCAACTGCGAAGGCACTCTTCTGTGCTGCCCCCTTGTGTTGCAAAATGAGGCCCAATAAAAGGCTTCTGAAAAATAAAAATTTTAATAGCTTTATTTTAGAAATGGGATGACCTGACATATTTAGGAAAGCTTGTATTTCCGGGTATTTTAAAACATTTTCTTTGAGTAATGGTATAGAACAACAAGCCCCAATTGTGCCATTTAGTCTCTCTGAAATTCATTCTCTTTGACTCCATATTGTACACTACTATGAACGAGTAAGTGTGTATCAGTAAAAGGCTGTCAAATGCTATTACTCTAGGTACACTGTAGTTAATGTTACTAATAAAGGAACAACGCCATCCTATATTTGCAGAGATTAAGCGATCTGATTTGCCAAGTTAGAAAAGGCAGAAATATTTAATGAAATAAGCGTTACAAATGCTACCAGGAGCCTGCTATGCACTAAGCTCTGTGTTAAATGATAGGGAAAGTTTCAATGATGTGGCAAGAGGGAAACAAGGAAAGTACTGTTTATGGGGTAGGTAATAAGAGGTAATTACCCAAAACCAATAGGAATTATTCGTGGATTGCCTGCCAGGTTAAATAGCATGACTTCATATTGTACTGTTCCTTGATCCTTGTTTATATATGTATTGTCCACCGAGACACTGGCATTTCAATGGCTCCTGACCTTTACAGAGAAAGACTGCCTTCATGCTTTAATTTGCTTCATAGAGAACCATTCCAAGTGCATCACACTTTTATAAATGCATTAATTTGGTCTGTAGGTATACTTTAGTGGTACAGTACTTGCTTAGCATGCATGAGGCCGGAAATGCTGAAGCACTGGATAAAAAACAAAAACTAAAATGCAAATTATAAATTTTAATCGTATGCATAATGTATTACAATTATACACTGTACAAGGCTAGTTATAAAGGGGAAATTCATCCACAGTTCTATACCCTGTTGTAGAGTAACTGTGTCCAAGCCAAAATTCATGTTAAAAAGATGTTTTTTAGCCGGGCGGTGGTGGCGCACGCCTTTAATCCCAGCACTCGGGAGGCAGAGGCAGGTGGATCTCTGTGAGTTCAAGACCAGCCTGGTCTACAAGAGCTAGTGCCAGGACAGGCTCCAAAGCCACAGAGAAACCCTGTCTTGAAAAACCAAAAAAAAAAAAAAAAGATGTTTTTTGAGCAATGTCTCATTACATAGCCCTGGCTGGCCTGAAATTCAGAGTTTGCCCGTTACTGCATCCTAAGTGCTGGGGTGAAGGAGGGTAAAATCTTAGCCTCCTGTGTGGTGGCAGGAAACAGATGAATAGACCGTGAACGACAGCACTTATGAGGAGTCCTGCTCTTACAGAAGATCCTCAGAGTACTTTCCTTCTCCTTGGTACCCTCTGAAGTCACAAGAACATGGAAACTGGCCCTTAGCTGATACTGAATTAGCCAGTGCCATCATCTTAGGTTTCATTTCCTCCATAACTGAGAAACATAATTTAAAAGCTACCCAGTCTGTGGTATTGTATTATAGTGGCCCAAATGGTCAAAGATACTAACATCAATTAGTTTTGCGTTTTAGAGAATGAATTTTCTCAGGCTTTCCTCAAACAGATGTAGGTTAGGACAACCTCAAATGGCTGATCCTCCTGCCTCCTTATGGGCATGTATCTGCTATATCCAGTTTGGAAAGTCTTTTCTTTTTTGAGACAGGGTCTCTCTATGTAGCCATAGCTGTCCTGAAACTCGCTGTCATATGTAGACCAGACTGGCCCCAAACTCACAGCGAACCTCTTGAAGACTGGAATTAAATACCTGAATCACCATGCCTAGCTAAGAAATTTTTCTTAATCTCTTTTCATCCTGCCAGTTAGTTTTAGCTGTGAACTTTACACAAACCTACAGTCACCTGGAAAGAAGGAAATTAAAATAATTACTCTGATCAGTTTGGCCATAGGCCATGTCTGTGAAGAATTTTATTAATTCTTAATTAAGGTAAGAGGGCCCAGCCGACTATGGGTGGTACCATCCCTAGGCAGGTCAGCCTGGGTTGGAAGAAAGGTAGCTGAGCCAACCAGTAAGCGGCATTCCACAAGAGCTTCCCTACCTGGCCTCTGCCTTCACTTGATTATGGGCTGTTGTATCATGTAAGCCTTGAAATAAAAAAAATAGGTATTTATTTACCTATTTATTTATTTATTTTGGTTTTTCGAGACAGGGTTTCTCTGTGGTTTTGGAGCCTGTCCTGGAACTAGCTTTGTAGACCAGGCTGGTCTCGAACTCACAGAGATCCGCCTGCCTCTGCCTCCCGAGTGCTGGGATTAAAGGCGTGCGCCACCACCGCCCGGCACCTATTTATTTATTTATTTATTTATTTATTTTAGACAATTTCCTTGTGTTGCTGGCTGTCCTGGAATTCACTCTGTAGACTAGACTAGTCTCAGACTCATGGAGATCTGTCTGCCTCTGCCTCCCAAGTGTTGGGATTAAAGGCCTGTACCACCACTGTTCTGGTTTTTTGCTGATTTTAAAAGCAGGGTCATACTATGTATTCCTGGCTGGCAATGAACTCATGAATATCCATCTGCCTTTGCCTTCTGGGATTGAGGGCACGCACCACCACATCTAATCCTTTCCTCCCCAGGTTGCTTTTGGTCCTGGTGTTTATCACAGCTGCTGAGAAGCAGATTAGAACAGACACCAGTTCCAAGTGGTCAGCCCTAAACATATGTACATATCTGTAGCATGGTCACCATGATGAGATCAGGTAAGTGTTCTATCTGAAGGTACTCTCACCAAGAGAATAAAGGCTACTGCTATCAGGAAAGAGGAAGTTGGAATCAATGATTTTTCTTCTTCCGTGTTCTTTTATGCACTCTTCTAAACCTCCAAACACCCAACTTTCCCCTTTCAGTTTTGACTTCTAAGTTTTACTACTGCTTTTTAAAAAACAACTACTTGTGCTTTGTAGATGGCTCAGTGGGCAGACACCTGCTACCGCGCCTAACGACTTGAGTTTGATCTCTGGGCCCCAGATGTTGGGAGGAGAGAAATGACTCCTGAAAGTTGTCCTGTGACCATACCTGCACTGTGGCATGTACACCCATATGCACACACACACACACACACACACACACACACACACACACACACTGTAATACAAAAAAAAAAAAAAGCAAGCCAGGGATTGGGAGCACGCACACACCTTTAATCCCAGCACTCAGGAGGCAAAGACAGGTGGATCTCTGAGTTCAAGGCCAGCCTGGTTTACAGAGTTAGTTTCAGGACAGCCAGAGCTACACAGAGAAACCATGTCCTGGAAAACAAACTAAATGCAACTGCTATAGTGCCCTTTTAAAATGTTATTGTATGAAACAGAGTATTCCTGGATTGGTTTGTTCTCTTCATCCTCCTGCCTCCACCTGCCTCCCAGAATCTGATAAAACCTTTCAATAGGAGGTTCTGCTTTCCTGAACCAATATATTTTCTAACTGCATCCTAAGTACTTTTTATTATATCCACATATAAGTGTAGACCTCACCCCTCACCAAGGAAGCTTTTCTCAGCAGACCAAGACCTTTACAGGAATCCCTAACTAATCAACATACTGAGAAAACTGACCCGGGTGCTCAACAGTAACTGATACACCTACAACACAACCCTACCACAAGACTCGGAACACCACGGAAGTGAGGGCTGGGAGACAGACCGTAAAAGCCAGAAGACGGTCTGCTGTGAGATAAAATCATGTATATTACAGGGAAGATGCACCAATGAAATCTCAAAAAATATGGTCACCTAGACAAGAGCTGCACAATGATGACGCCAGTTGATATACCAACACAGTAGAAATCACACAGGGCCCCATCTTGAGATGAAGAGTGTGGCGATCTGAATGAAAATGGCCCTAAACTTAAATATTAAGTTCCAGGACAGCCAAGGCTACACAGAATCCCTGTCTCAAAAACAAACAATTAAAATGCAGACATTTATGTATGGATTGATATACGTACAGCTCCTTCAAGAATACTGCCAGTACCACTACACTCTGCACGTTGGACCTTCCTGTGCCTCAGCAGTTAAAGGCTCCCTGGTAGAGAAAAAGTCTGGCACAGAAATATGACAGAATCCTGATTGTTTTAATATTTCATGGGTTTGGTTTTGTTTTCCAAGGCAGGGTTTCTCTGTAGCTTTGGAACCTATCCTGGAACTCACTCTGTAGACCAGGCTGGCCTCAAACTCACAGACATCTGCCTCTCTCTGCCTCCCAAGTGCTGGGAATAAAGGTGTGTACCACCATTGCCCAACTAATATTTTATGTTTTAATATCATCCAGAAATAGTTAACATAAGCAAAGCAGCTGGTACATAATGGGTATTCAAAAATATTCAAGTGTATTTTTGTCACTTTATGAATTATTGTTGTGGAATATGTCCCTACTTCTGTTTAAGATACTTTTGTATATTGATACAAATGTAAGATTACTTTTGTTATACTATATATTTCTGTTTAGGAAATTTTTGCATATTGTTCCAAACTAAGGTTATTTTTGTCTTATTGCATCATACATTTCTACTTCTGGTTAAGATATTTTTGTATATTGTCATAAATTCCAAGTTACTGTCCTTATACTGTACATCTATTTCTATTTTTGCATAAGCATTACCTCTCCAGCCTGTTTAATTTTGTTATGTGAAGCTTTAGTCCTTAAGCTATATAGGTTAATAAGAACTTCAGGTTAATAGTCACCCATTTGTCAAACTTAAAGTCGTGGTAGTTAGGTTTTGAGGCATACAGAGATATGTTCCAAATAGATAGGTTATCTTCAAAGACCTACAGAATATGGCATTTAAAATGTTTTAATACTTAGAATTCTTCTATTTTGTTTTTGAAGATAGGGTTTCTCTGTGAAGCTTTGGTGCCTGTCCTGACAATAGCTCTGTAAACCATGCTGTTCTAGAATTCACAGAGATCTGCCTGCCTCTGCTGCCCAGGTGCTGGGATTAAAGGTGTGCACCACTGCCTGTCTAGAATTCCTTTGATGTGAGACATGTTTGCTCCTAGCAGCACCGATCTACTTCCAAGAGGATGATTGGGCACCAAAGACACTCTATATGGAGTTTGTTTCCCTTTTGGCAAAACTGTCCTATTGGGCAAGAAACTGCCCTTGCTTTGGCTGCTGACAGTAAGTACACTGTCCAATCTGGACCAGCAGGGCACAAAGAAAAGAGACTGCAGAACTTTGCCAAGACAGGGTAGAAAAATCCTTTAAAATTTCCTGCTTCTGAAAATGGTCTGTCAGATATTCTAGGCCTATAGCCAAAGTTGAATGTCCCAACATTACAGAGAAATCTTGGGTGACTGTCCAGTCAGCCAGCCTTTCTGTCATTTCTATCATTTCTTGCATTTTTATTTATTTGTTTTTAAGATTTATTTATTTATTAAGTATACAACATTCTGCCTCCATGTATGGCCGCATGCCAGAGGAGGGCGCCAGATCTCAGTACAGATGGTTGTGAGCCACCATGTGGTTGCTGCGAATTGAACTCAGGACCTTTGGAAGAGCAGCCAGTGCTCTTAACCTCTGAGCCATCTCTCCGGCCCTCATTTCTTGCATTTTTAAAAGGTTGCTTATTTGCACTTCCTGCCTACTCAGGTAATATTATTTCCCTTCTTAGGTCTTTGATGGAGTTGAAGACTAGACAGCTACAGTTACCGTTCTCCTGAATCTTTTTTATAAAAGATTTATTTATTATGTAAACAGTGTTCTACCTGCATATATGACTGCAGTCCATATCTGGAGGGAACCAGATCTCATTATGGAGAGTTGTGAGCCATCATGTGGTTACTGGAAACTGAACTCAGGGCCTCTGCATGAGCAGCCAGTGTTCTTAACCACTGAGCCGCCTCTCCAGCACAGTTCTCCCAAATCTTAGCAAAGGACATCTTAGGCACAAAAGTAAGATTTTTCAAAAAAGAACTATTGAAATATCTCTATAATTTGCCAATTAGCCATAGTCTAGACATCTAGAATTTGCTTCATACTTGATACTGTCCTTGTTTGTAGTTTCATTTTTGTTTAGGTTATTACCTTTTCTTTCTACTGGACAATACTTGGTAATAGTTCTTACTGCATATAGTTTTATGCTAGAATTAGAACCTTCTTAATTAGACAAAAAGAGGGAACTGTAGGAATTAGGTCCTATAAGCCAATGGTATTGGGGTAGCTGGGCCCAGTGGGTGTGGGCTTCTCTGGAGGTACATGACATGATAAAATCTGGAAAGAAGAGGTACATGCTCTTTTGGGTGCAGGCGAGCTGGCAGCGAGTCATAGAGCAAGCATGGCTGGCGGCTGGGTTCCCTTTGGGAAGGAGCGGAAACGGTGAAGAATCTGTAGTGACAGCAGCTTCGTTCTGTATTGTGGGTTTTATTGATTGGCACTTAATAAGTGACTTGACCACAGAGTTCCCTCCCTCTTTATCCTATGGATTTAGATAGGGAACGACCCTTTATGAGGTGACACTCATCTATTCTGTACTAACGTTACTGCACGTCTAATTGCTTGCACTTAGCTTACTGCTTCCTCTCCAAGACTGAGATAAAAGGGATCTGTAAGAGAATATGGATTCTTTGGGGACAAATTAAGACTAAGGTGCTGAGGTTGACCCTTCACCTTGGGTAAGCAGATGGCTTAAATATTAAGCACCAGCGTATGCTGGTGTCTCATGAATCTTGTTTCATGGAAGGAAGGTTTTCTGATTCTGTTCCGATTACACAAGGGATCTCTCTGCATACCGCATAATCCAGCACAGCTTAACAAAGCCAGGGTACCACAGTTTTGGAACCTGTGGCAGCTTTAATAAGCTTGGTTCATGACTGGAGAGATGACCCAGGCAATAAAGTGCTTCTATGCAAGTGTGAGGAACTGAGTTCAACCGCCAGTACCCTGCCTGTAATCCCAGCACTGGGGGAATCCCTGGGCTCAATGGCCAGCCAGTCTAGCTGAATCTGTGAGCTCAAGGTTTATTGAGGCTCTGCCTCAAAAAATACGGTAGCACTGGGTATAGTGGCATACACCATTAATCCCAGCAGAAGCAAGTGGATCTCTGTGAGTTTGAGGACAGCACGGTCTATACAGAGTTCCAATACATCTAGAACTTAAAAAAAAATAAGTAGATAAATAGCTAAGTAGAGAGTGATTGAGGAAGATGCCTGATGCCAGCACCTGGCCTCCACATTGCACACACACATTCATGCACAAAGAGAGTAAGAAAACAACACAGGTTAAGATTCTCTGATGCTATTCTATCAACAACAAAGATCTATGTGCTCTCTCTGTGAGGCTTCTGTGCCTGGTGGACCGGATGTGGTGGAAGTTCCTGAATCCAGCTTGTAAACTCTTGTAGTTTTCATTCTCCACTGCTTAGAATGTTTACTATCAGAACCAGCCATCATGTGGTCGAAAGAAATCCAAGCAACTTTTAGTGAAACTCATAGTTCTAGCAGAGCAACTGGAGAGAAGCCAACATAAAATTATCAGTCATGTGAATGAGCCTTTTTGGAAGAAATTAACTGATATCATATAGAACAAAGATAAGCTGTAACCCAAATTGGAGGTCCTAAGTAAGATTTTTCTTACAGTTTAACTTATTTTTTGCTAAATAGCAAGATACTAACCTGCTCAAAGAGCCAACTAGAAATGAAGTATGCCTTTGCCAGCCTGATCTTTCCTAGAAATGACTCCTTGTAAAACCCTTGTCAGAGACAGGCATCTGAGTTTCTTTTCTATGTCTTTCAACATAAAATATTATTATCTTCTGTTGCTTAGCACACTTGGCAGGTGACAGGCAGGATGTGAAACCATTACCCAATTTACTGTATTCAGTTATCCATCCAGGAAGACACAGAAAAAAAAAAACCTACTACATTTTTTATATAGTATTCAAGCAAGTTTTTGGACCCAAAGCCACGAATGGAATTCTTTGTTCTGGTGCTCTACTATGAAAACAACAAAGCATTTTTTATGTTTGACACAAGGTCCTCCTTAGGAGTCAGCCAATGGTGTCCTAGACTCTCCTCACATAGCTCACACCCTTAAGCTAGCTCCAGTCACCAGAAGAGACAGTCACCTAGGGGAAATGCACAAAAGAAAGGCACATTTACTTTGATATGATCCTTTTATTTCCATTTTTAAATATTCCTTAAAACATTTCTTAATTGTGTCTTTCCACCATGTGGCTCCACAGAGTGAATAAAAGTCACCGGGTTTGCCAGCAAGTAGTCTAGCTTGCTGAAACACTCACTGGACCTAAGTAACTTTTTTAAAAAAGCAACCTAGAGACAGAGGCAGGCAAATTTCTGTGAATTGGAGGTCAGCCTAACCTACATAGCAAGTTCTAGGCCACTCTATGGTGGGCTATAACCATTCATTGTATTATGCATGTGTGTGTTTGCAAGCCATAGCACACAAATGAAGGTCAGAGGGCAACCTTCAAAACTTTTTCTCCTTCCACTGTGGATTCCAAAGGGATGGAGTTCTGGCTTTCAGGTTTGCAACGGTTAAGTACCTTTATTGTCAAGGCCATTTTGCAAGCAAGTCTTTAAGAGTCATATGTAGCCCAGGCTGGCCTCAAACTCATTATTTAGCTGATGATGGTCTTGACCTCCTCCTGATCCTTCTGTCTCTACCTCCTGAGAAGTGGGATTACAGGTAGGGCTCACCATACTCAGCTCAAAATGGCCTGCTACCTCTTTCTAGTATGACTGGTTGTCCTTATTCTTAGAAATCTTTGTCTTAGCTGGAAGGTTGGAACCTTCTGAGCTTGGATTGGAATTTCCCTGTAGCACAAATAATAAAAACCCAGAGACAGACATTGGGGTTCAACCTTAAGATCAGAAAAGCAAAGCAGCCAGCCACTGGCTCTTATCTCTACCTCAGACCAAAAATGGGTGATATCCTGTCTCAACAAATCCTGAAGACTCTTCACCCCACTGAATTCTGTCTCTTCCCCCTTATAGCCCTCTCTGCCTAGCCATATCACTCCTGTCTCCACCTCCGCAATGCTGGGATTAAAGGTGTATGATCCCAAGTGCTAAAAATCACCTTTGTGTGAGCCTTTTCTCTTTTAGACAGATTTAATCTTCTGTGGCCCAGAGTGGCCTTGAACTAACAGAGATCTGCCTGCCTCTCCCAAATCCTGGGATTAAAGGTGTGTGCCACCACTCCCTGGCCTGGACTAGTGTGGTGCTTTGCCCTCTGATCTTCAGGTAAGCTCTGGGCTAGGCAGAGATCCACCTGCCCTGCCTCTGCCTCCTGAGTCCTGGGAATAAAGGGTCTTGCTTCAAACTCATCATCTCTCTGCTTCAGCTTTTGACTTCAGGTTTCTTCGGTAAGATAAGTTTACTGAACAACAGTCATGTTGCTATACATGAGATTTAGCTATGACAGGGCTCAATAAGCAATATATGATATTACAGAAATATCAATGATAAAATATTAATTATACTTCTTCTCTGGCAATAAATGGGAATATCCCATTCCTCTTTCTTTGCCGGAAAGAAGAGAGACATCGTGGAAGTGAGGGAGGAAGGAACTTGAGAGAAGCACAAAAAGCTGAGTGGGAAGAAAAGAGCCCAGAAGAGCGTCTGTGGGAGGATGCCGGATCTCTAATCACCGCACGACTGCTATCCTCAGCTGCCTAACTTTGAGGATTCCAGCCTCTCTGCAAATCCCACAAATTTTGCCTTTTGTAATTTTTTTTGAGAAAGTTGGAAGTTTAATTTGCTTTCTAACCAACCAAATTTCTGCATTGAGTGCATGGCATATTTAAATGTTCCTGTGTCATCAAAGAAGCTATCGATTCTGGAGAAATTTTTGATTGAGCTGACTTTTTAAAAAAACTGTTTGAATCTTAATTGTATTGGAGAAGTTTAGTAACAAGCATTTGGGTTTTCATAGACTTTACCTCCGTTCTGGTGGATAAGCTCAATAAAGGTTATAGTCCGTCCCTGCCTCCACACCAAAGGCAAAGAGATAAGAGGGTGAAATGAAAGAAGGGAAAACAGAAGGGGAGAAGGAGAATGCCAGAAAGTCACAAAGGGGACTAGGAGAGGGAAGGGAATAAGTTAGGGAGAACAAAACACAGGGAACAGCAGGCAGGAAAAGACAGCAGGAGAGGTGGAGGAGCCGGGGAATAGGGCGAGGAAAAGGGCAACAGAAGGGACAAAGAAAGAGGGTAATCAGAGGGCTGCACTGCCACCTTCACGCATGTCAGCTTTTCTCTCAACCTCTGGGCACCTTTATCACAATGGTAACTGACTCCACCTTTCACCTGGACGATAAGGCTAATGCCCACCCTGGCCACTCGGTTCTAAAAACAGACATGCACTCTTTCCCAGCCTTCTAGTCTTAGTCACATGGTTACACGCTGGATGGGCATCACACAAACTCACAATCTCTGAAACCTCATTTCCCAACATCCTGTACAGATCGCTAGCCTCTATGCTGCTAGTTCACTTGATCGAGCACCTGCCACGGTATCCACTTCCTAGTCAATGCTCAAATATCCTGGTTCCTTTCCCTGCCACCTTCCACTCCCACTCCACAAATGCCACTGTTTGCTTTCCTGTATGCTTTCCATTAAACATTATCATAAACACCCTCAACTCTCTGAACCTCTCGCCCTCTCTGTTGTACTTACCATGGAAACTCAACCCTGAAAGATCACAACCATCTGCCTTCTCTACCTACACTGGAACTACTAAGCAGCTTCAGTTAAGTGAATTCATGGTCTCAGGAACACCACATGAGCTTTTTGGGAACACCACATTCTCCAGATTTTCCTCCTGTCAACAGAAGTCTGAAGAAAAAGAGGCATTTCTGTGTTAAACATTCTACAAGGCTAACTAATCAGAACTTCAGTGATTCTGGAGGGCTGGACTGCTGCAGGTCCAGAGCCAAACCCAGGCTATCTTAGTCCCTAAACAGCTATTTATTGCCCACCTCTGTGTGTGACCTAACATTCTTGTGACTATTAGGTAAGTCCTTTTGTAATGTACAAACAGAACCCTAGTTTTCAGACCCAAACGCTAAGAATGAATTCTTATAGCGTCTGAGGCCTGTGGCAGAGATTACCAGCTCTGCTATAAACCATTTTCACTAACTTATCTGAAAAAAGCAGTGATGTATAGCTCTGTTCTGTTATAAAAAACTCATGAAAATGCTACCACTGTTGTCTCCAACTTTCAAAGGTTTGTCTTCATCCAGGCTCACTCTTTAGACTCGTCCTTCTCTGTTAAGATTTTTCCCTAATGGCCAGCAGGGCTATGCTTAAAGGCTTTCACGGCAGCTAGAATGTAATCTAAATGCTCAAGTCTCCATCTATCACTTTCCAATCCCTTTATCGAGTCTTAACCTTCCCACTCGCCCTCCTCTTTTGGTGGGCTACAGCACCCTAGTCTCTGCTCTTCTCTGTCTCCAAGTCTCGGTTCCAAGGTCACCTCTTCAGAGGCCGTCTCGGCAGACTTCAACCAAACTGTTCCTGTTTCTCCCTTGGTTTCGTTTCCAGCAGTGCGATTGTTCCTATTGATTCCTGTGTTTGCTTATTCAGTTCAGCCACTTCTCGTGGGAAAGGGAACTCTGAACGACAAAACAACAGGTCCGGCTAAGGATTCACCCATCAGCCAATACCAAAAAATCTCCGGGTCTCCTGACACGTTGGGAAGGACCGGAACCGCAAGCGGAAGCTGGAGCCTAGCAGGAGGCCCCGCCCCTTCCGGTTGCGGCGGCCCGCAGCTGGCGGCGGGGCCCGGCGCCCGCTCAGCCCGCCCCCTCTCTGCTGCCCCGCCCGCCCCGCCGCGCCGGCCGCTGTCAGAGGTGCGGTGTATGCTGAGCAGCTGTCGTCGCCGGCTGCTGCACGTCCTGGTCCCGAGCTTCCCGCCGCTGACCCGTGGACTGCGGCTCTGTCTCGGCCACCTCATGAAGCCGTTGGTCGTGTTCGTTCTGGGCGGGCCCGGTGCGGGCAAGGGGACCCAGTGCGCGCGCATTGTCGAGGTGAGGCCGTGCGGGAGGGCGACGGAGAGCTCCGGGGCTGAGCGGGCCCGGGCCAGCGGGAGCTGCCGCGTTGGCTGCCGCGCCCCCCGTCGTGGGCAGCGGACTACGAATCCCGACGGCCACCGCGCGCCGGGGCCGAGGGGCATCGAGTCTGCGGGCGCGCTCCGCGTTGTCCGCTTTGTTCCCGCGCGCCCTTGTTTCCACTCCCGGGACCGGGGTCTTGTCTCCTCGCTCGGTCCCGGCCTGTCAGTCCTCGGCTAATCCTAACCCGGATCTTGTGGTAGTTAAAGTACCGGAGCCGTGTGAGCCGAGGTGCTAACCTTTGGCCCAGCTGCCAGCTCACACTTTTCTTTGGGTGAGTGAGTCACTCGCTCTCTGAACCTCAATTATCTAATCAAATAAGAAACTCTGCTCTCATGTTAACTGAGAAAGTAAGACATCACCCAAGTCTAAAATCTCCTTATTAAAAAAAAATGTTTGCTGTAGGACTGGAGCGATGGCTCAGCGGGTTAAATCGCTTGCCACAAAGTTCCATCCCAAAGACCCACATGGAAGGAGAGCACCTACCCCCGCGAGTTGTCCTCTGATTTTTATACTCGAGCTGTGGCTGAGAGTTTGCCCACACAAATAAATTAATACAATAAAAGTTTTGACATAAGTTTGCCATTTCCATTCTGTTAGTATTTGAGGTCCGGTTGGCATGGTCCGGAAAGAGGTAAGTATTGGGTTCACACCCCGTTTTTCTATCCTCTGGGAGCAGTAATGATACGGTGAGGAAGACTTAATGGGCAGTCTTGGGCAGTGTTTGAAAGGAAAACAAAGCAGTTAGAAACAACAGGCAACCAGAGTTGGGGTCAAACACCAAACGTTCACCATTAAATGGAGTGCTTGGCAAAAGTTTTTGACCCAGAACTTGATAAATAATTTCTTTTCCTAGGTTATGGCCTGTATTTGCTTTGGAGTTTTCCACGTTCATGCATTCAACTCTTGTCCTATACTCTGTTCTCTAAAGAACACTCACAAATAGAGTGTGTTCTAAAAGTTGGGTTTATAATTAGAGGCAACTTCTGAAAACCAGGTCTGTCAAAAAGTACATAGCATTTTCCTCATTTTTCTTGCTGTTGGTTTTCACTTTTTAAAAGCGAAATGACAAGTGGATAGTTTCAGGTTTATGTTATAAGCACGATGATTAAAATATAAATAGCGTGGTAAAAGAAGGAGCAGGAACTTTATAGTCAAAACAAATAACGGTTCAAGGCTTGATTCTGCTACTGTTGTTTTTCTAACCCCAGAGAAGTTACTTTTAGCTTGAGTTCCTTTTTAAGAATGGAGAAAATAGAATCTGTTTTGTATTTGTGACTATTAAATGAGGCCTGACACCTGGCAAATGTAGATGCTTTCTCCTTTAAACTTCCTGGTTTTATTATATTGGTCATTTCATTTATGTTTAGAAAGACAACAGGTTTATTTAATGTACTGTAAGGGCAGCAGGCTGGGCAGTAATAAGAGTATTATCTGAAGCTGGTAATTTTTATTTTGAAGGTTGGTTAATATTTTAAAACTTGACATATTACTTTCATTTTTGAGTGCACCCAGATACTTTGTTTCTGAGTTTATAATGTGTCCTTAAAGGACCACACTCAGCCTAACTGCGCAGATACTCTACTGGATTCAAAGTCTCTGTGTCCATTAATTAGTATTTCTGTTTCATGAATTGATAGCTGGTAATACTTAAACCTGCTCATTATCAATTACAAGAGTCCATGATGAGGTTTTTGCTTTGTTTTGTTTTTTGAGTGCTTCTTTTACTTACTGTTTAAGATGGCAGCTATATGAACTTCGGAACCCAGGTCTCAAACATGAAAGATATGCACTCTGCTACAGAGCATCTCTCTTTGTACTTTTTACTTTAAAGTTCTCAATAAGTTGTCCCTGCACTTACTCTGTAACCAAAGCAGGCCTTGAGCTTGTGGTCTTCCTGGCTCAACTTCATAAATAGCTGTGATTATAGACCTCTTCCACCAAACCATCTAGAATAAACTCTTTTGAAGTGTTTGCTGTTGATTCTAGTTACCATAAACATTCAACTGATAATCTGCCAATTTCAAATGTATAATTTAAGAGTCACTGTTCCTTAGCTGATTAAACAAACACTGGAATGCCTGTGGTTTGGGTAAGTCAGGTGTTTTCCCTCTGTGAGTCTGCATTTTGACTCACTGTTTCATCTTGTAGGCAGCTATGAACTTAATCCCCAAAGATAGCAAGTTTTAAAATTAATTTTTTTTCTGTAGGGAAAAAGTTATATAACTCAATGTTAAATTCTCCAACTCTCATGCCAAAGAGAATTTAGTTCACAGGGTACCTGAAATGTGGCCGACTATAGAATTGTTTTTTGGAGAGAAGTTATTTTGGTTTCTGACTCAGGTTGCCAGAAGTTGTGCTGTATTGTTTGTTTATTTTGAGGAATGGTCTCCTTATGTTAACCCAGGCCGTCCTCAAACTCTCTTCTCCTGCCTCAGCCTGCCTCCTGTTAGGATTTGTGCTGCCGGGTGCTGTCAGAAGTACAGCTTGGTTTTAGGGATTCACAGTCTGAGGGAACCTTGCCCTCGTGTCATGGAGGATTGGAGTTAGTAGGTAAGGGAGTGTGTTGAAGGGAAGCCGGTAGTTTTTTCTGAGTCACTCCACTTTTTTAATGCTCGGGCAGAAAAGAACAGATCTGATTGAGAACCTTTTAAGGTATCTCCTAATTGGAAGAGAAATTTTGGGGGAGCTTTGGGAATTGACTTAACTCATTTATTTTAATAGTCCTTTTCAGTTTAATTTTATTTTCTAATTAATTCGAAATCCATGTCCTCTTGTACTATTTTTTTAATTAGCCATTTTCTAAGTCATGTAGTACTTTTATTTGAATTAAATACTCAGTGGAATTATTGAATAATGATAGATTTCTAAAACTCAGGGATGCTGTATCATGTAAAGCCTTTCCTACTTCCTTATGTTGTGTATACATATGTGTATGTGTGCATATGCTATGGCTCATGTGTGGAAGTCAGAGGATAACTTTGTGGAGTTGCTTTTCTCCTTTAACTTATGTGAGCTCAGGGATGGGAATCAGGCTCATTTGGGAATTTTTAAAAAGTAAGCTTTATATTTATTTTGGTCCCAAAAAATTAGAATTCTGTAATCTAAACTTCTCTTCAAAAATACATCCACAATTTTGCAGACAGGGTTTCTCTGTACTTTGGTGCCTGTCCTGGAACTAGCTCTTCTAGACTAGGCTGGCCTCGAACTCCCAGAGATCCGCCTGCCTGTGCCTCCCGAGTGCTGGGATTAAAGGCGTGCGCCACCACCGCCCTGCTGGAGAGAGAATATTTAATTATCTGAATGGCTGACTCATACTATGCTTTAAAAAGTTTTAAAAGTTTTGAGTGAGATTGAATTTGAGCATACAGAAATCAGAAATTTGATTTTATTTACCTTTTTGTCTCTGTTGTTGAGCATTGTACCTAGCATATAGTAGGTACTTGTTGAGTAAATATTGATGATAGAGATATTAATGTATGCTGAAACTGTATACATCTTAAAAATTTGTTCCCTAGGGGGCACCCAAGTAGCTTTCTGGACCTTAAGCATGAGTGAAGCCAGTCTTTGGGGTGCTTTTGTTTACTCTGAGTGAATGAATGGTGAGTATGCTGAGCAGAACTTTCAGTTTCAAAATCCGGAACTCATCCTGTACCCTAAGAAGGAATGAGCTAGGAAAAGTCTGGTCGACCTTAAGGTCTGGCCTTTTAAGAATAGGACTTGGGGCTGGAGAGATGGCTCAGAGGTTAAGAGCATTGCCTGCTCTTCCAAAGGTCCTGAGTTCAATTCCCAGCAACCACATGGTGGCTCACAACCATCTGTAATGAAATCTGGCCTGCAGGCATACACACAGACAGAATGTTGTATACATAAAAAAAAAAAAAAAAGAATAGGACTTTTTCTTCTTGGGAGGGTATAGTTAAAGATTTATTTTTTAAAGGATAATTTAAAAGCTTTAAAGACTCTATAAAAGAAAAAAAAGAAAAGAAAAAAAGATTATAAAAGATATGGCCTACAAAATACTTGCCTCTTGGGGATAGAGAGATGACTCTGTGGTTAAGAGCACGGTCAGAGGACCCAGTAAGATTCCTGGTATCCACATGGTGCTAACACCATCCATAACTTCAGTTCCAGGGGATCTGAATCCTGTTTTGTCCTCCACAGCACTAGACATGCACATACATACATGCTGGAAAAACATTCATGTGAATTTAAAAAGCAACAAAACTTGACTCTATTAAAGAACCACTATTTCGGGGGCTGGAGAGATGGCTCAGTGTTTAAGAGCACTGACTGCTCATCCAGAGGACCCGGTTTTAATTCCCAGCACCCACATGGAAGCTCACAACTGTCTGTAACTCCAAGATCTGACACCCTTATATAGACACATGCAGGCAAAACACCAATGCACATAAAATAAATAAATTAAAAAAAACCACTTTCTTTTTTTTGTTATTGGTTTTTTTTATTGATATTTATTGAGCTCTACATTTTTCTTTGCTCCCCTCCCTGCCTCTCTCCTCCCCCATTCAACCCTCCCCCAAGGTCCCCATGCTCCCAATTTACTCAGGAGAGCTTGTCTTTTTCTACTTTCTTCTTCCCATGTAGATTAAATCTATGTAAGTCTCTCTTAGTGTCCACATTGTTGTCTAAATTCTCTGGGATTATGGTTTGTAGGCTGGCTGTCTTTGCTTTATGTTTAAAAAACACCTATGAGTGAGTACATGTAATAATTTTCTTTCTGTGTCTGGGTTACCTCACTCAAAATAATGTTTTCTAGCTCCATCCATTTTCCTGCAAATTTCAAGATGTCATCATTTTTTTCTGCTGAGTAGTACTCCATTGTGTAAATGTACCACATTTTCCTTATCCATTCTTCGATCTAGGGGCATTTAGGTTGTTTCCAGGTTCTGGCTATGACAAACAAAGCTGCTATGAACATAGCTGAGCATATGTCCTTATGGCATGATTGAGCATCCTTTGGATATATACCCCAAAGTGGTATTACTGGGTTTTGAGGAAGGTTGTTTCGTAATTTTCTGAGAAATCACCACACTGATATCCAAAGGGGCTGTCCCAGCTTGCATTCCCACCAGCAATGTAGAAACATTCCCTTTTTACCACCACCTCTCCAGCATAAGTTGTCATCAGTATTTTTGATCTTGGCTATTCTTACAGGTATACAATGGAATCTCAGAGTTGTTTTGATTTGCATTTCTTTGATGACTAAGGATGTTAAACATTTCCTTGAGTGTCTTTCAGCCATTTTATATTCCTCTGTTGAGAGTTCTCTGTTTAGGTCTGTACTCCATTTTTTTTTATTGGATTATGTGATCTTTTGATGACCAATTTTTGAGTTCTTTGTATATTTTGGAGATCAGACATCTGTCTGATGTGGGGTTAGTGAAGATCTTTTCCCATTCTGTAGGCTGTCGTTTTGTCTTGTTGATGTGTCCTTTGCTTTACAAAAGCTTTTCAGTTTCAGGAGCTCCCATTTATTAATTGTTTTTCTCAGTGTCTGTGCTGCTGGGGTTCTATTTAGGAAGTGGTTCCCTGTGCTGAACCACCCTTTCTTTAAGGATGCTTGTAACATAGGATTTTTAGAAGAGACCAGAAGAGCTTCAGATTATCTGCTATACTTTTTTCTTTCCATTTTAAGTTACAAAAGTAATATGTCTGTTGAGACAAGCTCAGTTTCTTCTTATCTGGAGGTTACAGTTATTTATTGCTTTCTCATCTCTATTTTTTTGTTTTAATTTTTATGTGTATGATGAGTGTTTGCCTGCACGTATATATGTGTATTACATACAGGCCTGCTGCTTTTGAGTCCAGAAGAATGTTGTCTCTCGAACTAGAATTATAGACAGTTGTGAGCAGCCCTGTAGGTGCTGGAACCAAGCTGGGGTCCTCTACAAGAGTAGCAAATGAGCCAAGCCAACTCTTTAGTCTCCTCGTTCTCAATATCACAAAATCCACAAATTTAAAATTTTTATATCTGGTAAGGTTATTCACTATTTAGGTTTTTTTTCAAACTAAATCATGTCTATTCTTTCAGTGCTTTTCCTACATATTTAATAGATTTTTATTTGTAGTTGCAGACTATTCTGGATATTGTCATAGCATAGTTGAGCCATTTCACTTGGTGCTATTTAGGACAGTTTCTAGGGGTGATTTTGATGTTAACTGTTTCAGTGAGCTTTCTTGTAAATACAATTTTGCATATGGATGTTTTGTCTATAGGGTTCTTAAAAGTGGACTGTTTCCTTGGACTATGTGCATTTTATTTTAATTGATAATTAGTTATGATAACTTGGGGAAAACATCTGAGTTTTCCAGAGGAGCAGGGCTATTAAGAGATAGATACAGACACAAACATATAAAAGTTTTTATTTGGGGAACTTACTCAAAATTATCAAGGCCAAGAAGCCACATGATATGGTGTACACACATACATGTGCTAGCAGCCACTGATACAAATGAAATAAAAAGTAATAAAATAAACTTTTTTAAAAAAGGAAAAGAAATCACTCTAGACATCTCTCTCTTGACCAGGTGATAGAGAGAGTACTAGTGCAGAGGCTAGCTGTTTTATTTATGCTGTGTTCCAGGTCTTGTTACTTTTAAGCTAATACCTTAGCTCAGCTGCTACATGAAAGTGTATTTACTGTAACAATTCAGTTGCTTTAACCTGTCAAATCAAGAACATTTTTACAGACTAAACATGTGATAAGAGCATTTCAAAGTTAATAGAGAGCAGGTGTAGCCTGAAAGACTCTGCTGACAATTTTGTTCCGCCTGGAAAATAAAGCTAACAAAACATCAGTTGGATAAAAGAAAAAGCACTGGTTGTAGCTTACTACTCCCAGAATCTGTCACTTTGAGAGGACAGGTCCATGGTGAAACATATGCTCTATTCCTGGTTTCTGTCTGTCCTTTCCAAAAGATTTGTAAGTTGGTTCCATTCACCATTAGAGTATATCCCATACTAATAAGCAGATGTACTCATATTGGGGTGGGTGGAAGACTGCTTCCTGCCCACTTTGTTTGGAGCTTCCAGAATGGATTAGTCGTTGGCGTGTACTATTGAAAAGTGCATGAGTTAAAGCCACAGGATTTACTTACATAGTTACATATGGTTTAGGTCATTAAGAATATGAATTTCCATTTTCTTGGTGTCTGCTGGGAGTACAAAGGCACTTTAGAAGATGTTTGATCGTGTAATTGACTTAATGGTTAATTTAGGTTATCAGATGGTGGAAGATTGTCTTTGTTATTAATTTAACGTCTGTTGGGCAATGCAAGTAGGAATGTCTGTGTTTCAGAAGTGGAGAAAAGCAAGAATGAAACAAATGAGGAGACTGGCCAGAAGCAGTGAGGTTGTCCAGAGTCTGGCAGGATCAACATGGGTCAAATACACCTGGT
Organism: Microtus pennsylvanicus; assembly: GCF_037038515.1. Classification (NCBI taxonomy): domain Eukaryota; kingdom Metazoa; phylum Chordata; class Mammalia; order Rodentia; family Cricetidae; genus Microtus; species Microtus pennsylvanicus. Next base: position 48,487,221 of record NC_134591.1, on the reverse strand, counting down.
TCTTTGTGTGGTGGAGTTCTTGGCTTCATCCCCATGTCACACATTTCTGGTCTCCTTTTAAATGTGCACTAGCAGAGTTTGTGACCCAAATGTCATAGCAACCCATCCATTCTTTGCAGATAGGTAGTGTGAGCAAGAAATAAAACTTCATTATTTTATGCCATTGAGTTTGGGGGATTGCCAACTAAGAACCTAGCCAAACTTGAGTAGTACATATGTACAGCTTGGCAACTGGGAGGGTTCACCTTCTTTCAGACAGTTCATTGCTAAGGGCTTTACTGTATTAATACAGAATGTATTAATGTCTCACCTGTGCACTACAGGTATGAGTACAATATTAATGATGAGGAAGCAAACCCCTTTGGAAAGGTAAGTTGTTAAATAGAGTTCTAGAACAATCCCTGAACTACTCTGTTGTTAATTCATTCTTGATTTTTTTCCTGTATCTGGGAACTTATTGCTAGGTGCTAAAACCAGCATTAGCACTTCTTCCAGAAGTATCATCCAAGCACAGGAAGGACATAATTTTCATAAACCCTAGTTTCATTTATGGAAGCTTTCCTCCTGGGATTTCTTTCTCAGTAAATATATTCCCTCCCTCCCTCCCTCCTTTCCTCCCTCCTTCCCTCCCTCCCTCCCTCCCTTCCTTTCTTCCTTCTATCAACTCCCACCCAGGCTATAGAAGCTTGAAGGCTAAAGACTGCATATCTGCATTGGTCACCACTGAGGTCCATTAAGGAAAAATATTCAGTGGAGGTCAGGAGACTTGAATCAAATTTTCTGTGTATTAACTAGGAAATCAGCACGTCTCAGGTTCCCCTGTAACTGGATATAGACTGTTGTGAGCTGCCATGTGGGTGGTGGGAATAGAACTGGGTCCTCCGGAAGAGCAAACAGTGTCTTTAACCACTGAGCCATCTCACCATTGCTGCACTTAAAATTTTTTTTTTTTTTAAGTTTTTCAAGACAGGGTTTCGCTGTGGCTTTGGAGCCTGTCCTGGAACTAGCTCTGTAGACCAGGCTGGTCTCGAACTCACAGAGATCCGCCTACCTCTGCCTCCCGAGTGCTGGGATTAAAGGCGTGCGCCACCATCGCCCGGCCTGCACTTAAAATTTTAAATTGTAAAACATGATCTCATCCTGCGGGTTGTCTTTTTTTTTATTTCTTTGCTTGTGATGCAGGCACTAAAAACTTGATAAGTTAGCCCAGGACTACAAAAGAGATAATAACTGATAAGTGTTTGTATTGGAGTTGGGGACAGATAAAGAAGGGATAATATATATAGAAAGGAAGAGGGGGTAGAGTAGGTTCAAGTTAGTTAAGTCAGATCAGTTTGATGCTGTCCATTTCACAAATGGTTTCCAGAGATCTTTTTAGCATATAACCATGGACGGAAATTTATAGAAAACATTTTCTATGAGTTTATCACACTTTATGGCATTTCACTTGATGAACTGAAACTCCAATCAAGAACCTGTTTGCAGTATAAAAGTAGACATAGTTATCTATATTCAACATTAGATCCTAGATTGGATTAGGACTGATTGCTGTGTAAACAAAAACATATATTCCTGGGCTGGGCATGGTAGTGCACATCTTTAATCCCAGCACTCGGGAGGCAGAGACAAGTGAATTGCTGTGAGTCAGGCCAGCCTGGTATACATAGAGAGTTCCAGGATGGCCGGGGCTACATGTTGACACCTTGTGTCAAAACAAAACATATATTTCTAGATTGACTTTAATTTTAGAATGAGAAAAATGTATTTATGAAGGTAAATATGTACAGTTTCTCAAAGCCAAATGACTTTTCTCATACTTTCTGGTAAGAGAGGTTTTGAACGAAAAGTGAAGGTGATTCTTTACTGTCTAAGTAGGGTTTGATGATTTTGTTGTTGTTGAGAAAGGTTGCTTAGGACAATACACGGTTGTTCTTATAGGTCATTTTGGAGCTTAAGGTGGTGTGGGTATGTTGTCCACTCCATACACATGGTATTTCTCAAACGTTTTGTTTATAGTTTTGAACTCTAGTGTCTGGAGTCAGGCTTCATTAAATATGTTTCCTTTTAAACCTTTGGGTAATCTGAATTCTAACTTTTCATCTGTTTCTGGGCTGTGAAACTGGACTGTTTTCTGTCTCTGTCTGTAACTCTTGACTCCACGCCCATGTGGTGTGTTCATGTGTGGCTGTATTATACTTTGGTTTCTCCTTTGTTTATGGGATGGATCACTTTTCAGAGAAAATTTTATCTAAACATTTGAGTTGATTTTTGGTTTGGGGGAAGTTCATGGAGACCTTTCTCTAAAGCTGTTATTTTCTTTTCTTTTAAGTTGTATTTATTTTTTATTTTAATGTGTAAGTGTTTTGCCTGCATATATGCCTGTGTGCCATGTGCATGCCTGGTGCCTCTGGAAATCAGAAGAGGATGTCAGATCCCCTGACACTGGAGTTCAGGAAAGTCATGAGCCACCATCTGGGTGCTAGAATCTGAACCTGGGTCCTCTACAAGAGCAGACCATACTCTAAACCGCTGAGCCATCTCTCCGACCCTGAAGCTATCATTTTCTAAATGATCGGCTTTCACCTTGAAGTAAGTTTTCATTGTGCAGGCTCACTTTCCGTTTCTCTGGGAATCAGGTGGTGTTGGGGATGTACCATTGAACACTAACTAGTGAGCTGAATTTACTGCTATGAGAAAGCTGTTAACTTTTAAAAGTGTTTTATTGTGTATGGGTGTGGTTATGTGGAAGTCAAAGGACAGTTTGCAGGAGTTGGTTCTTTCCTTCTACCGTGCTGGTGGTAGGGACTGAATACAGACAGGTCTCCAGGCCTGGCGGCAAGTGGCTTTACTGCTGAGCCTACTCACCAGCCCAGAAGTTGAATTATTGAGTCAAAACAGGTGCAAACCACTGGGTGGTGGTGGCACATGCTTTTAATCCTAGCACTTGGGAGGCAGAGACACATGGATCTCAGTGAGTCTGAGGCCAGCCTGGTCTACAAATTGAGTCCAGGACAGCTGGGACTGTTAAACAGAGAAACCCTGTCTCGAAAAGCCAAAAAAAAAAAAAAAAGATGCGCAAACAGAACCTTAGACATGTTGACCCTCTTTAAAGCTTGAATACTTGTACAAATTATATTGTATTGATATTAGTGTCTCCCTGTTCTTGCCATTACTGCTTTTTAAAATACTTGGACCAATATGATGGGTAGAAACTGGAATCATTTTGTCTTAATTTACATTTTCAAGATTACTAGTGGCGTGGAGTTTTTTTTTTGAGTAGTCCTCGCTGTCCTTGAACTCACTATGTAGACCAGGCTGGCCTCAAACTCACAGAGATCCACTTGCCTTGGCCTCCTGAGTGCTGAGATTAAAGGCATCCGCCAGTACCACCTAGCTCCGTGTTTTTTTTTTTCATATTTTAACCCTCCTATGAAAAGTTTGTTTTTAATGCTTCCCCCTTTCTCCCTCTTTTAAAGACCCAGACTGATCTCCAACCCTGGGTTGAAGAGGTTTTCCTGTTTTAGCTTCTGACTGTAGGTGGATGGCACATTACCAGCTTGCCTATTTGTATATAATGTTTTAATTTATTACTAGTTTTTCTTTATATACATTGTATATAGTATACTGTATAGTGAATATATCTTGTATATAAAATTTCTTCCAATCTGTTACCTATCCTTTTTTTGTTTGTTTGTTTGTTTTTGCTTTTATTTTGAGTTAGGGACTTACTTTTTAGCCCAGGCTGACCTGAGCCTACTAGGTAGCACAGGCTGGTCTCAAACTTGAGGTAGTCTTCTTGCTTCAGCCTCTTTAGGACTAGGATTGTAGTTAAAAGCCAACACACCAAACTCATTTTGCTTTTTTGAGACACAGTCTTGCTATGTGGCCTTAAACCATTGGCCTTTCTGCTCCAGTTTCTTGAGTGTTGGGATCATAGGCAATCATAAGCCATACCCGCAGCAAATTATTTATACTTATGAAGCCTTGCTTGGTTCAAAAATTTTTCGGGGATCAAACACAAATGATAGCTTTTTGCTTTCTTAGCAATGCTTGTCTGTATCTCAGATGTTGGCTATCACTATTGAATTCCCATTTGTACTTGGGCCTGTTTTTGGGTTCCGTTTCGAGACTGCATTGTTATGCCTACTTTATATACCAGTAACACTATTTTAGTTATTGTAATGTGTAATATTTTATTTCATGTCCTCATTTGTAGTTGCTTTTATTTTTTTCAATTTTGAATATTTTACTCATGCTTATTTCTGGTTAACCTGACAATAAATTTCCCAAGTTTTTTTTTTTCATAAACAAACATGGCTGGTGTGCAGCTAGTTCAGTGGCAGAGCCCCTTATCTACCATGTTCAGGGGCTTTGGGTTTGATCCCCGGCACCATATAACAAGCACAGACAATTCTAATCAGATTTTTACTTTTTAAATTTTATTTATTTATTTAGAGGGTCTGACTATATAGCCCTCACTGGCCTGGAGCTCACATTGATCCATCACCTCTGCCTTCACCCAGCAGGAGGTATTTTTTTTTTTCTTCTGGAGACAGGGTTTCTCTGTGTAACAGCTCTGGCTGTTCTGGACCTTGCTTTGTAGACCAGGCTGGCCTCAAATTTACAGAGATCCACCTGTCTCTGCCTCCCAAGTGCTGGGATTAAAGGCATGTGCCGCCACTGCCTGGAAAATTTTTTCATTATTTAAGAAAACTAAGCAAAACAAAACAAGAAAACCAAATGATTCAGTAGGAATCTTTCCTAGGATACAGAATGTTTTCTTTCTTTAGTCTTGGAAAATTTCACACATGTATACAATGTATCTGACTCCCTCCTTTCAATTTCCTGGTATATTCCCCCAACCCATCTCCTTCCCAACTTCATGTCCCTTCTCTCTTGAGTATATTCTCACTGAATATACTTGATGCTGCCATATGAACAGGGGCGCGGTATTAGCCTTTGGAGAATGCTCCCTTTTATGATTGGCTTTTATTCATGCCGTAAATATAGTGTTTTGTTTCTTCATGTAATTTCTGTGTGTGTGTGTGTGTGTGTGTGTGTGTGTCTTTTCAAAACAGGATTTCTCTTTGTAGCCCTCCCAGACTGTCCTAGAGGTTGCTCTGCAGACCAGGCTGGCCTTGAACTCACAGAGATCCTCCTGAGTGCTGGGATTGAAGGCATGTGCCATTACCATCCGGCTTCTTCATGTAATTCTTACACAGTACATTTTAGGTTTATTCCTAAATTTAATTTTTTAATCACTATTCTTATTACATTTTAAAAATTTATATATGTCTGTGTGCTTGTGTGCAGAAATGAGAGGGCAACTTGCTGGAGTTGGTTCTCGTCTTCCACTGAGTGGGTTCTAGAGATTGAACTCAGGTCCTCAGGCTTAACAGCAAGCACTTTTACCCACTGGGCCATCTCACTGTTCTTTTATTGCTGTTTTAATGAGATGGTTTTGTTTTGTTTTGTTTTTCCTTCAAGATAGATTTCTCTGTGTAGCCTTGGCTATCCTGGAACACATTCTGTAGTTCAGGCTGGCCTTAAACTCAGATCTGCCTGCTTCTACTGGTGCAGGTGTTAAAAGGATGTGCCACCACCACCACCTGGCTCTAATGAGATATTTTTAAATGTATATCTTCTTTTAATTTTTTAAATTTTTTATTAGGGTATGTGTGTGTGACAGGGGTAAACAATTGTGCACATGTAGCATAAATCCAAAGACCTAAGTGTCGATCAAAGGATAGCTTTTAGGAATCAGTTATCTCCTTCCAGCATGGGCTCTGGAGACTGAACTCAGGTTGTCAGGCTTGTGTAGCAAATACTTATGATCCAGTGAGCCAACACTACTCCCCTCTCCAGATGAATATTTTCTGATTAATCACTGCTAGTTGATTGAAGAGCTCTTGGACCATCTATGAAAGGAATAAACAGAAAATATAAACAAACAAGAGGAATAAATTCTCATTGGGTCTCATGTTTTTTGTTTGTTTACAAAAAGACAAAATAATTTGTGATGCCAGTTTTTAGAGCTTCTCTGTTTAAGGCTTTGTGCGACTTTTGTTTGGTTTTGATTTTAGTTTGAGACAGGGTCTTACTGTGTAGTCCAAGATAGCTGAAATTCAAAGAAATTCTAATTCTGCTTCTGCCTCCCAAGTGCTGGATTAAAGGTATGTGCCCCCATGTCCAGTGTACAGCCTATTCTTTTTAGATGGTTTTTCATTGAACCTGGAGTTTGCCATTTTGGCTAGATTGTGACTGCCTTCTGGTCCCCTTCCTAGGATTATAGACTCTCCATGGTAATGCCCCACTTTTATATGGGTACTTAGGATCTGAACTCAGGTCCTCCTGATGGTAAGGCAAGCACTTGCTCACTGAGTCATTTCTCAAAATAATAAGGATTTGAGGGTCAGAAAGGTGGCTTAGTCGGTAAAGTGCTCGCTAGCAAGCCTGGCCAGAGTTTTATCCTTGGCATGCATATGGTAGAAGAGAACCAGTTTTCACAAGTTGTCCTCTGACCTGCACACACCTGCCACATACATATATATAGATATAATAAATGGTTTTTTGTTTGTTTGTTTTTTTAGATGGGGTCTCTCTTTGTTGCCCAAACTGGCTTTGAACTCAACAGAGCCCAACTCAGTTTTTATCTTTTAAGTGTTGGGATTAAAGGGGTTGTACAACTATATCAAGCAAGAAGTATTTTTTGTTTTTGTTTTTTTTTTAAGACAATAAAAAATTTTATTTGCTCAGTTGCTTCAAAGCTGTATTTGTAGCTTATATTTCTGCTGTTTTTTTTTTGTTTTTTTTGTTTTTTTTTTTTTTTGTTTTTTTTTTTTTTTGTGAAATTGAGAGGTCCTGTAGCCATCTAGTGGCACTTTCTAAATCCCACATTAACAGGAAGAAGAGGTGCTTGGCATTTGGATCTACCTGCTTTCAAGGTCCTTGTGTTTATCCATCATTTGTGCCTTGAACTCGGCTTTTTCTTTTTCCTTTAAGACAGTGTTTTTATATTGCAAACACTCATTTCAAACTCTGGATGCTTCCTGCTTCTGTTGCTTCCTGGGTCCTGGGATTACAGGTGTATACAACTCTAATTTTTTTTTTTAGTTTGATTGTTTTTGTGCTTTATATAGAACTATATTATCCAAGTTTTAGATTTTGTGTGTATGTATGTTTGTGTGTGAGTGTGTGGTATTAAGATTTGAGCCCACAGCCTTGTACATGCCAGCTTAAGTGTTGTACCTCTGAAGAACATCCCAGGCCCCAACATTACCTAAATTTTGAAAGGGAAGCAAGGCGGTTGCTAAAAAGTGAGAAATGTGTAACCAAATGTGTAGTGATTTGAGTGACAGTGGCCTCCATAAGCTCGTGCATTTGAATGTCTAGTCCCTAGTTGGTAGACTGTTTGGGGAAGGGTTAGGAGGTGTGACCTTGTTGGAGGAGTGTGGCATTGGGAGTGGCTTTGAGGTTTCACCTCAGAATGTAAAGCTCTCAGCTGCTGCTTCAGTGCCAGGCCTCTCTCTCCTTCCTGCCTCGATTCAGTACTAACCCTCTGAAACTGTGAGCGAGCCCTCATTTAATGTTTTCTCTTAACAAAGTTGGCTTGGTCTTGGTGTCTCTTCACAGCAGTAGGACAGTGACTTAAGCCATAGTTGTTGGAGTAGATGCCATAAATTGACATCTGCCTGCTTTGGTAAAAGAGAATATTGTTTTGTTCTTTTTTTTTTTAAAAATAATTATTTATTTATTTATTATATATACAATATTCTGTCTGTGTGTATGTCTGCAGGCCAGAAGAGGGCACCAGACCTCATTACAGATGGTTGTGAGCCACCATGTGGTTGCCAGGAATTGAACTCAGGACCTTTGGAAGAGCAGGCAATGCTCTTAACCACTGAGCCATCTCTCCAGCCCCTATTGTTTTGTTCTTACTGAGACCATGGTGCATTTTTATTTCTCTTAACCCTGTTTCTTGTGTCATAAATGTTGCTTTTCAAGTAATTTTTGTTATTTTTAAGACAGGGTCTTACTGTGTGTGGAGTTAGGTCAGCCTCAAACTTGTAGTGGTTCTCCTGCCTCTTTCTCCTGAGCACTAAGATTATAAATGTAAGTGCTTCTATATCCGAATTGTGTGTGTGTGTGTGTGTGTTTGCGTGTTTGCACATGATGCATGCGTGAAGTTCAGAGGTCAGCTTGTGGTATTGGTTCTCTCCTTCCACCTTGTAGATCCTGGATTCAAACTCAGGTCAGCAAGATTGATGACAAGCACTGTTACCCACTGAGTCACGTCATGAGCTGACCTTTTGTTTGTTTGTTTTTTTGAAACAGAGTTTCATGTATCTTAGACTTGATTCAAAGTTGTTAGTTACTGAGGATGTCCTTGAATTTATGATTCTTCTGCTTCCACCTTCTGAGTGTGGAAATTAGAGGCCTTTATCACTATACCTTGTTTTTACAGGACATTCTGTAGTGAATGTTGGACTTCACACATGGTAGACAAGCACTCTGCCAACTGAGCTATACTCTCACCCACATTTGGCTTTTTCATTTTTTTTTAAATTTAATTTAAAAAAATTTATGTGTCTGTACCACATTCATGCAGTGCCTGTGGAGGCCAGAAGAGGGCATCAGATCCATTGGAGCTGGAGTCAGACAGTTGTGAGCCTTTATATTGGGCTGGAAATTGAACCCGGGTCCTTTGCGAGTGCTGTTAATGGCTGAGGCATCTCACCAACCTCTTTTCATTTTCTTAAAGAAGAGAAATGAAAAATTCAAGCTTAGACACATACCCTCAATAAATTGGGCTTGGTTATTTGTCACTAGAAAACTATCTTAGTTGAACAATAACTTAAAATTACAGTCCTTGTCGTCTATAGGATTTATAAGCTGATGTGCTTTTGAACACAGTGTTGCCTGTGAGAACCACTCGATTTTAACTGCTAGAAAATCATAGAGAGTGTAAGAAAAAAAATGGCTAAGACTGGAAATATCTATACTTGCTTTTCTTAAAGATGGCATAACGGACTTAATGATAGCAGAATGCTTTGGAAGTTGTGCTTTTAAAGCTCAGTTATTATTAAAATGCCATGGTAACTAGTATTTAAGTGACAGTTACTTTGCTGCTGTTGAAACTCTGGAAAGAGGATGGCTTCAGCAAACTCTGTATGAAGAATGTAGTAGACAGACCTGGTCAATAGACTGCAGAGTAGAATATCCGCGAGGAAGTGAGACATGGACCCACAGCGTTGACATGGTTATAGTTCTTGTGTACTTTGTAGAAAATGGTATTTCTTCTTTAGACAAGCTATAAAGTTGTCTTACACTGGTGGCTGGAGTGCTTATTGCTTTTTTAGGGGACCTTAGTTTGGTTTCTAGCACCCATGTTGACTGGCTGGCAGCGTCTATAATGTCAACTACGAGGATCCAACACTCTTCCGGCCTTTGCAGGTACAACGCTCACATACACAAAGCCACACTCACACATACACACAAAATTTTAAATTAAAAATAAAATTCAAAAATTGTTTTTACAAATACCATTGATGCGCATATTATATATATATCTGTAGATCTGCTTTATAGCTAGTCCTTTTCCAAAAAAAAATGATGTAATCCCATTTTAAGACAATATAAATCTTGCCAGTTTGAGTTCTCCAGTGTCAGTAGCCAGGTTTCTGAACTTGCATGGTTGGCACTGTGGTGCTGTCACTGAGCACTTGCCATCATTAGGGCTGCTGGCCTCTGCCTTTGTTCAGTATCACCATGTGCATACGCTCTAGGCCAGAGGAGAGCATCCGGCAAGCAGGGGCTTCCAAGTAAAAGCCAAAATAAACAGTGGGCGCTGAAGCTGCTTTAAAGTTCTGTGGACAGTAGTTGCACAATGCTTTTTGAAAATTGTACATAGTAAATGGGAAAGTAGGTCACAGTTCGTTTTTCATAAAGTCCTGCGCCTGTATACTGGGTGATCAAGTAGGCATCGAGCAACCAGTATGGACGTAATTGAACAATTTTATATTTCTAGTTTCTGTGAATAATGGGAGTTTTTTAAAACCAACTGCAATTTTAATACTTCTGATAATTTCTCTTACCAGAAACACTTAAAGGAGTGAGACAGAAACATGGTGATGCTATGATTTTTATTTATTTTCATCCAACTTTATATCCAAATTTAGTTAGTAAATCCCCTTTAGAGTTTCTTTTCTTTTGCTGACAGTGTTATTGCTACCTTACTATTTTGTGAGCAAGAAATTTAGCCAACACTTTTGGGAAATGGAATGGGAATAAAGGTATATTGGAAAGCTCATTTATAACCTTGGTCATTTGGAGATTTTTTTCTTTTTAAAGATTTATTGGGGCTGGAGGGATGGCTCAGAGGTTAAGAGCACTGCCTGCTCTTCCAAAGGTCCTGAGTTCAATTCCCAGCAACCACATGGTGGCTCACAACCATCTGTAATGGGGTCTGGTGCCCTCTTCTGCCCTGCAGACATATGCACAGACAGAATATTGTATACAACATAAGTAAATAAATACTTTTTTAAAAAAGATTTATTTATTACGTATACAGTGTTCTGTCTGCATGTATGTCTGCAGGCCAGAAGAGGGCACCAGATCTCATTCTAGATGGTTGTGAGCCACTGGGGTTGTGGTTGCTGGGAATTGAACTCAGGACCTCTGGAAGAGCAGCCTGTGCTCTTAACCACTGAGCCATCCCTCCAGCCCCCCCACATTGGGAGATTTAAAAAAAAAATTCAGTTGAAATGCTTTTTTTTTAATTGCCTTAAACTCAGTGTTCTCCCGATTCAGTCTCTTGAGTAGCTAGGATTACAGATATATGCTACCACACCGACACTTCACAAGTGGGGTGATAGTGTGGACTGCCTCACACCCTAATGTTCATTTAAGTTATATACATGCAAGATAAAACCTCATTGAAGGGGTCTTAAGATTTGGAGTGAGATGTGTTGTATGAATATGTATTGAATATGAATATCCTAATATTGACACTAGGTTGTGTTATTCTTTTGGTTTAATAATAGACACGTAAAATTTTTTTATGGTTTTTTTTGAGACAGGATTTCTCTTTGTAACAGTCCTAGCTGTTTTGGAACTAGCTCTTATAGACCAGGCTAGCCTTGAACTCACCGAGATCCACTTGCTTTTGCCTCCAAAGTACTGATATTAAATGCATGCATCACCACCTCCCAGCAAATTCTTTTTTTTAATGTTATTTTAATTTGTTTTTTCTAATTTTATGTGCATTGGTGTTTTGCCATGGGTGTCAGATTGGGTTCTCTAGAACTGGAGGTTCAGACAGTTGTGAGCTGCCATGTGGATGCTGGGAATTGAGCCCTGGTCCTATGGAAGAACAGTCAGTGATCTTAACCTCTGAGCTGTTTCTCCAGCCCCCAACATGTCAATCCTTGTGGGGAAGCTTTTCATTATTCAGGATCTTCACATAAGACTGTTGGCTCCTTATTGTACTCAGGAAGTGCCCATTTTTCCAGCACTTGGGAAGCTGGCAGATCCTAGTGAGTTCAAGGTCAGCCTGAGCTACGAAGCCTGGACAGCCAGAACTGTTACAGAGAGAAACCTTGTCTCAAAAAACAAAAACAAACAAACAAACAAAAACAAAACAAAGAAGTGGCAGTTCAGAACCCTGTGATTTAGCTTAGTTGTCACTCTCCCCTAGTATCTCATCATGAGTCTTTTGTCATTGCCATTGACGCTGTCTAACTGAAGCCCATTGCCTGATTTTTTTTAAGTAAAACCTTTAGTGTGTATGTATGTATGTGTGTATATCTGTGTACTACATTTATAATTTCAGTTAGTCACGAGGCCACATTTACAACTTAGCCTCAGAAGATCATATCATCTAATGGTATTATAGTCATTTTAATTTTTTTCTTTTTTTAAAAAAAATTTAATTTTATTTTTTTAATTTCATCTTACATTCCATTCACGGTTCTCCCCCCCCCACACACCTCCTCCTCCCTTCACCTCCCCTCTCCCCTCTCCCTTGAGTCCACTGCTTATCCATTCCTCCCAACAGGTAAGGACTCCCCTAGGAAGTCAACAAAGTCTGGCACATTAAGTTGGGGCAGGACCAAGCCCCCCCTGCATTTAGGCTGAGCATGGCATCCTGCCATAGGGAATGGACTCCAACAAGCTAGCTCATGCACCAGGGATGGATCCTGGTCCCACTGCAAGGGGCCCCTCAGATGGTCCATGCTTCACCACTGTCTCACATATGGAGGGCCTCGTTCAGTCCCATGGAGGCTCCACGGCTGTCAGTCTAGATTTCATGAGTTTGCACGAGCTTGGTTCAGTTGTCTCTGTAGATTTCTCCATCATGATATTGGACTCCCTTGCTCATATATTCCCTCCTGCCTCTCTTCGATTGGTTCCATCATTTTAATTTTTTTTTAAATATTTATTTATTTATTTATTATGTATACAATATTCTGTTTGCGTGTATGTCTCCAGGCCAGAAGAGGGCACCAGACCTCATTACAGATGGTTGTGAGCCACCATGTGGTTGCTGGGAATTGAACTCAGAACCTTTGGAAGAGCAGGCGATGCTCTTAACCACTGAGCCATCTCTCCAGCCCCCTTAATTTTTATAGATATACTTTATGGTGTTAACGCAGCAACATTTCCGTTCTCTCCTTGTCCTTATAGCGTGTTTCGTTTAATGATGGAGCTATGCACCACTAGGCTATTTTGTTCAAACATCGTAAGATTGTTTGAACTTGTACAAACCCATATGATAGATAGGTCAGATACTTGATGTGGTCCCTTGCTGCAGTAAAGGTAACCATGAAATGCATGAGATATATGAGTCTGATGCTTGAGTAATGTGACATGCTATTATTTAGTGGAGTTCTTTATTTTATAATTAGAAGGTATAATAACAATATAAAATAACAATAAAAGTATAGTAAACAGAGCAGTAATAGAGCATTTGCCATCAAGTATTGTGCTCTGTTCCTAACTGTATGCAATAGTTTTATATGACTGGCAGTACATTAGTGTTATCTATACTGGCATCACTACAGTGTATGAGTGTATATTGTGCTATGACAGCCTAGATGTCACTAGGTGATAGCAATTTGTAGCTTCATTATAATGTTTTGGGACCACCACTGTATATGTGGTTCTTATTGATCAAAACATTAATACGAGGTATATGACTATATAATATAAAAATATTATTTAAGTCAGGTGGTGGTGGTGGCGCCTAGCACTTGGGAGGCAGAGGCAGGTGGATATCTGTGAGTTCAAGGCCAGCCTGGTCTACAAGGTCTGGTTCCATGACAGGAACAAAAGCTACACAGAGAAACTTTGTCTCAAATATTTATTTAAGATAGATAATTGATAAGAGGTATATGACTATATAATATAAAAAACATTATTTGAAGCTAAGTATCTTGGGCTGGGGAGACAGCTTGGTCAGTGTAAAGTACAAGCCTGAGGATATGAGTTTGACCCCAGAGCCCAGGTAAAAAAGCTGGGTATAGTGGTGGGTATTTGTCATCCCAGCACTGGAGAGGCAGAGACAAGCAGATCCCTGGGACTTACTGGTCAGATAGCCAGGCTTACATAGCAAGCTCCGGGCCAGTGCAAGAACCTTGCTGCAGAAAAGGTAAACATGAATGTATAAGATGTTTGAGTATGACAGATCTCTCTAGTCTGTATGCTCTCTAGCTTACACACGGACGTGTGTGCCACTTTCATGTTTAACCTGCACGCACGTGTGCGCACACACAGATTCGTGCACGCAGTAATTATGACGGCAAGGAAGCAATTGATGGCTCTTATCCTTTTATAATATGATTTATGTACTTTATCTTATTTAGCCATGACCACAAGCTTACAAAATAAGTATCTATATTCTCATTTTATTATTGAGACTTCTTAGGAGTACAAAGTTAGGAAATGGATTTGAAGAGGCTGGCCTGAGTGGTGTGACAGATTGTTTAGGTGTTCTGAGAAGTCAAGAAGCTCCTCTCCTGGTATAGGCGGCCATGAGCTGTTTGCAGGGAAAAGAAAGAGGACAGAAGAATGGAGTTGGCGGAAGTGGAGATGAATTCAGTTTAGACTTTTTGACTTTTTTGACTTGAGTCTCAGATTTTTGGTAGACATTTTCATTCTTACATTTAAACTTTGTGTTTGTGAAGGAATATAGTGAGATGTCAGTGCTTTGACTAGATAAATGTTGAGATGATTTCATTGTGCAGACATGGTTATTAAGGGGCAAGGCTATTTACTAATAGGCAAACTGGACTGTATGAAATCTCTTAAATTATTTCTTAGTATTATTTGCCACATAAGCAAAACTACTTTATTGAAGAGAAATTCTAATATAGAAATTAACACAAAATTATGTGTACTCCTATCACTGAATTGAATGAATTCTTATATTTTTATATGTTGTTTGTTCCAGAAATATGGCTACACACACCTTTCTGCTGGAGAGCTTCTTCGTGATGAAAGGAAGAATCCAGATTCACAGTATGGTGAACTTATTGAAAAGTACATTAAAGAAGGAAAGATTGTGCCAGTTGAGATAACCATCAGTTTATTAAAGAGGGTAAGGAGCAGGAATATCAACCTATTGGAACTACCAAGGACACAAGAAGCTAAATATACCTTCATTTGTATAACAAAAAATTAGAATGTTAAATTTCTTGATTATGGAAGGTAGTTGTGGTCTTTGAAAATGACGGGAACTGCTTTCACTGTGACGAAATTGGCAGTAGCAAGTACTCTATGCTTTGGTCTAAGACTAGCTGTAGTCCAGTCTAAGGTACTTGTAGAATTTTTTGTTTTTGAAGAAGTCTCATGTAGCCTAGGCTGGCCTGAGTCTTCCTACATCTGCCTGTTAGGATTACAGGTACTTGGCCCATCCGTCCCAGCATTCAGTTATTCAGTTATTCTTCTTCCATGTGGTTATCACCCCTTTCCTTGCACTTTCCTCTTTTTTCCTGGAAATCTTTGTTCTCTCCTTCCTTGCCTCCCACTTGTGTTTTTCTCATTGTTGATGTTCTCTGTTTTGAAGTCTCCTTTTTTACTTGATGAACACATTGCCATTTTCACTCTAAGATCTAAAAAATATATGTTGGTGGGTATTGCTTTGCTGTAGATCCCCAACGCTAATCGGTAACAAGTATCTTGACATAAAAGAACCAGTGAGATGGAATTGCAGTGTTAGGAACAGGAAGCAATAAGCAGATCCCAGTGAATCCTGGGAATAACTGGAGACACTTGGGGTATAGAGTGTGTAATGGATTAAGTAAAAATGCTGCAAGTTCCCTGAGGGGCAGCGGGCCATAAGACCACACCACAGGTCCCTGAGCAGCAGCAGGCAGCGGGTCCCAAGAGCAGCCAGTCCCAGGCAGGGACAGTGCATGTCCCCAAGTGGCTGCAGGGGGCCACAGGGGCAGCAAGTCCCAGGCAGGGGGCCACGTGGTGGGTAAGAGACCTTGATGGGGCAGCCAGTCCCACAAGGAAAGACAGACAGATGGGCATGTCACAAGACCCCAGGTCTCCAAAGGTGGCTGGTCCCCGGCAGGGAGCCACACAGAGAATGAGAGACAGAGACATGGATAGGCACGCCATGCAGAGTGAGGTTGGATATTTATTTAGTGGGTTATGGAGGAGAAAAAGAGAAGGGGAGAAGAGCAAAGAGGGAGGGAGGGAGAGAGAGAAAGAGAGAAACAGAAGGGAAGAAGTGGGGGGAGACAGAAGCTGCCTCTGAGAGGGAGGACTCAGGCTGAGAGGGAGAAGGACTCAGGCTAGAAGCTGAAGATCAGCTTGCCTAGGTGGGGAGTGGGTGTGCCTTGTCTCTTAAAGGGACAGAGCAGACCATTATAGAGTGGCTCTTACATAGTCTGCCTCTTGCCTCAGTCTGGAGACCAACTTCCTTTCAAGAGTAAATAAATCTGCAGTCCTGTCTTCTGGCTCCAATGCATTATAGGTGGTGAGCGTTATTAAAGGGTAGTCGACATCTCCATTAAAACTGTTCTTTTTTGTGTGCAGTACTGGTGATTGAATATAGGGCTTTAAATATGTTCGGCAAGCACCCTGTCAGTGAGCTGTCCTCAACCTTTTTTATACTTGCTATCTTTGAGACAGGCTCTTACCAGGCGGCCCAGTTGGCTTTGAACTCAGTCTGTAGCCCAGGTAGTCCTTAAACTTGGAATCTTCCAACCTCATTCTCAACCTCACCTGTGATTATAGGCAGAACTCTTCTTGTATGTATCAGTGATCTTGCCTGTGTAGCCCAGAAAATATGTCTAGTCTTTATTTTTCCTGTAGCATTTAAATCTTAATTAATAAATGTCTCTGTCGAGCTGGGAGTGATGGCTCATGCCTTTAATGCCAGCATAAGGGAGGCAGAAGTAGGTGGATCTCTGAGTTTGAGGCCAGCCTGGTCTACAAAGAGAGTCCCAGGATAGCCAGGACTACACAGAGAAACTGTCTTGAAAAACAAAGCAGGTCTCTTTAAAACTAATTTTACCCATTTCCTTTTTTTAAAAATATTTGTTTGTTTATTTATTTAGTATACAATATTCTGTCTGTTTGTATGTCTGCAGGCCAGAAGGCACCAGACCTTATTACAGATGGTTGTGAGCCACCATGTGGTTGCTGGGAATTGAACTCAGGACCTTTAGAAGAGCAGGCAATGCTCTTAACCACTGAGCCATTTCTCCAGCCCTCTACCCGTTTCTTGTAACATCATCAGTTCATTTTCTTTCTATTGTAGGAGCTGCTGTTTTCAGTCTCTTGATTTTCCCCCCCTTTTGCAAGTTTTCTAAATCACTATGCTTCTTAGAGTTTGGTTTTCTTCAGCTCTCATTTCATATATTCCTTGCTGGGTTGTTTTAAACTATGCCTTATGTTTTCACTGTGCCAATGCTGGTGAACTCTACGGCGCACATAAACCTTTGTTCTAGGTTCCAGGTATGTTTCTATCAGGTCTCTATCTAAACTTCTCATAGATGTGTCAAAGTCATGCCAGAGGTTAACTGTCATTTAAAGTATGTGTCTTTATTTCCTGTCTTGGCTGTTGGTTGGGTTAACTACCCAACTCTTTAGTGAGAGGCTCTCTATCCACTCCTGTTCTTCTGTCTATCTCTACCATCACTTGAGCCTTTTAACCCTCTTTCCTTTCCATCTTATCTCCCACAACTATTTACGCATGCCCTAAGATTCATTTATACCAGCTTGCTTCAGATTCATCAAAGCCGTCATGCTTTCTCATCCCAACCTTTATATCCCTGATTCCAGCTGTCTAAGTGATCCCTGTTGGCATGCTGCTTTACTGTTTAGGAAACAACTTCACTGCCAACTCTTTGGTCAAGTTTTCTCATAGTCTCTAGGCACTTTGTATTTCTTATTTTAAGAACTTCCTTTGTTGTCCTAGGACTTTGCAGGTTATAATATGTAGTTGTTACCCAGTAGACTGAATCCTCCAGGAGCCAGGGCAGTGACCTCACTCTGATAGTAGATCTCAAATGAATGTATACTAAGGGAACATATTTGATGTGGCTTCTCTAGAGACCTTCTATCATAATTGGGGTAGAAATGCTGTAGCAGGAACTTAACACTGTAAAAGTTTTGTGAAATTAGAGCAGCTAGATTCTGAGATAAACTCTTAAAGAAAATAGGTCCTGGCAATATTCTTGTGGAACAAGAAAACTTGGGACCTGGAGAGCAATGCATGTCAGTTTGCTTTGGACTAAAGGACCCTCTAAAGCTTGTCAGAGGTGTGCAACTGGTGAGCGGAGGTGCCAAGGATTTAGACAGATTAGAGATTACATCTCCTGTTCGTGTTACTCCCATATTCTGCATAAGTTCAGGCTTTGGGAAGGATGGTGAGAGTGTTTTTGTAGTCTTTCTGAATGTATTACATCTTGTGCGTCTGTGTTTGGGTGCAGCCAATTCCATTTAGATAAAATTAGTTTAAGGTTGTTTTTTTTTTTTTTTTTTACTACTTTGTTTGTTTATATAATACTGACTGTTTTGGAACTCTATATAAACCAGGCTGGTCTCAAACTCATAGATCTGCCTGTCTCTGCCTCCTAAGTGCTGGGATTAAAGGCATGCATTACCACACCTGGCCAGATTTTTTTTTTTTTTAAATACTGAATCCTAAATAATGTTAACAACCAGGCAGGCCTGGTAACACAGGCCTGTGCTTAGGAAGCCAAAGCCAGAGGAATTTCAGTCAAGACTGACCTGAGCTACCAAAAGAGTTGAAAAGCCAACTTGGAGAATTAATTGGGACCCTGTCTCAAAACAAACAATCAAAAAAGTAAAAAAAAAAAAACAAAAAACCAACAAAACAAAACTGGGAATATTACGCAGTAATAGAGTGCTTTCCCAGCTTCTAGCTATTAGATCTGAAGTACAGTGAATTTGAGCTCCTATAGAAGGAGTGTGCTTTCAGCAGGGGGTGGTGGTGCACACCCACAGCCCTAGCAAGATTTCAAGTTGGAAACCAGCCCAAGTTACGTAGTGAGTCCTTGCCTGCACCTCCTACAGCACAGATTTAGAGAGGGAAACACGAGGGCGACACGGGATCTCTAATGCTGGAGCAAAGCTCTGGGTTAGTGGTAATTTGCATGAGGAGGTGATATTCACTGTGCTGATCAGCTGTCACTGTGCCATCATTCTACTTAAGGTAGACACATGGGTTCAGCCTCCTGGGAGTGGTGCTAGATGACATGGTGAAGCAGACTGCTTACCTCTTGGCCAGGAAGTAAGGAGATAAAAGGGCCAGGATCCCACAGTCCTCTTTAGAAATTTATTCCCCAGGGGCTGGAGAGATAGCTCAGTGGTTAAGAGCACTGACTGCTCTTCTAGAGGTCCTGAGTTCAATTCCCAGCAGCCACATGGTGGCTCACAACCATCTATAGTAGGATCTGATGCCCTCTTCTGGCATAAAGTTGATAAATAAATAAATCTTAACAAAAACAACAAATAAAACCACTGTGGCTCACTAAGATTAAAAAAAAAAATCTGGGTGACAAACTGAGTTGGAAAAAAATGTATTCCTAATGATCCTTGAGGCCACGGTCCTAAAGATCAAGCTTTTAGCAAACACATGAACCTTCAGAGGACAGTCAACAGGTACACTATAGGATGTGTTTCATATGATACGGAAGCTGCAGAGGGGAGGTGGCGAGAATAGGGGAGCACATGCTAGAGTCTTGCCAGCTGAGGCAACAATGTCAAGAAGTTGGCTCATTTCTGTCTAGTCTGTTTCACTATGTACCTTCCACTCTTGTGTCTTAGGAATAATAGCAAATAGTCCTGTGCCCACTATGCTGCTTAAGAAATTGTCGTTTGGTGATACAGTATTGAGCCTAAGTCTCTTTTCTTTAGGAAATGGACCAAACAATGGCTGCCAATGCTCAGAAGAATAAATTCTTGATTGATGGATTTCCAAGAAATCAAGATAACCTTCAAGGTTGGAACAAGACCATGGATGGGAAGGCAGATGTATCTTTTGTTCTATTTTTTGACTGTAATAATGAGGTAATAAACATCTTCATCTGCCCACATGGGATTCAAGCTATAGATAATCAGCGGTTAGAGAAAAACAGTGATTTTTTTTCATTTACATTTTCTGTTAGCAGCAGTATATATATTTAGTAAGTGAATAGATTGGGTGGGCAGAGCAGCACTTCTTGCTAATAGAATATTGAGGGCTCTTGGCATTGGCTGCTTTGTGACCCTAAGGCTTGCTCTATTTTCAATATAATAAGAGTTAAGTTGACTTTTGTCTTAGTAAGCATTGATATACACAGTAATATCAAGTAATGAAGCTACTTGGAACAGTATATTGTTTACTAGAAGATACATATCTGAAAAAGTGGAGAAGCCTACTATTTTAAAGAAATGTAGGAGAATTTATCTTCTAAGGATAAATTTACTTGGAAATAGTAAGAACACATCCTTACCCCACCTCCGACACTTCTAATAGCATACCCAGGTATACCTTTGAGTAAGTAAATTTCTCAGAACCATTTAATTAAAAAGCTTGACTCTGTTTGACAACCACTATGCTATAAATTTCATTAAATTAATGTCAACAGTCTGAATCTGAAGTAGTGCCTTGAAGGAAGTTGGCTATTCTTAGGTTGGATTGTACATGTGCCTCTGGTAAAGACTTGCCACAGGCTTTGAGTTGTTTTAAAATGTAACTCTCTTCTCCCAACTCTTAAAAATATGTTTTCACTTATTCTTCAAAGTTAACTTTAGAATGTCACCACAGCTTTATAACTAAGGAATGTTTATTCACGATTAACAAGAGATGCTTTATTCAAATGTGTTGACTCAAATATTTGGATATTTATGGAGTTATTATAAAGTAACCAAAAATGATACAAAGTTTGAGGAACGTAATTCATACCTAATGAGTTAATAATATGTCTGAGATGAAGCCACACCCACACAGAGCTTCTTTTCATTGCAGCTTGAAAAAAATACACAGGAAAAACTGAGTCATGAATGAATCCTTATTATGATCTGTACTTATTTAACCTAGTTTATATAAATTGAACCACATGTTTAAATTTAAAAAGATTTGCATGTTGATTAATGAGTTAGACACATTGAGTTTAATGTAGGATGTTTTCTTTTTCTGTTTTGTTTTAGTGTCTTCAAAATATTTCCTTTTGAGTTTTTTTTAAGCATAATTTTTTACTTCTGTCGCTTTTTAGATCTGTATTGAGCGATGTCTTGAAAGGGGAAAAAGCAGTGGTAGAAGTGATGACAACAGAGAGAGCCTGGAAAAGAGGTACTTTGCAGGCTTTTTTCTACCTCAGTCCTGGTGTAGGCATTGGGTGACAGATGAAATGCCTGTTCTCTTGTCCAGAAAAGAACATCATGCTTGTATAGGCACTGTGGCTTGTAAAAAGAAAAGTATGTGAGTCAGACTCTGTCGTCACCTTCTATAACGTGGAAGAGGGAGGACAAATTACCTACAGTCTTGAAATACATGTTTCATTTGCAGAATTCAGACTTATCTTCAGTCAACAAAACCAATTATTGACTTATATGAAGAAATGGGGAAAGTCAAGAAAATAGATGCTTCTAGGTCTGTTGATGAGGTAGGTGCACCAACCTTGCCTTTGTAGCACGCAGAAGTGAGAAGTGTGGTCATGGGTAGGTGGGAGACATTTGAGGCAAACTGTGAAATTAGTTGTCTTTTTGATTTTGGGTTTTGTTTTTGTTTTTTTCCCCCCATTTCATTTTTTAAAGTCTAAAATGGGTTTTACAACTTCAGACCTGATTTTTTTTAGAAGTGGGTGGTTTATTAATTCCAAACCTCTTTCCTCAGTGGAAGGTTGGTATTTTCAGTACACTGATTTAGATCTTGTTTGTTCAGATTTGTAGCACAACTGGCATGTCGTAGCCAAGGGCCCAGCTATTCTCTCTTCCAGAACATAGAGCTTCAGAGGTGCAGGGCTTCCAGGACTCTGGCCTCTGTCTTGTTCATACTTCATGCCCGTGCTTCCGTGTATGTGAATCTGTCTGCAGATATCCCTAGTGCTTCTGAGTTCATCTACTCTCCCTTCCCCTGATCCTCTCCATCTTCTTCCTCTTGTAATCAAGGGACAGAAAAGCAAGGCCCAGAGGCGGGCTCATTGAGTAGTTCACCCATTGATTGACACTTTCTACAGTGGTGAGGCAGCACATGAGAGGACTTAGTTTTAAAGTCAAAAATGAGATTAGCCTCTTGAGTTTACATTTTACCAGACTACTAGCAGCCCATCAAGAAGTGCATTTTGTCAGGAAAGCATTAATAAAATTGAAGGCAACATGTTCATAATTTTGTGTGTTTCATTTGTATTATTGGTAAAGTGAAATAGATTAAGAAATTATAATGTTTAAAATTAATATAAAATTGATGTTTTTAACAGGAACTTAGCTGTACAATCTTTTATGTATAGTTTGTTTTACTTTTAATTTGGATGTTGGGAATTGAACCCAGGATCTCACATATGCTATACAGTGTTTTTGATAATATCTGCTTTTAAAATTGTGTTTTTCCTTTATAGGTTTTTGGTGAAGTTGTGAAGATTTTTGACAAAGAAGGCTAACTAAACCTGAAGAAAACATCTTTAAATCATGCTTGAATATTGCTTTATAGCTGCTATCACAGCCCCCTTTTAAGGCAATTTTAATCTTTCAAAATTACATCTCAATTAATGTCTAGAAATATATAGTAATACAAATTATGTGCTATTTTTAATTTGTGGTCACAGTACACAGTAAATTCAGGTTTGATCATCTTAGGTATTATGGTGCTCACCAAATGAAGAAGGGTTTCAGCTAGTTGTTGTTTGTGTTACAAGACTGTCCCTTTTCTGTTTGTGCCTTCTGTGAGCAAAATTGTTTAGTATGCATGTATATCCCTTTTGTAATTGCACCGTGTTAGGATTTGGAAATTCTTTTGCTGCATATTAAGATTTCCAACCTGTTAAGTGAATCTGTGGACCAAATTTAAAGGAACTTTATGTCTAGTCAGTTCTTGCACAAGGTATTTAGTAAACGAACTCACAAAATGGATTCCTAGCAATGTTCTAGTATTTATCAAATGACTGACCATTTTCTATCGAAAGTTAAAACTTAGGCGTTAACTTATTACAGCATATGCAAAGACGTATGGCAGGGCATAGTCTTTGCTTTCAAGGCTTGAGTCGGGACGGGGCTTCAGAGCCTGACAAGATTGCCAGCTTTCTTCTGACATAATCTGTGGGGCAAAAGGAAATGACTTGTGTTCCTATGCCCTGTGACATAGGGCTAGTCATCATTTAACTGATGTTAACACGGTTCTTAGTAGTAGACCCCGACATGCATGTGCTAGTTTATGTTGATATGATTCATTCTTATTTTAATAATACTTCAGGGTTTGTTTTGTTTTGTTTGTTTGTTAGACTAAATACAGAGTTAGACTAAATTAGGAAAAGCAATCTAATAGTTAAAATTCCCATTTGTATTTTATTTTCTGGAATACATTGTTTCATGGTTACTTGTTTTAAAAAGATTTTAAAAATCATTGCACTTTGGTCAGAAAAATAATAAATATATCTTATAAATGTTTGATTCCTTTCCTGCCTGCTTTGTTCAA
Organism: Microtus pennsylvanicus; assembly: GCF_037038515.1. Classification (NCBI taxonomy): domain Eukaryota; kingdom Metazoa; phylum Chordata; class Mammalia; order Rodentia; family Cricetidae; genus Microtus; species Microtus pennsylvanicus. The sequence continues at coordinate 48,464,072 of NC_134591.1, read as the reverse complement.
TAAAGTCTGAGAGTCTGAATGATTTTCTTTCTTTAAAAAATTAAAATTTGTTTTCTTTTTCTTTTTCTTTTCTATCCCTAAAGCTGAGTGATACCTAAAGTTCTTCTCTTTTTTTTGAATTATGTTTACGAATGTTTATGTTCCATGTGTATGCCTGGTGCCCACAGAAGTCAGAAGAAGGTGTTAGATCCTCTGCCACTAGAGTTACAGAAAGTTGTGAGCTGCCATGTGGATGCTGGGAACAACCTAGATCCTCTGCAAGAGTAACAAATGTTCTGCACTTGCTCTGAGTGAGTCATCTCTTCACATCTCTTCAGCCCTGTACCTGAGGTTCTTTATAGAGAGATTTCTTTAAATGTTCCTCATTTTCAGCATTTACATTATTTGCTACACAGGGTTAAATAGAACACAGACTTTGCATAATTAGATTTTATATTTAAATTTATCAAGAGTAGGAATACGTAAACAGATTTTTTTAAAATAATACATTGCTATGTGTCTTACAACATTCACTTACTAATGAGACCAATTTCAACATACTTGTCATTAGAAAACAAAGTATCTCCATACAGTAATATACTATACAATAAAGATTGCCCACCACAGCTGACATTGGGTCTGCCTTGGCTCTTGGGTGATTATAGTGAGTGTGTGCCTAGTATTTTAACCCAGTAGAGGAGAGGCTTTGTTGGTTAATCACACAGCTATGAAATGAGATGAGACTTCCTGTTCATGCTAGAGAAGAAATCTGTCACCTGGGAATGGAAATATTCTTACTGATGACTACGAGAACACCCTTTTTGGGTTTTGAGGGGACTAGGTGTTTTCCTTTATCAAATATCTCCCTGGCATTTACAAATGAATCAAAAAACGAACATTTCTAAATTATGGGTATATTTTTGTTTGCTTTTTGAGTAGAAAACATGTTTACAGTATTGAGTTTTGGAGTTGATTGAGATACATCTGACATGGCTAGCGTAGTCATTCCATTTCTTAAAGATTCAGTACTAAGAAGCTTTTGTGATTCTTGAAGGACCTTACTTTGAGCATTGCTGTATCTTAAAAGTTAACGTCATTTCTGTGTATTAGTGTTGAGTGTATATGAATTATTTAATAATCCCAATAAATGTGCTGATGGCTTTGCTGTCTTTGCTGGTCCTGATTTCTGTCCTCTTAAGGGTATTGAAGATGAGACAGTATAACATGTGAGCCATCACACAGCAGAAGCAGAGTTCAGGGCAGAATTTTCTGCTCTGCCTTGTGTTTGGGTGTCTGGACTTAAACAGAACATGAAACAGTATCCCATTTCTTCAATAGCTGATCTGGGCAGAGCACATGGAACCTGTTTCACCACCTGTGGGAAGCATTTCTTGCTTGTCTCTTGGAATGGAATTTAACAGCAGGGAGTGTCTCAAAATGTGGGCTTTTTGTAGACTGGCTATGTTATCATTTTAGTATTTGCTTTCATTGAAGAATTAACTGGAGATAATGGTGATTGAAAGATTAGACCATAGGCTAGCACCCCTTCCTTGGAGATTTGGGTTGTCATCTTCAAATGGCTACTAATGACACAAGCCATTGTGCTACCAGCAAATTCTTTGCCTTCTGGTTTTCTGTCTAGAACACTGATGTAGGTGCTCAGATATCTTCTATTAATTTCTACCTTTTTTGTTTTGTTTTTGTCTCCTGTGAGACAGAATTTCAGCTGTATAGCCAGGCTGATGTCAAACTCACCCCCCTCCTGCTTTAGCCTCTTCTGTGCTGGGATCATAGGTCTGTACCACCACACTGGTTCAGTTATTGTTACTTAGTTCAGGTATCCTAATACCCCGTATCTTCAGCTAAATCAAATATTCCTTAATTCTAATCATTTATTTTTAGTAAAAAGGAAGCCTATGTGCCAAAGAGGAAGAAAAACAACAGTTCTAATCCCCTGTCCCTTTCCTTTCTCATCCTTGAAGCCAGTGTGCTGTTGTATGTTGATGTAATAATCTGGGTGTTCTCCAGACTCATTTTTTCTTGTTGTTGGGAGATAGGAAAATTGCGTTGAATTTTATACTAGGGTTAACCATCCTAGCTCCAGGCTGCCAGGCTCAGGCTTTTGCAGATCCTTGCCTACCAGACCCATCAGAGAAAAACCCACTTTTCTTGAGTCTGTCTTCAAAGAGGTCTTTCTTGGTAGGTCACCAAATACAGTACCATATTCTAGCCTTTAGTGTGCTCATGAACAGCACCAATTAAGAGCACTTATTGAAAAAGCACAAGTTTGGATCCCAGCGTTCTGCAAATGTGATTCCAGCTCTGAGGGATCTGGTTTCCTCTTTGGGCCTCCATGTGTGAGCAGGTGTGTACACACACACACCACCCTGTAGATGCACAGACACAGATACATACACATGTACACACACACACACCACCCTGTAGATGTACAGACACAGATACATACACATGTACACACACACACCACCCTGTAGATGCACAGACACAGATACATACACATGCACACACACACACACCACCCTGTAGATGCACAGACACAGATACATACACATGCATAAATAGAAAATTTTTTTTGGTTGTTTGAGACGGGTTTCTTTTAGCCCTGACTGTTCTGGAACTTGCTCTGTAGAACACGCTGATTTTATACTTAGATCTGCCTGCTTCTGCCTCCTGAGTGCTGGGATTAAAGGCGTATGCCACCACTGCCTAGTTAAGAATTATCTTTCTTAAAAACATGTTTCTGAGCTTTGGAAATACTCATACAGTATTTTTTTTCTTTTCTTCTTTTTTTTTTTTTTTTTAACAATGTCTCGCTATATACTCTTGACTGGTCTCGATTTCACAGGACCTGCCTGCCTCTGCCTACTAAGTAAGTTCTGGGATAAAAGACTCCTGACTCCTGAATTTAAGATGCGCTTCCAAGAAAACTTTTTCATTAAGTTGTGTTGGGAGTTCTAAACTCTTGGATCCCTGTAAGGATGCAGCTGAAGTGACCTCCTGCCAACTGCCTGGCTCTGAGGACTTCCAGGGCCAGAGGGCAAAGCTATTGGCCAGGTTCAACAATCAGTATCTTAAAAGGTACAAAGCTACATGCCCTGGCTCACCATGAGCGGTTTATAGGCTTTTTAAAGAAGCATTTTTACAAGCTCTTAGAACTTGGTAGAACTTGATGTTGGTAAGACAGTACCAGAGTGGCCTCATGTTGTCAAGCCGCTTGCTCTCTACCAAGAGCACAGCAGATACTGTCATTGCCATGTCCTCATTTGGGATGGCGGTCTAAATGGACACATTCTTTACATTATGTAGAAGGTAAAAATAAAGTTTAATTGGCTAGCTTTTAGACTGGGAGAGAGTACTTTGACTTTAGAATGACTAAGTTGTTGACCTCAGGGTGTAGCTCTGTAATAGAGCATTTATTTAGCATGATCAAGGTCCTGGGTTCAATTTCCAGCACCACGAGAACTAAATAAAATGACCGGGTTAAAACAGCTGGGTATATACAGCCAGGTTTCTATCATCCTGGCAATATTGGAGACTCAGGCAAGAGGAAAGGATCATATGAGTCCAGGAGGACAACCTGAGCAATACAGCAAGCCTGAACAATAAAGCCAGCGACCTCAAATAGTGTCTGAATGTGTCGTACACAGTGCCCAGCATGATTGAGCAGAGTGTATCCCTTCCTCTGCTTAGAGCCTTTACTCAGGTTCAATAAGTGCTCTTTCAGAAAGGAAGGTGAACACCAGGCATGGGCCTGAGTCTGCTGCTGCTTGCTAATGGAAAAATACAAAATTGGGCAAGGAGAGTAAAATTTTATTTCACTATACTTACATTACGGTCCCTGCTGGGGCTGGTTTGTCCTCCCAGCGTCACTCATCAGACACCACTTCTTGTTCTAGCCCCCAAATGCTCGTGTTTGCTGACCACATTCCCACCCCTTTCCCGGCTGTTTAGTGACAAGAACCGCTTCAGGAATGTACTTCATCTTAACATCGTCTGTCTTCATTTCTCTTTATGTTTTGAGCGATTTTATGGATATTTATGAATTTGACTCAAAGTAGTTACTTAGAGCTAAACCACTGTCTTAACGTGACCACATATACACATAGGCTTGGTTATCTCAGTCTAGTGATATTCATACAAGAGTATGCCCTCTTAGTTTCGGCTAGCTGGTCACTCCCAAGTCAGTTTTCAGGGATGTTGATTCCGAGGCTTGGTTCCAAAGGATGGTAACAGCACCAAAATTTTCATGTTACAAAAACTGGTCTGCTCTTCATTAAAAAAAAAAGGCTGTTGAGAAAAAGATACAACCATCAATCAGCTATACCCAATCCCTACAAGCTTACCAGACAAACTCAGGTCCAGTGGTTTCTTAACCACACTTTTGAAAATGCTTTTTCTGCATATGTATGGATGTCTTAGGTGTATTCATATGTGAGGGGGTTCATATATATGAGGAAGCTTGTACACATGTATATATGCTTGTGAATGTGAAAGTGGAAAGCCAATGGATTTTTCTCAGTCAGCTCCTGCTGAACCTGGAGCTTGCCCCAGGGATCTAATCTCTGTCTCCTGAGTGCTGAGAGTATAGGCAGTCACCATTCCTGACTTTGACATAGGTTCTGGGGCTCTGAATCCATCCTCATGTAAGTCCCTTATCCACTGAGTCACCCTCCCTCTTTTTTTTTTTTGTAGTCCAGGCTAGCCTGGAACTCCCTGTGTATCCTAGGTGACCCCAACATGCTGCAGTCCTCTTTCCTGCCTCAACCTCCTGAGTTGTGGGTTTACAAGTGTGAGCTGCCGCACCCAGCCAGTCTGCTTTTAATGCTGTCTGGCTTTTACTGTGGTCTTATTTTGTTTTTCTAGCAATTCTGAGGCACTTTGGAGTCATTTTCCTTTTGCAAGGACAATTAAAGCGAGGCCCAGAAGTCCGAGTAAACTACCTAATGAACTTTACAAGTGGGCAGTTGGGGTTTGGAACTGAGGTACAACTGATGCATTCACTTTGAGTCTCCTCCTCTACCTACTGCCCACCTACCCCCTTATTCTTCCATCTTTTCCCATTGGCTGGTTGATTGAGTGACAGGGTCTTTTGTAGTCTAAACCAGCCTCAAATTCCAACGTATCATTGAGTTTGACCCTCAAATTCTGATCCTCTTACCTTCTGAATGCTGGGATTATAAACCTGAGCTACCATGCCTGGCTCCCTCCCTCCCTCCCTTCCTTCCTTTCATATTATGCTGGACATGGTAATGCATGACTTTAATACCAGAACTCAGGGAAGGGGACAGAAGTAGGTGGATCTCTGTGAGTTTGAAGCTAGCCAAGGCTACAGTGAAACGCTCAAAAAACAACATGTTGTCTTACTTAGTTGTGCTGTACACACACACACACACACACACACACACACACACACACACACACACACTGCCATAGCTTATGTAGAAGTTAGAGGACAACCTCTGGAAGTCCAGTGTGTCCTTCCACCGTGTAGGTTCCGGCTTAAACTCAGCTCATCATTCTTGGAGGCAGTTGCCCCTGCCTGCTGAGCTACCTTGTCGGTCCAAGAAAGATCTCACCTTTCTTGTGTTGTTGTGAGATGGGATCTAGTGTTTCACTATAAGATGTAACTTTTTTTCCTTATTGCTGACTTCATGCTAGATTTAAGAGCCAGGAGAATAAAGGCACCAGTCTTTTATTATTTTTATTTGGTATTTTTTATTCTTTGAAAGTTCCGTATGTTTATGCTACAATCAAAAACGTCAGTTTTATGGTCAGTCATGGCGGTGCATGCCTTAGTTCCAGCACCAGGGAGTCAGAGATAAGTGCGTTCCTGTGAGTTCTAGGCCAGCCTGGTTTACATAGTGAGTTCCACATCAGCCAAAGCTACATGGTGAGACCTTGTCCCAAAAACAAAACAACAACAAAACCAACACCTCAAACTCACATCAGTTTATAAGTCCTGTCTCTCAGGACCCAACATAGTTTATAGTGGACACTCAATTAATACCTGTTGGAAAGAAGACACTGAAAAGAAAAAAGATTGGCAGTAGCTGTGGCTTCGAGGTTCATGTCTGAACTTTGGTCCCAGAAGGGTCTGCTTGTGATCCCCTCGGGATTTTATTGTCATTGCCCCTGAAGGTTGGGAGTGGTTGGACATAAAGTAGGAGTAGAAAGGGAAGTGGACTTTGGACACCATCAGCTCCACTCTGCTTGAAGCATACAATTCAGAAAGATTTCAAATGTGACCCTCAGAGGTTAAAAAAAGGAACCACAACCAGAAAACTCCATTCTGGCAGACATCATCCATGTTAGATTTTTAAAAAATGTAGTATGTGTAAGGGGGGGAGGAGGAAGGGAGGAAGGGAGAGAGACAGAGACAGAGACAGAGAGAGAGACAGAGAGAGACAGAGAGAGACAGAGAGACAGAGAGAGAGAGAGAGAGAGAGAGAGAGAGAGAGAGAGAGAGAGACTGGGACTTGTCACAGTGTGCATGTGGAGGCCAACGGATGTCTTTGTGGAGTTAGCTCTCTCCTTCCACCTTTATCTGAATTCTAGGGACGGATCTCTGATCGTCAGGTTTTCGTGGCAAGTGTCTGACCCGCAATCTCACTGGCCAGTTTTGTTTTGACCCGTTACACCTCTATTTCGCTATTACTATGTTAGGACATGGAAAATCTCTGCTGTACAAAGGCAAATTTCTGCTTTATGTTTAGAGTTGAAACCATTTAGTACAAATGTCTGCTTGAAACCTTATAAAATTATAGTATATCCTCAGGGCTTTTACAATGGTTGTATTTATTGAAACTAGGCAATAACCAACCGGCATGCTTGCAGCCTGCTCTCTTGAGTCAGGCACTGTGGTGTTTCTGTATTTATTACACTAAATTTACTACGGGGGGGGGGGCATGCTCATGCATGTGTGTATGTGGAGGTTAGAGGTGAGTTTGTGTCCTCTAACCTGTGACCTCTAACCTGTGACCCTGCTGAATGAACTCACATCATTGGCCTTGTTGGCAAGACCTTTTACCTGCTGAACTCTCTTTCTCTAGTCCTTTATGTTATGTTGGATTCATTTTTGTTGTTTTGTTTTGAGACAGTATTTTGCCATGGAATCCTGGCCGGTCTGGAACTCATATGTAGACCAGGCTACTCTTAAATTTACAACGATCCTCTTGCCGTTGTCTCCTGAGTATTGGGATTTCCACCATGCCCAGCTGGCCCTTCTTTTATTTCTTTTTTATTTTTTGGTTTTTTTTTTTGAGATGGGGTTTCTCTGTGTCCTGGCTATCCTGGAACTCATTTTATAGACCAGGCTGGCCTTGAACTCACAGAGATCCACCTGCCCCTCTCTCCCGCGTACTGGGATTAAAGGTGTGTGCCATCATTGCCTGGCTTGATGTTTTTTTTAAAAAATATTTATTTATTTATTTATTATGTATACAATATTCTGTGTGTATGCCTGAAGGCCAGAAGAGGGCGCCAGACCTCTTTACAGATGGTTGTGAGCCACCATATGGTTGCTGGGAATTGAACTCAGGACCTTTGGAAGAGCAGGCAATGCTCTTAACCACTGAGCCTTCTCTCCAGCCCCTGGCTTGATGTTTTTAAAAAATTAATGTATGTGTATATGTGTTTGTATGTATGTTCCATGTGTCCAGGTGCCCATGGAGGCCAGAGAGGGTGCAGTTAGAATTTCTGGAGCTGGGGCTTCAGGGTTGTGAGCTACTCAAAGTGAGTGCTAAGAATTGAACTCAGGCCCACTGGAAGAGCAAGAAGGACTCCCTTAACCTCTGAGCCATCTCTCCAATACCTAGCATTGTGATTCTTTTATTCAAAATTTTACTTATCTATAAATATGAATAGATTTATTTATTTATTGAGTGGGGGTGAGCATTACTATGTCATAGTCGTTGCTCTGCCAATGTGTGGGTCCTAGGGATTGAAGTCAGGTTGTTAGATCAACACCTAGTTCCTTTACCAGCTGAGCCATGTAGCCAGCTCCCAAAAACTGAATCTTGCTCTGTTGTTGAGTGTGGAAAGATGCTTAAAAGAATGAGTTATATGTCTTTCATATTCTCTTCCTGACAGGGTGGGGGTCAGTGCAGACTCTTAGTAAGCTTTTGTGTAGTGGAAGAGGAAAGTGTCCTCGAGGCTGTTCAGATGGTTGGAACCAGAGCTGGGCTGAGAACTGTGCTCTCCTGTCTGCTGGTTCTTCCTCCAGCGCCAGCACTTTCCCACCACCTTCCAGTGAAGGACTTGGAAAGGCGAAGAAGCAGTCATCCCATGATGCTCCGGAACTGCTGTTACCGTGTAACGGGACTTCATGAGCATTTATTGAATTTATGTATTTTAAATCATGTTTAAAACAAAGCGCCATGCCTCAGGCTCCACCTCCAGGAAATCTAATTTAATTTTAAAGGCTCCTTGGATGAGTCCAACCAGTGGTTCTCAAACAGGATATTTGTGAGGGCTGTTAAACCCAGAATATATCCCACAATGTGGGCTTCTGAGTCAATCTAGTGTATGATCAAGAATCTCTGTGTGTGTGTGTGCATGCGTGTGCATGTGAATAACAAAGGACAGGCATCATTCCTCAGGCGCTGTCTATCTTGCTCTTTGAGAGAGGTTGCTCATTGGCTAGGAACTCAGCAAGCAGGCTAGACTAGCTGCCAGTGAGCCCAAGGACCCACTAGTCTCCTTCTCCCCAGCACTGGGATTACTCACACATTAGAATTGGTATTCCTTACAAACTTTTAGATGATGTTAGTACTCTGAGAATCTCTATACTAAAGATAACTTAGATCGATGCAGCCCTGTGGGCAAGGGGCCAAGTCTATCCACAGTGCCCAGGGCAGAGGAGGTTCTCAGTGTGAGTGGGTTGACAATCAGTGGGCATTTAATGAGAGCTCACAAATGAAACAGTTGCCTAGTCAGCCATTCCAGAGGCTCCAGGACTTGGGAAGGGGCTGTGAGAGGGTCTCTAATGTTCTTCCACTAGGGGAGTTGCCCAAAGGATGTCAGATAAAGGCTGGAAGAGCACAAGGGACCCCCAAACTCTGAAGGGAGGTGGAGTAAATGTATTGAGCATGGCTTGAGGACAGTGTAATGGTTCAGAAGCAGTGCAAGGAAGGCCTAAGGGGCCCCGCAGTGAGTTGGGCTTCTCGAAGATATGGGTCCGTCACCCTAAACACATACACATAGTCTTCTATCCCTGAGGTTCCGTGGTTCAGTGGTGATCATGTTTGAATTGTAGCTGAGTCTGAGGTCCACCTGGGACCCCAGATATATTCTCAGGCCTTCTTGAGATCTAGGATTCAGGATTTCCATAGCCATAGAAGTGGGGGAAAGAGTCTAGACAGCATGGGGTTGGGGGCCTTCTCATAGAAGCCTAAATGCTGAGATGTTCCCTTGGCTTCTCCTGTCTCCCAGGGCCACCTGCTCAGCAAAGGCTCCTGGAAGGGCTGCTATTAGTGGTTGGGGTAGGCAACTTTGTAATGGAGAAGAGGAACTGTGTGCTTCCATAGAAAACTAGCGCCGGAAAAAGACAGCAAGGAAAGCTATGGGAGAGCCTCCTGGTAAGCGAGAGCAAAGGTCCGTGTGAAGAGGAAGACGGCAAAGATAACTGCACTGGGAAGTCTTTAGTAAAAGGTTAAGGTGTGCGGAAGGTGTCCTCTGGTTATGTGACTGAGCCCAGACTAGAAAGCTGGGGAGCTCTTAGGCTGTATGAGTCAGTGCTACAAAGCACTTTGGATTTTGGAGGCTGCCCTCCTGTTTATCTCCTTCTCCCACTTCTCCCCTACCCCCTTCCACCACCTCCCCTCTCTTCCTTCTCCCTGTAAACTCCCTTGAATTCTATTCTGAAACCCTTAATGGGTTTTTCCATCTCACTTGGGACATTTTGAAAACCCTCTCTGGCTTGGCCTATGTTGGGGCTGGGCCCAAGGCAAGCTGGCTAGGAGGTGGGTCCCAGCAATAAGAAACCCACAGAATTGTGTCTGTTATTTAAGAAAAGTTTCTGGGTTTTTGGCTAATTGCAAAAATACATAATGGATGCTTTTTGCATCTGCTAGTTATTCTAGAACAGGCCGTCATCCAAGAGCAAACTTTAAACAAACAATAAGATTATGGAGCTTAACTGTTTCAATGTGTAACAGAAAAGAAAGCCAAGCCCCGAGAAGTTACATTAACACATGCACTCAGACATAAGCACACGAGCGATCATACCAACAGATAGAGCATACACACGCAGGGTTTGGCACTAGTGCACACAAATCCATGCTTGCGTACTAGCGCCTAGGGCATATTTGCACACAACTCTCACACAAGCCCCATTAAACACCTATACAGGCTCTTAAGGTACGTAACATAAATTGCACATGCATATATGTATTTGAAAACACCCACATATTTGGGCAACAAAAGCACACAGATACACACCACCAAACCCACAGGCATTTACGAAAATCTTTTTTCTAGTTACATGAGTGATGTTCCTGTATAAATGAGTGGCACTCACAATTGGAAATTGAGTGAAGCACTCTGTCACGGGCTTAGGCTGTGTCTAGTCTGGGTTAGGTGTAGTTATCAACGTAGCCACCAAGGGGCGCCCAGGGTCCATTCTGCATCTACCTCGCGCTTTCCAGTTTCTGTACATACACAAACCGGCACCTTCCTGTTCTCATTCTCTGCGCAGAGCTTTGTGGGCCCAACCCTGACTTTTCCCAGTGTCCCCTGCACTCATTTTAATCTTCTTCCTGTGACATACCACAGAAACAAAGTCCCCTCCAGTCGAACAAGGCATCTTACATAAGTGGATTTGTCACATCTCGAAAGACATAGAACTCCTACCTAACCCCTCTCTGGAAGCAGTTGTCAAACTCACTAGGTTTCCAGCCTCTCCCAGACTCTCTCTTCCAGTGCACAACTGCCAGAGTCACAAATACACACTCAAGTGATGGAATAAAAAAGCTTGTGCCCAGCCAAATACAGCCTACACACACACACACACACACACACACACCATCAGGATGAAGAGGTCTCTGGCCTTCAACACTCACCTGGCCTTTTGTGTTTCAGGGTAACAGGTGTCAGTTTCTAAGTACAAGGTAGGGGCTGAGGGATTGGCTCAGGAGGTGAAGCACTCACTGTGCAAGGCTGAGGGCGTGAGTCCCCCCGAGGACCTAAACAGAGGCCCTGTGCGATAGAGTGCACACTTGTAATCCCAGCTCTCCTACTGGGAGAAAGGAGAGCAGAACAGAAGCATCTCCAGAAGCTCAAGGACATGGCATATGCAGCAATGAACAAAGAGACCCTGTCTCAAACAAGATGAGGCTGCTTGACCTGCACACATGCACCGTGGCACACATACCAGCACTCACATACATCACATACACATATGAACCCCCACCCAAGGTAGGAACAGGAAGACTAGAAGTCATGAAACTTTTGATGTTTTTTAGATTTTCAGGCAGAAGCACTCTTGCCTCCTCACTAAATAGCTCAGACTTCTCCCCCAACAGACACTCCCACGGGGGCCTGCACAACTCCGGAAACACAAGAGTGATGCCCTTCCGAAGATGTAAGGGTCCGCTGTGCACATGTCAGCAGTACTACACAGGACACGCAACAGCAGCCCAAGTGTAGAGGTGGCTGCAAGGAACCTTCGGGAGCAGTGGGGCTGAGGGAGGGAGAGCTGAGGAATGGGCATTGCATCCCTGTTTCGTTCCTCACAGAGGAAGCCCAGGTCTGCTTGTCTGTGGCCTCAAAGTTTAGCCACCAGTCCAGAATGACTCTTATGACATAAACCAAGGATGTGCTTGAGACTGACAGGCCAAAGGCACACTGGGTTGTTTGGTTTCTATGGCTTCACAATAAGTCACCACAACTAGGTGACTTAAAACACCTGCTTATTACCTCAAGTTCTACAGGTCAGAAGTCCAGGTAGAGCTAGCTAGCTTCCCAGCCCACAGTGTCATAAGCCTGAAATCAAGATGTCAGCTGACGCAGGCTCTTCCTGGAGGTCCTGAGCAATTCACCTGCAAGCTTCTTCCTTATGGTTGATGGGCAGAGGCCCTCATCCCCTTGCTGAGTGCTGATCATCGGGTGTTCTTGGCTGCTCTCAGGTCTTTTCCTCGTGCCCTTCTATCTTAAGCTCAGCGAAGGAGGCAGAACCCTCCTCTTGTTTTGTGTCTGTCACCTCTTCAATTAAATGGCTCAGGTAACAGTATTGGGTTGGGCTCAGTATCTCCCCATCTCGAGTTATCTGGCCAGTTCCCCAGCTGCAGCTGTTGAGTCCCATTTACCTTGTAGTTCTCAGAGGAGGGAGTTATCTAAGGGAGACAGAACTCTGCCCAGGCCTTACCCTCACGCGTCCTTTCCCCTCTGAGTGTGCGTTGAGCGTGCGATTCTGCTTTATGGCAAAGGGTGGATTATCGTACTGTGCCCAATCAAGCTGTAAGAGCCCATTTATAAACCAGAAGTTTCTCTAGTTGGCAGGAGAGAAGAAAGTCAAAGAGGTTCAGGCACGAGGAACACTTGCTTGTTGCTTGCTTAGAAGACAGAGAGGACCTTGTGCCAGGAAGGGAGAAGGTCTGGGAGCTGAGAGCGGCCTGCTGCTGACAGCAAAGACTCAGGGGTAGCCGGCCACACCTTGAAGGAACTGATTCCACCTGCGAGCCTGTTGGTGGACTCTTCCGCAGAGCTTCCAGATAAAAGCCTGCCTTTGGGCTCTAGTGAGTGGAATCCAGTGAACTTGTCCAAAGTCTGACAGGCAGAACTGTGAGACATGAGCCGATGCTGTTTGGAGCTGCTCGCTGCTGGTGGTTTGTTGTGTAACAATAGAAAACAACTACACCAGGCAGGATATGGCAGTCTCTGATTGCCCATACACAGCTTTTCCCTCCTTCACGTTTGTGTGTTTAAAAAGAAGTTTCATGTGAAGGTTATTTGGTCTTAAAACATTGTGTTCAATTTGAAAATGTGCGCATTTTTAAGTATTCTTGGCTATTTCTTCTCCTCTCTTCCATGCCGTATAGTTTTCATTTGATGGATCCAGTTTCTTACTGAGCCTCTGTGAGGGTATTAATAGCATTTTACAAGTCTACGTTTAGTTCTTTTCTGCTTCTTGCATTGTCTCCTGAGGTCTTTTTGTGTGTTTGTCTTCCTTTGGGTTGGAGGCATTCCTCTACTGTTGTGGTCACCTTTGTTAGTCAATGCTCAAGCCAAGGCTCCACGAGCTGGTGACTGCGCCTCCTGTCAGCCGCCAGCTGAGTTCCTTCTCCTCTCCCCACCCAGGGAAGGTCTTCTGTGGATGGTCAACTTCTTCAGAAGCCTGTGGCCTCCCCTTGAGAGCCAATACAGATCCTTTGGTGTTCTGTGCAGAGGAGAACGGACTGCCTGGACAGACTGTTAATTCAGGGGACAGCTGGGGACTTTCTGGCTCTTCTCAGGGAGGTCAATTACCCTTTCTTAGCTGTGTCTTTCTTTCTCTGCACCCCCAGACACAGACACCCCTGCCCTCCTGTGTGGAACCTAGTCTTCCACCGCTGTTATGGTCCTAAAATCTCTTACAACAACTTGTCAACTAAGGCCTCCTCCCCCACTGTCTTTATTGTTGTGAGTTTGTACCCTTCTGTTCCAGCTTCTTTTCTGTGGCTGTCGTAAAATATTCTGACCAAAAGCAACATGGAGAAAGAAGTTTATTTGGTCTATACTTCTAGGTCATAGTCCATTATTGAGGGAAGTCAGCGCAGGAACTCAAAAGTAGTAGCCTGGAGCCAGAGTCATGGAGGAATACTGCTTGCTGGGTAACTCTCCAGCTTGTTCATAGGCTCATACTTAGCTTCCTTTCTTCCTTCCTTCTTTCCTTCTTTCCTTCTTTCTTTCCTTCCTTCTTTCCTTCCTTCCTTCCTTCCTTCCTTCCTTCCTTTTTTCTTTCTCCCTTCCTTCCTTTCTAAATGTATATATTTATTTAATTATTTTTTCATACAATATATTTTCATCATGTTTCCTCTCCCCCAGCTACTTCCAGATCCTCCCTACCTCTCTAACTACCCATCTTCATATTCTTTCCCTCTCTCTTTTTCAAAACAAAAAGCAAGAAACAGAAACAAACCCCACAAAAATACAAAAATGAAAATCAAAAACAGGCAAAATACCAATAATACAAAAAAAGCAAAAACAAAACAAAATGAAAAAAAAAAGAACTCTACAAAATACCATTGAGTTCATTTAGTGTTGGCTACTCTGAAGTGTAGTTGATATATCCAGCTACATTGCATTGGAGAAAACCGACTTTTCCTTAGCCAGTGAACACCTACTGCAGATAGCTTCAGGGTTAGGGCTGGGACTCTGTCCACTTTCCCTTCTCAGTGTTGGGACCCATGTGACTGGCACCTGTGCAGGTCCTGTGCATGCTGCCGCAGTCTCTGTGAGTTCACACGTGTGTGGGTCTTGTGTCTGGAGGATACTCTTTCCTTGGAGTAATCCATCACCCAGCTTTCTCACATAGTCCAGGACCATCTGGGGATGGTGCTGCCCACAGTATGGTCCTCTTGCATCAATCGATAAGGAAGACAACCCCCACCCCATCTACTGACATGGCCACAGGCCAATCTGATCAATCAAGGGTTTCCTCTCAGATGACACTAGATTATGTCAAATTGGAAATTAAAACTGACTAGGATACCTCCTTATTCCTCAAATATTTTTGGAGGCTCTCAAGAGAAGAGTGATAAAGCAAGCAGTTGGTTTAGCACAGCAAGTGCATGGGCCAAAGATCTTTCTTCTCTCTTCACTTCACTGGTGGCTCTCTAGGGACAACTCCAGACCCCCAGGCTTCTTTCCTCCCCACAACCCAAGCACCATTCCTTCACTTTTAAAAACTTGTTCTCCAGAAAGAACTGTACCCCGAGACTGCTGTCAGCTTGATGCATCCAAAACATAATCCCAACACAGTCTCAGGCATCAGAACGCTTTGTAAAATAACATCCAGTTACCCCAAAGCTGGCTCTGCCGAAGGGCTGAGACCTATGAAAAGGACTCGAGCTTGGCTCTTTGTCCTCTGTCCTTATACTGGGCTACACAACCTACAGACACTGAGGGCTTCTTGCTGTTCCCTGCCCATGGGATCATAAAGCCTGGTCACCCCAGAGGTAGCTCTGTATCCCAGAGCTTCATGGACAGATCTGCTGGGCTGGGTGATGCCCCAAGAATGGGACAGCAGGCTTCTATGCGTCCTAAATGGCTGTGTCTAAAGGATCCTCTGAAGACAGGGTATGGCCCATCAGCCCGATCTGCCTAAGTCTGAGGATATCAGTGCTAAACCCAGAAAGATTTAGAAGTGTGAGTTTGTTACCCTAGCTGCAGAGGACACGTCCCCTGTCTGTCTAACCCTAAGTTAGTTTCCACAGAGGAAGCTTAGGTACCAGCTGCTGGTACTAGCTACTCTAAGTTAACTTTTTAGGGTCCTGGTTAGCCTCGAACGCCAGTGCACTCCTAGCTCTTCCTCATCTCTGAACTGTGATGGACAGCCCAGCTACTGCCATCTGCAAGCCTTCCTCATTATCCCCCACCCCCAGCTCTGCTTGAATACCACGGGATGGGAGCTGGGTGTAGAGATGCAGCTGAATCTTCTCCTCAGGGATCCCAGCATGACTCCAGGAACCGCCCAGAATAGGTTGGATTCCTCTCCCTCATCTCCATTAACTGCAGGGTTGAAAAAGGACAATAGATTTACAGGTCACATCTCAGTTCCTCCTCAGGATAAAGTCTGACTGTGGTTCTCACGTCTCCGGAACCTCAGCGTGAGGCCACAGGCAGCTGTCAGCATTCTCCCTCACACTGAGGAAAGTGGGGTTTTGCCGGGCTAACTTGCTTAGAGGCTCACCCACGACAGTGGTGGCAGGAATGGGACTTGCACCAGACGGTGCCTGATGTGGAAGTCTGAGAATTGGAAAGGGCCTTGCAAGGTCCACTTGAAGTCTCAACTCTTCTAATCCTGTTTGCTCCCTGTTCTGAACTTTCACAGAAAACCAAGTTCACATTGGCCTTGATCTTCCGGGACATTATTTGTTTGCCCACCACCAAGTCCAGAGGGCATGTCTAGGCCTGGGGCAGTAGCTGGAGGGGCAGTAGCTGGTGGGGCAGTAGCTGGTGGGGCAGTAGCTGGTGGGGCAGTAGCTGGAGGGGCAGTAGCTGGAGGGGCAGTAGCTGGTGGGGCAGTAGCTGGTGGGGCAGTAGCTGGTGGGGCAGTAGCTGGAGGGGCAGTAGCTGGTGGGGCAGTAGCTGGTGGCCAAGGGCTGTGCCCCTTTCCTCGAACCTCACTGTGTCAGTCCAACTTTCTGTTGAGGGTCAAATACTACGAGGGGCAGTTTACAAAGAGGCAAGGTTTTGCTTTGGCTCAGATGTGCTCTGAGGCAGGATCTGGCTCTACTTCCGTGTAATATGGGCAGTCAGTTTCCTCCTTTACCTAATGAAAGGCGTCTTCCAACTCCTTGGGGCTGAGAAGCAAGGGTAATGGGAAAGTGCTGGATGCTCAACTGTGTGCAGGCTCGGAACTGCCCCAGCCAAGTCCAGCAGATTTTGCCTCCAGCCATTGGTGTTGGGATTTGCCAAACAAACCTAATCACTTAATGAGAAACGAAAATGGTGCCTGGTTCCTCCACTAAATTGCCCCTTTGAAAACAACACACAGGAGATTTATAGTAATCGCTATAATTACCTCATAAAACCCAGAGTTTGAAGGCTGACACGCCTCATTTCTGGGAGGAATTTAGAGGCAACAAATTAAGGCAAAGAGTTCTTGGCCTGCTTTGTCCTTGGCTCCCTGGAACCCAGGACTCTTCCCGCAGAGTGCCTGACCCCAGCCAAACGCTGTACTGAACATTCTGCAGGCAGTGGTGGTTTTTCTTTTTCTTGTTTTGTAGACTTGCTCCTCCCCTCTATGGCTGGTGTGCCTACAGGAAGGTGAATCAAACGTCCCAAGAAGGTTTGGATCAGGGTAGATGCCAACCGCTGAGGCTGCTTGCAACATCTGAGCTAAAAGGGCATGAAGAGCAGATGGGGACATACATAAATGCTGTCCTTAGCTGGACACAACAACAATTATTACTACTGGGTACTCGCTATGCTACAGGCACTGAGCTAAATGTTTGAAACAACAGGGGTGGGGTTGGGGTTCACAAAAGTTCCTGTTCCCTAGAGCTCATCTCCTAGTGGAGGTGCACAGACAGGAGGCAGAAATAAAGGGACTCTTACAATACGGTGTTAACGTACTGACTTTTCTTGTTCTGTAGTTAAATGCCTGACAAGAAGTCACTTAAAGAGGAGAGGCTTATCTTGGCTCCTGGTCCAGGGGATACAGTCTGTCAGGGAAGGCATGGTGCAGATCTGTGGCATGAGGGATATACGGTACAGCTTCCCCTGCATCTCAGTGGGCTGGGAAGCAGAGAGGAAATCCAGAAAGGCCATAACACAGACAGCTCTGATCCAGTGGCCACTTCATCCAGAGAGGCCCACAGCCTCCCTAAACTTAGTCAACAGTTAGGGACCAAGTATGCAAACACAAGAGCTTGTAGGAGACCTTTAAATGCTGACCACAGCAGATATGTCTCAGAAGGGCACAAGCACTAGGAACAGAAATAAAGTAGGGAAGAGTCACAAAAGGAGGGCACTAGTTTTGTTTTGGGAGTTCACTAAGGGCACTGAAGCAGGTCAAGAAAGGCCCATGCAGGGGCTGGAGAGATGGCTCAGCAGTTAAGAGCACTGACTGCTCATCCAGAGGATCCAAGGTTCAATTCCCAGCACCCACATGGTGGTTCACCTGACACCCTCACACAGATATATGTGCAGGCGAAATACCCAATGCACATTCAAAAATAAAATTAAGAAGTGCCCACATGGATACACGAGGGGAAAGTGTTCTATTGGTGGGAGGAGCTACCTTAGAGGTATGGAAGTAGAAGCCATGATCCATACTGTCCTCCAGGAATACCCAGGCGGCCAGTGCGGCCCGAGCAAGGAGAGTTAAGCAGGGCACTGGGAGGGTTGTTTTGTCCTCATCTGGGAAGACACTGGAGAAGTGACACAGGGTAACGCCATATGATTTCAGTCCACAAGGATGTAGCCTCTTATTGTCACTGTTTCTGATCTCCGTGTTGAGACTTGGGAGTTGGGAGGCGGAAGAGATGGCTCAGTGGTTGAGTGCACCCTGCTCCTGGGGACGGTCTGAGCTTGGTTCCCAGCACCCAGGTCGAGTGGCTCACAACCAGCTGTAATCACAGCTCTAGAGGATCCCGTGGCCTCTCTTAGCCTCTGTTGGGCCTGGCACCAATATTCACAGAACTACACACACATATGCATATAATTAAAAATAAAAAAATTTAAAAAAAGAATTGATAGTTGGGCTAGGGATATAATTCAGGGATGGCAAATTTTCCTAGTGTACACAACCTCCTGGGTTCAATCCCCAACATCAGAGAGAGAGAGAGAGAGAGAGAGAGAGAGAGAGAGAGAGAGAGACAGAAAGACAGACAGAGACAGACACATGTATGCATGCACTTGAATAGTTTATGATTATACATCAAGGATTTAAAAGGTAGATAGATTTTTTTTTTGTTTTTTTGGTTTTTTGAGACAGGGTTTCTCTGTGTAACAATGCTGGTTGTCCTGGAACTCACTCTGTAGTCCAAGCTGGCCTTGAACTCACTGAGATCTTCCTGCCTCTGCCTCCCAAGTGCTAGAATTAAAGGTGTGCGCCACCAGTGCCCAGTTGTATTTTGTTTTTTGACATAGGGTCTCATGTAGTACAACCTAGCCTTGGACTAACTATGTATTTGTCATGAGGTATGTGCGTGTGTAAGCCAGAACCCACGGGCCTCAGGAATAGACACAGATAGGGTCAGTCAATCTATGTCCCTTACTTCTTTTCACATTCTTTAGCTCAGAATTTGCAACTTGTCTCAGAAGTTGGTGTCTCCTCTGAACTTTAGGATGCCAGGACTTTAGGATGCATTTGATCTGCTTCCTTAGGGGGCACCAATGACAGAGGGGTTCATGGGAGCATACTACACGGAAACACTGGCTGTCGAACAATGGGGGCACCAATAAGGATGGAACAGTTCATAGACAGAGCAAATATTGGATAATCACCCTCAAGACTAAATAACTGCACCCATGACTAACACTGAGCAGAGGCAGGCGCAGTGAGGGTAGTCTGACAGTGCCAAGGGCGCATCAGCAAAACGGGTATGCTGCCGCCTCTGCCACCTCCAGGACAAGAATCCTGGAGCAAGCTACCTTGGGGCCAGAGGGCTTTTTTTTTTTCTGGAAAAGGAAACCAGAAAAGCTAGTGCCTCTGATTGCTGGGAGGAGCAAATGGAACAGTCCGTTGGAGCTGGCAACTGTTGGTACTCAGTAAACTAACTGGCTTCCTTACCGTTCTCTTGTGAGGCCTTTCAATATTCTGTCTCCCTTTACCGGGAGTATGGGAACGGTATGGGGTGGGGCCCTTAACCACCCTGTGTGTAAATGCAAGTTTGTGGAAGTTATCAGGGTCAACCGAGGACACTGTTTTACAGAAAATTAGACTGATTCTTGTCATGGCCTAGCACTGTTGGCCTTGAAGCCTCTAGGCTTCTGATGACCCATAGGGCCAGGGGACTAGACTGACTGATGGGGTACAACACATTGAGACTCTACGGTTCTCTGTGGTTTGGCTCTGGGAAGTTCTTTCTTGACTTACAACTCAGACCTATCTAGACACGCTGTGTGCTTGGCACACACACACACACACACAGAGTTTGTAGCAGTTATTCCCACAGGTGTGTGGATAGATGTGTGGGTGGTTTCAAGAGAAACCAAACCATCATGAGTAGGGTAGATGCTCTGAAGATGCCTGGTACATACCTGTTGTCGGATGTCCCTAAATTCTCTTTCCAATCCTGGGTCATCTACTGAGCTACTCTGACTCCAGGCATGTTTCCACTCTCTTGAAGCTGTACTTTCTTCATTTGTATACAAAGGAGATGGGACTAAGTGTCTTGTTGGAGCCCATAATTCTCTGAAACCTTTGTGTAGCCTCTAAACTTCAGGCTTTCCCGTCTGTAAAATGGTAGAAACAAACCCGCACCCCAGAGTTGTGAGAGGCAGTGTAGACGGAAGCAGCTCATGAGTACAGAATGCAACAAGAATTTTAGGGACCTTGGTGGGTTTCAGTTATGGAGGCTTCCCAGTCCCCTCGGGTCTCCCCAAAGGCTTGCGTCTATGCTGTTTCAATGTGTTTTGGAGAACCGGCTTCTCTGAGGCTGGAAGCTGCCACCTCTTTGGTGCTGAGTCAGAGGAGTGTGTGGGTCTCTCCTAGCCTTCCTCCCAGCTGAGGCTCTTTCATCTCCTCTCCTCAGAAACAGGATGGAAACGGGAACGCCTCACAGCCAGGGCCCCAGCTGGAAGAAGGCAGCTTGTGAGAGTAAAAGGGGCATGAAGAGGACTCACAAGAGCTCCATCCCACACTCCCTTGAGATCACGTCCATCCTTGCCGTGGTGGACGGCCAATCTATGCCCCTGTCTCCCTTTTCTCTTTATTTGAGTTGACATCCTATCACGTGCAAACTGTGATTCCTACAATACCTTCTCTGTTCTTTCCTAAGTCACAGTTTCCTTATCCGTGAAGCAATGCGGTCCTGCCCTGTCCCTTTTAATCCCTGATAGTCTAGTCTATCATTCATCATTTTCTTCATTCAGCCATTTAACCTGTATTTACTGTATGTCTTTCTGTCACTGGTCCAATGCTGGACACTGGGAATCTTCCTAGATGAATAATCACATCTTCAGTTGTCAGGATGCACTTGGAGAGGAGAGGGTGCTGAGAAAGCATACTCAAGGGACATGCAGCTACCGTGGCAAAGTCAGGACACTTATCCCTGTTTGGATAGCTTCCTGGAGAAGGTAGATTGGAAAGATTGAGCGAGAAAGATAAAGCTGCAAGTTTATCTCTACTCTTCCAGGCTTTCTTTTCTTTTCTTCCTTCCTAGCATCTTGGACAGGGGTGGGGAAGAGACAGAAAAATCCCTTGGCGGAGTCTTGGAGAGAGAAAAGGAAAGCAGATTTTGCCACAGTAAAGCACTGGATTGGAGGGTTCTTACCCCCACCAGGCAGGTCCTTAGCCCATTCAAGGAACCCTTACCCACAGTGGCATGTAACAGCTGGTCCTAGGACTATGGGATAAGTCTAAAAATAGGAAAGAAGGCATCACTAATGCCAACCAGACAAGCAGGCGGCATAAGAGCAGTGCAGGCAGGCAGGAGGGCAGGGAGGAGCGTGACATGCCCCTCCCCTGTAGGAAAGCTTCTCATTACATCCTGAGCAGTGGCTGCTCACAGTGGGCCCTGGAGTCAACATGCAGTTATTGGCCCCCCAAACATGTCAAAGCCCTGTTAATGACTGTATGCTTTCTCTACAGGCACAGCTGTTCCACATACTGCCTACAGCCTCTGGCCCAGCCCTCTTCACCACACAAGCTTCTGCACGCTTCCTGGGGTTCTCGTCTTCTGGGAGATGTACAACCAACTGTGTACCTTGGAGCAAGCGATTGCCTTGTCTCCTCCTTATGGGGCAGTCTAGGCCATCCTTGCCTTAAGGTAGGTTGGTGGTAGGATAGGTGTTTGAGTGGTAAGACAGGGTCCTGGATACCAGGGGCCAAAAGATATAGGCTCAAAACTTAGGTGTTCTCTCTTTCTTTTTTCTTTTCTTTTCTTTTCTTTCTTTACAGGGTTTTGCTGTAGCTTTGGAGCCTGTCCTGGTACTAGCTCTTGTAGACCAGGCTGGCCACTAACTCACAGAGATCCACCCGCCTCTGCCTCCCAAGTGCTGGAATTAAAGGTGTGCGCCACCATTGCCCAGCCTGTGATTGGTCAGGTGGGAAGTCTCTAGGGAAGCAGATTTGCAGAGACAAAGCTTTGTACTTAGTGGTGTTAGCAATGGCTAGGCCTGGGATCAGAACCATTTTCTAGCTGAAGGTTCTGGGCACCTCCTTGTACCTCCATGAACCTCCACTCTCATCTACAAATTGGAGCTCGTTATAAAATAGACATTTTTTTCTAGTTAATTAATTCATGTATACTTAAAATTTATGTTTTGAAAATTGAACTGAACTATGTAAAAAAGACTCTTTAAAAATGCATACATGTGTGTCTGTGTGTGGTTCTGTACACGTGTGAGGGCAGGGACTCACAGAGACCAGAAGACAGGGTCAGGTCTCCTGGAGCTGGAGTTGTAGGCAATTGGGACCTGCCTGACCTGAGTGCTGGGGACTGAAGTCAGGTCCTCTCCAGGAGCAGCATGTGCTCCTAGTTAGGCCATCTCTGCAGATCTGAATCGAGTCACTTTCAAATGGGTGTACACTAAATGTGACCCCAGATTCAAGATATCCAAATACTGCAGCACAGGGCCAAGGTCCTCCACTAACTACTGCTTCTTATTTTGTTTTGTCTTTGGCACAGGATCCCCCTGCCCCAGTGGCTGGAGTAACTAGGACATCAGACTGTGCCACCACAGCCAGTGGACTGTGAAATAAGCACCCTGTGTTCTTTCCAGAAGGGGGCATTTTGTTGAGTACCTGCCATAGTGTGTGTGTGTGTGTATGTATGTGTGTATAAGTTTTAGAAAGTTTTTGTGGCACTGTTCATATATTTACAGTGAAGTGTGTATGTTACAAGAGCACAATTTGGTGAACTATGTTCATAGTTTGAAGGCAGATTCCCTTTCAATGCTGGGGATCAATCCATGACTGCCGTATTAGTGAGCTACTTACCTAGCCTCCTGTTTATAGCTTTAATTCCTTAGGCAAATTAAAAATTTAAATCATCCAGAGATAAAATGCACAGCGATTTCGGCGTATTTTTCTCATTCTTTTGCCAACCATGTGTATAGTTTTTATAGCTTTAACATATACTATTTTATCATGATGCATTTCCTCATATCATTAAACGTTCCTCAGAATTAACGCAATGATCCACAGCTAGCCAAGGTGCAGGGAAAGAGACCACAGAGTGCTCATCCCTGAAGGGAGCATGTATACCACCCCCACCCCTTCCAAGCCTGACGATGATTGCGGAACTGAGGGTGGAAAGCATCTGAGAGCCAGAGGCAATGGACGCTACTGCATCTTCTGGACACAGCGGGACAACTGAACATATGATTCACAGTGGCTGTGGCATTACGCATAAGACCTTTGCAAGCCCAAGACAGACTAAATCCCAGCATGGAGAAGGGGGTTTGACATCCTACCACACCCTAGGCCCTGGAGTTATTGGCGGTGGTAACTTCTGGGAGAGGTTCAGACAGTTTTCTCTAAGGGCGTATCCCCTAATAAGTAGACCACTGTCCAATGGAAGACCACATATCTAAAAATATTTGGGCAGCCCAAATATTCTTGAAGTTTTTTTTTAAGTGTGCAAAGTTGGGAGGATAGGAAAGAGGGGTAGACCTTAGAAAAGTTGGAGAAGAGGGCATGGATATAACCAACACACACACAAAGTTCTCAAAGAACTAATACAAATAGTTATTTTATTTTCTTGTTTGGGAAACATGGTCTCACTATGTAGCCTGGAGCTTAGTATATAGACCAGGCAGGCCTCAGCTTCATAGAGATCTGCCAGCCTCTGACTCACCAATGATGATTAAAGGAGGTGCTGCTATGCAGGGCAAAAGCAGTTTTTTGTTTGATTTTTCTTTTTAATGTTTGCCTAATGTTCTAAGGAATAGGTCCATCCTGAGTACAGGATATTGGGCTTGACTTTCCTGTGTGATAAACAGCAGTAATGACTACTCTTGGACACATATTACTAACCATGTGCCCAGGATAAATTTCTAGTATGGTGTAATTACATAACCAGCAGAGTCAGATGTCTCCTTTAGAGCTTAGTATGAAGGAGTGGCAGGCCTGAGCAGCAGAGCAGCTGAAAGCACTCAAGACATTACTTCCAAATTCTGAGCTAACCCTAGACAGGACATACGCTCCAACTGTGAACGTGAGCCTGAGCAGCCAAAGAAAAAGGACGGGAGTCCACTCTCCCACGCCCCAAAGCTCTCCTTAGGCCTTTCCCCTGGAGCCCCACTGAGCTGGATGGGGGGAGTCTCAGTATCATCTCATCTTGAGTCTTTTGATGGATATTTATTGTCAAGGGGTGAGCTGGTGACTATTTAACAGCTAGATCTTTGGCAAAGGGCACCCTGATTTTTAGCATTTACCAATTTTTGTGGCATGAATACCCCTATGTGGTTCATTTCAAACTACCAACACGAGATCATCAAAAGCAGAGCCCACGTGAGATAGATGTACACACTCTCAAAAGGTAGCTGGGACGGGCTCACTCATTGGTTCTTAGCTTTCTTCCGCCCTTCTCCCTGTCCTAATCCCTCTGGCTCTTCAAGGCGATAGAGACTCCGTTATTTTGGGAAAAGTCAATGTTGCCAAGGAATAAGATTGTCCTCTCCTAATTCTCTATCGGAAGAACTGGGACTCATGATGGTCAGGGTGATTGCTCCAGTTGGTCTCCGACAATCTCCCAGGAATCGCTGGTCCTTTTTAGAACGCTTCTCAAATGGAAGGAGGTGCTTTCTACTGAGGACATGTGCTGCCTTTTCCTCCTCAATGATCCATCCATCCTAGGTTCACAATGACTGTCCTTGGCCCTCTCCCCAGGAGCTGAGAGCCAGACAGGTGAGCCAGAGCAGCAAGACCTCACGTATGGCAGATACGAGCACACCATGAAAGCCTCCCTGTTGACTCAACTTTAGTGTGGCCTTTGGCTTCCTCACTTCTCCCACAGTAGCAGACACCACTGAGGGCTTCGTTTCCTCTTTCCCAATTATATATTCCCTTGTCACTATTGATTCTTCCACAGAGCACCATGCTTTATGAGCAAATGACCCAGCCCCAGTCCCAGGTGTAAGAGGGTCCTAAGCTAACAAGTCGTTCACTCCTCCTTACTGGGACTTGTCCAAGAGGGGGAAATTGATACGTGTCTGCCAATGGAAGTTGAGATATTTGGGGGTAGTGAATGGGAACTTTCCTCTCTTGAAAAATTGCCATGGAAGTGATAGCCTGGTTCTGGAACTCAAGAGCTGCAGATCTGGGTATCGCTGTCTTGTGTCAGCCAGAAGATGAGGTTCACTCATGAAGGATAGCCCAGAGCATCAAGGAAAGTTGAGACAGAACCCTAATCCTATCTGTCTTACCTCTGACCTCTTACTAGGGAGAAACTACATTCCCCTACAGCTTAATTGCTTTATGTTGTCTATTGAATGTGGCCAAGCCATCTTAAGCGATAAGCACTTCCAGACGGTGCTCCACAGGGCAACTGAGGGCTTGTTGGGCAATGGGAACCTTGTATTTCCCCCACAAGTTCTTCAACGGCTTCTTTTAGTGATTGGGATAAATCTCAGCTCAGCTTTTCCTTTCCAATTCATAGACACCCCCTACTCCACTATCAGCCCCTGAAGGTAAGGGAGGACCTCTGGTCTTCATCTTTGGCTATGATGCCCAGTCCAGCCCACACTAATCGGATGCTGTATAAGGACTGTTGAATGCATGCAAGAAGAGGGTTCTGAGTGTCAGAGACCTAGGCCACATTTTTTATTTTGCATTGACTTGTTTTTAGACTTCAGCTGAGTCTTTTCCCCTTTTGGACCTCAGTGTCCGAGACTATAAAGAAGCACATTGCACTCTAGCAGTGGTTTAAGAATGTGGATTGCAAACAACCTCCTTGCTACCCCATATGATAGTAGTTGTGCTTTTAATATCCACTGATGGGTTTAAAATTATGACAAAAACAAAAACAACTGCAAAGCTTTTAAATGTGGTTATATTTATCCATCACCGCAGCATCTACATGCATTTGAGAAACAACTGTACTGGTGTGGGGGGCACACTGTGTATCCAGCTTACAGGCAGCACTGGGTGCCACATGGTTTCCAGATGCCTTTAGCTAAGGGGCTTGGAGGTTGGTAATCACTGGCCTAGATCATCTCAGGATCCGCCAGGTGACATTGGCTGTGCTGGTGGGTGACTTGCATGGAACACAGAGTAGATGGGTAGCTCAAACCCACTTTTCTTCAATCTGGGCTCCAATTTATTTCTCTCATGGCTCAGCCAGACCAGTAGACAGCACCACACCCCTCACATCCCCAGAAATGAGAACCAGGGGGGCCTGAGTTCACTGAGGCTGTGAGGTTGCAGAGGCGAGGTAGATGTCAGAATGCTGACAGGTCCCAAATGACATAGAACACACTTCAGATGCTGTGTGTGTGGTTTAGGAGCAGCTGGAATTACACCCTCAGGGCTGAGCCAACTTTGTCTGAGCTTGAGCTGAGCATAGACCCTTCTAAGACAGGACTGTGTGTGGGATCTCGGGCCCTGGGTACAGGTCTATGCAGAATGTCAGCAGGGACAGGGCTATTCCTGGCTGGAAATCAGGGGCCCTTTATTTTTCTGGACATGGGTGGTCATTTCTTCCTCTTTCATTCAGCAAGGGGCTCACCAAATGCGTCCTGAGAAACTGTGCGGCCCTGTCGTCAGAGAATGAATGACCTAGCCCCACTCCAGACCCATACCTTTCCGCCCTAGGAGGTTGTCATGGAGCAAGTGCAGAAGTCTCTTTGGATACTAGCAAGCCAGAGGTATCAGTAGGAGAAATGACCTGGGAAATGGTTTCTAGAAGACAAAATGGCTATCTTCTAAGGGTAGCTCTCTGGGGACAAGAAAGGAAGATGCTAGCAGGTCAGGAAAGAAGAGCCTTTCTTGGTCAGAGGGCCAGTGGCAAAGCTGATTCCTTTCTCCTTTGCCCCTGGGTGAGAAGCCCCTAGGGCTTTGCGTGCTTATTTGTTGGTGAGCTGATGCCATGGAAGGGGAGGTTTTCAGAGGAAGAATGTAGGAGATTGTGAGCTCTCAGGAAGAACAGATGAGGTTGTGCTTGTATCTCAGCTGCCAAACTCGGCTGTTGTGATTTTTGTCTAGCAAAGACTCGGAGTAGAGAAGGACCTGGCTCCAACACTGACAAGAGCTCCAGCTGGCTCTGTGGCAGTGTGTGTGTTGTGAGGAAGCAGGGCAGGGAGAGGGGACCCCGTCTGGGCACACAGGTCTGTCCTGTGGAATCCTCACCTGATGGTACTCCAAGAGAGGAGGACCCACTGCAGATGTTTAAGCAACCACAGTTGAGGTGTGACTCTCCCTCCTTGGAAGAGGAAGGCAGAGAGACTAGCAAGGCAGTCGGTGACCAGCAGAGGAAATGCTGGAGATGGAGACACCAAAGTGGAAGTGGACCCAGGAAGAGTTTGAGAGAAAGCTCTGAGAAGTGACGGATCTCGGACAGTGGAAGAGGCTGTCGGAGGAGGGAGAAAGGAGCGAGGATGGTGGTGGCTTCTGGACTGTGTACCCACGTGTGTGTAGACGGACAGCTTCAGTCTTCCCTCTAGTGAGCCAATGGGAACAAAGTGTCTGCTGTTCCCCTACCGCTGCTGCCTGGGTGCACTGCTCAGCACAGAGCAGCCCTCCATTCTCAAGCCCATCCCTTCTGATACTATGGGATCCAAATACTCTTATGGAGTGTTGGGGACTACTCGCTGGGACCTTTTTAAAAGTTCCCTTAACAGGACAAAAAGTCAGCTGCAACTTGACCTGTCTGCCTCTTTTGTCTCAGTCCTGTGACCCTGGACAGCAGACATCATGGGGAATAACAGTAACAGGCAATGGTCCCCCAGCCCTATGTAGGCTGTGCTCTAAGAACATACACATTTGGCAGTTCTAGTGATGCTAAGGAAAGCATCAAGTCTTTCATGTCCCGGGATGGGCCATATGTTCTCGCGTCCAGGCCTCAGTTCTCCGTCTGGGCCTGCCATCCAACAGACATCTATCGATCAAGTGCTAACTGCCAGGACCCAAATAGGAGCCTTGTATGTTCCTCTGTTCACACAAAGCCCAGTGAAGGTAACAGATACAGACACAGTAAGTAAGTGTAGTGACAGAAGTATTATGGGGTGAGGGTGACCCCCCAATCCAGCCTCCATTCTTCCCCACCTGGCCCCCTGGAACTTCACCCCTTCCAGGAAGCCTGAATCGGCCAAGCTGAGGGAGGTACCTCTTTTGTATTCCTGCTGCCCCTACTCTGTCAGGTTCATATACTGACCAATGAGTACCCAGAACATCTTTCTGGCTACCTCTTCCTTGGCATAGTGAAGCAGAGGAAAGTCTAACTCCTCACTGGAACCCAGCATCCAGGGAGCCTGGTCATGCACCCTTGGGGCATATGGAGTAACAGCCTGAGGCGTGAAGAACCCCAAAGATGGGCATCTTCTCACCCCCCCTCTGTGTTCCTGCCAGGTGTGTCCTTACTGATGCTCAGCACAGCCATCTCAGCCCTTCAGGAGCCAGGCCTTGAGTATACCTGGCATACTGCTCTCCTGGTGCAGGAGTATCCTGGTCAGAAAGGGTGGCCCCCAGCTGCAGGCCCGAGGAATAAGCCATATCCTGTATAGCTCTTAGGTAGAAACGTGGGGAGCCAGGAATGGCTTGAGGATGCTTTGGATTTGCTGCTGCCTCTGAGTTCTGGGATATCTCCAGGCATGACAGAGAGCTTTGAAATAAATATTAGATGATTTCAAACCAGGGGTCTTTGGGGGAACATTCTGAGAAGACGGGGTAGGGGAGAGTGTTAATAGTGCAGATAGGCTATGGGGATCTCTCTGGGCTAATACAGCTGTTCCCAGAGCTCTGGATGAGAATCTCAAGGAAGGACCTGAAATAGCCCTCTCTCTTCAAGAGCACTTGGTAAGTTCTGGCCACACCTCCCATTCCTTGTTGTCTCCAAGTCTATCTGAGCTAGTGATGCCACGTGAAGCCAGGGCTGGGGCACAGGGCCTTAGATGCTAGTGCAAACAGTTTTGGACAAGGGTGGGAATTTCCACTCCTATCAGGAGAGCCATCAACGTTGTGTGCCCTGACCTGGGCCTTTGGCCTCCAAAGGGCAGTGGGAAGGCCGGCCCCAGGGCCAATCCCTGGCCATTAATCCCTCCTGCCAGCCCGAATATCCACCCAGTGTGGTCAGACAAAGGACTGCCGGGCCCAGCTACTGTGTTCCTCCCGCCCCAGGGGCTCCACTCAGACTCTGGGCCGCCTGGAATCCAGGCCCATGAGAAAGGGGCCACCTTCACTGACCGTCTTATGCCCGGATGCTCAGCCGCATCACGTCCGGCCCAGGGCCTGTGAAAAGAGGGCCCAGCCACGCTGAAAACACGGATTAGCCCTTGGGCCGCCCCCTGACACCAGTTTGCTCCACTCTGGGAAGCAGGCCCAATGGAGAGGGGGTAGATAGGCACAAAGAATTGGCAAAGTCTGGGTTCTCACCCCTTTGGCCTAGCTCCTCATCCCCACTCTTCTCAGAACTGGCAGAGCCAACCACACAATCAGGATCATTTATTGAACATATATTAACCAGACTATACACATGACCTGGGAAATCTCAGGGCCCTCCAAAAAACCTTCAGTCAGTCCTAGGATGCAGTGGCAGCCAATTTCCTCCTTAGAGGTACAACACAGAGGCTGTGGCAGGGGCTTTGTTGGAGAGCCTTCATCCCTAAGGGAAGGTGAGAAAGGGGAAGTCTCCATCAATACTAGTTCTGCATTTGAGTCCAGCTGCAGAGAACACTGTACCTGGCTGGAAAGGTGGCTTGCAGCCTCTCTCCTGATCCCCTGGTTAACACAGGAAAAAACCAACTAAATAAAACCAAACAAATAAACATCAAGATCCACAGCAGGCCAGGCCTTCTACACAATCCCTTTCTATGGAGGTATCATTGCTTGCTCTTGGCCACTGAAAAAACAGGCTTGAACAAGAGGTAGCCTTGTCCCCACAGCTCTGGAAGCCATGTTCTGCTGCTGCAGTGGCTTCTCTTACCCTCTACTGTGGTGAGCTGTGCTGTGTGACTGCACTGTCTTGGGTTCTGTGCTGACACAGGACGAAGGGTGGAGAGGGCAGAAAGGACAGGGTCTGTCCTGACGCGACCGTCCTTGTTTTGCTTGGGACACTGTCTCTAGATCTGCTTCTTTTTTCTTTCTGCTTCCTTGGTTCCCCTCCACCCATTTCTCAGTGCGCAACTGTCCATCTCTCCACCAGACTGTCTCATTTCTCTCTTGCCCTGAGCACTGGCAAAAGGCCTGGCTCCGAAGCCCTTGATGAATGAAGCAGGCTGAACCAAGCTCAGAACTGAAGGAGAAATTGATTTAGGATCCATGTGGCCCGGACAGGATGTGGCAGTGGCCTGCGTGTAGAGATTCACACAGATGTCTAGGACGTTGATAGGATGGCAGGCTGGGGCTGCGTGTGTATGGGGTGGCTGTTCATTTAGAACACGGAATTGAGATGTCTTAGACATCTGTGTGGCTATGTCCAGTGAACAGCTGGGTCTGTTGACCAGGGGGTGAGGATAGAGAGCAGGAGGGAAGTAAGGTTAGCAGTTAAAGTGGGGGCAAACTGTAATTTATTTCTAAAGCCTTTCCTCTTTTGTGCGTGTACGTCATGTAAATGATGTGTATATGTGTAGGAGTGTGTGTGTGTTTGGGGGCGCCCATGTGTGGAGGCAGAAACAATCTCACGTGTCAGTCCTTACCTTCTACAGGGTCTCTTGCTCACCACTGCCTACAATAAGCAAGCTGTCCCACAGTTTCTGAGGATTCTCGTTTCTGCCTCCTATCTCAAGTGTTGGGACTACCAAGGCACTGCTGAGCCCAGCTTCAGGTGGGGACTGAGTTTCTGAGGGTGGGACTTCACATTTGCATGTCAAGCGCTTCAGTCAGCAAGCCGTCCCCCAGCTAGTTACTTATTTTTGAGATGGAGTGTCAAGGCACAGCCTAGCCTCGCCTTTACGTGGCCGCAGTCTCTCGGTGCTGGGATAACGTGTGTGCTATCTCGGTTGACTAAAGCTTCCATTGTAAAGCGATGGGGTTCAAAGAGTGGTGATGGGTTTCACTCCCGCCCTGCCGCTATTAGGCGTGTGAGGCTAGGTATACTACTTAACCTCTCAGAGCTTTGGTTTCTGCAGTCAGGAATTGGGATAAGAGTATCTATCTCCCAGGGAAACTCAGATGCCAGTGAAATAACGTCTTCACCAAATACCAGTGGTAACAGTGATGTCACCAGCTGAGAGTACAGCTAAGAGGGGAGCCCTTGAGCTCCATGTCTGAGTTTGGATTTTGACATTCTAGGCTTCGGATCACCTGAAGCTAGCTTTGCTCATTTGGAGGGGGTAAGGCATACTCCGTCAGTGGTGGAGTCTGGAGACCCAAACTTTCACAAAGGCTGACTATACTCACAAGACCTCGACAGTCAGAGCCTCTGGAACTTAGCCTAGCAACTCTTCACTTGCCTCTCTGGTCCCTGCTCCACCTCCACTTCGATTGATCTTGTCTGTCTGTCTGTCTGCTTTAAGAGAAGTCTTCTTCACCCTTTGGCTCCCTGTGTGTGGTGGAGGAGGACGGTACTTTAACAAAAGTCTTCCATCTCTCCATCCCAATGATAGTGCCTGCATCAGAAAGACGTTCCTTCAGCCCCTCCCTCTGTGGAAGCATTTGGGGTATGTGCCTTTGGAGGGGCTCGTACTTTAAAACAGGTGGAGTACTTTTTACCATTTTATATCTTCAAAGAAAGTTCACAAGGTCTGGCTGGAGTCAGGGATGGATAAGGATGAAGGGGGTGCAGCAGGGAGAGTTAGACTGTCCAACTATCTTCCCGTAAAACAAAGGCAGCCAGCATTATCCTCCATCACCCATGCTTTGGTTCTCTACTGCCCAAAAGTAGCTATAGTTCCCTGATCAGCCACATAGGGTGCTGAGGGTTAGCAAAGATGGTTGGAACAGGGAATGGGAACACAGGGGAGGGTGAGGGGTATCTGGCCGTTAGAAGGCACAAAATAGGGAGAGGGCAATAGAGTGTGCTGAATGGGTGGATTTGTGATTGGGATTGACCCAAAGGGGCGGGGGTAATAGGAGCAGTGCGACCAAATACCACGGAGTGGGGATGGGACCGAGACTGACTCAGGGATGAGGCAGGATCTGAGAAAATTGACCCAAAGGGAGTAGACCAAGGGAGGGGGAGAAACAGAGGTGGGCTGCTAGCCTGAGAAGGGGGCTGGGAAAGCAAATTAGAGGGCAGGTCCGAGCCCTCTCCTCGGGAGGTGGGGGTGTGTATCCATATAAGGCGAACTGCGACCCCTGCTCTCCCGGAGCTGAGGCAA
Organism: Microtus pennsylvanicus; assembly: GCF_037038515.1. NCBI lineage: Eukaryota > Metazoa > Chordata > Mammalia > Rodentia > Cricetidae > Microtus > Microtus pennsylvanicus. The sequence continues at coordinate 48,431,789 of NC_134591.1, read as the reverse complement.
GAGCTCCGCATCCCTAGGACCCCCGCACATGGATGCGCACGTCGCTTTCTCGGGCTTCCCGGCTCTGCCCTCGGTCTCGCCGTCGGGGCCGCAGCCGTCGCCGCCGCTAGCCGGAGCCGAGCCGGGGCGCGAACCCGAAGAGGTGACGAGCGGCGGGGACGTGGAGGCCACGGGCGCGCCGGGCCCCGGGAGAAGGCGCCGGCGGTCGCTGCAGCGCGGGAAGCCGCCCTATTCGTACATCGCGCTCATCGCCATGGCCCTGGCGCACGCTCCAGGCCGCCGCCTCACGCTGGCCGCCATCTACCGCTTCATCACCGAGCGCTTCGCCTTCTACCGCGACAGCCCGCGCAAGTGGCAGAACAGCATCCGTCACAACCTCACCCTCAACGACTGCTTCGTCAAGGTGCCGCGTGAGCCAGGCAACCCGGGCAAAGGCAACTACTGGACGCTCGACCCCGCGGCCGCCGACATGTTCGACAACGGCAGCTTCTTGCGGCGCCGCAAGCGCTTCAAGCGCGCCGAGCTGCCCGCGCCACCTCCGCCGCCCTTCCCCTACGCGCCCTTCCCGCCCGCGCCCGCGTCGCCCGCGCGTCTCTTCCGCCTAGACAGCCTGCTGGGCCTGCAGCCCGAGCCGCCGGGGCCCGTGGCGTCCGAGCCGCCCTGCTGCGCCGCCCCCGACGCCGCCTTCCCGCCCTGCGCCGCCGCCGCCGCCTCCTCTCAGCCGCTCTACTCGGCTGCGCCCGAGCGCCTGGGGCTGCCTCCGCCGCTGCCCGCCGAGCCTCTCCTGACCTTGGCCGGACCGGCGGGCGCGCTGGGGCCGCTCAGCCCCGGGGACGCCTACCTGAGACAGCCGGCCTTCGCGCCGGGCCTGGAGCGCTACCTGTGAGCTGCCGTCCCGGCGGGAGCACCTGGCCGCAACTCCAACCCTGCCCGGAGCAGAGCGCGCTTGGCTCTGGGGCACACGCGCAGCGTGGCGCTCTCTGCTGAGTCACCTTGCCTTGCCTCGGGCTGAACCTTCCTCTTGCCTTCCTCCAGCCCTGGGGAAGACTCTGACCACCTCACCACCAGACTGAAGCGTCCTCTTCAATCTGACGCCTTCACTCCTCCCTCTTCTTGTACGCCCCACCTATGCACCCCCATAGTGGCAAGTCTCATGCTCTGGAGCTGGACGGTCACCAGTGGGGCCTTTAGCCCCAAGTGTCCTGGTGAGTTCCAGTCTGGAAGCTTTTGTCTCAAGCCACCTCCTCGACCTCTGATGTTTTGCCAACCTCAGAGGTCAGACTCCTGGGTTCATTACTTCCACACCATCTTCCACCATTTACCAACAAGTTTGACAAGTTTGTTCCCCTACCCTGCCCTGGTTTCTTACTGAGCCCCTTTCCCACACAGACACATCTGGCTGCTCAGTTCCAGGTTCTGAGGACAGTTCTTCAGACCTTTCTAGGTTACAGCACCAGGGGCTCCTGACTGAATGGGGGGATTAATGGGCCTCTGTGTCTGTCCCGCCCCCGTGGAAAGCACAGAACTGATCGGGTTGTTGTTATTTTCCAATCAAAGCTAGTTTAATTAAAAAAACAAAGAAACCTTTGGGATTGTTGTGTTGGGTGGTAACTTGGGGAGTGGCTGGGAAGGACGGTGGGGGAGGTTTTCCTCTTGGGATTGACATGACCTGAATCTCCTTCCGGAGTCCTCAGTCTCCTGAAGTAGGATCCAGGAGGATAGCTGTGCACATAGCCAGCCTGGACAGTCTGACACCTGCATCCCGCAGACGGTAGAGATGAAATGCGGTGTGGGCGGGTGAATGAGTGAATTTAGAAAGCCGGTTGCCTGATCTTTGAGACCATTCCCAATGCAAAAAAATAAGGGCGCACATTAATTTGCATTAATCTAATCATTTCTTAGCAAAGCGAAGTGTCCCTTCCTCAAAATGGGGTCCATGGACCTTTATCACTGGGAGAAATGCCAGAAATGCAGGGTTTCAGGCCCCAGTACAGACCTATTGAATCATCACATTCTGCATTTTAATAACATCCTCAAGTGATTCGGGAACACTATGCTGGAGGAGAGGCAATGGCCCATGCTTTGGCCTCAACCTGAAAGACAAAAACTCCCTGCTCTGATGGAGAAACTAAGTCACACCTTCCATTTGTGCTCCCTGCTGGATTGGGCAGCAGCTTTGAATCGATTCATGATATGCCCAGCACCAAGGACAGGGCAGCAACATCGCTGCCTCATAGATGGAAGGGTGAGCGAGGGACTTGGCTGGTGACCTTGTCCTGGTCTCTGGTGCTGACCAAAAACTGTGCTTTTCTAAAATTTCCACTTCAGCTCCCAGCTTAGTAGATCTTGACTTGGGGTAGGGAAGGGCAGAGGAGAGGATAATGTGTCACAAACCCAAGGTCTTATGGGAAATACCTGATGTTCATCTCCTACACACCAGTGTTTGAGTTTACAGGTGATGATGGAAGGCGAGGGTGGCCAGTGAGCAGCTAGCTCATAGGAGAAAGGTGTGCGGGAATCTGAGAAGGCAAGAAGGCCCTTTAAAAAATATATTACTACTACTATTATTAGAAAAGTGGTGCCTTCTCCTAGAGTTAACTGCTTTGAGCTAGGGTCAGATCCAATTTGCCTGGTGCATTGAGGCCCTGATTATCTGTGGACTGACTGGCTGGACAGCTGAACTTGTGAATACTGACTATTTTGGCACTTTCTTATCCATTCTTATTTGCCATTCTCAAAGTGTCTTGTGGGGGCATGGGAAGGAGAAAGAGGTGGAAGTGGAGGCAATTTCTCTGTTCCTCACCTGAGAAAACTTGTCCACCCTGGGCCCAGCAGGCAGCAGGAAATCCAGCTTTGGTTCTCTGATGAGGGTGCTCCGCAAAGATCAAAATGCAAATTTTCTTCTGCTTCAAATGGTGTGGCTGCCCAGCTCTCAGCCTCCAAGCATCTGTTCATAAATGCCTCCTCAATTCAGGGCATCTCCAGGGAAGGGAAGACCCCACTTGCCACCCTGAAGCCAAAAAATATGCTCCCTTGGCTCTGAATTCTATTCTTTTCTTTTATGGACTGGATTTCTCTGAGTAGCCCTAGCTGTGCCGGGACTTGCTATGTAGACCAGGCTGGCCTTGAACTCAGAGATGTGCCTGCCTCTGCCTCCCAGGTACTGGGATTTAAGGCATACATGCACTACCATGCCTGGCTTTGAATCCCATTGTTACCACTGCAGACATCTCGGTGTCCAGGATTTGAGGGCACTCAGGAAAATGCTAGCAAGATCAGTGTGGAACTGGAAATCTAGAATGACTTATTTTCCATTTCTTTTTCTTTTCCTTTCCTTTCCTTTTTCTTTTGGACAGGATCTTTATTCAACAGCATCATGGGTATGCTATGCCCAATAGAGATACAAACAAGAAAACTTGTGTATGTCTTCAGAGAGTTTGCAGTTTGGAAAGTCATATGTCAAGTGCCTTAACTTTTTGGCATTTTGGCAGATATGAAAAAGCTATAATATAACCCAGCTCTTCCATTAAGAAGCCCTGGAGATGGGCTGGGAGATGGCTCATCATCTACGCAAGCATGAGGACTGGAGCTGGGATCACCAGTGTCACTTTGCTGGCTCCCACGCATCATCCCAGCTCTGTGAGGCAGACAGTTAAATCCTGGGACCTCACAGCTTGGTCAGTCTTGATGAAACCGGAGCTTCTTTTCACTGAGGGACCCTGTCTCAATAAGGTAGGTGGGCCTGGAGAGATGCCTTAGTGATTAAGAGCACTGACTACTCTCCCAGAGGACTCCAGTTCCATTCCCAGCACCCACATGGTCGCTCACAATGTCTGTAACTCCAGTTCCAGGGGATCTGATGCCCTCTTCTGGCCTCCTTGGGCACTAGGCATGTACATGGTGCACAGACAAGTATACAGGCAAAACATTCAAACATCTAAATTAAAACTTTTTTTGAAAGACAAAAGTTGGAAGTTAGAGCTGTAGAGGTACCTCAGCAATTAACTGGTCTTGTAAGTACCTGGATTCAGATCCCAGCACCCAAATGGTGGCTTACAATTTTCTGTAACTCCAGTTCCAGGGGATCTGGTATCTTATTTTAACCTCTTTGGGCACCAGATATACAAGTGGTATCCATACATACATGCAGGCAAAAATACTCATACACATAAAAAAATTAAAGGAAAATCAGAAGTTATTTTAATCTGAAGGCATACTTTAATGCTTATTTTATTGGTGCTGGGGATTGAACCTAGGGCCTTGTATACCCTGGTCAAGCACTGTACCACTGAACTACATCTCTAGTTCTTTAACTTAGGTTTTTGTTCAATTGAAATTCGCACATAATGTCACAAGTCAAATAGCAATCAAAAGCTCACAATTGGTGTCTCTCACTGACCCTACGAGCAGTAACTCCAGTGCAGTAGTGCAGTTCTCCAAGTCCAGTCCTAATTTGTTTGTTTTGTAAGGTACTTCCATGTTTATGTTCCTCTCTTGAGACAGGAATAAATGCCTTTTTCCATGTTTTTTTTCTTTTTTCTTTTTCATGGTGCTGGGAATCAAATCTAGGCCTTGAGCATGTCAATCAAGTGCTCTGTCAACGAAAGGCCACCTCGGCACAAATGATTAACTTTCATTTACCTCTAAAATCTCCTCTCTCCTATTGCCACCAAATTACTAGCTTTGGGCTGACTTCGTCTTTATAATAACATTTATTCAATTACTTTGTATACTCTATACACTGTGTTATCTGATAAACCACGAGTATACAATGTTCACTTTTGTGTGTTCCATGTTTTAATTTCTCCAGTATCTGTCTTTTTGTTTTCATTTACTCATTTTCTATCTACTGCTATATCTCCCCCTCTCTTTCCAATATTACAATTTTCACGAGACCAAATGTATGAGAAAATTCATCACTGTTTTTTGCTGCATGTCTGCCCTCCTGGGGGCAACTCTAGCACTTTTCTCTGTTCTCTGGCTCCAGTCTGAACTGGTGGTTCTCCATGTCTGCTGTGCAGATGTTGCTCGGGAGTTTCTTTTTGCCATTCCTTCATCTCTGTCCTGTGTTGCATCTTCTGTTTCCTGGATTCCATATCATCCTTTCTCTTTGTTTATTTCCTTGTTCTAGTAGAGGTAAATTGTTTTGGAAACCACATATCTGAAACTAAGATGATTATTTTAACATGAAAAGCTAAATATGCACTTTGACAGTGAAATAGTTGAGTCAGAGCTGTGTTTCTGTAGACTTTCCCCGGGGGAGGGCGTAGGGAACGAGAGAATTGGAGGTACTTCCTCAGTTTAGTATGTGTTACCTTCAAAGAAGCTGGGAAGGTACCTCAGCATGCCGGTGAGTGTTTGGACAGGAAGATGAACCACTGAAAATCATTTATTTATTTATTATTATTCTGTGTGTGAGAGATGTATATGCGTGAGTGCTATTGTGTGTGTGCCACGGTGTGTGCATGTGCAGATCAGGAAACAATTTTTGGAAGACAGTTTTCTCCTTCCATCATAGGTTCTGGGGAATCAAACTCAGGTTATTGGGTTTTTGTGGCAAGCCCTTCACCCACTGAGCTGTGTTGCTCGCTTGAGGAGTTGAGAGAAAAGGCCCTCAGACAGAGATGGCTCCTGATCTAGGAGAATTTGAAATGTGGGGAAGATGGCTGGGACTTAGGATGGTGTCAAACTAATTTGAGGGCCTGTAGATTGAACTCAAGAAAGAAGTCAACATTATTATCCTTGCACATGGAAAACTGAGTACACGGGAAAGTGACACCCGTGACCATGGCCTGACAGTCATGTCAACAGAAAAGTTCCTTCAGGCAACTGTCAGATTGCTGGATGTGATTCGGGTTTACCTAATGAGCAAAATGGAGGGCCTTCCTTCGGTGTGGCTGCGTTATGGAAGCTCATGTGAAGTACCTCGCTGCTCTGGGAGATGCTAATATTATGGGACAGGGAGGATTTTGCAAGATACAGGGGTTGATATAGTATACTTTTAAATGAAAACAATCCCATGGCCTCCAAAACAATTGAAAACTTATTTAAATAAATAACTCTTAGGCTAGAAGAGAGTTAATATTACAGACTACTTATGAGTATATAAATTGAAAACCTTACATTTATAAAAGTGGACTTTTAAATCCATAAGCCAAACTTATGCTCAGCAAACCTTTTGTAACCGCAAGCTATGTAAATGGTGTGAGAGGGGACCTGAGGCAAGACCGGTAGATATTTAAAAGGCTAGTACAGAAAAAGATGCTACAAAGCCACAGAAAGAACTGACCGCTGACTAAAGTCTGGCTTGATTAATGTAGGGGGGCTGCTAGGCTTAGATCTACAAGCACAGCAAACAAACCCTTCAGAGGCAGTTCCTCAAATGCCCCCCACAGAACACACCTAGGCTGACTTACCTGTAAATGCTGCCAAACCACTAAGAAACCTATTTTTCTAGAGATATAAATTGTTCCAGAATACAGAAGCAATGAAAGCTAAACCAATTCAATCTACTTTATGAGGTTATGAAAGCCTAATAAAGTTGGGTGCGGTGGCATGTGTCTTTAATGCCAGCAGAGGTAGGTGGACCTCTATGAGTTCAAGGCTAGTTTGGTCCACAAAGTGAGTTCCAGGCCAGCCAAGGCTCCATAGAAAGATCCTGCATTAAAAAAAGAAGAAGCAAAAACAAAAACCCTAACAAATATTATGTAAACCTAAAGTTATTGTCTAACCTCACTTATGAAAGATACAAAATCCCCACAACAAAATTCCAGCAAATTCACTTAGAATTATTAGCTTCCTCTTATTGATATTTTCTATTTATTATATGTGTGTGTATGTGTGTGTGTGTGTTGTGGTGTGTGCATGAGTGCAGCTGCCCAAAGAGGGGGGAGAGAGTCAGATCCCCTGGAGCTAAGGTTGTAAGGGGGCAGTGAGCCATCTGGTGAGGGTTTTGGAAATCAAGCCCAGGTCCTCTGGAAGACTAGTATATGCTTTTGCTCAGTGAGCCACTTTTCCAGCTCCCTTTTATAAGAGTTATAGATATTCCCTTTTATTTTATTTTATTTTTTCAAGACAGGGTTTCTCTGTGGTTTTGGAGCCTGTCCTGGAACTAGCTCTTGTAGACCAGGCTGGTCTCGAACTCACAAGATATTCCCTTTTATAAATTAGGAAACTGAAGTTTCTAAAAGTGAAGTCATTTACCCAGCTCAAGCCACAGAGTGACTAATTTGACGGATTCAGGACTTCCTGCAGGTCTGCTTAACTCCAAGGCCAATCTTCTTCCTCTGATGAAGAACTGAGTGGAAATGAAAATTTGGATGGAAAGCCCCAGCCACCAGTAACATTCCTCAGCTCACTCCAAGTGTCCCCTCCCCAGTACCCACTCCTAGTTTGAATCTTGAAAGGCGTCATCTCAAGCCAAGTGACAGGTTTTATATTTCTCTTTTCTTGACTCATTTTCAATTCCCATCCCAGGTTGCTTCCTCTGCTTGTCTTTTCCCCCCTGGACTCCTGGTCTCCTTCCTCTCCCCCACCAGGTTTATGGGGACAAAAGCGCCACCTGTTGGCCTCATTGTATGCTCTTATCTGAGGTAGGAAATTAATTGGAATGAAGCCAGGATTTCCCTCTTGGATGCCATACTAGCATGATGGGGACCAGGTCCTTGCTCCAGTCTGAACCCCACTTTTTTGATATGGAATAAGAAACTGACTGTGGTTCCCACGTTTTCTAAGAATCCCAGCCAGATCTCCAACTTCCTCTCCACTTCCTCTTGGCAGCGCTTGGTAGCTGCTGCACTGCTCTACTTGGGAGTGAGGGCCGGATGTGTAGTTCTAGGTGCAGAGAAATGCCCTACGCTGTAAGAGGGAAACTGAGGAAAAGGTGCTAGGCCGAGGGAAAACAATTCAGATGCCCAGTCAAGTTTTTCACGTCTCTTGTTCTCAAAGAAATTCTTAATTCCCCCTAACTCTTAGATTGGGCCAGGCTCTGTCCTGCTCCACAGCTGAGACCTCAGGGACAAATGAGATACTGTCCCAGCTTACAGTCTGGCAGGCAGTCACACAGCGTGCCAAGTGCTTCACATGACCAGGGAGCTGGGATATAACCTGGCCACTCACTCATCTTGAGACTCTACCTTGACCTCCTCCTAAGCCTCCTATGAAAACAGGAAGAATGTACCCAGTTCTCTCTGCCATGCTATGATGGCCTTTGTACTGGCAGGTGAGGGTTTTCTGCTCTGTGTCAAATGAGGTGAGGGCTGGTGACATGGCTCAGTGGGTGAAAACTCTTGCCACCAAGTCTAATGACCTGAGCTCAACCTTGGAGCCATGCGGTGGAAAGAGAGAACAAGCTCCTACAAGACATGGCGTTTCTGCTCTAATGTCTTCCTTATGAGGCAGCCTGAGGTGGATATGTTGAGGCTGTGGCCGGGGTTGCATGTCATCTTCAAGGGTTGAGGAGACTAGAGACAAGAAACCTGGGCCCTACTTGAGGAAAACAGCCCCCACCAGAGGCAGTCGAAGAAAGAGAGAGTAGGAACAGCTTCACTGGTTCCTATGAAGCCTTCTCTTCCTCCATACACTGGAATCTTGGCCTGGAAAACTGGCTGGGAAAAAATAGACTGTTTTCAAGGCATTCTGGACCAAGGGAAGGAAGCGCTAAAGACTGAAGGGAACAGAGCAGGAGGAAAGCACAGGAGATTTTCAGTCCTAGTTATACCTGCCTGCTTCCCTACCTGATGTCCCCCTAGGCACAGTCACTGCCCCCCCCCCCCCAGACCTAGCTATTCAATGTCCTGTCTTCAGGACACACAGACACACACCAGTTATCTTTCCAGGTAGGCGTGCCCTAGGAAATATCCAGCACACACTCAGGATCTATTCCTCTTGTGTTCTGCACACTAAGCCTTATTTATTAGAATGATCCAATTGTCTCATTTTGCAGTTGGAGATCCTCAGTTGGGAGAGTGCTTGCCAGGTATTTTGGCTGCATACACAAACCAACGCAGATAGATTATTATTCTAAAAAAAAATCCACCATGGCTAGGGTTGGTGGAGTATACCTTTAATATCAGCACCCAGTAAGCAGAAGAAGGGGATCTTTGTGAGGCTAGCAAGTTCTAGGGCCACATAAGAAACGAAACAAAAAAAAAAAACAAACAAAAAACTCAAAACAACAGCAGCAACAACAAAACCAAAACCCAAGCCAAACCAACCAACCAAACAAACAAAAAAAAAACTTCCTACAATTGGAAGCATAAATGTTTCTACTATTTCATGATCCTTTTCACTCAACAAAATATCCCGGAGCTCCTTCCAGGCTAATGCATGAGCTTCTTGATTCTGTTTCACACTGCACACTCTTCTGCTCTAGGGACTGCCATCATTTGCTTACCACCCACCCTCCCCGATGGGTACTTATATTGTCTCTAGTCCTTTGAACCAGTGCCACAAGGAAACCTTGCACCCACTTCCCACCCACGTGCAGCACACAAGCAAATAGACGCGAGTTCCTACTCAGCCCTCGCCAGGGCACCCACTTGCCATGTACTGGCGCTTCGGATAACTGTCTCCTCTTATTTCCCAGAGGGACCCCACTTGACCATGCACAGAAGTTTTCAAACTTCATACCTCTCCTGCCAGAGCCTTTTATCAGAGTTTATCTCTAGCTCCCCTTGTCAGATATTTTGGCCTCTAAATCTGGTAAGCTGGGGTTCTTGCCTCCCCAACTCTGGGTTGGTCTATGCGCTGACTGCTGCTCTATGAGATGGGTCCTCCTCCCTTTCAGTCCACAGTCCTAGATCAAGTGGCAGATATTTTACCCCCATCTTTCAAGCCCCTCATCTTCCAGACACACTTGCTTGTCCTATGGCTCCAATTGTGACTACTCTCCTATGGCCGTAGGATCAGTCCACTTCACAGCCGTTTGGGGATATCCTAGAAGAAGGACGAGACAGTCTCTTTTGTTAGAATCTGGGGGACTTAGAAAGGGCAAAGTGATATAGTAATGTAGTTAGCATTGCTTTGAATGGTAGCTGCTGCATTCAGAATTGTAGCTGGGGTGCAGTCACTGAGTTCTGATCTCGAGCCTGATTGTCTGGGATATATGCATTTTGAATTTGTCAGACGAAGAAACCGAGGCCCTAGAAGAGGTAGGGACACAGCTAAGCTCACACAAGACAGAACCAGTTCCAGATGTAGAGCCTGTGTCTCTTGTCCCAGGCTCCACTGCTTCCCATTAGCTACAGAGCAAAACAAAAGAAGAAGCATCGCATTCTCCTAAAAGGGTGAAGCTGGCTAGCATTGTGCAACATGTCCAGCAAGGTTGGAGAGACTGGTAAAGAACCTTGCTCAGACATCTTGACTTACGATAAACTTTCATTTCAGTACTGGGTCTCACAAGTCTCTAAAGTGACGAGCTAGAAATTTTTTGGTCCGAGTCCAAAATCCAGCTACCTACTTTACAAGCAAGGAAATGGGAGCCTTCAGAGATTCTTATCTGAATGCTATAGGAAGAGCATCATGTGACGACCTGAGCCCTTCCTGCTTTACTAGAGGCCACTAATACAGCTACTCAGTGATTGCCCAGCTTCTATGTCAGTAACAGAGAGCCCACACCCACCAAAGCGAACGCCATTCAAGACACAGCATTTGCCAGGAACATTTTCCTTATTAGGGGTCACGGACTGTAAGTCTCATTCCAGCTTTCTGAGTCTCCTTTGCCAAATAAGTCTCTGGTCCAGATTAACCATCTACATACTGGATAGGGTGGCTGTGTCTGCCCTTTATTCTTCAGGTTGACAACCCAGGGCCTTTCCTTTGTGTCTATAGGACATTTTGCCATCCTTCCTATATTAATTAAGGTTGGGTTTTAGCAGAACAACAGCTTGCTTTTCAACATTATCAGAGGCTAAAACACACGGACTTTTCTGCCCTTTAAACAAAAGTCTATGCAGGCAGTTCAGGGATCATCTTCCCTGTAACTTTGCTCTTGGTGAAACTGAACTCAACTGGCAGAAATTCAATACACCTTCACTTAGCATAGGAGATTGCCCACCCACCATGCTTCTGGAAAGTGGAAGGTACAGCTGGTTGCAGGCCCCCAAATTCTGTTATTTTATCAAACATCCATCACTCTCTGTGGACTACTTCTTTCTTGGTGTGGGCTTCAGTGTCTGATAGCATTTTCCACCTGATAGCGAAGATGGTTTTTGACAGCTCTAAGCCTATGTACTTGTTTTCCAGTCCAAAATGAGAAGGATGCTTTCCAGAATCTCAGGAATCATGTATCTTGGAGTCTCACAGAACAGAGGTCCTCACATCTTAGTATTCACCTAACTGCAGTACAAGTGGCTGGCTCAGGTTAGGTATACAGTAGGAGTGACTGGCTCAGTTTAGTATACAGTAGGAGTGGGTGACTCAGCTTAGACTCAGCTTAGGTATACAGAAGGAGTGGCCTGCTCAGTTTAGGTATACAGTAGGAGTAACTGACTCAGCTTAGGTATACAGTAGGAGTGGCTGACTCAGCTTAGGTATATAGTAGGAGTGGCCTGCTCAGTTTAGGTATACAGTAGGGGTGGCCTGCTCAGCTTAGGTATACAGTAGGAGTGAGTGACTCAGTTTAGGTATACAATAGGAATGACTGATTCAGATTAGGTATACAGTAGGAATGACTGGCTCAGCTTAGGTATACAGTAGGAGTGACTGGCTCAGCTTAGGTATACAGTAGGAATGACTGACTTAGATTGGGTATACAGTAGAAATGACTGACTCAGATTAGGTATACAGTAGGAGTGACTGGCTCAGTTTAGGTCATCTACTGTTTGACTGGTTACTGGGCTTCGGACTGGCAATGCTATGCTTGAACCCAGCTGGGTTGCTTATCTGCTCCTGGAGCTAAGTGGGAAGAGAACAGAGTTGGACACACCCACTAGACCACATAGATGGCAAACCAAACCAAAGCAAAACAAAACAGGGAGAGACTGAAGCAAAGCACACAAATGAGAAGCCCGAAAGCTGGGGCCAGGAATCATGGCCAAGGGTTCCAGTCTCAGGCAGAGTTGGGGCGATGTACCCAGACCTCTCTCTGTTTCCCTCTGCTCATTTCAGTTTATTTTCACGAATAGGGGAGTCAGAGAGAAGACTCTTGGCTCCTGAGATCGCTTATCTTCCTGCACAGACCCTATGCAAAGGGCATAAGGGCCAGCCCTGTTTCTGCCATTGATGAAAGGATTCTAGTTCTAAAACCAGAAATTTTGCTACAGAGTCTGTCCAGGGAAACGAGTTTCTCTTCCCCTCAATGTTGGGTGATGAAGGGAACAACTCTATTCTCAAAGCACCCACAAATCTGCTTATAGTTTAAACTTGCTGTCTGGGGAGACCAAGCAGGAGAGACCAGCCACAAAATTCATTCTACCTTTAATTCACTATGCACATACCCAACACCACTGAAAGCTCAGCGTGTGTTGGGCTTTGTACCTGAAAGAGGACAAAATTATTAACAATAAAATGCATGATACTTACGGAGCCCTTTCAAAGTTTGGGGACTGGCCTAAGTACACATACCACATTATCTTATTTGGTATATATAACATCTCACCACGGTAGGTACAGTCATTGCTCTCATTTTATAGAGGAAAGATAAGGATGAAAATAATACAATTTTTGTTCTCAAGGAGCTTACAGTCAGTCCACAAGAACAACTGGACAGCACACCCGACAACAGGGAAGCTATGGCTTTGAGTGGGAGCCCCTCAAAGTGTGGGGGGCCTAAGGTATTGTAGGGGAAGTGGCTCAAAAAATGTGACTTTTAAAATAGACTAAGAAGGACCAGGAAGAATAAATGAGTCAGGCTGAAGGTGAATAGGGAAGGGCAAAGCAATCAGGGTAGGTAGAGAGCAGGGCTTGGAGGTGAGGCTGGATGAGAAGGCGGCACCAGGCTGTGGCTTCCTGTGCTTGGACACAAAGCACACCTCCCTGAGAAGTAAGCATGCAAATGGCTCAGAAAGCTGGGCAGGGATCCCTGAGGGCCCAGGCAAATCAACTGTAAGCCACACTTCTTCCCTTTCTGCACCAGGAGGCCACCTCCAGTGGTTCTGGGTCCACCCAAGGATGGATCAGCAGAAAAGATCTCGGGCCCTTCCTTCCATGGGCAAAAGAAGTCATGGTTGACAGAAAACGGTGATGTTTATCAATGTTAAAGCTGTTCCCAATCTCCAGCCCCGGCCACTTGCTCACATAAAACATTCAGCCAAATCCTGAATATTGGAGCCTTTCAGAGCAACTCATTCTGGTCTGTAGCTGGGGGTGAGGGTGGGGGGATTCTGACGTCCCAGCCCGACTGCCCTGTCTGCGTTCTTTCTGGTCCTATTCTGGAGCAGTGAGCCCCCTCCCCAGTTCCCTCCTCATCCCCTCTAGGCTCCCCACCGGAAGAGCCCCATCCCCACAGTGTGTGGCTCTCCTTCAGGTGAGGGGGAGAGAACTCTGGCCTGGGAAACTCAGTACTAAGCTTCTAGTTCCCACCTCTACTGCCGGTCTGCTGTGGGACTCTCAAGAAATGCATTTGTCTCTGCATTTCCACTTCCTAGTGTGAAAACCGAGCTTTGAAAAATCTACAATCCATAGGGAATTCAGAACATGCCACATTCTGTGACAGACCACCAGGGCAGGACCCACCAAAAATTGCCGAGGATGCCGGATTTTATTATTAGCAGAACTCACAGGCCCACAAGAGATCTGGTGCAAACGACCTGTCTTTAAATGCATTGTGGATACAGGTCCTTAGAAGCCAGCAAGATCACTGTCTTTAAAATCTCACCATGGGGTTTCTACCCACAGAGAAATGAACTCAGCTGCTCCCTTCACCTCTGAAACACCATATTACTTTTGGTATATGCAATTATTTTCTAGTATTATCTTTTTTCTTTAATAAGTATATGTTACCTCACAATAATAAACACATTGACAAGTTAAAAAAAACTTCACTGTCTAGCTTTAGACTTCAGCTTTTCTTTACCGAGATGGGGGTGGGGTGGGGTGGGGTGGGGTGGGCGGGAGGGGGGAGCACACTTCGCATGGCATGGCACGCAAGGGGTGGGTGTGGAGAGATTAACGGTCTCTTTGAAAATGGGTGGGGCAGGAAGCAGGTGGACTCCGCAGTGGTGAGCTGAGCTGGAGTTGAGGGTCCAGGCAGTTAGGTTTTGAAGAGCTCAGAGCAGGAAGAGGGTAGGATGGGCTTTTCTCAGGAGGTTTGGGAGGGATTTGAAGTATGCCGATAGGTTGGGAAAGGCCGCCAAAGTGAGTTCAGCCATTCCAAGTTTCTGGGTGAATGCCAAAGAAGTGAATGGGGGTGGAATGGGAAGATGGCGATTTGGTATCAAACTGGAGAGCACTTCCTGACTTTGAGTGGATGCGACGCTCCTCCAGAGGTCGCTGTTCCCCAGGAATCCATCATAGCGGCTGAGCAGCTAGGCCCGGGCTCTGCCTGGTCCCTCATTCACCTTCCTCTGGGTTCAAGAGGCTCCGCCAACACCTCCCAAGCCTGGGAGTTCTGTAGTATTTCCCTGTCTATGCGAGGGCCTACCACTTCACCAATCACTCGCGAAGATGAAATGTAATCGAGTTCCCAAGGTTAGGCACAGTTCCCTTCTGCTTTACCCCAATTTATGACGCTGGAAGAGCGTTCCATTCCGGAGTTCCGCTGTTCTAGTAACTGATAAGAAGGAAGTGGCGGCCGGCGCCCACCGGCTCTGTGGCAGCGCGGAAGCTTTCCGCACTCTGCATCTCCCAGATTCCTATCGCTCCTCTCTAGATCTGTAAACTAGCTCACAGCCCCTTTCCTCCTTTGTCGTCCAGCGGCTAGTCCCAAACCTAGTCTCTGCTTGTCAGATTGTAGAGAAACGCTGTAAGCTTGAACAGCCAGTCTTCCAGGGAAGTCTCAAGTCACTCTGGCCCTGTGAACATCGTGTGAGGTCGGCAGTGGAAGTCTCCAAGGGGACCAGCGCCGGCTGCTCTGGGGTGTTATTGATCACACTGAGCAAATTAGAGGGAAAAGACACATACCCGGACCCTCAGATCTAGGGTCCATAAAATCCATCAGGGAAGGTGTAGACCCGCGGCATCCACTCCAGCATACCTGGAAGTGTCCCCATTTACTGACCCTACCGCAACCCAGTTCTCTCTATATAATCCAGTAGCCTTGAGCTCTTCAGTAAATTGAGCGGGCATCTCAGCTCAGCGGTTTGGGGTGGCGCTGTTTTCACCCTCTCTCGATCCTGCAACCCTCTTCCCACGAACCGGAATCTACAGGATTCATAGCTTGCCCTGGTCTCAACCAGTGCAGCAGAGTAAGTCAAAGGAGCTTTAAGCAAGCCTCTCACTACTTTGTCTGAGAATAGATGGCTCAGAGGGGATCTTGGCCAGGAGTAATGGAACCAGAGGAAGACGGTGACTTTGTTACCCTGAGCTGTGGGATAGACCAGAGGCGCCTGGGGTTGGGCTGCTGGACTGCTGAAATCATTGTGCATACACCGGAGACCAGCCATCTGTCAGCTTTATGTCTAGGGTCCCAAGCCTCCTTAAGTCCGTCTCTGTAGTCACAGGATCTGGAGTCTCTCTTTCTAAGGGAAATTTAGATTCCAAAGCAGGTTCAGAGCTGGGATTTTTAGCCAAACAATTGTCTCACTCTCAGAACGGGGCTGTGACTGTTGGAGGTGGGGAGGAGGCTAGCATCGACTCTGCAGCTTTCCCCAAGGATGGCTGGTTGGTAAATAAGTGTGTACAAGTGCGTGGACATGCTCTGTGCAGCTTTAGCCTCTTCCCACAGCCTAGCAGTGGCCAGGGCAGGCCAGGGCACTCACTCTTAGAGCTCCAGATGCGAAAACTGCAGGCTGTATTCTGCCCTAGAGTCGGGACAAACTCCCCGTCAGCTGCTCAGTATTTTAGCAGTTTCGTCATTGACTTAATTATATCCATACAATCTTGGGAGAGCGCTCCTGTCTGGGATCCACGGAGAATGGCTTCTCTGTAGGGACCTTGAGAGAGACTGGAGAGAGAGACTGCTTAGAAGCCAGTGGGAGCAACACATGCTTCACAACGAACACAACTCCTGGCCGGTTTTAAAAAGCATTTTGGAATGAAAGACTCTGCATAGATAGATACACCATCTCCCCAGGAGCTACTTCTCAATGGTTCCAGGCGGCTCAAGCTGGGCCGCTAGGCCATGAGGCAGGTAGAGGCTTCTGGGGCTTAACTAGAAAGACATAATCAAGACCCGCTCCCTCCCATGCTTCCTGCTCCTTCGGGGTTGTCCTAGGCATGGGAGTCCAGGCTTCACAGACCAGGCACAGATATTTGCCCAGAGAACAACAAACTCCCGTAGGGTGAAGGCACCACTGTGTGACAGGCTGAGTCTGGAGGTGGCAAAGGCAGGGGCCACAGAATCCTAGGGTGGCACTTCTCCCAGTCTCCGGCGGCTCTGCTCTGGGCAGTGTTTAAAACAACCTGGTCTAGAGCTTTAAACGGGGTAAAAGAGCCACAGAAACGTCTTGCTAGGCAAGGGGCAAAGTCTGAAAAGCAGCTGTCTGGATTAGTAGACGAGTTCTGGGAAGGGTGGGCTGTAAGGTAGAGTACCTCAAAAACCTGCCGAATCTCATCCCATTGGGGCCATTTCTTTCCACGACTGTTAAAAGTGTTGGTGAAGTTTGGGTGATTTAAGGTGGTGCCCCGCTACTGCCCAGCAGAACAGAAGCTGGGAGGTTCTTGGCTGCTTTCTCCCAGCTTGAGCTTCATTCTCAGTGAATGAGTGGAAGGAAGGGCAAGGATGCGGTGGCTGGCACCCAGAGCTGGTGGTGTCGTGCATGAAGTCTTTTAAAGGAGATCTGGGTAACAAACGCTTTAGCCGGCACCACCCTGAGGCCGAACATGTAGCTCGACTCTGAAAAATCAGAAAACCCCGGCAACACAGGAGGTTATTATGGGTTTGCCATTTCTGAAGTGAAGGTGAAACCGACTAGTCAGCAGGGGGTTTTCCCTCTCTTTAGTGGACACTAGTTGGGTATCCCAGGGTAGAGATGAATATAGCTGGGTAGGAGTAAGGATGTGGTTAGTGGTGTAGAATATCTGAGTGGGTTCCTGAGGGAGGGAGGGAGGGAGCAAACTTGAAGTATGTGTGTGGTTGCCAGAACATTCCAATTCCAGGGCCACCAGTCTCTTGTTCAATTTACTGTCCCTGCTTTGAGGGCTGGACCTATTCTGCTTCCCAGAGACTCTTTGTTTATGCAAATCCAGCACACTAAGTGGGTCCACTTGGTCAGAGGTCCCAGAGGCGCTTGGAGAATTTGTTCTCAAAAGTTAAGAAGCTATCCCTGCCTTCATTGATGCAGGTTGCTCTTAGATAAAGGGATGCTTCCATTCTTACGTGTGTTTTCTTGCATTCAGCCTAGCAAGGCTGCAGATTTCCTCCTTATAGCCTCAGCTTATTCTCTCTCTCTCTCTCTCTCTCTCTCTCTCTCTCTCTCTGTGTGTGTGTGTGTGTGTGTGTGAGAGAGAGAGAGAGAGAGAGAGAGAGTTCAGCACAATGTCTGGAGATGTTACTGTAGTATTAATAAATAGTCCCCCCCACCTGGACCAGGACTTGAGAACCAGATGGGAGACCGAATTTTCTCTGACACCCTTCTCTCCCAGAGAATAGGGCACCTAGAACCTACATAATCAGTGGCTTAGAGTGACTGCTTTTATGTACTGCTTACAAGGTAAATTCATCTTATTTTATTTATTTACTTAATTCTGGGACAGGGTCTCATTCTGTACCACTGGCCTGGAACTTGAAGCAAACCTCCTGCCTCAGCATTCTGAGCACTGGAGTTACCCATGGAATGGGTTACCACCAAGTCAGGCTTGAGGTAGGTGTTTAAACATTTTTTTAGAGGAAGAGACAGGCAAAAAAGTTAATAAAATTAGCCAGGTGATACAAGGGTAACTGGCGAAGCCAAAATTGGAACCCAGCAGTTTAACTCCTCTGGCCCTGCTCTCATCTGCGCTGCAAACCAGGGAAGTTGGACTCGGAAGAGAAGGTACCTAATGAGGGTCACAGAGGCTTTGGACTATGGGGCTCAGTAGGGACTGAAGCCTCCGCTGCCTTGGCCACTGCGCGGCGCTGTTGGGAACAGTCAGTACACTGCCCAGTTCTTAGCCTCACCTCATCCAAACCCTTCCAGCCCCAGGAGTTTGAAATGGGCTCACTATAAACTGGAGCGACTTGTTTCTGGGTCCTAGAGGGAGAATAGGGAAGAGGGGCCTAACAAAATGGGCAGGAATCCGGCTGGTGGAAAGAGCACCATGGACCAACTTTCTGTGCAAAAGGTCCACAGATAAAAAGGCAACACTAGCCCAGGGTTGAGGTTAATTTCAACGGGGGGGGGGGTGTCTCTGTGGGAGCTCTGTTGTAAAACCTAAATCCAGAAATTATGAGCGGGATTGTCAGACTCAGACACAAACATCTAGGCAAACACAGTTTCCGCAGGAAATGCAGACAGATTCACAGGGTTACAGAGATTGAGGTGGTGGGACGGAAACTAGGCAAACCCGAGCTAAGGACTATAGGCGTGCGGAGAATGCAGCGACCGCGGAGACCAGTCGCTAAGGGGAGCCGGAGCAGGCGGTGCTCTCCTTGGGTCTTCCCTGGAATAGTGGTAGGGCCGAGGCCTCGGAGGGGAAAAAGAAGACCAAAGCAGAAATTTCTCACCTCTCTGAGTCGGATCTTCCGGCGCCAAGTTTGCTCCTCCGGATCACTCTCCCATCCAGCCTTCTGGAAACTCCTGGAACTCTAGGAGGTCCTTGTCCGCCTTGGCTCACTCGCGATCCGACGGCGCTTCTACTCGGGTGGCCTGGGTGACGCCTTGGGGAGATGAGGGGAGGAGGTCCGTAGCCGTGGCCACTAGCTGCAGCTACGCCAGTGTCAAGCCTTGACTCCCAGCGGCTGAGAGCACTGAAGACTGTGGCTCCAGGGGACCATGGGTTTGCGGGAGCTGCGAAGAGAAGGATGACCCGCCTCCAGCCACGCGAGCCTAGCTCCCGCCACCGCGGCAGTTTGTTCCCGCCGGGCCGGGGTGCGGAGGACCTCTGCCCGCCCCCTTCCTCCCCGCCCCACCCTGCCCAGGGAGCTCCGCCCCGGGCCCACGGTTCTTCCGCCTTAGGCGGCCACCAGGCGGGAGGGACTAATCTCCCGAAGTCCCACTTCTGTCTCTAGGGGCCCAGGGGCCAAGATTCGA
Source organism: Microtus pennsylvanicus (assembly GCF_037038515.1). Lineage (NCBI taxonomy): Eukaryota > Metazoa > Chordata > Mammalia > Rodentia > Cricetidae > Microtus > Microtus pennsylvanicus. The sequence goes on along the minus strand of NC_134591.1, from coordinate 48,412,521 downwards.
CTGGGTAACGGGTGGCATCATCTTTTTCCTCCTGTGCTCTGCTTACTGGTCCCGGGGCAGCACCGGTTGGGTGCGCCCTGCAGGGTGAGAGTCGTAAAGTCTCAACACCAGAGGGCGCTGAGGAGCTGCGGGGGGGCACCCCTCCCTGTCCGCCTCGGTCCTCCCCCCTCCCCGCCCGCGCGCAAAACACACTAGTCCGAGAGGCAGCGCGGCGGAGCGGGAGCCGCGGCCCGAGCGGAGCCGGAGAGCGGCGACGGCGGCGGCACCATGACCCTGGGCAGCTGCTGTTGCGAGATCATGTCCTCCGAGAGCTCCCCGGCCGCGCTGTCCGAGCCCGACGCAGACATAGACGTGGTGGGCGGCGGCAGCGGTGGGGGGGAGCTCACAGCCCGCTCCGGGCCCCGCGCCCCCCGGGACGTGCTCCCGCACGGCCACGAGCCTCCCCCGGAGGAAGCCGAGGCCGACGTAGCCGAGGACGAAGAGGAGTCGGGAGGTTGTTCGGACTGCGAGCCCCGCGCTCTAGCGCCCCGGGGGGCGGCGGCTGCAGCGGGAAGCCCGGGGCCCGGTGTGCAGGCAGCTCGGGGCGCAGCGGGGCCAGGGCCGGGACCCGGGCCGCCGTCGGGGGGCGCGGCGTCGCGGAGCCCGTTAGTGAAACCACCGTATTCGTACATCGCGCTCATCACTATGGCCATCCTGCAGAGCCCGAAGAAACGCCTGACGCTGAGCGAGATCTGCGAGTTCATCAGCGGCCGCTTCCCCTACTACCGGGAGAAGTTCCCTGCTTGGCAGAACAGCATCCGCCACAACCTCTCTCTCAACGACTGCTTCGTTAAGATCCCCCGCGAGCCAGGCAACCCGGGCAAGGGCAACTACTGGACGCTCGACCCGGAGTCGGCCGACATGTTCGACAACGGCAGCTTCCTGAGGCGCCGCAAGCGCTTCAAGCGGCAGCCGCTGCCGCCGCCGCATCCACACCCGCATCCTCATACGGAGCTGCTACTGCGTGGCGGGGCTGCCGCGGCCGGGGACCCTGGCGCCTTCCTCCCGGGATTCGCCGCTTATGGCGCCTACGGCTATGGCTACGGGCTGGCACTCCCAGCCTACGGCGCACCCCCACCGGGGCCGGCCCCACACCCGCATCCACACCCGCACGCCTTCGCCTTTGCTGCCACCGCGCCTTGCCAGCTGTCAGTTCCCCCGGGCCGCGCCGCTGTTCCTCCACCCGGACCTCCGACGGCCTCGGTGTTCGCCGGCGCGGCCTCGGCGCCGGCCCCTGCTCCTGCTCCGGGATCTGGCCCAGGCCATGCAGGGCTGCCAGCCTTCCTAGGCGCAGAGCTGGGCTGCGCCAAGGCTTTCTACCCCGCGTCCCTGAGCCCTCCCGCAGCTGGTACAGCAGCCAGCCTGTCCACTGCACTCCTGCGCCAGGGCCTCAAGACAGACGCCAGCGGTGGTGCGGGTGGCGGGGGTGCAGGGGCTGGCCAGAGGCCTTCCTTCTCTATAGACCACATCATGGGCCACGGTGGTGGCGGTGCCGCACCACCGGGCAGCGGTGACGGTTCCCCGGGATCACAATTCGCGGCAGCCGCGGGTCCTGGGAGTCAAGCCCAAGTCTTGGCCATGCTGACTGCCCCGGCCCTGGCTCCGGTGGCGGGCCATATCCGCCTCTCTCACCCGGGGGACGCGCTCCTGTCTTCAGGGTCCTCGTTTGCCAGCAAAGTCGCCGGCCTCAGTGGCTGCCACTTTTGACCGCAGCGAGCTCGGGGTCAGTTAGGCCCTCACTCCTTAACCTCTCTGGGGAGCTCGGCGGGTCCCAGCGGAATTCAGGGAGTCTATTTATGAAGAGTCTCCAGACCTAGGCCGGCGCGCGTGATCGGGCACATCAAGCTTCACGCTCAAAATGTCACGGACAGTTGGGACCAAGCGGGCTCATCGGCTCTGGGCGAGGTTCGGGTCTACGCAAGAGGCTGGAAGCGGAGATCCCTTTTATGTTGGAACAGCAAAAAAAAGGGAGCAGGAACCTTCGCTTTTCCTTGCCTTTGCGTCTCTTACAGTCGGAGAAGGCGGCTTTGGCAGAGATACGCCTGTCGGTCGGTGGATCCCGCCAGAAACACCTATGGCTTGAAAAGTCCCCTGCCCCTCATTCCTTCTTCAACTTTGAGACCCCGCTTATCATCCAATATTATAATTTAAAGACTTCTGTTATCTGCTTGTGCTTAAGAGAAAAATTCAATTTTTTTGTTCCTTTTGCTGTTCTTCAAGGAAGCGGGTTTTCTCCAAGCATAAGGCAGTATCTACACAGTCGGGAAGCTAAGAGGAAAAGTGAAACGGGGCGGGGGGGTGGGGGTGTCTCCACAATCCTCGTGTAAGCTGCAGAGTCCATTCCCCTGCCCCCGAAGAAAATGTTTTTTTTCCCCCTCTGGTGTTTGGTTGGTTTTTAAGGAGCTCCCTCTGGCCTTTCCCATGGTCCATAGGTCCAGCAATCCAGGGCTAGCAGCCCTCTTGGCCGTCTGCTCTGCCCCAGACCCTGTGATATTTATTGTAGTTAAAGGCAATGAATTTGGGTGGGAGAAGAGGGTCTGGAGAGGTGGGAATTGGGTGGGCAAGGGCACAGAGCTATGGCAGGGGGTCCTAGAGTTATGTGTAAATATCTGTCCAGTGGGCCGCCCCCTGCATTCTCTGTCCACTGGTGTGCATTGATTTAGACTTCTCCACTTAGTGGAGAGACTCTGTGAAATCGTCTGATGGTCTGTGTGGAAGAAACAAAACTGTCTCCTCCATTTTCCTTGGTGTCAATTGAATAAATGTACGTGAACTTAGCAGTCTCCAGCTCACCCTGCTTGCCTGCACTCCCTTGTCCTTGTCTGAGCTCTCCAGAAGACCTCAGTCTCCCCAGCAGAGGGAGAGGGAGTTAGACCAGCAAATGAAGCTTTGGGCTAGTCAGATGGCGGAGGGAGGCTCTGCACACCGCTGTGGCCCTCTGCTTCTAAAGGGACCAGGTTTCTGGAAGCCGGTGACCACCCCAGCACTTTCGTTTTCAGTCGGGCACAAGGAAGGACAAAAGCCCGGGGCTGGGCAGAGGGATTCTCTTTCTACCACCGGAGGAATCTTAGCCTTCTTCTAGTTTAGATTTGAGTGTGGCCTGATCAGGTTGGAGAGCTAAGTACTGGAGCACTATGGCCACGGAGAACAAGGCTGTGTCGCCCGAAGAGTGTTTTGTGTGCATCTGTGCTTCTGTGTGTACAGGGACCTTTTATGGAGCTCTTGGTGGTTTGTTTCTGTGCTTGTCTTGGTCGTCTGTGTATTTCAGGGATGCCTGAGCTGTTATTTCTCTGTGCGTCTATGATATGTGCTATGATTATCCGTCACTGTCTGTCTTTAATAGGAGAGCATTTCTTTTTGCCCCCTAGAGGGCCTTTAGAACCCCCACTCCCACACACTTTTGACAGTGGAAGGCTTTATTTAGGGACTCTCCAAATTGAATTAGAAACCTCACCCTCACCCAGCTTAAGTGGGCTAGAGGATCTGATCAACTAAAGAGTGAGTGGGGGGGGGGGTTCACTCTGCTAGGGCAAAGGCCTTGGTTCCTGGAGCCATATTCACAGCCAGAAGCGATTGCCTGAGCACAAATCTTCTGGTTAAGACCATCCACAGCACAGTGGAACTGCAGCCCTCTGCCTTGTGCCTTGTGCTTGCGATTCCCAGTAGCCAAATCTGCAAAAGCAGGCGTGAGGGGCCATGCTTTGGGTGGAGCAAAGGTGGTTACTCCTTTTTCTGTGCATCCTCTGAGATCATAGAAGAGATACCTGTATGGAAGTACAGCAGGAGGAAGTTCATTCAGCCTCAGAAAACGAACACGAGTTGGGACAGGGCCTGGAAGAAGACAGTGTTAAAGACCCAGCTGCAAGGAGCTTGAGGGTGTGGACAAGAGAAATTACCCCAAACTGGTTAGGGTCCCACAGCTGGCAGTGTCCGTCACAGCAGGTGTCAGACAGAGGCCCTGCATTATGCACGGTGGGAGTGAGGAGAATACCAACGGGGAGCTGTGGAACGACTGTTGAGGCATCTAGGTTTCCATTCATTAAAGGTGGGGAGACTAGGCTCAGGTGCATGTGGTCAATATAGTTTCTCTGCCCAGAGGCCAAGGGTCCCTCTCCCTCATCTCTGAAAGACTAAGGGATCAGGGGAGATCAAAGGCAGTGGTCTACCTTTCTTCTACCGTTATACCAAAAAGTCCAGAAGTCAGTGTAGGTTCAGCGGTCTGGAGTGAAGAATACATGCCAGCACTGGGCTAATGGTCTCTAGCTGGGTGCTCCACTGACTTCCATTGCTCCAGATTGGATGAGTCTGGTTTCGTTTCTTTTTACTTGAGGAGGGGTGTGTGTGTGACTGACACAAGTCAGTGATCATGTTTGTGTGTGCACACATGCTGGAGAGTCTGTTTGCTCAAAAATAAGCACCTTTTAACTTCACGATTGCTTTTGCTGTGAATATTAAATACTGATATTAGTTTGGAATAGTAGATTCCACATATTATTTTAAACTTTCAAGTAAAAGACTTATCAGTTGGATTTTTCTCTGTCTCGAAGAGGTCATCAGACAAAATTCATATCGTATGGTAGATAGGTAGGTGAGCTTTGGCCATAACTCGCTGCTACTTACAGGGGAAATGGAAGATTCTTCTGAATGAGTTGTTATCTGTCTTGGCATGTGTGTGTATGTGTGTGTTTCTTATTCAGTTTCTGTGTGTACCAACGGTAGAAATATGGGTTTGCAGAAAAGGATGAGATGTATAAGAGTTTTCTAGGTCTCTTGGGACCCTAAGGATGCCATCTACTCAGACTCTAATTTCCCAATGAATCAACAAGGCCAAGCTTGGTCCAGAGAAACCACCCACGCTCAGCTGGTAGTCCTGGAGAAGGTTCCAGATGCTAAAAAGCTAGGGAGAAGGGGAGGTATTTGACATTTTGGCTCCCTTAGGTTGTGTTCAGAGCTAAGCTGTAGGAGTTGGGAACTGGAAGGCAAAAAGAGTGTAGCTGCGGGATTTGTATGCTAGCATCCTCCTGGCTTGCCCTTGCAGTCTGGATGTGCTCAACTCTTTCCCCAATCTGTGGGTTCCTCGGACTGGTGTGGGTTCAATTAGGGGTCCAGTGTCCTGGGAGGTGAAACAGGTCTTCCCATCTGAATGGCTCACCAGGCTTCCCACCCTACTTGGGTGGAGGCAGCTGAGGTCTCTCGTCCTATAGGCACCAACAATTGGTGACAATAATAAGAAAATATCCAGGGCACACCTTGATCTCTCCAAGGTGAGAAAAAAAAAGGTAAAAAATCAGTCTGAGGTTCAGAGAGTGCTGTTGAGAGCGGGCAGTTTAAAGGGGAAGAAAATTGGCGAATTTCACTGGTCAATTTCACTTCATTTCGTTCAATTTCGTTCAATTTCATTCCTTTTCATCCGGCGCCGGGAGGCCCGAGGCCATAAGGAGGGGGAGGGGGGTCTTTCCGGGCAGAATTTCTCCCTCTTGCAGATTTACTTTCTGCAGCTGTGAAGAACAGCCTTGGTTCTCCAACTCTGACAGACGTTTTTCAGCGGCGACTAAGGGCAGACATTTTATTTTATCGACCAGTATTTGGTTTGAGTGATCGAGGCCCATCGGCGAGCCTGCCGGTCAGTCTGCTGCAACCCAATTAAAGCGGTTAATTCTTTTCACTGCGTATTCCTCCCCATCTTTCTTTCTTTCTTTCTCTAGGGGCTCCCCCAGACCACCCCGGAGCCAGAGTTGGAGGGGGACATTTCCCCCTCCCTATCCAATTTGTTCTTGCCACAGCAGGCGCGTCTTCGTGGTTACAAAGCGCCTTTCCCTCCCCGATGACTTTTTCCTCTTTTCAAAAACACTTCTACCTCTACCCTCCCCTTTAGCTACCAACCCTCCGCGACCCCCGCCTTCTTCCTCCGCGCTCGCTCGGGTTTATTTAAACTTCGCCTCCTCCAGTGGCGCTCACTCAATGAAGTTGAAGGCTCGGTGAGCCGGGGTGAAGAGGGTTTGGAATCTGTTGAAAGGGGCGTTTTGTGACACTGATTGGGGCGGGGGGTGGGGGCAGTCCAGAAAGGACAATGACAGACCAGGCTGGTTTCCCCGCGCCCAGGGTCAGGCGAATAAAGGCGCCGACGCAGTTTAAACGTCGGTCCCTGCAAGAGAAAGAGAGAAAAGATTTGGAGTGCGGAGCGTGCCTCCTAAGCTGGAGGCTTAGGCAGCAGTGGGAGGAGGCTGTGCGCCTAGGTCTTCAGTGGCAGGATTCGGAGTTTCCTCCCAACCCTGCGCTTTCCACCGAAGAGAGACGAGGAGAGTTTGGGTTTGTGTCTAAATTATTTCCATGCATAGTTCAAAGGTTGTTTAGGCTGGGGCCTGGGGCGGGGAGGCGTCCGGGAGGGTCAACTAGGACGGTGAGACCCAGCCCACACTTGTCCCTAGGACTGGCACCGTGAGGTTTCTGGAAAGACAGACACTTAAAGGTGGGCAAGGGTGGGTGGGAGAATTCAGTCCTTTCAAATATCAGAGTGTTTGAGAACAAATGATTGGATTTTGGGAGCGAGCACTCCTGATTTTTTTTTTTAAAGGTTGGCATAGATGCGCACCGACGGAGAGCTCTATAGGGAAGACAGAGATTCCGGGCTCTGGTTTTGAGAACGAATATTTCCGCGGGCTGGAGGGCGCGTCGCGCGGTGGGGCGGAGCGGGCACCGCCTCCTTCCAACCCGTCCGGCGCTGCAACAGCCCCGCAGCCTCGCTAGACCTGAGAGGCTCGGGTCGGAGAGGGAAGAAAGGCTTCCGCCCTGAGCTCTGCTGCTGGTGTCGACGCAATATCCTCAGGGTTGTTTTCCACCCTCGTTGGACTCTGAGCTCTGTGTCCTGGGTCCCTGCCGAGCGTGATCTTTTCGCTCCACGCGGACTCAAGTAGAAATGGCTCTCAATCGCTGCTCGACTTTTCTTCTTCGACTGAATATTCCTCCGGGTAAACTTTCCTCCGTGCTCACTACCCTTCTCGTCTATCTAAAATTTGAGGTCCTGAAGAAACTCCGTAGGTCGGAATCTTCACTATCCCGCTATCCCCGCCAACTTTTTCTTAGACACTAGGGATCGAGAAACCCGCATCAGACTTGGCGCGTGTGTACCACTAGGAAGGATGCTCTCAGTCTTGGCTGCTGGAGTCCTGTAAGCTTCAGCATCCGAAGCCAGCGTCTTGGAGGTCTGTGCTCAGTTTCTCTGGAAACTGGAAATTGCCTCAGGGTTGGTTCACCCTGAGTCATTTTTGTCTACGCAGGCATAAAATATCTTTGGAATTGGGGTTTCATGAATCTGAATCTTGGACTGGAGAAAGTGAATTCTTCAGTGGGGCAGCAAAATATTTAAACCCATCCCTTCGATTCCTGAAACGAATTGCCGATTTGAGAAGTATATTTCCTTTTACCCGTGTAGACACTGCCTGCGTGTGTGTGTGTGTGTGTGTGTGTGTGTGTGTGTGTTTGGGGGTAGGGTGGGTACAATGCGTTCGGAGTGTTGAGGACACTGGAGTGGACTTTATTGTTCAAATTAATTAGCCGACGGTAACCGAAGCCCCTTACTTTGAGGTCCCCTCCTCCAGCAGGTGTCGACGCCGGGCGGACTGCAGGGCTTCCCATTCAGATGTAGATGTGCTGGGCGCCTATGGGAGTAGGGACCCCACCTCTTTGCCTTCATCCAAGACTGGCTTCCCGCCTGTCAGCCTCTTCTGAGCTCTTTGGGTTTTTGCCGCCACATCTGCAGGTTATTCTCATACGCTTCAGTCTTTGGGGAATTGATTCCGCTTCTTAAGGTTAAAGAGAGCCGCTGGAGAGATGGTGGCTTAAATTAGCCTCGGACGCAAACTGTCAAAGCGAGAAGATTCGTGATCGGAGCTAAAAGGACCAGCCTGAAGTCACCCAGCGAGTTAGTCGTGGACCTGGGAAGAGAAGCCAAGGACCCAGAAACCCAGAACTGGTGCTCAACGCTGTTGATTGTGTTGATTCATCAATCCCTGGCCTCCTCAGCCAGCCCTACTTGGTGGAGACGCATTTGCAAGAGAGGGTCTAGAATCATTCACAGGGTGTGTTTACAAACCCACTGTTCTTCAACATGGCCCTGAAAAAACCGACTAGATTAGGTTTGCTGGAGTGATGGTGCATGCTTTTAATCACAGTGCTCCCAAGGCAGAGGCAGATGGGTTTCTGAGATGAGGGGAGCCCGGTAAAACAGAGAGAGTTCCTGGTCAGTAGGGGCTACACAGTGAGACCCTGTCCAAAACAACAACAACAACAAAAAAACCAAAGAAATCAATAAGCATATAGATTTCGAAACCATTTCCAGTTGGGATCTGATGTGCCGGGTGATCGCCTCTGATCTAAGCACTGGCACCTACTTTGCCTGCGAACATCCGCAGAGTCTGAGGCCAGAATCGGGAGCAGTTTTCCAATCTGATAAAGATTAAACACAGGTGACTTAATTAAAGCTAGCCTGGGATACTTGCTTCCTCCTTCCCTCTCTCACCCTGTATTTACTGAGCATCTGCTATGTGCTTGGCACTTTATATACTCCTGATGTTGCCGTACTGATTGGTACTGATTGATCATCTGCTTGGCCTCATGATAAACTGCCTAACTTGGTAGTTGAGAACTGGAGAGCCAGAATAAGTGACTTATATCTGTAGGGTGTATGCATGTGTGTGTGTGTGTGTGTGTGTGTGCAAGTAGGATTAAAGATGTAGTCATCCACTGCATGATGATGGCTCTAGATAACACATCCTACTGCAGGTCTACGCACAGTTTGTTTGGGAGGTATGTGATAATTCCTGTTAACACGTGTGTAGGGTTAGATGATTCTGCTCCTGTTTCTGTGCTTTATGAGTATTTGTGGATTTGCATATGCTAATGAAGCTAGTTGGGACTCTGCCAGTGTGAGTCTGCGGAGGGCAGTGAATGTGATTGGGGCGGAATGGTGGATTCTTGGCCTTGCCCTTTATTCCCAGTCAGCAATTGAGACCTGTCTGTTTTCTCCCACCTTCCTCCCCAGATGCAGGCAAAGCTGGGGATCTCCTCCTCAGACTTGTCCACTCTGGCCATTTACTGTATGCTACCTGAACATCCATGTTGTTCCAGATTAGCTAACAGGTACCATTGTACAGACTCCGCCTGGCTCCCATGCAGGGCTGCCTGATGGTTCCTTTATTCCAGCCTGCAAAGAGGGACTTGGCTAGCAGTCATAGGTGGCTTTGGAGTCCCTGCTCCATTCCAGGAAATTCCCAGTGTCAAAGGTGCAGGTGCAGACAAGTACAGTCACTCGAGCTTTCAAAGTGGCCAAGGCTGACTCTTGGCTGTGGAAACAGGTCTAGACAGGGAAGGGAGGATGACGGTCAGAGTTTGCTTAAATTTCTTGGCACATCCTGGGTCTACAGGTGAACTCTACACACTTTATAAACAGGCTTAGACCAAGTACTCATCTGGTTATTATGAAGAAATTCAAACCTCATCAGCTGCCTTCAAACTCTTGGGAAATCCCAAGACACTGGATTGTTGATGCCTTTGCTCCCTCAAGCAGGGTCAAGGCAAAGTAGAGAAGTTAACAGTCCTGGTAAGTCAAGATGAAATAGCTTGCCTTTAGGTGAGCCAGGCATTGATGGTAGAGGGGAAGATAGAGGAGAGGAAGGTACTGCTTTGTCTTAAGGTTGAAGTAGGCAGCCAAATCCTTCCTCAACCTCAGAGGCTTTCAACCTGTGGGTCTCAGCCCCCTCTTTGGAGATCACGTATCAGATATACTACATATCAGATATTTGCATTGTGATTCATGACAGTAGCAAAATTACAGTTATGAAGTACCAGCAAAATAATTTTATGGTTGGAGGTCAATGCAACATGAGGAACTATATTAAAGGTTACAGCATTAGGAAGGTTGAGAACCACTGCTCTACCTTCTTAGAGGGGAGAAAGGGTAGAAGATAAGACCAGAATTTGCCAGTCAGTTAGTTGTCTCTTTCCTGCTGACTGTTGGAGGCATTGCCTTTCTTTCCCCCATCTTCCAGTTAGATAAATCCTATTGATCCTAACTTCAGCTGGATCACCTGGATGCTCCAAGCTTTGCCTTACCCTCTGTTCAGCCTTTCAAAAAGTGGGGGCTAAAGATGGCTCTGATTGTAACCATTGTTTCTTGGGTTGGATGTATTGCTCTCTCTCTCTCTCTCTCTCTCTCTCTCTCTCTCTCTCTCTCTCTGTGTGTGTGTGTGTGTGTGTGTGTGTGTGTGTGAGTGTGTAAATGTGTTTATGTACACTCATGTGGTAACAGGGATTCTGACTTATACTCAGTCTTTGAAAAAAAAATCTGGTAGGATTTGGCTTTCTTTCTCTCTCTTCCTGGGGCTTCATCTCAGCATCTACTGAAATGAAGATTATCTATACTAGGAGCAGAGAGGGAGGAGACCCAAATCTGTCAAGGATGCTGATTCCCTGTGACCTTGGACTAGGACTTCTCATAGGGTCTCAGTTTCTCTGTTTCAGAGACAGAGCTGGAAGAACCCTGACCCTGCTTTCTGCTCTGCGGTCAGTGGCTATGTCTTACCTCTTCCTCCTGGTAGGCTTAAAAGTCTTTCTTCAAACCCGGTTCTCTTAGGGCAGTGAGGATGCTGGATATGGCTGTGTGGGACCCTTCAGAAAGCCCAGGGTAACGCAGGTCAGCACGGAGTGGCTCACTTCCTCCTTTGGTGGTGGTAGGGTTTTTATGTGGGGCCTTGGGCTTTCTTCTCCCTCTGCAGGGCCCTAAAGGGTAGAGTAGGGCCCAGTGGTGGAAGAGTGGTCACCTGGCAGCCCTTGGGCTCAGCACCAACTATTATTTCTACAGTAGAAGGTGTGTGGGGCAGGGGTGGGGGCAGCGAGAGCACAGCTCAAAGCAGGACGGGGAGCCTCCGCCTCTGCCTGCGCAGGTTTTCTCCTACACTTCCCAAATTTCCTTTCTTTTCCCAAAGCCCAGTTAGGATATGAATGAGGAAGGTTGCTGGGAGGCAGAAATCCTCCCAGGAGCACCCGGGCATTCAAAACCCGGGAAGGGAAGTGGCTGTGAATCCTTCTTCCACAAAGTCTTTGCTGAGACCAAAGTTGAGAATTTGAGGGCTCCCCCCACTTTTAGAGGAGGGATAGAGTTCTCAGAGGCTAGTTGGCAGGGTGGATCTGTGTGTCCAGGTCCAGGGGAATGGTATGTGCGTTTGCGTGCGTGCGTGCGTGTGTGTGTGTGTGTGTGTGTGTGTGTGTGTGGCCTGACCAAGTGACTTTACCTGTGGCTTGTTTGCTCTTCTCTTATATCACACATTCACTGTGATGATTCTGGGTCTTGGATATGCTCCAGCATCTAGATTGTGTTCTGTGACCAGGAATCCCGAAGAAGCGTGCTTCCATATTTTGTAGTAGTGTAATTCTTGAGGGGTCCAGGATCTGACTGAACTCTCCCTCCCCAAATTGTGAGACACTGAGGGAGTAGAAGCCGAGACCAGCCACCTGGGGGCGCCACTGGTCCCAAAGTCCAGGAGCATACCCTGTGGAGCCCAGGACTTACCCTGAGCTAACAGAGATGGCCTAAGGGGTGACCCTGCTTCACACTAGACTGACCCTCCTTGGAAGCTGATTCTGTAAGCCAGAAGGACCTTCTTCTAAAGCCAGTGACCTAGTGCTAAAAAGGGATGACCCTAAGCCAACAAAGGTGACCCTGCTGCAAATGGGTCTGACCCTCTGCTCACAGAGATGACCCCAACGTGACCCCAAGCAGATCCATGCTAACAGGGATGTGCTTGGGCTGTCCGGATGTCTCTGTGCTCTCCTTCTCAAAGTGTGCTCTGCTCAGATAGAGGCTGAGGCTGCCCTAAGGGCTCTTGTTTCCTAGATGGGTTTCCTTCTCAAATTGGTGGCTGCTCCACTCCTCGCCCTTTCTGCCCTCTCGGCAGTTCCAGGGACACCTGATTGAGAGAAGTGGCAAGGCTAGGTGCCTCCTACATTCTGGGACAGTTTACACTCCTAAAAAGTGGGGTGGGAGAGAAAGAGGGCCCTCAAGGGGACCAATCTCTGACAAAGACCTCAGAGACCAGAACTATGAGTCTCTTTCTCTATCTGTGGTGCTGGTCCTTGAGTGCCTTGCCACACTCTCACCTTCTCCACAGACAGAGCTCTCGTTTTCCTTCTTTCCTTTATCCTTCTTTGCTCCCCCTCCCTTCCCTTACATTCAGGGGTCTCATGCATAAGCAGGTGCCCTCCCAAAGAAGTGTAACCACAGTTCCTGTTTTGTTCTTTCTCGGACCCTCTTTTTGTAAGATGAAAGTAGCTCATGGCCAGACTGCTTTATCTGCTGGGCTGTGCTTCCATGCCCACCCCTTGGATGCAAGGCTTCAATTCTGACAGTCTTCCAGGACTCAGTTTGTGCCTGGTTCTCTGCTTTACCCAGAAGCTGCAATGGCAAGCAAAGCAGATGTGGTCCCTGTCCTAGGACGATGGTAGTCCAGTGCCGTAGAGACACAGACCAGATCTAGTTGAAGCTATGGTGCGGGCTCTGAGCACAGATGCCTTGGAGTTGAAGGACAGCATTCAGGGCGGGATTTGTCCCAACTCTGGTGGGCTGGAGTGATGGCGAGGACGATACTACTATAACCGTTTCCTGTTGGAGTCGAACTTCTATAGCAGTTCCGGTTCCTGGGATGCTCAGCCCCTACAGCTCCAGGGAACCAGGATCCTTTTCAGAGTTCTACTGCCCAACACAGCTGTCAACTGCACAGCCTCCCTGAACACAGCGAGGAGGCACTCAACCTTCATCCTGACACCCAGAACTCTTCCTTTCCCTAGCTCCTCAGAGTCAAAAGGGGCAGCCTGCCCTTTATGGATGGAGGATGGAAAGCAGCCTAGGTCTAGGCTAGGAGAGCCTTTCAGTGGTGAGATTTCCTTATCATGGTATTAGAAGAACAATTCTAGAAGTCCAGGGACATACCTTTCAATGTGCCCAATGGCTAGTGACTCTATAGTTTATGGACCTAACTTCTTTCTCTTCTTCCTGGCTCACCTCTGATCGCGTTTCCCCCACCCAGCTTTCTTTCCCATCCTCTGTGGGTAGATTTTGTCCCCATGGCTGCTATGATTCTAATGTGTTATTTTTGACCGTGCATAGCACCAGGGCCTTGCACATGCTGGGCCGGTTCGCTACCATTGAGCTAACCCTCAGCCCTTCCAGTGCTTTAATGAACTAACTTTGTCACCTTACCTTCTTCTCACCGCTCTTTCCGTGTTGGGAGCACCCGAGAACAGTAGCTGAGTCTATTGCATCGCTCTGTTCCTAGCACACAGGGCAAGGCTTCCCAAAGCATGCTGTATTGTGAGTTTGTTTTATTTAGAAATGTAGCCATTTAGTGAGAAGTAAATGGTCCTTGGCCTGGTGAGGAGAGGAAGTGGGAACAGCATTAGCAGCGAGAGAGTCGCAGTATAACCTTTCTTCAAGGTTAGTACCTCTCCATCCTCTAGACAAAAAGAGTTTGGGTTGGCCCACTACATTCTAAAGGAGGGCCAGAGAGCTGCCTTCCTGATCCTGGACACCTTCATGCACTTGCACTACAAGGGCTGGGGCTCCGAGGGCTGGGTGTGTGTGGGGTAGGGTGGGAGGAGAATGAAATGGGCTGAGAGTGTGGCTCTCAAGGGTGGGATATGGGAGAAAGGGGCTGCCCCAGAGTCTGACCTTGCGAGCTGAAGGATCACTCACAGGGTTGGAGAAGAACATCATGTTTCTAGTCCCTACCTGACTCCTAGTATGGCTCAAAGCAACAGTAGTCCCCCCTTACCCGGGGCGGGAGATACATTTCCAAGATCCATTCCTCTCTTCCCCAAAGCTTGTTGCATTGCCCAAAGTCTTGTGAATTTATGTTGTCCAGAAATGTGGACACCTGAACCTTAGATAGTACCAGGGTCTATGTGTTTTTTTAAACCTTTATACACATAAATCTGTGTTGTAGTTTAACATATATTAAGCACAATAGGAGTCTAACAATAGCTAACAATAAAATATAATAGTATATTAAAAAAGAGTTATTTACAACGTATGAAGCATTTGTTTCTGGAATTTTCCATCTAATATTTTTAGACTGTGGTTTGAGCAACCTGTGGAAAGGAAAAGTGAGGATAAGGGGAGACTCCTACACAGAGCCCCAGAGGTCCGTGTGCATTGGCTGGAAAGCCATACTGGGCAGGAATAACTTCAGAGAAAGGAAATCAGGTTCCCACTGTGAACATCACTAATAGATTTTATGCTGGGTGGACCATACATTTACTCTGTGGACCTGGGATAGGCTGCTGGGGAAAGGAGCTCAGTCACACGGCTCCTCACCTAGCCCTACCTGACATGCAGCAAAGGCTTGTTGAACTCCCTACGACTAGGCATCCCAGATACAAGTTCTTAGTATAGCCATGGGCTTGGTCAGAGGAAGGAAATTCATCTACCTTCGCCCAATGAGCTTGTAGTCTGATGGCGGTAGCTTTGTGGTCCAGGTCTGGGACAATAATTTCTATGAAAGCAGGCCCAGGAGACTCTCCGTAAGAAGCAGCATTTGAATTAGGCCTTGGAGGCTGGGGGTTCGAACAGTAGAAGCCTGGGTTTGAGACAAAAGCAATCAAGACATTTTATCCTGATGAGTGGGGACATTCAGAAGAGATGAGAGTGAGCCCAGGGCAAAGCTGAGAGGCCCACCCTGCCTGTTCTCTGTGGTCACCTGGGCTCTCTCTGCACTGTAAAAGGTCTTCAAGTTCTCTCTCATTGGTCCATAGTCCAGTGCTGGGTCACTTACCATGGTGGTAAGGGGTACACTGCCATTCAGGGGTCCAGAGGCCCTCAATCAAGGTTCTCTATCCTTTTCTAGAGGGTTATTTTTTAAATACCATGAAGCCTCCTTGGGCAGACTAGTGAAGTCCATAAACCCCTAATAATAAAGATTTTTAAATGATGCAAAAAAATCAGATTTATAAAAGTAATGAAATCTACTAAGATTCAAATATCAAAATGTTAAAAAAATTGTTATATAGTATGATATATGGTAAGATAGTTTGGGATGTATAATGATAATGTTGGGTGTGGTGCTATATGCCTGTAGTTCTTCTTGGAAGATTGAGGGCTTAAATCCTCTATTTTTAGACCAGCTCATACAACACAGCAAGACTCAGTCTTAAAAGAGAAAAACAAGAAATAAATGTAACACATTAAATATAGCATAGTACTGATATTATAGTATAATTTTAAAGTGGTCAGCAGTAGAATTTTGACATTTCTACAAGAACGTGTTTAAATTTTCTATGGGTTATAAAACTGTAGGTACAGGAAATATTGATGGGCTCTATTGCATCCATTATTAAATAAAATGCAGTATTTTAGTTTAGAAGTTTCTGGAAATAAAGTTAATTTGTTTTTGCAGCCAGACTTACAGAACTGTGATCCAACAGACTTTATCCATAGGCCTCTTGGGAATTGTGGACCTCAGCTCCAGGTTCTTTTCATTGTCTACTCAGTAAAGAGAGAGACAGAGAGAATAGAGGATTCTGGAAGGCATGTTTGTTAAAGGGCTATGTCTGGAGGTTGTATGGATTGGTGTGCTGTCTCTGCTCTGGATCACCATGTTACCTAATGTTGGGAGCTGCAGACCCTCAGACCTTGAATATCCCGTGACCTCTTGCCTGCTGGAGTAAACAAATTGCTTCCCAGTGCTTGCAGCTGCTCTGAGCATGAGACCCTCATGAGTTCCTGATGGCAGGGGAGTGGTTTCAGGTGGGCTTGCAATTGAAAAATCCCGAGAGCTAGGGCATGGCCATTAGACAAGGAGAGCCCTATATAAGCTGCTCTGGAACATAAAAGAATTGGCATTCTTGTTTCAAGGATGACCCGTGTCTCTGTTTCTGTGTCTGTGTTTCAATCTCCAGTCCCTTTACCTGTAGTCCGCGTAGTACAGGTGCTCTAATCTAACCCCGCAGAGCCTCCTGAGTGCTGCTCCAGCCCTCTGAAAGGGGTCAAAGGCTGGTCCTGGCCTTCATGGTCCAGGGAGGGTGCATCATCCTCTGACCCTCAATGGATTAGCCTCCAGTATCTGGACCACTTCCGTGTTGGTGAAGTATCCCTGACTCCACAGTTTTCTGGGTGCAGGGCCTGCATATTCTTCTTTTCTCTCCATGATCCTTGCCCACTTCATTCCCTTCTCCTCTGCCTTTCTGCCATCTTTTCCATTGCTCCACTAATGAAAATGGCATGAGCATGGGTTTCTGGGATGTGGGGATGTTTGCTCTGGGGTTATCATGTGGAAGGAAGCTTTATTCTGCAGACTTCCTGAGGAGATGGCCCACAACAGAGCCAAAGTGCCGGCTCTGCTGTTGCTGTGTTCAGCCACATAACGGCGGATATGTACACACGGTCCCTGCCATCCGGGAGTTTAGGGAGACACACCAACTTGGAAGCAAACAGATGCAAGCCCACGCGAGTGACAGCTGCATTTAACACAAGCCCATGAAAAAGCATGTTGAATATTTACATGCTTTCCCTAGTAAAGTGTTGTACAAGTGATGTATGTACAAATACTGTTCTGATGAATTATTACATGGAGAATGTATTTCCTATAACTACATCTGGGGTGGGCACTAACTAGCAGTCATCACTTTGGAAGGCTGCTTCACAGAATATCCCCGGCCATTCTCTGTGGTGTCCTGTGTGTGTGGGTGTCACAAACTGTGCGAACAGGGCGAGGTTAGTAATTTGTGGTACACATGGTGTGTATTGGCAGGTATGTCCTTAAGAGAGGACTGTGATGGTTTTGTGCTGGAGTCTGTGCTTGTGCTTGTGTGTGTGCACGTGATGTGTGTGTGTGTGTGTGTGTGTGTGTGAGAGAGAGAGAGAGAGAGAGAGAGAGAGAGAGCGAGCGTGTGTGGGCTTCTGTGAGTGATGATGTCTTTGGCAAGGGTACATATGTCTGCACACACCCGGGAGCACCAGGAGAGGTATGTAGGCATGGGGAACAGTGGAGAGACAGGCAGCATGGCTCTTGGGGGAGACACTCGTGGATGAAGAGCTGCTGCTGGAAAAGCTGCTGCTTAACGACTTGAGCATCAAATTAGAGCCCACGTGGACAGAGGTGTCAGCGGTCGCTGGTTGCTGTAAATACTTCAGTGCAATTGACAACAGCTTGTGGAGGGCTAAGTGAGATGGGGAGGGGGCAGAGGGAGGGCCAGTGCCTCCCATAGGGACCCTACCCAGCAGTCCTAGCTCTGCTGGATTTGCTGCTGGCGGGGAGAGAACGTGGATGGAGAGTAGTGATCTATAACAGGGTGGGCTTCAGAGCTAGACTTGTTCAAAATAACTCATTAATTAAAGATGGGCCACTTTGGGCAAATAACTTACCTACTCTCTGCCTCTTTCCCATACCTGAAAAACAACAACAAAGATAAAAAGCCTGTGAGATTTTTCTTTGTGAGGAATTATAGGAACTTTTATTTTTTTAATATTTTAAATTGATATTTATTGAGCTCTACATTTTTCTCTGCTCCCCTTCCTGCCTCTCCCCTCCCCTTCAACTCTCTCCCAAGGTCCCCATGCTTCCAATTTACTCAGGAAAGCTTGTCTTTTTCTACTTCCCATGTAGATTAGGTCCATGTATGTCTCTCTTAGAGTCCTCATTGTTGTCTAGGGAACTTTTTTTTTTTAAATCTACAAGCACATGTTGCAATTCTACAGATATTAGCCTCTCTCACCTTGTGTGGGATAATGCATGGGAATTAGCACGGTGCCTCTCTCATAGGAAAGCCTCTATAAATGTTAGCTAATGTCCTTAGCCTATTGCTTTTGTCCTCATAAGCTTGGACCCATAGCTGGAAACACCACAAGCCTCCCAAATATGCATGGAAAAAAGACTTCCCAGAGGGCAACCGGTTGGGTCTTTGTGGGTTTTTTCAGAGGAGATGTTTTTAGTCTCCAGTCTTTCAGAGAATCCTGCTGGACAGGATCTGAGGTTGAGAGAGTGTGCCCCGGGAGCTCCATCCGCCTGCCGTCATTAGAGCCTTGGCTGTGTTTTTGAAAAGTCATGTGTAAATGGATTTCTGCAAACAATTCTATTTAAAATGCTCTCACAAGGCTGAGGGCTTAAAGGGACCCCATGCTGAATTCTTTTGTAAAGAAAGGAATTTCCTTGGCCTATCTATTTTGAAAAGTACAGATATTTTATAAAGTACACCAGATTTCTTGAGCACCTACTACGTGCCAAGTACTCATTCATTAGTTAACGATAGCCCACAGCAAGCCTATGGGGGCAACCTTCAAATTCTAGCAGAAGAAACAGAGACACAGAGAGTGGCACATACTCCTGCACCCACAGCTGGCACAGCTCCCATGCAGGCTCCCACTCCTCCTGCTGGGTCGGCTCTGCTTCCCCTTCTCCTCTCACCTCACTGCCTTCTCCACACACAGGGATTTTTATTTTGCATCTACAACAAAGAGCTCCAAATCCACCTTTGCTTAGTTCATGATCAGCTAAACCTCAGAGGTTTTTTTTTTCTTACTTAGTTTTTATTCATAATCATAAACTTAACTCTGCAATCCAGCTAGACTTGAAGGGGAATGAGGAGAATATGGAGCCCAAAGGACTTCAGTGAGAGCAGAGATTACAGGGTACTGCGAGCAGATGGGGCTGGGCTGCTCTCCTGAGCTACAGAAGGAATGGTCTGGTGGGTAAGAAGCCCGCAAGTCAAAAGAATTAGAGTTGTCCACAGTCGGAAATGGTGATCTTCTTGCTGGTCTTGCCATTCCTGGACCCAAAACGCTCCATGGCTTCCACAATGTTCATGCCTTCTTTCACCTTCCCAAAGACCACATGTTTGCCATCCAGCCACTCAGTCTTGGTGGTGCAGATAAAAAACTGGGAACCGTTTGTGTTTGGTCCAGCATTTGCCATGGACAAGATGCCAGGACCTGTATGCTTCAGGATGAAGTTCTCATCCTCAAATTTTTCTCCGTAGATGGATCTGCCGCCAGTGCCATTATGGCGTGTGAAGTCACCACCCTGGCACATGAATCCTGGAATAATCCTGTGAAAGGAAGAACCCTTATATCCAAATCCTTTCTCCCCAGTGCTCAGAGCACGAAAGTTTTCTGCTGTCTTTGGAACTTTGTCTGCAAACAGCTCGAAGGAGACGCGGCCCAAGGGCTCGCCATCGGCCGCGATGTCGAAGAACATGGTGGGGTTGACCATGGCTGCAGCAAGCGGTGAGAGGGGACAGCGGCGTCTGCAAAGCCGAGGTTTTTTTTTTTTTTAAGATTTATTTATTTATTATGTATGCAACATTCTGCCTCTGTGTATGCTCCCACGCCAGAGGAGGGCGCCAGATCTCATTACAGATGGTTGTGAGCCACCATGTGGTTGCTGGGAATTGAACTCAGGACCTCTGGAAGAGGAACCAGTGCTCTTAACCACTGAGCCATCTCTCCAGCCCCAACCTCAGAGGTTTTAAAAGCAGGAGCTGCAGTTCTGAACTCGTTAAAAACTATTGCTGTTTTTCGGTGCTGGGCATCAAGTTTAGGGCTTTGAGGATGCTAGGCAAGTGCTCTGACATGGGACGGCATCCCTAGTCCTTGAATTTTTGTCTTTTTAAAAATACCTTTTAAGGAGAACATCGTAATTATTCTTATTTTTAAGTGTGTGTCTGTGTGTGTGTGTGTGTGTGTGTGTGTGTGTGTGTTCATGAGTGTAGTGTCAGCAGGGGACAGACGAAGGAATCAGATTCCCTGGAACTGGACTTACAAATGGTTGTCAGCTATCAGAGTGGGTGCTGGGAGCCAAACCCCAATTCCCTGTAAGAGCCCTGTGTGCTCTTTAGTGCTGAGCCAACTCTCTAGTCCCTTGATTTTTAAGAAAAGTTATCACTAGGCTGGCCTTGGACTTACAGGCTCCCTCTGCCTCATGAGTGCTGGAGGTTATAGACTGTGTTGTCTGGAAAAATTAACTTTATGGGAACAGTTTCAAAGAGTATGTGAATTCTCTACTCATTGCTTTTGTTACCTTATCCTCCACTTTCCTGAGAGCCGTTTAATTTTGCAAGGCAGGGTTAGATGGTCTGTGGCCCTGGGATCCTGATGACCTCTGGATTGTACCAGTCAAGGGTTTGTTCTATTCAGAAGGGTTGGACCTGTGGTTGCATATTGGACAGGTACCCCCCTTTTAAACATAGATGGAGAATTACTGCCCAAACCAACAAACACAGTCAGTGGACCATGGATGGAGACTTCTGGTACTACAAGCCAAAAGAGGTTGTTTTCTTTGTAAGTTAATCATCTCAGGTATTTGTTATAGTAACGAAAAGCTCTCTAATACATTGCTTTTATTGCAGCTCTGTGTTTAGTGTTTCCCTCTCAGACTTGAGGAAGGAAGTCACTAGAATGTTTAAAGAGATGTTTTCTGCAGCCCTATTTCCCAGGGTGAGTCAGTCGATGGCCACCAGAGTATATACTTCCTTTTGTAAGGAGGCGGTGAATTTCTCTATTCCTTCTCGCAACAATAATTGAGAGTGTAGAAGTGATGACATTTGTGATCCTCTGCAGCTTTCCACCTTCCACAAGGACTTCTTTCTTGACACTCTTGGAAGAGGTCCTGCTTCTTTCCAATGCTTAGTCTTTGGGTTTTGAGTTCACCCATGTAAAGTTTTTCCTGGATCCATGGCCTTTATAGGTATTTGGCGGGGAGCAACAGGCATTCCTCCATTCCTGAGAAAGCCTTGGTGTGGCCTCAGCTCAGTTAGATGAGTCTTGAGCCTTCCCTGCTTATAAGTCCCAGGGGAGATCGTTGCGAGCACAAGTCTACAAAGGATGGTGAATCCTTGAGCCAAGACACCTGCCCTTCTGATGTGGAGCCAGGTGAAGCTCTGCACCCACCCTGTGTGGCTTTGAAAGTAACTGGCTGAGTAGACAGGACACACCACTCTGCCGCGTCCTTAAGGTCTCCTTCTGGGAGTTTTATAGGAGACAACCTTGGTGAGCTAGGGCCAAATCATACTCTGCCTCATGAATGATGCCACCACTCTACAATAGCGAAAGCCCTTGGTACCTCTCCCCGGCACAAATCATCCTTTTGGAGGCAGGAGGAGAATTAACCCCCTTTGGAGAGCTAACATTCTAACAAAGTCAAGTTATTAGTTCAAGAATATGAGACAGATTGACTCTCACCCTTGACTCTCATCTTTCCATGATGCTGTCCTCTTTTCTGCACCTGTCAGAATGAGAGCTTCATTTAGCCTTCACCTCCTAAATGTTCCTCATAAAGAACACCACCTTCCACTTATTTGACCCTTTCTCCACTGCAATATTAATATTATCTTTTAAGATAAGGCCTTCATTGGTCTGGAGCTCACCAGTTTGGCTAACTTGGTTGGGCAGTAGTTCTACCTGCATCTTCCCTGGGATGGGATTACAGGGCTGTGCTCGCGTCTGGGTTTTTGCATAGGTCCTGGGATCTGAACCCAGATATACATGCTGGTGTGGCAAGCATATTTATGACTGAGCCATCTTCCCAGTCCACAAATTACTGCTGCTACCACCACTACTAGTAGTGTTCCCTGTGGAGACCTGAGGAGGGTTGAGGGTACCCTGCTTTACCATTCTCTGTCTTAGTCCTCTGGCACAGAGCCTTTCATTGAAACTGGAACTTGCCATTTTCTCTGTCCCCAAGCTCTAGTGATCCTTCAGCCTTTGTCCCTTAGGTGCCCATAGCCATGTCCAGAATTTTATGTAGGTGTTGGGGATCCAAACTCAGGTCCTTATGTTTTCTTAGCAGGTGCTCTTGCCCACTGAACCATCTTCTCAGCCACCTTCTTTCTCTTCTTCTTCTTCTTCTTCTTCTTCTTCTTCTTCTTCTTCTTCTTCTTCTTCTTCTTCTTCTTATTATTATTATTATTATTATTATTATTATTTTGGTTTTTCAAGATAGGTTTTCTCTGTAGCTGTGGAACATGTCCTGGAACTAGCTCTTGTAGACCAGGCTGGCCTCGAACTCACAGAGATCCTTTGCCTCTCGAGTGCTGGGATTAAAGGCATGTGTCACCACCGGCCAGATTTTTCTTTTTGGCCTTCAAATTATTTTAAATCTAAAGTAATTAATGAAAAATATTCATCATCTTAATTTCTAGGCAGTAAGTGGAGAGATAATTTTAATTAATTAATTAATTAATATTTTTTTGTGTGGTGTTTGTGATGGCACCCAGGGTCCTGCCCTCGCTAAACAAGGATTGTGCCAATGGGCTGCACCCCAGTCCAAGTGAGGAAATTTGCTGGTTGAAGCTACATCTGCCTGCTGCACTGTCTGTCTCTCAAGCAGCCCACACTCAAAGTACTAAAAAGACATTTGAAAGCTACCCAAGAGAATGCTTTTGGGCCAAGTAGGAAAGTGAAAAACCATCTTCCCCTACCATAGGAATGCTCAGCACAATGCGTGCGGTGAACACTGGGGCCTTTCTGGCTCGACTGGGACTTGCTGCAGCTTCCACTGCCCTGCACACACCTCGCAGCACTCAGGTGCTTCTGCGGCTTGCTGCAGTGTGCCACCCTGGGACAGGAGGAAGATCAGGTTACAGAGCGAAGACCCCTTAGGTCGCAGGACCAGTGGAGTAAGTAAGTCAATGAGATTTGACAAATGGATGCCGAGGGAGAGGCCCACGGACCTAGGGTTTAGAAGACTAGGTTTTGGAGGCTTCCCTGGAGGAGGAGGTAGGCATGGCTTAATGCTTTGATGCCTTGGCAGCATTACCTTCTCTAAGTGAGGATGGCAACAGAAGAGAGAGAAAGTACTTGTTCTGAGCAAGCATCACTGCTGGAGGCTATCATGGTGCCCCATGTGGGAGGAGGGCGCTGGAGGGGTTGCATCTGAGCAGAAGGATATGGCTATGTTGCCATCATTTACAGCTTATAGTCATCTTTCCATCTTTGGAGCTGGGCACTCTGTCCCAGCGCCTGGCACTCTGCAGTGAGTTCTCAGGCAGGTGCTTGTCTCCAGCAAGGCCTTTGTAGGGTGATAGGTCTGTATCCATGGAGAGGAGGGGCGGACGCCTCTGGGAGGCAGAGGTAGGAAAGCTTGAACCATGTGCTGAGATCAATGAGGAGCCTGGTTTGTCTGGAAAAAGGGGCTTCTGCCAGGGCACTGTGGGTGATGAGGCTGGAAGGTGGGCAGGAATGCCACATTTTCCAGGTTGGCTGGGAGGCCACAGCAGTCATTTCTTGCAGAAGGGAAGGGGAAGGGATCCGGCTACAGAGGGTTTTGCTGTGTGGCCTGTGGTGGGAGGGGGCAGGGTGGGCAGGAGACTGTGGCCACCTCCTTACGTTTCTGTCCAGCTCCTTGTCTCGTCCAGTGTTATACAACTGGGAATTAGGGAAAGAGCCAAGTATGTCATTTTATTTCTATGGCTAAGGAAACACACACACACACACACACACACACACACACACACACACTATTTCTAAGAATGATACTTTTTCCACTTGTCAAGAGCCAAAAAAAGAAAAGGAAAAAGAAACAAAAATCTAGCTGAAGGTACGACGTTCGGAATTGGCATGGGTGGAGGGCAGACAGGGCTGGGATCTTCAGTTTTGTAAGTGGTGACCACAGAACAACAAAGGCAGGTCTCAGAGGCACCATCCATGGCCTGGGGCAGGCCCCAAGAAGTTGTAGGACAGAGTGTGTTTCTGGAACCAGGGAGGTATCCAAGGCTGACTGTGAGCGTCTGGAAGTATCTGGTCCTAGAGCCAGCGCCAGGCTGCCTGGGATCAGAGCCTCCCTCCATGGCCTGCCAGCTCTGTAACTCTGAGTACATCATCATTTAACCTCTAGGTGGGTGTCTTCCTCTCTTTGTGTAGCGAAAAAGAATGAGACTATGTACCTGCCAGGAGCTGGGAGAATGATGTTTGGTGGACACACGTGGTAATGTACAATACATGGGACTTTTTGTTGTCATTATTATTGAGAAAACTGGAGACAGGAGAAAGGCCTGATGGATGTGGTGAGGCAGATTCACTCAGGTTGGGCTTGGAGGAGAACTGGCTGGTGCATTTTAGGGTGTCAGATCTTGGAGTCACAGACAGTTGTGAGCTACCATGTGGCTGCTGGAAATTGAACCCAAAACCTCTGGAAGAGCAGTCAGTGCTCTTAACCGCTGAGTCATCTCTCCAGCCCCTTAAACTACTTTTATATGTCTTGATTAAGAGGCTAGGGAGAATCTCATTTAAAAAAGATTTATTTTTATATTTAATTATGCACATGCTGTGCACCTCTTTCTTCCTCTCTCTCTCTTCTCTCTCCTCCTCCCCTACCCCGTGTGTGTGTGTGTGTGTGTGTGTGTGTGTGTATTTGAGTATGTGCAGATATAAGTGCAGGTATCTGCAGAAGCCAGAGCATTGGAACTCCCATGGTCTCCTACCTCCAGAGCTGGAGTTACAGGCAGTTGTAAGCTGTCCAACATGAATGGTAGGAACTGAATTAAGGTTCTCTACAAGAGCAGTATGTGCTCTTAACTTCTGAGCCATCTCTCTACCCCCTAAGAGTTTTACATTTCTATTTACTTATTTAATTTAATTTTATGCATATGAGTGTTTGGTCTGCATAAGTATCTGTGCACTGTGTAGGTTGCTGGTGCCCATGGAGGTCTGAAGAGTCTCTGAATCCCCTGGAACTGGAGTTCTGGATAGTTTATGAGTTGTCTTGTAGGTGCTGGGATCTTCTGCAAGAACAGCAAATATTTATTGAGCTCTACATTTTTCTCTGCTCCCCTCCCTGTCTCTCCCCTCCACTTCAAGTCTCTCCTAGGATCCTCATGCTCCCAATTTACTCAGGAGAGCTTGTCTTTTTCTACTTCCCATGTATATTAGGTCCATGTGTGTCTCTCTGAGTCCTCATTGTTGTCTAGGTTCTCTGGGATTGTGATTTGTAGGCTGGTTTTCTTTGCTTTATGTTTAAAAACCACTTATTAATGAGTACATATGATAATTGTCTTTCTGGGTCTGGGTTACTTCACTCAAAATGATGTTTTTTAGCTCCATCAATTTGCCTGCAAATTTCAAGCTGTCATTATTTTTTTCTGCTGTGTAGTACTTCATTGTGTAAATGTACCACATTTTTCTTATCCATTCTTCGGTCAAGGGACATTTAAGTTGTTTCCAGTTTCTGGCTATGACAAACAAAGCTGCTATGAACATAGTTGAGCACGTGTCCTTGTGGCATGATTAAGCATCCTTTGGGTATGTACCCAAAAGTGAAATTGCTGGGTCTTGAGGAAGGTTATTTCCTAATTTTCTGAGAAATTGCCACACTGATATCCAAAGGGGCTGTACCAGCTTGCACTCCCACCAGCAATGTAGGAGTGTTCCCTTTACTCCACAACCTCTCCAGCATAAGTTGTCATCAGTGTTTTTGATCTTGGCCATTCTTACAGGTGTAAGATGGAATCTCATAGTTGTTTTGATTTGCATTTCTCTGAAGACTAAGGATGTTGAACATTTCCGTAAGTGTCTTTCAGCCATTTAAGATTCCTCTGTTGAGAGTTCTCTGTTTAGGTCTGCATTCCATTTTTTATTGGATCATTTGTTCTTTTGATGACCAATTTATTGAGTTCTTTGTATATTTTGGAGATCAGAATTGTATCTGATGTGGGGTTGGTGAAGACCTTTTCCCATTCTGTAGGCTGCTGTTTTGTCTTGTTGACCATGTCCTTTGCTTTACAGAAGCTTTTCAGTTTCAGGAGGTCCCATTTATTAATTGTTTCTCTCAGTATCTATGCTGCTGGGGTTATATTTAGGAAGTGGTTCCCTGTGCCAACTCATTCAAGTGTACTTCCCACTTTCTCTTCTATGTGGTTCAGTGTGGCTGGCTTTATGTTGAGGTCCTTGATTCATTTGGACTTGAGTTTTGTGCATGATGATATATATGGATCTATTTTCATTCTTCTACATGTTGATATCCAATTATGCCATTTGTTAAATATGCTTTCTTTTTTCAATTTGTTATTTCTTTGTCAAAAATCAGGTGTTCAAAAGTGTGTGGGTTAATACCTGGGTCTTTGATTTGGTTGCATTGGTCCTCCTGTCTGTTTTCAGTACTGTAAATCTGTAGTAGAGTTTGAAGTCAGGGATTGTGATGCCTCCAGAAATTCTTTTATTGTATAGGATTGTTTTGGCTATCTTGGTTTTTTGCTTTTCCATATGAAGTTGAGTACTGTTCTTTTGAGGTCTGTAAAGAATTTCCTGGGATTTTGATGGGCATTGCATTGAATCTGTAGATTGCTTTTGGTAAGATTGTCATTTTTACTATGTTAACTTTACCTACCCAAGAGCATGGGAGACCTTTCTATTTTCTGGTGTCTCTTCAATTTCTTTCTTCAAAGATTTAAAGTTCTTGTTATATAAGTCTTCCACTTGTTTGGTTAGAGTTACTCTGAGATATTTTATGCTATTTGTGGCTATTGTGAAGGGTGTTGATTCTCTGATTTCTTTCCCAGTCCAGTTATCATCTGTGTACAGGAGGCCTAATAATGATTTTTCGAGTTAATCTTGTATCCTGTTACATTACTGAAAGTGTTTATGAGTTGTAGAAGTTCCTTGGTAGAATTTTTGGGGTTGCTTATGTAAACTATCATATCATCAGCAAACGGTGAGAGTTTGACTTCTTCTTTTTCAATTTGTATTTTCTTGATTTCCTTTTGTTATCTTTTTTTTTAAATATTTATTTATTATGTATACAATATTCTTTCTGTGTGTATGTCTGAAGGCCAGAAGAGAGCACCAGACCCTATTACAGATGGTTGTGAGCCACCATGTGGTTGCTGGGAATTGAACTCAGGACCTTTGGAAGAGCAGGCAATGCTCTTAACCGCTGAGCCATCTCTCCAGCCCCCATCCTTTTGTTATCTTATTGCTCTAGTTAGGACCTCAAGGACTATATTGAATAGATATGAAGAGAGTGGACAACCTTGTTTTGTTCCTGATTTCAGTGGGATTACTGTGAGTTTCTCTCCATTTATTTTCATATTGGCTGTTGGCTTACTGTATATTGTCTTTATTATGTTTAGGTATGTTCCTTGTATCCCTGCTCTCTCTGAGTCCTTTATCATGAATGGATGTTGTATTTTGTCAAAAGTTTTTTCAGCATCTAATGAGATGTTCATGTGATTTTTATTTTTCAGCTTGTTTATATGGTGGTTTGCGTTGACAGATTTTCATGTGTTGAACCATCCCCGCATCTCTGGAATGAAGCCGGCTTGATCATGGTGGATGATGGTTCTGATGATAAACAGCAAATACTCTTAATCACTGAGTCATCTCTCCAGTTCCAGCTTCATAGTTTTATATAGAACAATTTCTGTGGCTAGATAAAAAGCATTTTTGCTTTCTGGAAGAGCTAAGGGCAGAATCCAAGGCCTTGGACTTGCTAGGCTTTTGTTCAAGCATTGACTTATTCTCTCAGCTTGTGACAGGCAAATTTTAAGAATGATTAATCATAATTATTGTGTTTATAGAAGTCCCAAAACTCAGTTTTCTAGAATAATGCATCGATTGAAGGCTCTAGAGAGACGAAGTTTCATTATGTTTATGTTCAGATGAGGTCACAATTGAATACAACTGACATTAAACACTGAATGGAAGGGGCCAAGAATGTAGTTCTGTGGTAGGGTGCTTACCTATGGCATCGAGTGTCAGCACTGGAAAAAAAATAAAAGTGTAAGGCTGGAGAGATGGCTCAGTGGTTAAGAGCATTGCCTGCTCTTCCAAAGGTCCTGAGTTCAATTCCCAGCAACCACATGATGGCTCACAACCATCTGTAATGGGGTCTGGTGCCCTCTTCTGGCCTGCAGGCATACACACAGACAGAATACTGTATACATAATGAATAAATAAGTATTAAAAAATAAAAGTGTAACAAGGTTAACACCAGGAAGATTCATACAAAAACATGTTTGTTCCCAACTCATTGAACTTAGCAGAAGGAAGATTTGAGTGATGGAGCCTCCAGTTAGTGGCTAGGAGTCATTGGGCAACAGTTCTTACTTCTGTAAGATGGAGATTATAACACATAACTCGTAATGATAGTAATTTTTATAAAAGAGGCTCTTGGTTAGGGCCATATAGAGTCTTAAACAACAAAGCGAATCTAAGAAATAGCAATACAGAAAATTCCCCTTCCAATTTTAAATATTAAGTTACCTCAACCCCTCAGTATACCCTTCACCCTCTAAATTGTGCTTTATCTGCCTTATTAAATAATTCTGTGGTCTTTTATTTTTTGAGAGACTCTGACTGTATAGGTCTGGCTGCCCTGGAACTTATTGTATAGACCAGGCTGGCCTTGTACTCACAGTGGTCCTCCTGTCTCTGCCTTTGGGGTACTGGTATAACATTAACATTATGTTTTTGTTTTTCTGTAGTGCTGGAAGTTGACCCCAGGCTTTGCACATGCTAAGCAAATGACTTATCATAGAGCTACACCTGGAGTCCCTAATTTTTAAAAACATGTATAATATTCAAAACTTTCTTTTTAATGCCAGGGTCATGTTTTGTCTATGCTAAATAATAAATAATCCTAAGTCCAGGCAAACCTACTGCTTCTGCCTCCCAAATAGCTGGAACTATAAGAATAAATAATCATGTCTGGATAAAAAGATTGCTTTTTCTGAAAATAAATTTTTTGAAAGTTGGTTTTATTATGTAGCTCCGCTGTCCTGAAATTTGTGATGTAGACCAGACTGGACTTGAAGTTAGAGAAATCCTCCTGCCTTTGTTTCCTAAGTGCTGTGGTTGGAGGCATGCACTACAACATCTTGTCTTTTGGGATATTTTGCCATGAGCAAAAAGAAGACTAAAAATTTGCTTATGTGAGTGTGTATACCCTTAAAATACGCCAAGTCAGGTGACAGCTTACATTTCATTTCATACTCATTAGAGCTATGGGACTATTAAATTTGTCTGTCCTAGTGAAGTCAGCTTCAGCCCAGGAGACCAAGCTCAAAGGAGGGATGCTGTAGAGCAATCCTTTTGTATACTGTGAATATTTGCTGCTCTCAATAGTTTAATAGAGGGCTAAACAACCAATAGCTAGGCAGGTTGAGGTTAGGTGGGCAGGTTGAGGTTGGTTAGGTGGGCAGGTTGAAGTTGGTTAGGTGGGCAGGTTGAGGTTAGATGGGCAGGTTGAAGTTGGTTAGATGGGCAGGTTGAGGTCGGGTGGGCAGGTTGAAGTTGGTTAGGTGGGCAGGTTGAGGTTAGATGGGCAGGTTGAGGTCGGCTGGGCAGGTTGAAGTTGGTTAGGTGGGAAGGTTGAGGTCGAGTGGGCAGGTTGAAGTTGGTTAGGTGGGAAGGTTGAGGTCAGGTGGGCAGGTTGAGGTCAGGTGAGCAGGTTGAGGTTAGATGGGCAGGTTGAGGTTAGATGGGCAGGTTGAAGTTGGTTAGGTGGGAAGGTTGAGGTCAGGTGAGCAGGTTGAGGTCAGGTGAGCAGGTTGAGGTCAGGTGAGCAGGTTGAGGTCAGGTGGGCAGGTTGAGGTCGGGTGGGCAGGTTGAGGTCAGGTGGGCAGGTTGAGGTCAGGTGGGCAGGTTGAGGTTGGGTGGCAGGTTGAGGTTAGATGGGCAGGTTGAGGTCAGGTGGACAGGTTGAAGTTAGGTGGGATTTGTGGACATAAAGAGATCATGGGGATGAAGGAGGGTGGAGCTGCCAGCTGGATACAGAGGAAGCAGGAGAGGAACATGCCATGCTGAAAAAGGTACTGCCACGTGGTAGAGCCTAGATAATAGGTACTATGGGTTAATTTAAGTTGTAGGAGCTAGTTAGTAACAAGCCTAAGTTATTGACTGAGCATTTATAATCAGTAATAAGTCTCCATGGGATTGAGAGTTGGCTGGCGGGACAGAAAAGTCCATCTCCAGAAGGAAAAACATGGACAGACAAATAGATGGAAAGAAGAGCTGTAATGCTGCCTCTTCTCCCTAGCGCTGCCTGTTCTGGGTCATCCTCACCTCCTCTTCTTGCCCAGCTACTCATCCTCTAGGGTCCCCAGCACTTTCTCTGCCAAGCTTGGTCATGTCAGGCTTACTTGACCAAGCACCTGGTGTGGATGTGTTCTGCCCATTTGTCTTTTTAGATGTTTCGGTGTCTACATTCCTTCCCCCTCAGCTCCCTCCTGACCAAGTGGAAGCCTATGGCTTTGATCTCTGGTGCCACTGCTGGTGTGAGTCCAGAAGTAGACTGATAATCTATCAATCACAGCTGCCAGATTCTGCAGGACAGTATCTATGTCATTTTTTTTTTGTTCTGTTGTCATTTTCTCTGTAACATAGGAGTAAGGGGGATGTGCTACATTTGGTTAGGAAAATCTGTTCCCTTGGCGGTACAGCTTCTAACTGAGGTCATTAAGCAGCTTCGCACCTGAGCTTCACATCTTTGCAAGCTTTGTTTTGTAAAAGAAGTATGCAGTTATCATTTGAAAGTGCAAGTGTCACCTTCAAATGCAAACTCTCCCCATCACCATTGCTGTTGCTCATGAGATCTGTTAGCTGGACATGGTGGCACATACCTGCAATCCCAACACTCCAGAGGCTGAGGCAGGAAGATCTCAAGTCCAAAGTTGGCCTGGGTGACATATCATGATCCCAATCAGCCTGAAGTATCTGTGATAACTTGCCATAAAAATTAAATTAAGTTAAAATAATTACTAGAGTCTCTTTACTTCTCTCAGATGAGACTTTGTCTTCTCTACCAAGCAGAGAGTTCATTTTTCCAGATGTCTTAATGTATTTGCAGTCTCTTATCTGACTCCAGTGTCGCTCACTCTTCTGCAGGCCAGCCAGCCTCCCTCTTTCCTTTTGTCATATATGCTGATTCCTCTCACAGCAACCACTCATTCAGTGGTTCAGTTAGTCAAATTGTTAGAAAAATCATGTCAGATGAATCCAATTTTTCATTCACCCTGCCAAACATCCATTTAAATATCCACCATTCACCTCTATAGCCATTAAAGACCCACCCACTCATTCGTCTATCTATCTATCTATCTATCTATCTATCTATCTATCTATCTATCTATCTATCTATCTATCTATCTATCTATCTATCCTGTCCACCATCCATTTACCCACCCTATCCATCCACCCACCCATCCACCCATCCACCTACCTAGCATCCATATATCCATTCGTTGATGCCCCCATCCGAACATTTATCCAAATAGGTACTCTGGTACTTTGGACAAGACAATTTGTACTTTGGACAAGACAATTTATACTTTGTCTCCCTTTAAAGGGGAGAAGAGGTCCAGATTCTGTATTTGTTCATTTTCTATGACCCTGACTAGCATGGTGATGTTTTTTTTCTTGTCTCCTACTAGAACCTCCCTTTTGTATTCCACTTCTACAGCATGCATTGTTTCAGGCCATTTCCTCTTCCTGAATGCTCTTCTCCACATCCTGACCTTCTTTTCATTCTTTAGAACCCTTAGCTCAAATGTCAGTCTTGTGACACTGTCTCCTCCACATCTTTTCCCAGCTGAATTAATAGCTCCCATCTCTGTACTCCAACAACAATTCACACATCTCTCTAGCATAGCTCTCTCCACACTGAATTTTAATTAATTGCTTGCTTGTCTGTGTCTCACATGCCGGAGGAAGCATGCTTAACCCATCAGTGTTTCTCTGCCTTGTGGCACAAAGTCAGACATTCATCCATATGTGTACTGTCTATCATTTCTCATTTGTAATCCACCTATGCAACCCAGAATTTATTATCTAGCCACTGTTTATCATTTCTTAACTATTTATTAATGAGCTATTAATTGTCTATCAATCAGTTATTGTTTATTGATTCAGCTTCTATGTTTACTGCTCGTCAATCATTTGTCATCTATTATCCATCCCCTAATTTGTAGAATGAATAATCAGATCATGATTATGAGTGCACGGCCTTTGTCCTCACCACTGTGGTCCCCATTTACCTATCCACGTTCCTTTCATCTTTGGAAACCTAGCTCAGGACTCACTTCCTAAGATCCTTCTTGAATTTTCTACCGCTATTGGAATGCCCCAATTTCTTGTTATTGTCCCAGGGATTCTTTTTGAAAGGAAGATGGTGAGAAAGAGTGAGAATAAGTAGAGACTGACAGGTACCTCTCCTTCTCACCCACCTCTCCCTGAGCGCTGACATATCTACATGTCCTTATGTAGGACTCTCATCAGCCTGGATGCTTGATTCTTGGGATCCAGACCTAGCCCATACCCTAGGTGACGTAGCCAGGTTAAAAGGAGGACCCTCCAGAGGCTAGAAGACAGACTTCTATTTGCTAGGATATGAGAGATGTGTTCACCTAGAGAACTGCCCAGGAGAATGGGCTAGGGGACTTATGCAAATAAGAAGCAAATTGAGCACAAACATTATGCAAATATATACGTGGTTCTCTTGATTGCTCATTCAGTGGGAGGTGGGTCTGATAAGCCTCTTGCTGAGGTCACTGGTGGCACAGTGAACAGGGCCATCCTCCACCCATTTCAAGCCCCCAGCTTCCCAAGTTCCATTTTGACTGCAGTTAGAGCTACTGTTTCTGCAGTCAGTGTGTGGTACAGGGTTCCTGCCACTACTGCTTAGTAATGTGCTGCCTCCTGTGTGCAAGCAGGGTTAGAGAAGCCGAGGCAAGTCCCTCAGCCCTAGACCCTGTGAGCCTGCACACAGGGAGAGAAAGCATCCTTCTCCGTGCTGCCTCAGCGGGGTTCATTGGAAGTTAGGGAAGGCCGAAGAAGATCTGCTTGCCTCTGTCTCCCAAGTGCTGGGATTAATGGTGCATATTACCACTACCTAGCTCCTCATGACTCCTTAATAAAGACTAAAGACTGGTTACTCCTGATGGTTAATGACTTGCAGGGTGAAAGCAGCTGGAGTTACTTCTGGTCTATCCAGCTATTTCACCAACCCACCTATGTATTTATTCCATACATATCTATCCACCTGTCTTCTCATCTACCCATCCATCCACCCATCCATCCATCCATCCACACATCCATCCATCCTTCTGTCTGTCCGTCTGTCCATCTGTCTATCTATCCATCTATCATCCATTCATCCATCCACATGTGTTCAGATTTGGCTTATACACTTAGCCTGTATCAGGCAGTGGTTGTCTCATAGCACTTTGCTACTCTGATCATATTATTATGTTATATATGGAAGCAACTGGCACTCATGGCA
Source organism: Microtus pennsylvanicus (assembly GCF_037038515.1). Taxonomy (NCBI): domain Eukaryota; kingdom Metazoa; phylum Chordata; class Mammalia; order Rodentia; family Cricetidae; genus Microtus; species Microtus pennsylvanicus. Next base: position 48,379,234 of record NC_134591.1, on the reverse strand, counting down.
TAGACCCTGCACTCAGTGATCACAGGACTGTTCTGCATCCAACATATAAACTCGTCAACTACTTCATCTTATCCCTACTTGATTCTGAAAACGTTCAGCTCAGTTTAACCAACCTTTCCTTCACCTCCATTTTCTTCTTCCCATCCAAGGTAGGGTCTCACTGTGTTGCACAGGCTAGCCTTGAACTCATGCCATGTGCCCCTAAGCCAGACTTAACCAATCTTTTCTGAGTACCAACTTTGTATCAGTGCACTGACAGCTCACCCTGGGCTCCACAGGTATAGGCTGGGTTCTCTTCCCACTTGGGTATTGGGATGGTCTTCTGAAAGAGGCAAAGTCAAATCTGGGGATGCTCCTGGCTGAGGGAAGAGATTGTAGAAACAGCATGGAATGGGGTAAGGGTGGGGAAGCTGCAAAGTAGATTTCTCAGCTACGGCATCCTGTGTGTGGCACACACAACAGAAGATGTATGGGCCCACAGTGCTGTTCAGGCATAGGTCCACTGTCATCCGTTCTCCCAGGCGGCACAGAGACACGGGTAAATGAACAAGGATGAGACTCATTTGAACTTGGGCTTCAGACCAGACACTGTATTTTCTCTGTGAACAGGTACTTTAGTGCCCCAGGAGAAAAACAATGGGTTACCTTTTCTTTTTTTTCTTTTTCTTTTTATTGAGAAAAGGAAAAAAAAAACAAGTTTCCACCTCCTCCCAGCCTCCCATTTCCCTCCCCCTCCTCCCACCCTTCTCCCCCTTCTCCCACCCTTCTCCCCCTCCCCCCACTCCTCTCCCCCTCCCTCTCCAGTCCAAAGAGCAGTCAGGGTTCCCTGCCCTGTGGTAAGTCCTAGGTCCTCCCCCCTCCGTCCATATCTAGGAAGGTGAACATCCAAACTGGCTAGGCTCCCACAAAGCCAGCACATTACGTAGGATCAAAACCCCGTGCCATTGTCCTTGGCTTCTCATCAGCCCTCATTATTCGCCATGTTCAGAGAGTCCAGTTTTATCCCATGCTTTTTCAATCACAGTCCAGCTGGCCTTGGTGAGCTCCCAATAGATCAATTCCACTGTCTCAGTGGGTGGGTGCACTCCTCGTGGTCCCGACTTCTTTGCTCATGTTCTCCCTCCTTCTGCTCCTCATTGGGACCTTGGGAGCTCAGTCCAGTGCTCCAGTGTGGGTCTCTGTCTCTATCTCCATCCATCACCAGATGAAGGTTCTATCAGAGCTGAACTGAGGAGAGAAGTCCTTGGATTTTTTTCAGATTTTGTTGAATTTTGAATGGATACCTGTGGAGGTACATGAGGAGTTTGAGACTCAGCCTATATGGAGATTTGGAGTAGGCAGGACACTAGAGCTGGGTCTTGAGAAGATGGGCATATCTATCCATCTTGACTTGTCATTTCCTGGAGCACCTCAAGAGTTTCTGCTCATGTGACAGCAATCACTGACCCATGGCCTATGGCCACAGAGGAAAGAAACCCAGGGACAACGGGAGGAATGAGCCTTGGACTTCGGGGTTTGCAGTCCATAGCCAAATCCCTAACTTGACTAAACTGTTGTGTTTATTCAATAGAATTTTTAAAAATATATTATTATTATTTAGACAAAGATTGTTTTTCTTGCTGGGCAGGGAGCTTCAGTCATTTCTATTAAAAGGTCTACTTTCTCCTGTGAGCCAGGAAGCAGGTCGGAGTGTAAGTGAGTCAGCTACCCCTGGCTCTCTCTAGAGTCTTAAGCATTTATTTAATTAAGGGGACAATTGCTTGTCTTGAGGAGTGAGGGCTTCTAGCTAGCAGGTCTGCCTCCCCCTGGCAAACCTAAGATGCTCTGGGAATATTCTCTAAGCCTGTCCCAGAGTTAGGCCTATTGGTTTTTTTGTTTGTTTGTTTTTTTCTTACATAAAGGGACAGACTAAAGGCCAGTCAGAATGGGATGGGATGGAGGAGGCCTGATTGGAAACAGCTTCTGTGATGACCTATGCTCTCTCTCCCTAGTGACTGCTTCTTTAAAAGCCTGGGGCTGACAGAGTCATAGTCACTTTGGGCCAGAGCCCTTGGGCTCTGCAGTTCTAGATGGCTGCAGGGCCAAGCCTTCACTTTAGCCTTGGAAGGGAAGATTCCCACACCCTGCAAACCTCCTCCAGGTCATGCAGGAAGCCAGGGATGGCACACAGAAGCTGAATTCCGACCCTGGCGTTGAGTTTAGTTTCTTGGCTGATTTGTTCAGAAGCCCGAGGACCAAATGGAGGAGGGAAAGGAGGTTGGGCCCCTGTGCAGCTCTTAGGAGCTGTGTTGTGTTCACGCTTGTTAACGGTTTCTCTCTCACTCCCCAGCTTCCATCTGGGCTGTTAGTGTAGACAGTGCCTCCGTCTGCCCCATCCATTATTGGTTCTGCTGACGGTCCAGAAGGATGGTTGAGTTTGAGTGGGAACAGAGGGCTGCTCTGAGCATCTTTAAGACCTGCCAATTTACCAAGAGGGTCAGGAGCATTTTCTTTAGGCCATTTCAGGAAACCTGCTTGGTACCTTGCTGAGATACTTGTGATCTGTAGTCATGGAAGACATGGAGAATCCTGAGAGCTTTTCTGGTGTGAAAGCCAGAGGGTAGCCGGGAGGGCGAGTCCTGCTGGAGTCTCCTGTCTTCTCCCAACAACTCAGCCAGAGCCACTGGGGCCCTTCTAAAAGGTAACAGATGGATCATGGGGAGGGGGCAGCAAATCCCCTATCATGAGCAGGATCTGAAGCCCACAGTATGTAAATGGTAACAAGCCCTGATAGGGAGACTGCCCTGGGGCTGCCCACCTCAGTGTGCCAGCCACCTCCTTCCACAGCAGGACTGTCTGACTCCTTGGAAAGGCCACATTACCTCACCCCAGGCATCCTCACCCAGGGACATGCAGGATGCAACAAAGTAGGTGGGGCCGGCTAGATGACTATAGTGGCCTGGACCACTGAGAACACCTGGGTGGGGTGTGCATGTGGCGTGGGGACCATTCCTTGGACATCTCAGCATCTCTGGTTTTGTGTGTCTGGTTCAAATCCCAGCCCAGCCATTTGTTTGCTAGCTGCATGATTTTAGGCAATGGACTCTACTTCTGCGTGCCTCAGTTTCTCCGTGTGTGCAGTGGACAGAAAGGGCAACGAATGTGACAGGCAGTTGAGAAGGCTGGCATCTAGCGTGAGTTAAGAAATGTTGACTCCTGCCTATGTTCATGAGCACAGGATGCTTTCTAGCGGCTTATTTTATGCGCTGGCGAGGGTAGTACAGGTCACAAGGGTTCTCTGCCTTCCCTGTATTTCTGGAGAGACCTGCATCTGAGGAGGGCCGAGTGGGGGGGCAGTAGACCTAAGACAGCCATCTCAGGCTTGAGCATCCAGGGAGACCTGGGCTCTCAAGCTCATGTACCTTTCCTTTTAGTAATCGCACATCTCCACACATCAATTTTCCTGTCTGGAAAATGGTAACAATTCCTTTCTCATAGGAGATGAGAATTACATGAGAGAACATCAGCTTGGGCTCACCACGTGCCAGCAGGGTGATTTCTAAGGCCTGGCAAAGAAGGAGTGCGTCTCCTGCCTGTGCTGGCAGACCCAGCCCTCCCACGATCTAGTGCACAGGCAGAGAGAACCAGTCAGCACGATGAGAGGATTCCGGTGCTCATTGCAACAGCTCCCAGCAGCCGAGATATGGACAGGCAGGAGTCTGTCTGCAGATGAATGAGCCAGAAACACACGTGCGCGCACACACACACACACACACTTGAAAAAGAAGGAAAGCCTGTCATTTGTGACAATGTGGGCAAACCTGGAGGACGTCATGCTAACAAAACATGTCAGGCACAGAAAGGCAAGTTCGTCAAGATCTTATTTGCTGGGAAAATTCAGGAAGGTTAACTCAGAGACTGGGAGGCAGGTATTGGGCAGAGAGTATCATGTTTCCAGAGTGCAGTACAAATAGGCTCTGGACTGCTAAAGACTGCACGGTGACCATGGCTAATTACATCAGAGGACATAAAGTTGACATTTTCACAAATGGTAACTCTTACACGTTCTCACAAATGGTAACTCTGAGACATGTATATGTTAATTGGTTTGATTGTGGTAATTTTTTGCAATGTATATATTTTAAACATCTTTGTGCTGTGAATATTTATATTAAAATTTTCAACAAATATTGTTCTCATAAATGAAAAGTGTGCTTGACAGAACTGGGAACGTTGGGCAGCTTCCCTTTGTCTGGGCTTCTAGCTTGGAGGGCCGTCCATTGCACCCACTCTACCGATTCAACATTTTTTTGTGGGCGTCACCTTGAGGGGCACAAGCTGTCACGGTCTCTCTCCACTTTCAAGGGGAAACTAAGGCATCTAACAAGGTCAAGTGGGTTCCTAGAAAGCTTGGGGGCAGGTTTTGCAGCCCCTCACCAGCCAGGCTGAGGTGGAGGCTCCCGAGTGTGGGGGGCCTCTGAGCTTATGCAAATGGATGAGTGCTAATCGCTTCGCTAATGGGAAACACACGGGGAGATAGGATCAACAGCAAAGCAGCGGAAAGGACTTGCAGAAAATCCGAGCTGGGAGGAACCCCAGAGAGACCTGGGAAGCTGATAAGTGCTTCAGAGGTAGGGTGCACAGTGGGCTGGTGGGCACGAAGCAGTGAGGGGGTGGGGTCGGGAGTGTTGCCGAGGCAGCAGCGACCCAAGAACAACTGACCTACGTCTAGGGACTTCTTGGAGAGCGGTATTTCTCTCTCTGAGCCAGGCCACTTGCCTGCCCAGCAGCCTGGATGGATGCCTCCCCTTTGCTTGGCCCCGTGCTGGGCTCCAGTGCTATGCAAACATGTCCGAACCCCGATTTCTGAGAAAATACTTCAGCCAGGGTGAGCACTTAGACTCCAAACTGTCTGTGTTCAATTCTCATTTCTGCAACTTACTAGTTGTGTGACCTGAGGCACAGCACACAACCTTTCTGTGTTGCGGCTTCCTCATTTGTAAACCTAGATGTCGTCAGATGACATCGATGTTGCCGTGAGGATCGAATGAGCAAGTCCATGCAATGCAATTGAAAAATGGCTGCGATTTCACCAAATCTGGTTACAAGATAAAAGTTATCTTAGAAAGATAAAATTTAACCAAGGCTTTCTGCCACTTAAATCTTTAGAGTGTTCCATTGTCCTCAGGTGTGAGGGCTTTCTCAGCCCTGAGGGCTCCGTCTGGCCCTTGCTCCTCTTCTATTTTGTCCCTGTCTGGTCTCTACCTTCCTGCCATTCATTTCAACTGATGAGTGTGTTTTTTAAAAAATGTGTCCTCCTCTTACCTCTGGGCATGTGTGCATGCTGTCTGCTTAGTTTGAAATTTCCTCCTCCAACCACCTCACCTGCCCACTTTCATGCGCTCAGCTATTAGAAATAGTGCTTCATTCTGATGCTCATCTGTGTCTCCAGGGGCCCCCATGTCCCACTCTTGTACTGTGATTTTTAGGGTCTGTCTCTCCACTGGACTGGGCCATTTCTCTGTTCGTGACTCATAGAGCAAGTCTGGACTAAGAGAAGGTTTGACAAGTATTTGTTGAATGAATCTAGAGAAGCCGCAGGTAAGTACCTCAGCCTGCCGTTCCTCTCCTGTTCAGGAAAGGCTAGTGAGCTGCGTGACTCTGCATACATCTACCAGTCTGCTCTTCAGTGTATTCCCTGACAAATATTAATAGACTCTTGAACATGAAATGCAATAATGATTTATTGTGCCTAGAATGTAGCAGGACTACTGGCCTTGTACTTCCGCATCTCAGATATCCATGCCTGGAGCTGCTGACCGTGTGTTCTTCCGTCTCTGACCAGAGGAAGCAGGCAGGTGTGAAACCTGCTTCTAGAGGCCTCACCCTTTCATTGCCTCTGCAAGGAAAAGCCTCCTGGAAATGTGATGTAGATAAGGGAGACATCTACCCATTTGCCCTGCAAGTCCCAGTGGTGCCAAGTCCCTCTTCCAGCATGTACACTCTTGCACGGAGTTTGATGGACTGTGGAGTTTTGTTGCTTTGTCTCTGGGATCTGACTGTATTTAATCGTCTGACTAAAGCTTTGCTGTATGGACAAATAGCATCTATTCACTCACTCAATAAATGATTCGCATTTTGTTGAACACCTACTAAGTGGCTGGAATGACTGATACCAAGATAAATGTGTTGATTCATGTGTGCCTTCAAATTGTTTTTATCTTGGAGGGATGGGCAGACATGGAAACAAGCAAAGGAGGATCATGGGGATCATGATGGGGTCGGGGTTGTGGTAGCACCAATGTGGACACCCAGCGGCTACCAATCCTTTTCTCTGTTGGTAGCTAGGCATTCTGTAAGGATCATACCATTAGCCTTTTCAGAATCCTGGAGGCACGAAGATGATGCTCAAATGGATTAGCTTCCTGCTATAGCTCTGATATTAGCACAAATTTCTTGGACTAGAGCAGGGCTTCTTAAACTTTCTCTACTTGCCCTTCTTCTTCCTGAGAAACTTTTATTCAATTCCGGGTATATAGACAGATAAAATAACATATACAACTCAAACATTTATGATTGGAAATTATAAAGACATCTACTTAAAATAGTTCTTTAGTATACACGTGATAATACCATTTATTAAGGGTAAAAGTGAATTTGTATACTAATGAGGTGGATGTACTTATTTATTTTTACATAAAGAATTACATCTTGGGGGCTGGAGAGATGGTTCAGTGGTTAAGAACATTGCCTGCTCTTCCAAAGGTCCTGAGTTCAATTCCCAGCAACCACATGGTGGCTCACAGCCATCTGTAATGAGGTCTGGTGCCCTCTTCTGGCCTGCAAACATACACACAGACAGAATACTGTATACATAATAAATAAATGTTTTTTTAAAATTTACATCTTGGTTAAATAAAGATGGAAGTGGGAGAAGAAGGGCAAGAAGAGAAAGGGTTGGGGGTGGGCTAATCAAAACAGAAGCTGTATGAAAACTCACTGCTTTGTAAGCTAATTAAAACAGTACAAGTAAAAAGCAAAGAAAGAGCTTGAATGGATGTACCCTGCATGGATGGAAAATGCTTCCTTCAGAACATAAATTATTAAATGAAAACTCAGTGCCAAGTATGAGATATTTTCCTAAAGTTATTGGTCAGGGAGGACCCCCCCAAACAACACAAACTATTTCATTACCCTTGGTTGCCTACTCTAGCTAGATGGTAAGAATCTATTGCTAAGGACAATCCACACTTTGGTTGCAGGGACTTAGAGAAATTAAGCTGGAACTCACCTTGGAGACCTCTTCGCTATTGGCTAGCTTTCACAGAGCAGGAAGGAGTTATGCAGGACACTGGCAGGGATGAGGAGACACAAGCTCCTTGGCCCAGTGGTGGGCTTTGCATGCTGTAACACTGACCTGTCAGGCAAGTAAGTACCTATTGGTGCAATAATGGCATGACTGTTATAGGGGTAACCAGTTGCTTTTAGATTGGATTTGAAATGTGCTCCAGAGGAGAAAATTTATGCCTGATAACTTGCCAAAAGCCCATGACTGAGGAGGTCATAGGCTCTAGAAGGAACATGCTATTGTTTTGTTAAATGTACACATCTAACTGCCTTCTAAATGCTCATATTTATATAAATAGATTAGTGCTCTTCTCAGCATTGGCCACAGAAACTTCTTTGCAGTGGGCATTTGATGCAGAGACTCGGATGATCAACATGCTGGGAAGAAGTGATTGTTGAGTGCCCAGTCCTAAATGAGACACTTACATTACCCTCCCACTCAAGGCTATGGGAACATGATGGAAGACGAGGGCAGGAAGAATGTGAGAGCTGGAGGGTGGAGAGGAGTGTTATGAAATGCTGTCTTCTGGACACCACAGCACTGCCGCGTTTATGAACACTCAGCAGCTCTGGTTACTTGCACAAGATCAAACCAGGCAACATTCAGCATGGATGGGAGAGATCCGAGATTCTGCCTCTGGCACAGGAGCTGTTGTCATTAACAGCTGTTGGAATAAGGGAGCTCATCTTTCTTAGGGAGTTTGTCTGCTGTAGTTTGTCTGTGCCTCAGTGGATGACCCACAACCTTGTGTATGTGGGCAGCACTAATCAAATTCAGTGGGCTAGAGATAAAATGAGGCTATGGAGGTGGAAGGGGAAAAGAAAATATTGGAAAGGGGATTAGGCTATTTGGAGGGAAGATAAGAGCCAGAATATTTTAAGAAATAATTAAATTTTGGACAGGGGAAATGACTAAGTCAGTAAAGTGCTTGCCCTGTGAGAATGAGAACATGAGTTCAATCCCCAGCACCTATGTAAGAAACTGGGTGTGGTGGTGCAAGCTGGGAGGCAGGATCAGGCCTAGCCTAATTGGTGAGCCCCAGGTCTCAGCAAGAGACAAGATGGGGTAGTGCCTGAGGAAGGACAATACCTAAGGTTGCCTTGTGGCCCACACACGCACATGCACACACATACATGCACACATACACACGCACACACATGCACACAATGTGCATGCACACTCATGCTCATGCACACACATGCACACTTATACATTTACACAATGCACAGGCACACATATGCGCATGCACACACATGCTCATGCACACACCTGCATACACACCTGCACATACACACATTAGAACTAAAGAAAGAAAAACAATTACAGCTTAGCTGAATATTTTATCATATAGGACGAAGACCTTCTCCAGTGTTTTTCAGAGTTGACCGATATTTTGATTTTATAATTGTCAATGCTGAGAATGTTTTTTTGCATAAATACGTAACATGAAACAGCAGAAGTATGTTTTGGATCATGTCAGAGGTTGTTGGAAATTATGTCCTAATCCCAAGCTGAATTTATCTAACAATTTTAAAAAATGAAATCTAAGCCAGCAATGGAAACAATTAAACTTTTTAAAATTATATTTACTCTTTACTGTAAACCTGGATCTGTGACTGTCTCCTTCTGCCATGTGGATTCTAGGAATCAAACTCAGGTCCTCTGGCTTGGCAGCAACTTTTACCCATAGAACCATCTCGCTTGCCTGAAAACAGCATTTTAAAAACTCAAATATTCTAACACAATGCAATCCAAAGAAATACTAGTCTGATACTTACATGTTAAAGAATGATGATAGGGAAATGTTATAAGTTTTTGTTTTTCATGTATAACCACTGTGTCTATAAAAGCAGAAGGGAATGTGTATACACAATACAAACTCTGCAGTTCTTATCCCACGGTAGTCTCTGCTGAGGTGTTGCAGACAGCACTGGTTGGCATTTCTTGGTGTGGGAGCATATGCAGTGCATGTGTGCAGTCAAGGCTGCAGCGAAGTCACATGATGTAGCATGATTAGCACTGCTGGAATCATCATTTTGAATTAATTGTTGGTTGTGGATTCAGAAACCTTTAATGTTGCCAAAAATTCCACAACCTCAACCTTGAGTTATATGACCCCATATAAGGTTGCAACCTGTAGTTCCGGAGCTGCAGCCTAGATCAGAACAAGTTTACCACCTTAACAGTTAGTCTTCGGGGTCAGAGTCTACAACACATCTCACCAGATTAGGATCCTGTTGGCAAGGGCTGCTGGAGGGAGCCTTTTAAAGCTTCTAGTGGCCACCTGTGTCCTCTTCTCATGGGCCCTGCACACTCCAGTCTCTGCCTCTGCCATCCCTACGCTCACTGTAACCTCTCTGCTCCCTCTCCTGGAGCCCTTACGATGATGCTGGATCTGCCTTGATCCCAGGATCATCTCCCCATCTCAATGTCCCTAGCAGAATCACATCTGCAAGATCCCACTGGTCACACCCTGGCTTTAGGAGGAGGGGCCTAGGCTCCCGGGTGTGTGTGTGTGGGTCTACGTAACTCATAGATGAAAGCATTAGGGCTCAGGAGGATGGAGGAACATGTTCAAATCATCAACCAGAAACTGGTAAATTTAGTCCTTCTTGATCTCAGCCCCATAGTTCTAACCCTAAAGCCAGAAGGCTGTGTATGTGTGTGTGTTGGGCATGGAAGATGGTTGTGGGTGAACCTTGAACCAGGGTTTGAAGGTGTGTCTTGAGGACTGGTTCAAGCAAAAGCATGGTTTAGAGTGGTTTAACACCTGCTGGGGGGTGGGGCTGCTAAGATAGACTGGTGTACAAAGCCAGATGAGATGGGACAGCTAGGCAGGATTCGGCTCCAGTAGCATGGATGGCAGTCAGCGTGACCTAAGCTCATCTTGAAAGGTTGGAAGATGCTGGACAATTGAAGCTGTGGATCTTGCTCCAAACCCCTTTCCTTGTTTCCAGGCCTGGGAAACGATGGGTCAGCTCTTCTGCCAGCCTCTGGCCACCTGGCCTGGGCCCATCCATTTCCCAGTAGGACCAGAGTTGGAAGGCCAGCCCCTCCCCCACCCCCAGGACAGCGACGGTCTCCAAATATCTGTCTGTTGAAATAATGTTCTCTGGGCGCTGGCCTCCCCCTCCCTCACATTCCTGGGCGAGCCCGCCTGTTTGGCTTGCTCGGACAAATATTGACTTTCTCTGTCCTTCTCGCTCTGGGTCTGTTTAAAAGGCATCAATCTTTGCCGGGGTGTGCACTCCCTCTCTGTAACCTGTGGCCTCTGCGGGCCCATCTGGACAGGGAGTGGGTGGGGAGGGGCCATGGGCTCTGGGGAGACCTGCAAGGCAGAAGATTTCATCTGTAGCTTTCCATGCTGCCCTGTAAAGGTTCCACGTGCCTCCTGCCCTGGCACACACTGCTGACCTTTCACGAAGATTGTCTTAGACTTCAGAAAATCCAGGAAAGACAGCCATATGCTTCCATAGGAGCCTCTGTCCATTCAGGTTCTGCCTCTAAAAATGTATTCTATTCCTCAGGCATGCTGACACTGCTGTGGCCTCGGTTACTGGAGACATTGGCTGGATGGTCACTTGAGCCTTGGAGCTGAGGTCAGCCTAGGCAACATGCTGAGACTGTCCCCAAAGGGGAAACAATCTACTATTCAACCACTCTTTGGCCTTCACTGCTACCAGCTGAGGCCAGATGTTTCATCTCATGCTGGGATTATTAGGGAGTTCAACCTGAGTTCTGTCAATCTGTGTCAGCTTTGGAGCAGAGTGATTCTGGAAAAGTTGGCCACGTCTGCTGCCCTACCCTCTTCTGCCATCCTTGGTTTGCTCCTTGGGCCAGCCTGGATCCTCTTCATCAGCATCCTTCTGCTTTCCTGGCTTACCTTTTTATCAACACATATGTGCATGTGCACATGCAAATACACACGCACGCGCGCTCGCGCGCGCGCACACACACACACACACACACACACACACGTCTTAGACTGTCTTTGACTTTTGTGGCGGGGGAAGGGTGAAGAGAAGAATTATAAAATCATCAAATCAGTACTCCTTTGCCCTTTTTCTAGAGTTAGTAATGCTTAATATAGTTTGCCTTTTCTTTCCTTTCCTCCCTCATCTCTCCCTAGTTCTCTCTCTCTCTCTCTCTCTCTCTCTCTCCCTCCTTCTCTCTTTGTTCTATCTCCCAACTATGGCACATGTCTCTTGACAAAAAGCATGCTTCTCCATTACCACGACACAGCGATTTTCCGAAAATTGTAACTCTGACATTATGCAATCATCTAATATATATCCTTCAAAATTTCTAATTTATGAAATAATACCTTCTAAAACAATCCATTCTAGTTGCCCTGTCTCTTCAGTTTCCTTTAATCCCAAACACTCTCCCAGCTTTTGTTTGCGTTTTCTGGGTTTTTCCTGACAGTGGCAGGTGTGAGGAGCCTAGCTTGGTTATTTAGCAAAAACACCTCTGGATATGAACTTGCATGATTCCTGGAGAACAGGCTAAGAGTGACCATGGGCAGAGCTACCCTCTGACTCTGGCATCTGTTTTTCTAGATAATTCTTTCTAGCACCCCACCCCAAGCTTCCTCTGGCTTTCATTAGTGCTGGACCTGCTGTGCCCCTGTCCAGTCTCATGCTCTGGAGGGCGGGAAGTCCTGCTCTGGCATCAAGGGACTGAATCAGAGGAGCCAGGACAGCGACATGTCCTCTAGAATGGCTCCTCAGCTACCTGTGGACCTGCACCTGCCAAGGCTCTGAGGCTGAAGTGCACCTCAGTCAGCTGGAGCAGCAGAGCCTCACTTGAGACCTGTCTGATGAGGCAGAACAATGGAGACTGCCCTCACTGAAGGATGCTGTGTGTGATGCATGTGTGTGTGTGTGTGCTTCTGTCCATGTGTGGTGTATGTGCCTGTACGCCCCCCACCCCCATTTCTTCTTGTGCTTTAAGCTCTGATCTCTGTCTCTCAGACTCCACCTGTTCCTGACAGTTCCCTGGAGACTTTCTTGGAGTCCCTGGGGCCGACTGGTTGGAAGAACTCCACAGACATCCAAGATATGGACTGTGTGGGTTAGCTCTAGGGGAAGAGGGGCGGGGTCACAGCAGCATGGCATGTGGCTTTGCAGGCAGGTGGATCTTACCCTGCTTCTTCCCGCAGTGTGATTCTGGGTAAGGGGGATTGACCTCTTTGATTCTAGTTTCTTTTTTTCCCCCCATTTTTAAAATTTTATCTATTTACCTATCTACTTATTTTTACATTTTAAATTTTTACAAAAACAGTCTTTCCTCATTTTACATACCAATCCCAGTTCCCTCTGCCTCACCTTCCCCTACTCCCTCATCTTCCACCCACCCCACCTCCCATCCACTCCTCAGAGAGGGTAAGGCTCTCTGAGTCAACAAAGTCTGGCACATCACTCTGAGGCAGGACCAAGGCCCTCCCACCTATATCTGGGCTAAGCAAGGTATCCCTCCACAGGGAATGGGCTCCAAAAAGTCAGTTCAAGCACTAGGGATAAATCCTGGTCCCACTCACTTCCAGTGGCCCTATAGACTGCTCCAGCCATACAACTGTCACTCACACTCAGCAGACCTAATTTGGGTCATGCAGGTTCCCCTGCTGTCAGTCTGGAGTCAGTGAGCTCCCACTAGCTCAGGTCAGCTGTGTCTGTGGGTATGACCATCATGGGCTTGACCCCTTTGTTCATATTATTGCTCCTCCCTCTCTGGAACTCTGGGAGCATGGCCCAGTGCTAGTTATGGATCTCTGCATCTTCTTCCATCAGTTGCTGGATAAAGTTTCTATGATAACAATTAAGGTAGTCATCAATCTGATTTCAGGGGAAAGCCAGTTCAGGTACCCTCTCCACTACTACTTAGGGTTTTAGCTGCTGTCAGGTTTCTTGCTAGCCTCATAAGGACTCCCTCAATTAAGATCTCTCTCTCTCTCTCTCTCTCTCTCTCTCTCTCTCTCTCTCTCTCTCTCTCTCTCTCTCTCTCTCTCTGCCCTTTCCCCATCTCAGCTATCTAGTTCCTTCATGTTAGCCTCCCCTCTCCCCTTCCTTTTTGTCCTCCTGTATCCCCCCCCATGCTCCCAATTTTCTCAGGAGATCTTGTCTATTTCCCCTTCCCAGGGGGGGATCTATGTATCTCTCAGGGTTCTTCTTTTTACCTAGTTTCTCTGGGACCGTGGACTGTAGGCTGGCTATCCTTTGCTTTATGTCGACTATCCACTTATGAGTCAGTACATATTATAATGGTCTTTCTTTTGTCTTTCTGGGTCTGGATTACTCACTCAGTATATTTTTTTTCTAGTTCTGTCCATTTGCCTGCAAATTTCAAGATGTCTTTTTTTTTTTTAAATTACTGAGTAGTACTCCATTGTGTAAATGTACCACGTTTTCTTTAACCATTCTTCAGTTGAGGGGCATCTAGGTTGTTTCCAGGTTCTGGTCATTATGAATAATGCTGCTATGAATATAGTTGAGCAAGTGTCCTTGTGTTATGATTGTACATCCTTTGGGCATAAGCCCAAGAGTGGTATTGCTGGGTCTTGAGGTAGATTGATTTCCAGTTTTCTGATAAGTCACCATACTTATTTCCAAAGTGGCTATACAAGTTTGCACCCCCACCAGCGATGGAGGAGTGTTCCCCTTACTCCACATCCTCTCCAATATAAGCTGTCATTGGTGTATTTGATCTTAGCCATTCTGACTGGTGTAAGATGATATCTCAGAGTCACTTTGATTTGCATTTTCCTGCTGGCTAAGGATGTTGAGCATTTTCTTAAGTGCCTTTCTACCATTTTGGGATTTTCTGTTGAGAATTCTGTTTAGATCTGTACTACATTTTTTAAATGGATTATTTGGTATTTTGATGTCTACTTTCTTGAGTTCTTTGTATATTTTAGAGATCAATCCTCTGTCCAATGTGGGGTTGGTGAAGATTTTTTTCTCATTCAGTTGGCTGCCATTTTGCCTTATTGACTGTGCCCTTTGCCTTACAGAAGCTTTTCAGTTTCAGGAGGTCCTATTTATCTATTGTTGCTCTCAGTAGCTGTGCTATTGGTGTTATATTTAGGAAGTGGTCTCCTGTGCCCATGCGTTCAAGTCTACTTCCCACTTTCTCTTCTGTGAGGTTCTGTATGGTTAAATTTATTTTGAGGTCTTTGATCCATTTGGACTTGAGTTTTGTACGTGAGGATAGATATGAATCTATTTGCATTCTTCTACATGTTGATATCCCGTTATGCCAGCACCATTTTTTGGAGATGCTTTCTTTTTTCCATGCTATAATTTTAGTTTCTTTGTTAAAAATCAGGTGTTCATATGTGTGGATTAATATCGGGGTCTTTGATTTGATTCCATTGGTCCTCTTGTTTGTTTTTATGCCAATACCAAGCTGTTTTCATGGTTGTAACTCTATAACAGAGCTTGATGTCAGTCATGTTTTTGATCTTAGCCGTTCTGACTGGTGTAAGATGATATCTCCAGAGGTTCCTTTATTGTACAGGATTGTTTTGAGCCCCAGTTTTTTGATTTGTCTAGTGGGATATTACTATAGTACTTCTGCACATTCTTGCGAAGGTAAGATGCCCTTGGAGACCTGGCACACAGTGGATGGATGCCTCTTAGTACAAGAAGAGAGAAAGACAGTTTCTAAGGGCTGAGAGGCTGCCTGCCTACTACAGTGCAAGGCCCAGGGGTGATTGCCAGACAGTTGCTTCTGAGGCACACAAAGCTCTCTCCTCTTCATTCAGAGCCCATGTCTCTGCTCTGCATAAATCAAGACAGGTTTTGAAGGCAGATGTAGTGGATTAGGGCTGGGCAGAGTTTCCAAGCCTGGTCCTTGGCAGCACTTTGAAGAGAAAGATAGATGTTCAGGATGGCGGAGTAGGGAGAACAACCTAATTCACGCCGCAGCCTCTCTGTTGATATTAGCCCACTCCATACTTGAAGATCACAGCAGCTTGTCTAGAGCTGCTCTGAGTGTGAAGAGTGGCCACCCCTAACTCTGGCATCTGTAAACCCTCTGTGTGATGCACACGTGCATATTGACTGCATTTATGTATTCTCCGATACGAACTGAACACTTTCTATGTACAAGGTGCTGGAATGTGGTGGAGAACAGGCAACAACCCTTGCAGAGCTTCCATTTTGATGAGAAAGATGCACAATGTGTCATGAGAGCATGGCAGGGCAGTGCATGGTGCTCTGAGGTCCACTAGATGGTTGAGAGAGTCCGGAAGGCACCAGGGAGCATGACACCTAAGTGAGCCCTGAAGAATTTGTAGGAATTGATTAGATGATGTATGTAGAAAGACAAGGGAGCACTCTTAGCAGAAAGTTATGTGTCCAAGTGCCTTGCCATGTCCTCCCCATCTCATTGGATGTGTGGAAAGATCTCTCCTGGAGGACAAGGTGCTCCCATCCCACTTTCTCCTATTTGTTCATGTGGAGTAGGAGGGGAAGAAAGAGGCTGGGAGGGAAATGTTTTCTTGTCTTGAAGACCCAACAGGACTTTTCTTGCATCTTGGGTCCCACTATTCCCCTTTCTCAAAGGGATACTCCTTAGCTATCATTGAGGCTGGGGAGCCAGAAGGCATGGGCTGCCCCAGATAGTGGAAGGGTAACATCCAAGGACCATGGCATCCTCTGAGGCGCCTAAGCCTGGGCTCTTGCCGGTTGTGCTACCCACGTCAGGCCCTGCAAGTGTGGGCAGGCTAACCCAGAGCAGATTCACTTGGCTCAGAGGATGTTTTTATAAGAGCTCTGATCCTGGTCCCTCTAATTTCAAGTCCCACCATCTCTGCTCTAGAGAAAGGGGCCGTGCCCTGATCTGACCTGAGCCATCTGAGAAACTCAGCCTAACTTCTCTTCAGCCCAGGTCAGTGAAGTTCTGCCTCATTCCCCCCTCCTTAGGCTATCCATTCTAATATAAGCCCAGCCCCTCCGACCCACCCCATTCCCCACTCCCACTCCATTCAGGGAAGAGCAAAGTACTTTCAGAGCACACAGGGTGCCTTCAGCTCCATTCCATTCTTTCCTCAGTTCCACCTGAGGAAACTGAATTCCAGTCAATTCAATCCAGCTGTGTGTAGGCTGTTTAACTCCACTGAAGAGTGCTCGGTGTGGCTCAGCTTGCACAGACTGGTTGTGCTGTGGAGGTGGAGCATCCAACCATGCCAACCAATTTAGTCTATCAGGTGTTGGCAGAGTTGATGCCATGAAGCTTACTTGAAGTTTCCTCACTTGGATTTATCTTAACCCTTCAATACCTCTCCTGAGAATACAGACTCTAGGGATGGCTCAGGGGTTAAGGACATGCACTACTCTTATGAAAGACCAGAGTTCAGCTCCTAGTATCTAGGCTGGGTAGTTCACAACTGCCTCTAACACCAGCTCCAGAGGATTGGATGCCTTCTTCTGGACTCTGCATATACCTGTGCTTAATAAATGCACATACTCACCCTGACCACACACATATACACACAATAAAAATTATGTAGATCTTTAATAATTGATTCAAAAGAGAATATGAGCTCTACAAGGGCAGCTTTATCTGTTTAAGTTATTCTGTATCCCAAGTGCATATGTAACACCTATGCTCTCCATAGTGGATGCTCAGTATATACTTATGAACAGGCGTGTCCAACAAAGCCTTCCTACTTCAACCAGCCTGGTGAAGCTTTGCTTTGTTCCCCACTTCATTAGGGTATCCAACCTAATCTAATAACCCCAGTTCCTGTGACCTACTCCATACTTACTCGACCCAACTCTAACTCAGTTTGATTGAATTTTCAAGTTCATTACTATCAACCGTGCGACATGTTCAGCTCTGTGCCAGGAGTACTAGTGCTGAGACCGTTACAGTACTGGGCTGGAGATCTCTACCCTGCTTGACCTTACACTTCATAGGTACTTTATATGAGACAGTGGTCAGCATACTGTGGCCAAATCAGGGTAAAGGGTGGCAGCCATTGAAGAATATGGTGGTCACAGAAAAAGCCTCCTCGAGATGATGCTGAGCACACATTTGAACAAAGTGAAGGAGAGGGCTCTCCGGTTTTCTAGGGCAGATGTTTTCCCAGAAGAGCAAACAAGTCCCAAGGCTTTGGGGCAGCAACGAGGCTCGTGTGCTCAAGGACTGGGAGGCAGGAATGTTCTAGAATAGGGTGAGATCCAAGAGAATTGTGTAAAGCTGGTCTCCCTTTGCTCTTGTTAGCCTTGGGCAGTCAGGACTGTCTTTCCCACAGCTGGAGCCCTCACTTTTGGCACAGCCTGACGTACAGTAGGCACGAAACTTGTTTTTCTTCAATGAATGAATGGATCCAACTGAGCACCATGCAAATTAGTTTGAACTGAGTTAGCATAATTTCACTTGACATATTTGAATTCAGCTCATCGACAGGATGTGTTTGGGTTTCACAGCTGCTGAAGGATGATCCCCCCCCCGAATTTTAGTCTCTTTGACTCCCCAAGCCTCAGCGACCTCCTCTACATTAAAGTAACACTGACCTCACCTCTTCCACAGGGGTGGTGGGAGTCCACTGACAGTCTGAGTGGGAAAGATCTTTCTACGCAACGAAGACGGAGGTGACCTTCCTGTCCTTGGAGTTGCAAGGCCACATCTGTTCCTGACATTCCACATATCTGTGGCTCTCTAGGAATGCTGAGGACCCAAATGCATGCATGCGCTCCCTGGTTAAAGGCATTTCCAGGGGAGCTCAGTGGACATAGAATAAAATTCCGAATCCTTCCAATGGCACAGGGACCCTTACTGGCCCAGGCGTCACGTCGTGACCTCCTCCCTCTGCTTCATCATCCTGCTCTCAGGGAACTGCTTATGTTCTTCTCCATCTGCAGAAGACTCTGTGGCCTCAAGGTTGTCCTGCACCCCTTGATTTTTGCTTCTCTCCAGGTTGTTCCTGTGACTTCTCTTTTTTAAATGGTCTTGGGTAGTTACAATGAATGTACTCTGTTCCCTCCTCTGTGTGCCAACACAGAGTCCTCATCTTTTCTGCCATGTCTTGCTTCAGTTCATTGTGTTTCCTGCTCCCCTCCCCCACAGCTCCTGCCTCCCCCCCCCCACTTCTCTGTTCTCTATCAGATTGTGTTGGTGCATGTCATTGAAAATGCACGTAGCTCTGAAAAAAAGATAGGGTGTTGTTTTCTTTACGTATGTTTTTAATTTACGTAACTGGCATTTTCCTTTACTGCACCTTCTGGTTCTGATTTTTTTCTCATTTGACACATTTTTAAGGTCTGTCCGTATCACACCATATTCTTCTCTGGCCTAGTCAGTCACTTCTCAGCCGTATGTGCTGTAACCACGTAATGCCTCTTCTTTCCCAAACAGTGCCTCAGTAAGTGCTTTCACACCTTTCTCCTAGGAGTCAGGGCATGCGTCTTTGTTAGACATCTGTCCCCAAGCAGAGGAGAGTTCCAAGGGCTCTAGAGGTCCCCCGAGCTCTGGCTAATTGGGTCTGGACAGCACACTAGGGGTTCAGGTGTTCAACTACAATATGTACAGGGTGATGATGGACTCAGGGTCAGACCTCACCATGTTAACTGAGTACTTCTGAATTTGAGTTTCTAGAGGCTCCAATGCCTGTGACTCCCTCTTATCCGTGAAGTTGCTGGTCCTTCAGGTCTCAGTACAGAAGTACCTCCTCCCCGAGGTCCTTTCCTGACTCTGTTGTGTCCATGTTCTCTGCTACCCTGATCTCCCCCATGAAAGAGCTTACTCAGTGTTTCCTCTGCTCTGGGCTGAAGACTTTTCCAGGTCTAATTCCTTTCCCCATCTCTGGAGCTCACACAGACTTGGCTCAGTGGAAATGTCAGGGAAGCTGCTGGTCCTTCAGATCTCAGCATAGATGGACCTCCCTCCAGAGGTCCTGCCTTGGACACTGGGCACTTACTACTTTTCTTGCGTATATTGGCTATCAATTGTTACCATATTCGAACATGTTTTTGACTCTACTGCTTCACCCTAAATTTACATCCAAGATGTTTCTCCCCAACTCACTCTTTGCCTTTATCTTGGGGATGAGAGCTGATGGGCTCAGTGCGGTCAGGGCATCAAAAGCCCGAAGAGCCTCACAGCTGCGAGTGTGGTTCTCTCCTGAAAGGCTGTTGGCAGCAGCCTGAGGCCCGGCCTGCGGCTGAGGTAATCCCCACCAGCGTCTGCTCCCTTCTCTTCTGCTCTCTTCTTTTCCTTCCACATGGTTTGGCAAAGGCTGAAAGGCAGAAGATTACAGGCATGCAGTACAACCCCGCAAACCAGCGTGAAACCCCATGCTTGTCTTTTTCCACTCTCTGTCTTTACTTAGTTTTTCCTTTCTCTGAGGAACTAGTTCCCAACATCTCCTGCTTCCCCAGGATCAATCAGTTGGCAGGGTGTTGTGGGAAAAAATTTGCATTCAATCAGGCCCATGGCGACCATCACAAGCGAGGCCCATGTTCCTGTCCCCAAGCCCAGGCTCCAATCTGTTTTGAAGGCTTGGCGTTTACAAAACTCAGTGGACTAGAACGTAACTCTTAATGGCACATTTGAACAGAGTTTAATGAGGTTTCAGAAACAAAACTATAAAGTGGTTTTTTTGGTGAGGACTATTATTAATCATAAGAATAGTCATAGCAATTTATCTCATCTGCCCAGTGTATTCCAGGATTCAAACTGTTTTCTCGTTAGTCACCATTTAGTACTCTTCACTCTCCTGGGAGGTCGGCGAGGCTGGCTGCATCTTCCTTAGATCTGGGCACTGTGTTTCCTTAGTATTCAAGTGCATGTCCAGCACCTGGGGATCTTGCTGATGTGCGCATTCAGATTCAGCCTGTCTGGGACTGGCCTGAGGTTTTGCTGCAGATCCACGGACCACACTGAAGTAATAGAATGAGTGGCTTGAGGCCTTGGATCTCAGAAGGGTGAGTGACAGATCTGAGTGTGTGGAGATGAGTGGACTGGGTGTCAGAATGCTCCCTTTATTCCTCCCCTTACCTTTTTTTTTCTACAAGCACCAATCAAGTCCTCACTATAGACTAACTCTTTATTTTAAACTTTTTTAAAATTAATTTTTATTGAGCTCTACATTTTTCTCTGCTCCCCTCCCTGCCTATCCCCTCTCCCCTTCAACCCTCTCCCAAGATCTCTATGCTCCCAATTTACTCAGGAGATTTTGTCTTTTTCTACTTCCCATGTAGGTAAATAAATGGAGCTAGAAAACATTATTTTGAGTGAGGTAACCCAGACATAGAAAGACAATTATCACATGTACTCACTCATAGGTGGTTTTTAAACATAAAGCAAAGAAAACCAGCCTACAAACCACAATCCCAGAGAACTTAGACAACAACGAGGACACTAAGAGAGACTTACACAGGCCAACTCTTTCTCTGTGTAAGAATGAGCGGCAGCAAACATATGCATCAGATAATGTGCTCCCAGGCTGATGGAAGCTTGTCTGCAGCTCCCAGGGAGAGCGAGGGTAGCCAGGCAGATGGGGGTGGAGTGAGGAGGATTAGCACATAGTCTCCATAGTCTACACCAGCTTCGGAACAGCAGGAGAAACAGACTCTGACAAGAGAGGCCAAAAGCCTGTGGGAGCCCGTGACATTGCAGTCACAAGATTCCTTCACCATATACCCCCAGGGTGCAGCCTTTGCAATAGCGTCATCTGAAAACTCACCCCCAGGCCTGGTGACATGGCTCAACAGGTAAAAGGGCTTGCTGTGTAAGCCTGAAAACCTGAGTTCTGTCCTTGGAACCATGTAAAAGTGAAAGAACTCAGCTCTATGAAGTTATCTTCTGACTTCCACACACATTCCATGTGTTCACTCACACACGTGTGCATTCTCACATGCACACATATACACACTTACATAGTTGTAACAACAACACCTTACACCCTGATCTCCAAGGGCGAATGCCTCGGTGGGGTACAGGGTGTTCAAGTGAGGAAGTAAGTTGGGCCTCTTTATGGTTAACTGAATGGGACGGAGCCATCAATGAAGGCTTCCCAGAGGAGGCTATGCTAGAGTCGGCTTTAGAGGTCAGGGCGTTTGTTAGGCTGAGAGCAGGGTAGTGGGCAGATCTCCCAAGGCTTGTCTCCTTAGCTACTCAGTGTAAGGAGTAGCCACTCCTTCCTGCGTTCTAAGCAGTCATTCAAAGTTTTCCCATCCGTGGCACCTGGGACCATCTGGGTGTGTTCTTTAAGTTTTCCTGACTTCTTAGGAACTTTCTCATGGAAGCTGAGGGGGCTCTTCCTGAAGGATAACTCTGGAAGCTGGAAACACTGGCCTTCCAGAAGACTTAGGTCTGGCTTGGGAAGGAAGCACCTGGAGGCAGAAGCTGGGAACTCAAGATCAAACAGGTCCTCTAGCAACTCACAGCCACACACTTCAGATTTAGCCTCAGAGGCTAGTGACTATCCTAGCTGATAATGCCAGCTTCCCATGAGTCCCCACCTCCACACTCTAGCTCCACAGTCCTTGGCTCGGATTCTTACTGCCTTGCCTATCTGCTCCTGCTTCTTTAGTGCTGGCTTTCAAGTCCAAGCAGGTGTTGTGTTCCTCGTCCTATGATTATGGAGACTAAGGATGGAGAGGGAATTAGAATGCAAGCTCTGGGCTCTGATTTCATGTCCAGCTACCCATCTTCAATCAGTCAATCCCTTAATAGACAAACACTTGGTTGTCTGTCACGCTAGACTCAGTTTCAGGCTTTGAGGATTCATCAGAGACAGCAGAAGCAGGATTTCTGCCTTCATGGAACTTCTCTTTGGTCAGGGATGGAAGACGTGAGCAATTACAATGAGAAGTAAAACAGTGTGGGGGATGGTGACTACATTTCAGAGAAAATAAAGACAGGCAGGGGAAGGAAAGTCAGCACCAAGGGGCCACGTCTGCCATTTCAAGCAGATTAGTAGAATCTGACTCCACGAAAGCATGATAAAAACTTGAGAGAGATGATAGAGAAGCCCCACCAGTACTGAGAGGAAGAAACTTCCAGCAAGGGAAGAATAATTTTAAAGGTCCTGAGGTAGCAAGATAAGCTGCTGCACTTCTTAGAAGCCATGATGTGTTTGGTCCATAAGCTCCCCAGGGACTCCCTGTTTGTACCCTGTGAGTGGCATCCTTAAAATGGAGCACCAGGGGCCCCTGCAGCTGCTGGAGTGGGTGGTGACAAGCCAGCGAGGCCATTCAAGGAGAGCCTCCAGTGCTGGGGTGCTAGTTCCTACAGCTCAAGGACCTGGGCCCAGCCTGC
This sequence comes from Microtus pennsylvanicus, assembly GCF_037038515.1. NCBI lineage: Eukaryota > Metazoa > Chordata > Mammalia > Rodentia > Cricetidae > Microtus > Microtus pennsylvanicus. The sequence goes on along the minus strand of NC_134591.1, from coordinate 48,356,640 downwards.
TGTCTGCTGCCCTGGGATGTCTCCAGAGCAGCAATGGTAGTATTGAAAAGTTGATCTCTCTATTAGAAGGGATTTGTCAGCACGAGCTGGGGCTTAGCTGCCTAAGCCTGGGTCTGAAGGCTCAGACAGGTTCAGAGTCCAGAGGAGCTGACTCAGGCCTGGCTCCCCCAGGGAATCCGGGAGAGGCCAGCAGCCAAGGCCACTGGGGTCAGGCAGGATGAATTACTCCATATCTCCAGGGGCACTGCCAAAGCTACTGCCATCTCTAGTATTTTCCCTAGGTTCTGGAAGCAAGTCTCAGATCCCTCATCTGGCCCAGGAAGCCATGAAAAGCATCGTGCTCACTTGGACATCTGTGTGTTTCATACTGCACTCTCTACCCAGGCCAGCTCCTCCTTTCCCATAGCTTTGGGGATACCATGTACAGTCCGGTAGTTCCAGCTTCATCTAGACTAATTTGTAAAGGGTGAGAAGGCAAGTGGTAGCTTCACCCAGATGACCCACAGACTCTCCCACTGAAGGCATCCACAATGGCATCTTCCCAGTCAACAGTCACTGTGAACTGCCACTGCGCCACTTCCCAGGGAGTCCAGACTTACTTTTAGCTGTTTTTTGGCTGTCACACAGATGACAAAGCTCTGTTTCAAAGACGACAAAATTGAGGAAGGGTGTGTGTAATATCACAGAACAGTTGTACTAAGTCAGTGAATTTAAGCTCAACTGGGAACACCCTACATCCACTCTTCCTCTGCCCCATGCCCTATCTGGACCACCATCATTGACTGCTCTTTGGAATTACCTCAGTGGTCTCTTCTACACTGTTTCCTCAATTTTTTTCTCCCCAAAGCATTCTGGGTGATCACAACTCATCTTTAATGCCAGCATTTGATCCTACTTAATGTGCTGGCTTTGTGGGAGCCTAGCCAGTTTGGATGTTCACCTTCCTAGATATGGACGGAGCGGGGAGGACCTAGGACTTACCACAGGGCAGGGAACCCTGACTGCTCTTTGGACTGGAGAGGGAGAGGGAGAGGAGTGGGGGGAGGGGGAGAAGGGTGGGAGGAGGGAGAGAAGGGTGGGAGGAGGGGGAGAAGGATGGGAGGAGGGGGAGGGAAATGGGAGGCTGGGAGGAGGCGGAAACTTGTTTTTTTTTTTTCCTTTTTGCAATAAAAAAAAAAAAGAAAGGCAGAGGCAGGCGGGACTCTGAGTTTGATGCCAGCCTAGTCTGCGTAGCGAGACTGTCTCAAAAAAGGAAGGAAAATAAAATAAAATATAGGAGGGCTATGTCCATTCTCATTGTTTTGAGTGACTTTTAGGCGAAGACCCAGACTCTTCAATATGTTCCCACGACCCTCAGAAGTTTGTGAGAACCAAACATAACTGAATTACAATTAGGGAATTGCTGAACCCACGGCTTCCCTGTCAGATCTCACAGCCCAGCAGCCGGGTCTAGGTCTGTGTGGTTTGTAGTCACTCACAGTGGGTAGCAGGGGATGCTGACAAGGAGGCCCTTAACCTCTCTTTTCACTTAGTCCTTATTCTTCTTCACACACTGGATGCTTCACTGCAGCTGTGTTCCTAAGTCCCTTTACAGCGGTGGTGGTACTCAACCTGTGTGGATTGCGACCCCACGGGGGTCAAATGACCCTTTCACAGGGGTCACTTACGACCACTGAAAACATAGATATTTACATTACAATTCAGAACAGTAGCAAGATTATAGTTATGAAGTAGCAATGAAATAGTTTTATGGCTTGGGGTCACCACAACATGAGGAACTGTATTAAAGGGTCGCAGCATTAGGAAGGCTGAGAAGCAACACTCTACACAGCCACGGTCACCAGGCTCTCAGCCTTTCAACTGCTGCCCCCACTGCCCTGTTTCTATTCTCAGCCCACCCAGGACTACCTGTCCTGAAGCGCCCTCCACTCGGGACTTCACTCCTGCAGGGCCCTTCTTTCTCTGCATGACAGGTTGAGGGGCTTTGCCTGTTCTCATCGTCCTGTGTTATCTCATCTCTGATGGAGTACAGGTGGGAATCCTGGGCTAACCCAAACCTTCCCCCACAGTGGTGACCTCAGGGTGGGGTCCAATGAGGAGTTGAGGAGAGACATCCCCTTAGACAAAGGCCCCAGTCTGTGATCTCCAGAAGGCAGACGCCTTCCCACCTTACCCCCAAACTAGACCACTCATATGTTGCTTGTACCCACTAATTTTCATAAATGGTGGGAAAACTGAGACAGCAGAAACAAGTGTTTTGGAGTCAGGCAGTTATTATAGACCAGAATCCTATTATATTATGTTAAACCATAGGGATCTGCCTTTTCTAGACACCTGTCGTAGAGCAACATGTTCACGTGGCTCAACTTGTAACTCAATAAACAGATGCTTTTGTTTTTTGTTTTTTCCCCACATTTTTAAATTGATTTTTATTGAGCTCTACATTTTTCTCTGCTCTCTTCCCTACCTCTCCCCTCCTCTTCAACCCTCTCTCAATTTACTCAGGAGATCTTGTCTTTTTCTACTTTCCATGTAGATTAGATCCATGTAAGTCTCTCTTAGGGTCCTCATTGCTGTCTAAGTTCTCTGGGATTGTGGTTTGTAGGCTGATTTTCTTTGTTTTATGTTTAAAAACCGCTTATGAGTAAGTACTGTCTTTCTGGGTCTAGGTTACCTCACTCAAAATGATGTTTTCTAGCTCCATACATTTCCCTGCAAATTTCAAGATGTCATTATTTTTTTCTGCTTTGTAGTACTCCATTGTGTAAATGTACCATATTTTCCTTATCCATTCCTCGGCCGAGGGGCATTTAGGTTGTTTCTATGTTCTGGCTATGACAAACAAAGCTGCTATGGACATAGTTGAGCACATGTCCTTGTGGCACAGTTGAACATTCTTGGGATATATACCCAAAAGTGGTATTACTGGGTCTTGAGGAAGGTTGTTTCCTAATTTTCTGAGAAATCACCACAGTGACATCCAAAGAAGCTGTACCAGCCTGTACTCCCACCAGCAATGCAGAAGTGTTCTCTTTTCTCCACATCCTTTCCAGCATAAGTTGTCATCAGTGTTTTTGATCTTGGCCATTCTTACAGGTGTAAGATGGAATCTCAGAGTTGTTTTGATTTGCATTTCTTTGATGACTTAGGATGTTGAGCATTTCCTTGAGTGTCTTTCAGCCATTTTAGATTCCTCTGTTGAGAGTTTTCTGTAATAAACAGATGTTTTGACCTCTGTCTGTCTGTCTGTCTGTCTGTCTGTCTCTTCTCTCTTTCTCTAGCTAGAGCCCTGTGATACTAGGCAAACTCTCTTTCACTGTCTTTTATATCCAGCTCAATTTTTATTTTTAAATTTGAGACAGGCTTTCACTAACATTCCAGGTGACTTTGAACTCACTCCATAGCCCAGAAAGTCCTTGAACTTGCTGCCCTTCTATCTTAGCCTCCTGATGAACTGAGATTAGAGGCTTGGGCCAGCAGTCCAGGCCTAGATTTTTTTTTCTTTTGAGTTTTGTTTCCTCACCTGTTGCATGGTAGAAGCCTTAGTTGAAGAGCGGTGGAGAAAAGGAGAGGAGATATTGGGTCATGTTGTGTGGGTAGAAGTTTGAGTTCTGGAGACAAGCACTCAAACTTGAGCCCTAGGTTCCCTGAATTATTGGGGTTCCTTACAAACAACAGAGTCCATTTGGGGTAAATCAAAGAGGTAGAAATTTATCACAAGTTGTTGGACAGCTCGTAGATGCTGGGGAACAGTGCAGGAATATGGTTTGCGCAATCTGTGGGGACATTTGTAGTCAAAACCATTGCTTGGGTTACCTAGTCTCTACAGCATTTGAGCTGGTGGCTAAAGCCTCCACCACAGACCTGGCACAGCAGCCCCTCCCCGGTCCCTGTCTCTTCCTCTTCTGAACCCAGGTTTCTGGTAGGTTTGTTCATTGACAGCATATAGGTCATCTGTCTTAACCTGACCCCCAGAGGGTTCTGAGGATGAAGGATGGTTTTCTGGCTTCTCCCTGCTCTCCATTGGATTAACACAGGAAGGGGGGGTATTCAGAGGACTCCTAGAAGGGGGGTATTCAGAGAACTGCTGTTTGCAGTAGCTTCTGGAGTGCAAAGGAAGCTATGTGATTAGAAACCTACCCTTGTTGAAACTGTTTTCTCAGCTAGAGAATAGAGTGATAGTAGTATATCAATGATTGTGAGGCTTAAATGCATTGATTAGTAAAAATTAAAACAAACTTCAGAAGGGGAACCTGGCCTAGGACAGAGCTTCTGTGGATAATAGCTTCATTCATATATTGTTATTGGTGAACTTGAGATCTCTGGGCACAAACTTTAGTGTGGAATTATCATTTGACTGCAAACCTTGGCCTGAGATATTGTTGGTGCTCAAAATTTCTCTTGCAGCCAAGAGCACCTCAGGCATCCAGGCCCAGTGGTGCCCTGGATCAACCTGAATAGCCAACTGTCATGTAGCTTTTTGGGAATGTTTCAAGCTGGTTGATATCATCTTGTCAACTTGAAATCTGCAGTTGTGGGAGAATTTACACCATAAGAGTCAGCTGATACTCCAGACAGGGCTTCCTCTCTCAGGCACTGGCAACTTTGCACAATTACATCTCATCAGCACACCATGGCTGGTGTGGGGCAGGTGAAGTACCTAGGACCCCCAGCACACCACGGCTGGTGTGGGGCAGGTGAAGTACCTAGGACCCCCAGCACACCACGGCTGGTGTGGGGCAGGTGAAGTACCTAGGACCCCCAGCACACCACGGCTAGTGTGGGGCAGGTGAAGTACCTAGGACACCCAGCACACCACGGCTGGTGTGGGGCAGGTGAAGTACCTAGGACACCCAGCACACCACGGCTGGTGTGGGGCAGGTGAAGTACCTAGGACCTCCAGCACATCACAGGGGCAGGTCAAGTACCTAGGACACCCAGCACACCACGGCTGGTGTGGGGCAGGTGAAGTACCTAGGACCTCCAGCACATCACAGGGGCAGGTGAAGTACCTAGGACACCCAGCACATCACAGGGGCAGGTGAAGTACCTAGGACCTCCAGCACATCACAGGGGCAGGTGAAGTACCTACGACCTCCAGCACATCACAGGGGCAGGTGAAGTACCTAGGACCCCCAGCATTGTGCCATCACTTTTGGTCCTTTTACATGTGATTCTTTTCCAAGTTGCTAAGTCCTTAAGATCAACTTTCTTTTCCAGATCTTATAGACAAATCTCTGAGCTCACAGAGTTTTTATGATTTCCTTAGCGGTTACCTCATGCTTTTGTTCATGTGTGTGGGTACATATGTGCGAGGGCACACATCTATATGTCTGCATGTAAATGACAGAGGAGAACTCCTTAGATGCCATCCACCTTGATGTTCTGTTGAGACGAGTCTCTCACTTGGCTTGAAATTTGAAGATTAGGCGTGACTGGCCAGATTCCTCTTATTCTGTTTCTCCAGTACTGAGATTACAGACTCACCACCATGCCTGACTTGTTGTGTTTTTTTTTTTTTTTAAACATGGGTTTTGGGGACTGAATTCAGGTCCTTGGATGTATGCAGAAAGCTCTTTGTGGACTGGGCTTTCTCCCCAGCTGTGGGTATTTCTTTTGCATTCAGGACTTCTTACCAGACGGGATGCCCTTTGGGGATAGGCCCCAACAGAAGCTGGCTGCTCACAGCTGAGGAGGGGATACAGGTGGGATCGCTACACGGACCAGCACTTTGTAATAGGCAGCCTCTCCCCTACCCCCACTAGCTGGCAACACTTGCCCTTCTCTCCCTTTCCTGGTGCCTCTTAGGAAGGCATTGCTGCTTCTGCTACTGCTTTCCAGGTCCTTTCTGCCATGTGGCTCATGTTAGATGGAGTATGGTAGAGACTGGGGAGAGGAAGGGGCTGCTCAGACATGGACGGAGTTCGTCGAAGGGGGAGGGATAGGCGGCTGTCTCCTGCTCGGGACACATTCCTCATACAGCTCAGCAGAATGCCTTGGCTGAGGGGACAAAGGAGGGAGAGGCAAACACCCTTCATTTTAATTAAAGCCAACTTTACATTGTTGTTCCGTTTGCCTGTGTTATTGCATGAGCTTACAATAAAGTTATATGGTGCCCCCAGGGCGACTTGAGCTGTGTGATAGAATGTGTCCAAGTTCAGCGCTCCAGAACTGTGCTCAGCTTCTCTGCAGAGTGAGTCAGAGCCCCAGGTCCTCTCTGGGACGCCAAGCCTCGGCTTAGGCTGAGACCTGTTAGCAGTTCCATTATTTATATTTCATTTGTTTGAAAAAAAAACATTAAGCATTTTCTATGTGCCTATAAGTGGGCTAGGTGCCCAGTCTGCCCCTGGCACATTGCTGTGGGCTCCAGGGAATACACATTCCCTAGTCTCCAAAGATCTGGCCTTCAACCAGTCTCTCTGATGAGGAGCCCGCGAGATCACTCCCAGCTCTCCTCCACATGCTTATTCTGGTCTTTTTTCCTTGGCTTTGAGGAGGCACCGGGGTTCCAGCTACACAGCCCCTTACACTTAGCTGTCCCTGAGCTCCTTTGTGTCCGGCATTTCTGATAATCACCTCTCCTTCCAAATTCCCCCCACTCTTGAAGGTTGGATCGTCCCTATAGCGTTCCCTGATGACCCCTGTCCATGGACTTCTGGCGCTTCCTCTGCCACTTTTCCAGGGGCCTCATCTCAAGCTCTAAAGCTTGTGTCCTACCACATCCTGTGATACGTGTCTAAATGTGGCTTGACAGGTTTCGACAAGGGAGCATGCTGATGTATGAGCTAACTCTCATGGCCCCGAGAGAAAACGCCTGATTCCTTACAGTTTGGAGAGCACAGCCCTCTTGGGAGGGAGGCAGGGCGGCTGAGGTAGTGGCTGGGGTGGTTTGGTCTGTGGTGGAGCTGTGGGACAGCTTGTTCACGTATTATAAGATAGGAAGCAGAGAAAATGGACTGGAAATGGGGTGGGCTCTAAACTCTCAAAGGCCCAGATCCAGTGATCTGCCTTCTCCAGCTATGCTTCTATCCCAAAGACTCTGTGGTCTCTCCCCAAACAGTGTCACCACCTGGACACCAAGTGCCCAAGCATATGAGCTATGGGAGGACATTTCAGATGTCAAACCATAACATACTCCAATCAAGCTAGAACATTCCCATGCTCCCTCCCCTAGAACTCCCTCGTGGCTCTTCCTAATCAGTCCCACCTTCATAGCCGTTGGTATAACTCCTAACACTAGAAATTAGTGTTCGCATATGCTCTTGAACCTCACACAGATGGACTTAAACTCTTTTGCTTTTGTTTAGACTGTTTGTGAGCTTAGTCTGTGTTGTCGATGAGTTGTTCTTCATGAAGGCCAGATTGTACTACATGAATGGATCTACTGAACTTTGTTTACACATTTACGTGGGTTATTTATACCTTGGGGGGGATATTATGAATAAAGCTATTATAAACATTTCTCGTATGAAAGAAATGGATATATGTTTTTATTTCTCTTGTGTAAATGCCTAAGAGTAGAATAGCTGGGACAGAGTTGATGTATTTTTTTAAATTGTGTGAAAATGACAAAGGGTTTTCCCCACTGGTGGTACTATTTTGTGCTCCCCTGCCAGAGATTATGAGCATTTTGATCATTCCACATCTGTACCACAGTTGGTCTTTTCAGTCTTTTGGTTTTATATTTTACTTTAGCTGGTGTTTATGTTTGTGACCTTGTAATTCCAATTTAAATTTATAGATAATTAATTATGTCAAGTATGCATTCATTTTTTTTTCAGACTAGCTGATCTGGAACTCCCAACCCTCCTGCCTCAGCCTCCTAAGGCTGGCATTTAGGTGTGTGGCACTCCCCTGACACACTGAGGTCTCTTTCATGCTTTTAGAGTTATTTGCATAGCTTGCAAAATGGCCAAGAATCTGTCCATTTCTTGTTGGAGCATCTATAACTTTATCAAGACTTTTTATGTGTATTTAGGAACACACACATAAGCACGCACATTGTGCTGCGGAAGACATTGGGATGGTTACAAAGCAATTGTATTCCTAGCCCAGAAACCCCTATACTTTGGATACATAGGCAAACTATGTTTTCTGAATATATATTGATGAACAAAAGTTTTGAGATTTGTTCAAGTGCAGCTAATCAATACTTTTCTTTATATTAATGTTTCTTGTGTACAAAGATGGTTTTAGAAGGGTCAGGTTTAAAATTCATAGATATTTACTCATATCCTGCTTTTCCTAGGAATTTTATAAGTTTTCTTTTTAAGTTTAGGCCTCTAATCCATTTTGGTGGGCATGGGATGAGAAAGAGGTTAAGGTTTGCTTTTCCCCATGTGATTGTCCTGTTGTTCTGTTGCTGCTTATTTAGATACTTTATGTTCCCTCTAGAACAGATGTGTTCAAAATCCAATTGAGTGCATGGCTCTGTGGTGGACCCCAACTGTTCCAGAGACCTGCGCATCCTTTCACCAGTTCCCCTCCTACAATGCTCCCAGGGAGACTTGAGCTGCATGTGAGAATGCACTCAGGATTGCGCTTATTTAGTCAGCCCCCCCCCCAATCCGGCAGCCACAGTTCCTCTCAGTCTACACAACTGTGTGGTTTTCCTAGATCTTTGTTTGCCCGTCGTGGCTGGGAAGGCATGGTAGAGCAGATCGGAGTGGAGCACCAGCAGGAAAGGGTCACAGCAAGACACAGCTCTGGAGGGCCTGCCTCCAGTGACCTGCCTCCACAACCAGGGCACCTTCCACCTCTCAACAGCGCACTCAGAATCTGAATCCATCGGTGGGTCTTCAGGACCTAATCATCATTTCCTCACAGATGTGCCCAGAGGTGTGCTTCATCAACCTTCTAGGCATTTCTCAGTCTAATAAAGTCAACATGAACAACTGTGGTGGGGACTTATTTGGATTCGATTTGACAGTCACTTATTAAGAATTTTAGGTCTATGCATGTAAAAGATATTGATGTGTGATTTTTCTCCTTTTAATGGCCTTGTTTGGTTTGGGGACCAGAATAATGAGTTGGGAAGTATTTCTATTGCCTATATTTTCTGAGAGTATAAGCATATTTTATATAATTATCTGAAAACATGTATTATTAATACATCACTATCACATATGATCTTATAATTTTATTTGCAACATTCTAACAAAGCTATGAATGCAATTTCTCTAAAGATACAAGATTATTTGGATTTTCTTTGGAATGCCTTTTTTTTCTTTTCAGCAGTGTTATTAGTTTTAAGTACAAAGGTTCTTGCATATATTTTGTTAAGTTTATTCCTGAATTGTTAGGTTTTTTGCTGACATCTAAAATTATATTTAAAGTTTCATTTTCTAATTGTTCATTACGCATATAGATACATATATAGTTTATACATTATCATATCTTGATAAATTTATTTATATTACTACTTTTAATAAACTTTTGAGATTTTTCAATATTCAGAATTGTTGTATTTAAACAGAAAAGGGGAAATGGTGTGGGAGGTCCTTCTGTCTATGTGTTGCTTTCATTGGTTAATGAATAAAGAAAATGCTTTGAGCCTATAGCAGAGCAGGGCATAACAGAGCTAGGCAGGGAAAACTAAACTGAATGCTGAGAGAAAGGAGGTGGAGTCGGGGAGAAGCCATGCCACCAGAGACAGACATGCTAAAACTTTGCCAGTAAGCCACTGCCAGGTGGAGATACACAGATTAATTAATAGATATGGGTTAAATTAATATATAAGACTAGCCAATAAGAAAACAGAGCTAATGGGCCAAGTAGTGATTTAAATAATATAGTTTCTGTGTGATTATTTCAGGAGTCTGGGTGGCCAGGAGACAAACAAGCAGCCCCCTACAACACAGAATCTTATGACAGTATTGGTTAGTTTGCACTGCTCAAAAAAATTGTTTATTCCACCTAAGATTTTCAATTACTTGTATGAAGGTGTTTATATTATTAGATTGTTTCAACATCTATTGGGACTACTGTAATGTCTTTTATGTTTCTACCACTGGCAATTTGTGTCTCCTCTTTTCATTCTTTTTTTAATTAATTTATTTACATTGTTCATGGAACAGGAGTGAAGGTGTGTGAATGCTACTGCATGTGTGTAGATAAATCTTTGAGAGTTTGTTTTCTTTTTTTCTTTCTTGACAGGGTCTCATCATGCAGTCAAGGCTGACCTGGAACTCACTACGTAGACTAGGTAGATCTCAAACTCCGGGATCAGCCTGCCTCTGCCTCCTGAATTCCGGGACCAAAGGCATGTGCCACCATGCCTGTTCTTATTATCCCTGTCCTGTTTGGAGGCAGCTTCTCTTATTTATGCTGCTGTGCTCCTACAGAATGGTTTGTCTCTGTCTCCCCTCTATCCACGAGTGCTGTCATTACAAATGTACGTTACTGCAGATGGGCTAAAAACAAACAGTCAAACCATGGAGCCAGTGGTGGTGGTGCACACCTTTAATCCAAGCACTTGGGAGGCAGAGGCAGATGGAGCTCTGAGTTCCATGCCAGCCTGGTCTACAGAGTAAATCCCAGGACAGCCAGGGCTACACAAAGAAGCCCTGTCTTGAAAATCCAAAAACTAACCCAAACCAAACAAAAACAAAAAGCCATGAATTCTGGAGGTCAAACTCAAGTCTTCAGGTTTGTTCAGAAAGCACCTTTACCCACTGAGCCATTTCCCAGGACCTTTCTGATATTCAGCAATCTAGCTGGAGGATGATTGGCTGTTATCAATTCCTTCAAAGAATCAGCTTTATAGTATACTATTTCCCCCTCATTGTTCATTTTCTTTTCTTTTTTTTAACAATTTTTTAAAAGATTTATTTATCTTATTTTATGTATGTGAATACTTTGCTTGCTTCTATGTGTATCTCCACATATATTCCTGATGCCTGAAAGGTAATAAGAAGTCATCAGAGTCCCTGAAACTGGAGTTACAGACAGTTGTGACCACCATGTGGGTGCTGGGACTTGAACCCAGGTCCTCTGGAGGAGCAGACAGTCCTCTTAACTTCTGAGCCATCTCTCCAGCCCCTATTGTTCATTTCCTACTTCAGTTAATTCTATGCTTTTGGGAAGGGGTGGGGAGAGCTTATTTTTTACTTTTTTTTTTTTTTTGACGTGGTCTCACACTGTAGTTCTGGTTCGTTTAGCACTCACTATCTCAGACTGGCCTCCATGCAGAGAGCCTTTTGCCTCAGCCTTCTGAGTGCTGGGATTACAGATGTGTCCAGTAAACACAGCCTCCACTCTTAATTGGTAATTCTTCCTTTCTCTTTGTTTCTTTTTTTTTTAAAAAAATCCCTAAAATGATATGTTGACTATTGATTTAATATTATCCTTATTTTAAAATACAAAAGCTAGAAGTTCTGAAAATTATACTAAGCCCTGCTTTAGCTACATCTTGTAAATTTTATTGCCTTAATTTTAACAGTATTGTGTATATTGATGATTATTCAATGATAATGACCTTATTCCAGGCATGTTAGTACTCAGTAGTCAGTCCCATTGTCCATTTAATTGATATATGTAAGATAACCCCTTCATGTTTCTTTTTACCCCCTTCTTTCCTTTTTAACCATGCCTAGTCCACCAGATTTAAATATTATGGTCAATTAATCACCAATCAATTAATATTTTTGACACTTGATTTGTAGTTGAGGATGGCCTTGAATTTGGGACCCTCCTGCTTCCACTTCCTGCTTATTGGCAGACAGCACATGCTGGGGATCGAACCCAGGGCTTCATGCTTGCTAGGCAAATAATCTAGCAAGTAAGCTAACCCCCCAACTCTCTTCTCTGTTGCCAGCCCTTTATTCTGCCTTAATTCTTTTCATAGTACCTGTGGTTATATCATTAGAACATATAATATATAACGATTAAGCCATTATTTACTTTTATCTTTTTATTATTTGTCCCCTCTGCTGAGACACTTGATAACAGGCACTATGTGTTTTATTGCTGATACATCCCATCACTTTAGAAGAGCCCCATAGACATTTGTCGGATAAAAGAATAAGAATATATTTAAGCTCAATGCAAACTTGAGAAAAGCTGTGAAGCAGCACCACATGCAAGAGGGCAACGCTGACAAATGCCAAATGAGATGTGGAATTAGCCGTGAACAGGGCTCACCTGCTAGCCCAGAGCCCTCCCCAGGACTCGTGTCTGTGATCCGGGGCATGGAGCACATCTGCACCAGGCTTTCTGGATGAGAAAGTCTTTCCCATGTATCATCACACTGAGTAGCACATCACTACAAGGAAGGCATTTTTATCCACATTTTCCAGACAAAGAAGCTGGAATTAAGAAAGTTAAAAAACTATGCAGCCAAGAACTGGGAAACCTGAGGCTGGGTCCAAGGTTTCTGATGCCTGGAATCTCCTCATACCATCATGAGAAGAACCATGTGTGTGCCTTCCGAGCAGGCTGGGTTCCAAGTTCTCATGGATGGACAGAGGGGTGGGAGGTTTGTACCTGGAGGAGCTCAACAGCTGTGGGAGAGCAACAGGTTCAAGGAAGCACTGGGTCTGGGCTTCACTCTTCTCTCATCCATCCCTATAGACTTTTATAGAGAAAAAGGAGTTCTTGAATTTTAAAACCCACTTCCCACTGATATTAGTCAAGACCTTTGGGTAAAGGCCCAAGTCTGGCCTTGTTATTCATGTCTTTACAGTGGGGCTTTAATGCCTCCTCCTGAGCTATTGTGAGAATGACGTGAGACTCCTGAGACTTGGAAGTGCGCTGGCAGGGCCCCTGCCTTAGTCTTCACTGCTTCCTTCCTGAAATGCACCGTGCCAAGGCTATTCTGCCTGCTGCTTCACCAGTCACTGATAACACACAACAGGACGGTGAAGCGGGGCAGAGCGTGGGAACCTGCCAATAGCCCTTGTTCTCTTATAAGAAATGGTCCTCAGCGCTGGAGAGATAGCTCAACAGCTAAGTGTACTTTTGACTCTTGCAGCCACTAAACATATGGTATACAGACACATACACCAGGCAAAGCACACATATAAAAAAGTAAAGAGCTGGCCCTGGCCCTGCGGGGATGATCTAGTGGGGGTAGGGAGTCAGCTCATGCAAAGCCACAGCATACATAGAGCACCTGATAGGAAGAACAACCCAACTATCATTTATTGACTACTACTGATTGTTTACTCCGAAGGCATCAATTGCCTTTGATTACTGTGGTACAGCACTTGACATGGACAAAGGAGGAAGTGTTTCCTTTGGCTTATAGCTGCAGAGTGTTCATTTCATAGTCCTTGATTCTAAGTCTGTGATGAGGCAGAGCACCCTGGCTGTGGGAGTGTGTGGGGGAGGAGGAGGTTGTTCACTTCATGGTGGGCAGGTCGCAGAGAGTGTGGGAAAGACAGGAGACTCCAGAAACCTACTTCCTCCAAGCAGGTCTCATCTAAAGTCCCAATAGTGCCACCATCTGGGAACCAACCATTCAACACATGAGCCTGTTGGGGACATGTGTTTTATCTTAATCACAGCACATGAATATAACAGAGCTGAACCCAAAGTCCTTGAGTAGACCTTACAAATTCCCCCTAGACTGAGGTTTGCCTTCCCTGATTGTTGGGCAACTGGAGTCTGCTCCTTGTACTCAGTCTCTGGCTGTAATTTTGCTTCAACTCAGATTCTCTGGGCCTTCTCCTTTAACACAACATCATCATCATCATCATCAGCAGCAGCAGCAGCATCATCATCATCATCATCATCATCATCATCAGCAGCAGCAGCAGCAGCAGCAGCTCGTATTGGACGTAGCAGGATCTGACTCCAGCTACTTCATCCCACATATCTGTCCTCTGCAGTCTTTCCGGAATTGTCCTCGGCACTGATCTGCCTCTGCACCTCAGTCTATGCTAGTCCCTTTCTTGGGACACCTTTCCACAGAGTTCCCACTGCACTAGATCACAGCTGAATGGCTAGTCCAAGACCACTTTCCCTGCCAACTGTGACCTGTTTTCCTTAGAAGGACCATGGCGCTGTAGTCCTGTAAACTTCATTGCACACAAGGTAGGAATGTCACATTTACAAAGCAAAAATACAAGACACCCAACTAGGTTTGAATTTCAGACATATAAGGTATTGATTTTAGAACATCTACATAATACTTAGGATACACTTATACTCAAACCTATGTATTTGTTATTTATTATTATTATTATTATTTTGTTTTTTCAAGACAGAGTTTCTCTGTGTAGCCCCAACTGTCCTGCAACTCACTCTACAAACCAGGCTGCCCTCCAACGCAGAGATCTGCCTGTCTCTGCCTCCCAAGTATCTGGATTAAAGGCCTGTACCACCACTCATTGCACATCTCAAACCTGTATATTTATCTGAAATTCATAATTGGATGCCTGTATTTAGGTGGCTACTTTGGTTCACGGGTTTGTAAGCCTATAGTGGCTCATTTTTCGTTTGGGAAGGGTGATGGGTTTGTGACGTAGACTGGAATAGGGTTCAGACTGTGAGTGAAGGTGGCCCCGGGGCCCACTTCATCTAGAGCCCTTGTTTCACAAGCCAGAGATTCAGAGGACTCACCCCAGTTCACACTGTGGGTGGGTGGCAGAGGTGGCTTTTACTCAAAGTCTGACTCTCACTTCCAGCGCAGCTCCCTCCTGTGCCGCGGCCCTGTTTCTGGGCTGACTGAGAGCTCAGGTTCCCATTCCCCTGCCCCTGACCTGCCCTTGGCTGGCTTCAGAGGGGGGTCTGATGACGAAATGTGATCCTGTCATAAAATCTATACCAAACCAACTCTTCTCACAGCCCACCCGTCTGCCTCAAAGGGGGCCACCTAATCCTCATTTATGGAGACTAGCAGCTGGGCCGAGCCTGAGTCTTTGAACGTGAGCTTGGGGTGCTCCGGTTCAGTCAGTCCTAGCCAAAGGAACCTGAGAGTGAGGGCATTAGCTGAACAAGTTGAGGGGCCAGGTGGTCGTGGGTCACCAGTCCAAAGAGCACCAGGCAGAGCTAGAGCAGTCAGAGCTGCTAGAGATGGAGGCCAACCCCACCAGGTACCTCTCCAAGAATGTGGCAGCTGAAGCTTCTTCCGTCAGTGGAGGAAGAGACTGCAAAGCTTCCTGGAGAGAGCAAGGAGAGATGGCTTTCGGGGGATGACTTTAGAGCCTTTAGAAGCCTCTGGGCGGAAGTAAAGTCCCAATGAGAATGTCAAGAAAAGGTGTCTGGATGCTGAGATTGGGTCAGGAATAAGCCAGTGCTCTGGTTTAGGTGATATACAGGTCAGAGGTACCCATACAGAAATGGGGACACCAGGAAAGGAGCAGGAAGAAGCTAGGCTCCTTTGGGCCATGTCACCTCAGAGGACTCTTGGAAGGCTTACAGAGATGTAACTGGGTAGGGAGACAGGATGGAGATTCTGAGGTTGTATCTTCATTGGGACCTGACTCCCCTGTTACTGGGGACCAGGAAAGAGGGCCCAGAACTGAGAAGTACTCACCTTCAGAGGAGGTTGGGGACAGAAGGGCCTTCAGGACAGAAGGAGAAGGTGGCCAACAGAGGCAGAACGGCAGGGCAACTGTGGAAGTGGGAACCAAGGAAGCAATCAGGTGTTGAGGCTGAGGCCTCAGGCCCAGGAGGAAGGTCGCTAAGGTGTGCAGGTGGCCTGGTTCAGTGAGTGAGAGGGAAGAAAGTGGGGGTGCCTAGTGTAGACACCAGCCTAAGGAAGATTGTTGATGAAGACATCGGAGGGCACAACAGCTGCCGAAGGGCGAGGCTTCCCGCACAGTGACTTGTGAGATCCTCCAAGTCTCAGCTGAAGGCCAGGAGGTGGGAAAGAGGGGGAGAGCACAGCTTCTGCACTCTTGACCTCAACTCTGTCACCCTGACATTTCCTCTCAGTCCTGGGTCACCAGCACTCCCCGACACACACCCAAAACAACGTGTCACCCTACACACTCGTCTTTACTGTGTGTGACAATTTGATCTTGTTTCTTTAGTTTTCATTTTAACTGTTGGTTCACAACAGTCAGTTTGAGAGACCCGGAGAAGCTGGAGAAAGGAAGGAAAAGGGCGGACTCTTCAGGGGACAGTCAGGTGGAAGGACTGGCTTCCTATAGGGAGAGGGGTCATATTAACCATTTGAATAGGGGAATGGAGGCTGAGGTTTGGGGTTCTGGGCATGACATACTGGTTGGGATTATCTGGCCTTGATGCAAGCTAAGCTTGGGACCCAGTCAGCTGACCTACCTCTCCACCCCTCCTATGCAAGTAAGAGAGTGGGAACTACATGTTTTTGAAGCATGTGGGAATACAAGCTATATACACAGATCCGCAGGAACAATTATAGGTGCTTGTGCAGAGGCAAATGCACATATCTTTATTCCTGCTATTACGGCTGCATACACGGGTAATACATGCATGCTCTTTCACACACGAATGCTGATTTAGACAACAGGCACACTTCTAAATAGACAAACACATTTTAAACACGCATACATGTGGGCATACATCTTAGGGGACATTCAAAGACACATGCTTACAGACTTATCAGGCAGGGAGCTCCAGGATGAGGCTCATCCATTGCATTCCAGATGTGCTGACTACCGTGCACACCCCAGATGTGCACACGCGACAGAGACTCAGATTCATAACTCGTTGAGGGCTTTGTTCCTATTTCCCCCATCAAACAAAAGAAAAGGCTTGTGGACAAGCAAGTGCACACACACACACCCCAAGCCCCAGTTCGTAGATGTGCTCCTTGAGGGTTACACAGCTCGCAAGTGCTTGTACCCTCCCTCTCTCAGCCCCACCTTTGCCTCAGTATCTTTGTCGTCCCTCACTGCTCTCTTTCTCGGGCTCTGTTCAAGTCCTGGAACACATTTTAAACTGCCTTTGCCCTCTCATCTTTCAGCCACAGCTATGGCTCCTTTCTCCGGGCTAAGTCTGAGGCACCCAATCAGCATCCCCCCACTTCCCTTCCATGACAGTCTGCCTCCTGTTTTCTTTGCTTGCAGGTTCCCCCTGCTACCAGCTGTTTCTTTCATGGCTCTATGCAAAAGGGCCTTAATAAATAAATACAGGCTGACGAAAGAGTAACTACTGAGTAGAGTAGTTCTGAGTCCCAGGAGCTGGAGGCGGTGGGAAGTGCCATTATCTTTCCATTATTGTCTTTATTTTCCTTAGATTTATTTATTTTAAAAATTATTTTATGTTTATGGTTGTTTTGCTTGCATGCATGTCTGTGCACCATATGCATGTCTGACTCCCGGGGAGACCAGAAGAGGGCATCAGATCCCCTGGGAGTAGAGTTACAGACAGTTGTGGGCTGCCCGTGGGTGATGGAAATTGAACCCTGGGTCCCTTGGAAGAGGAACCAGTGCTCTTAACTCCTTATCTTCCAACCCCCTACTTTTAGTTTTAATTGTGTGTGTGTGTGTGTGTGTGTGTGTGTGTGTGTGTGTGTGAATATCTCTGTGTATGGGTGCCCACAGAAGCCAGAAGAGGGTGTTAGACCCTCTGGAGCTGTAGTTACATGTATGGGTGGGTGCTAAGAACCAAACTAGAGTCTGGAAGGAGCCGCAAATCCACAAATGCTGAGCCATCTCTCCAGCCCTCAAAGCCTCTGCATTTTCTAGCGGAACAACACAGGCATCCTGTGTGTTAGAGGTGGGTTTGAACTTTATTGCCAGCTGTTGGCTTTTCCTCTGGCCCTGAAGTCTGGTCCTAATGCAAGGGACCCATCTTCAAAGAACCCTTTGCTCCGTTCTCCAGGCAATCTCATAGCTGGCAAGGGCCTAATACTCTGCGTGACAAAAAAAGAGTTACGGGAAACACAAGCTGACCAGGTGTGTAGGATTGCAGATGTCTGTCGGGTTCTGTAAGAAACCCTGACACAGAACTGAGAATGCCCTCTCCGAGCTGGGTGCCAGAGGGTCTCCAGCGCTCTCACCTGTCGGGCCTCCGCCTCCTGGGCCCGGGGCCGGGTGGGCTCGCACCGCCGCTGGGTGGCCTGGCCCGGGCCCGACAGCGCGCCCGCTCCGGGGGCCCTTCGGGGACCCTCTAAGGAGCAGCGCAGAGGCGGCGACCTGACGGGGCCGGGTGGGACGGCGAAATGGCTTTTCCAGCTCTGGTGTCCCGGCCGCGCTGTTGACACAGTCACCGATTTTAATGAGAAATCTGGAGCGTGCGTGGGAGACGCGGCGCGGGGTGCACAGATGCGGCGCTGGCTGCGCGGCCCGAGGGAAAGCGCTGGGGCGCGCTCACCTTTGAACTGTCGGGGACGCTGTTTACCTTGGCTGTCCGAGTGGCAGTTTTACAGATATTAAATACCGACCCGAAGGGAAACAGGGCTCGGGGGCCGCCTTCGCCAAGGGATTCCGCGCCCTCCCTGCAGCTGGCGGTCGGATTCGGTGCTGGGGAGACGCCCGGCTCTCGCATCTCATCCCGTCCCAGTCGGGCTGTCTCCTAATTCGATTTTCCGTGTCGGAAGGAGGAGGCCGAGGGCGGTCTGGGCCTTGCTCACACGCCTCTTGCCTCTTGGCATGTCTGTGTCTGGTGATTGCAGATCTCCAGTCCAGGCACCTCCTAGGCGGCACTCCGGGATGCCTGACTCTCCTTGTCTAGGGGAAAAAGGAGAGATCTCTCTCTCCTCCCCCAAGACTCTTGCGGGACGGAGGAGGGTTCTGCCCGTGCCCCAGGCTTCAGCCGGCAGTCAGAAGGCTTCCCGCAGAGGCACAAGCCATGTTGATTTTACGGAGAAGGCTGCTATGCACATTTCACTGCTGATTTATTGGTTTTTAACTAGATCCTTATGCTGGGCTAAAAAAGCCATCTTGCACTTTGTAAGGCTCTGCTGACTGCTGCTGAAAATGACATAGGGGCTCCTCCTCCCCTCCCCCACCACACCCCACCCGCCGAAGAGGCGATTGTGGAAGTGTAAGCCTGGGCTGTGAATCTAGGGCCTTCTTCTGAGCAAGGAACCTCCCGCTGCAGCTTCCCAGCCACTGACTACCTGCGGTGTGCACCGGGGTGAGTGTGTTGGTGTGTGGAAGACTTCGTGGGTCTGAAGGGAGGGTCTGGGAGAGGCTGGTACATACTGTTCCCCTTTTTTTCTCTCGGACACCATTTTAATCAACTTGGTGGGGGTGGGGTCAGCAAATGTAGAGAAACACCCTGGTTCCTATCTTGACTGTGTGATTTGGGAGAGCTGCAAAAACCCTCTCTGATCTCTCTCTGATTTGTCCTCTCTTACCTGTGATGTGGGGATCAAACAGAATCTTGTTTTAAGTTCTTCTAGCCCAGGGCCCAGCATACAGATGGGGTGGTGGGTTAGAGTCCCTTCAGAGTCTTCCCAACCCTGGTGGGTAACTCCTGACAAAGGTAGACTCCTTAGCAGAGGTTGGCTAACTTCACACCACCTCCTGGGACCCCGTATAGTTTTTCATAATTCAAATGGAAGATCAGATAATATAAACCACACATTTATAGATTATAAAGCACCTTCAATCTTCTATTAGTTTACCACATCCTCAGGTAAGTTCTCTGAGGGAAGAGACAAGCTAAGTCATTAACGGAGCACAGGGGCTTTCTCAGACCTGTGACTTGGAGCTATGATGGACAGCTTATGTCTTGACATCCTGGCTGCCTCTGCTATTATTTAGCAACACTCCCCTCTCCCAAAACAGCTTCATGTGAAGATTGTCAGTGCTCACAGGGTGCAAAATAATGATGGGGAGACAGCCACCTTAAAGAAAGGTCCCTTTGGCTAGCCCTGGAAAAGCCGCCAGAGAATAGGGTGGGCACAGTGAAGACAGGTCTGATTGAGACCCCCACAACTCAGGGAGCTGAAGGAGGATGCTTGCGCATCTGTAGAATCCATCAGCGGCTTGATGGGTCGCTGTTAAACAAAGATGGGATAAGGTTACACGTGTTTTCCGTGGGAGTCGGCTCCAATTTCAGCCTGATGATTTAGTCAGGTGTAAGCATGAAGTTTCCAATTTAGAGGAATAAATCTCCAGTGATTTTATTATCCCCTGTTTTACCCTGACACCCAACTTCACCCCGGCCCCCTGTCAAAGCCCTCATGATGTGTTTATATAGGGAGCACTGTAATTGATTGGCGTGCAATAGAACATGACACAGAAAATGTGGCCTTCCCCACCAGGCTAACTCTGGAAGCTTCCATATTTCATCATCCTCCAGGCCCAATCAGTGGCCCCTACTCTCTGTGGTCACAAATTCCTGGGATTCTGGGTTGTCTGTGAATAGGAGTGTGGGGCCAAGAGGTTCAGCTGGGACCCCCCAGGTGGTCCCAGAGGGTGTTTTGGCCTGGGGCTGTGGGATGGAGAACACCAGAAAGGCTTCTGTCCTGGGCTGTTGGGTTGAGTGGATTCAGAACTCAGAGATTCTGCCTGATGTGAGAGTAGCCAGATTCAATTTTGCATGGCTCTAAGATATAATAATTCCAATATCATAAGCTTCTTAAAAGGTCAGTTTTGAGCAATGTGCTATTGCAATCATCTATGAATCCATGGTATTAGAGCAATAACAGCATACAATAGAATGGTATACTGTAGTAATACCACTAACAAATATGGATGCAGACATAGAAGTGGATCTTTGTATTAACAGCAATGTTAACGCCAATACCAGTTTCGCTATTATCACTTAATAAGGCTTTCAGCATGCCCACTATACTAGGTGGGCTGTGTGTTCTTTTACTTAACTTTTCCAACAATGTTATGAAGATGTTGCTGTGTTCTTTTGTACGTGGTATCAATAAAGATCAATGAATTTAAGTTGGGTTGTTTAAGATTCTGAAATCTTGGGCTGGAGAGATGATGGCTCAGAGGTTAAGAGCACTGGCTGCTCTACCAGAGGTCCTGAGTTCAATTCCCAGCAACCACATGGTGGCTCACAACCATCTGCAATGAGATCTGGTGCCCTCTTCTGGCATGTATATGCCAGCAGAACGTTGTGTGCATAATAAATAAATCTTAAAAAGAATTCTGAAATCCTAGCTTTACTACATTTTAAACAGCAAGCTGAGGTGAAGAAAGCAGACAGATGTGGGGTGAGATGCAGTCTCAACCCCTTGAGTTGTCAGGAGCATACTTAGTAAATGCTCACAGGGTAGTCCTTGGCCACTGACCCTGTTCTCAGCCCCAGGAGAGGTATGGAGATAAAGAGCGTCCAAGTCCTCGGGTGGAGAACGAGAGCTTTGATATTCCACACTTTGATGGCAGAAAGTTTCCTCAGAGTCCTCTAGAGCCCTACAGTTTCTTAGTCCAAATGGGGGGAAATCACTGTAGCTCAGTCTTTCAACCAAATCTGGATTCTTCCTGCTCCCTGCCTCCCTCATGGGTGGGGCATATCCTGTGCTGGCAATTCCCTCTCTCTCTCTCTTTTTTTTTTATATAGAAGAAACCTTTCATTTAGATTTATTTGATTATTTATTTATTTTTATTATGTATACAGTGTTCTGTCTGTATGAATGCCTGCAGGCCAGAAGAGGGTATCCGATCTCCTTACGGATGGTTGTGAGCCACCATGTGGTTGCTGGGAATTGAACTCAGTACCTCTGGAAGAACAGCCAGTGCTCTTAACCTCTGAGCCATCATCTCTCCAGCCCATGATTCCCTCTTATAACGAGCTAAAGAATACTTTGCTGTAGCTTTGACTTAGGGCTCTCAGCTCTGTCCTGTAGGGCTACAGAACACATCTGCTTCCTTTGCTCCATGACTCTGAGAGTTCAAGACACAGTAAATCGAATCCATTTACTCACTAACCACTCATCCATCAACACTCTTTCCACCCTCCCTCCTTTCATCTACTTGTTCATCCATCCATCCATTTATCATCCATCTGCCCATCCATCCATCCATCCATCCATCCATCCATCCACCCATCCAACCATCCACCAAACATCCACCCATTATTTATCTTCAATCCATCAAATAGTTCATCCATCCACCAAACAGCCACTCATCCATTTATATATTTATTAATTCATTGGGTGACAACTCAGAAATGATACTGGTTAGGACCTCTGGGGGTGGGACATAAAGATTAGCTTTTAGTAAACTTGGAGAGATCAATAAGCAAGATTCATACCTACAGATCTTACTTATTTCAAAATGCCTATCATGTTGGGACTTCCTCAACAACTTGTCCATTCATTCCCAGTGAGGATTCCAGTTTCTGCATGCAATCAGGATGGAGAGGAAACGAGTCATTGTGGGTGGACTCAGGACATCTTCTTGTGTTCTTCACCTTGCAGACTGGGGACTCAGATACAATCTTTGCTTGGACCAGCACTGAAGTTCTGTCCCGGACTTAAGTCTCAATTCTATCCCCTCACTCCTTTGTTCAACACAAGCATTGCCATATGTCAGATTCCTTGAATATGGAGATGAGCAACATCCAGGTCCTTATCCTTGAAGAGTTGATCATGGAGCATGGAAAACTAATGTAAACAAACAGTGATTAGGAAAATTTTGGATTATGAAAAAAGAAGTCCACAGAGCAGGAAGGAAGACACTGTTTTAGACAGGACAGTCAGGAGTCTCTGGCAGTTTTTACTGGAGATGGAAAAGATGGACTAGGGTCAGAGGTGGCAGGAGGCTTGGGCTCTTGGCTGTAAAAAGAGAAACAGTAAACCAGGAGGTAAGAATTTACAGTTCCCTTGGAAAAACTGCCCAGGAAAGCAACCCTTGGTGTTCTCCACAGGGCATTTCTGGGTTTACCTCACTTGTCTGGCTGGACACCACTCTCGTTCCTGTTGAGGAGTGGAGGCAGTGATATGCCTGGATCCCAGAAACCAGGGCATATCATGTCCAGTGGGCAATGCAGCTCCTGGCGCTCACCTGTCCTCCAGAGTCCCTTGTCTCTGCTGGTCTGTATGGCAAGCCTTTCTACTCCACCCGTTTCTTTCAGCAGGGAAGGCATTGTGGGGCTTCTTCCCTTGAGGACAGGGCATCGAGCTTGTAGTAGCTGAGCTGATCTGGAGGCTGGGCATTCAGATACTTGTTCTCCACCCTGGCTCTGGCTTGCTGTGGGACCCTGGGAAATCTCTATCACTCTGAAGAGCTCAGTTTCCCTCACTGTAGAGGGTTAAGCTAGGTGCCCCTTCAAACCTTTCAATGGAGAACACACTTGATTTGAACGGGGCTAAACTAGATGATGACTTCAGCATGGGGGTCAGTTCTGATATCACACACAGCTACCCCATAAAACAATTTTCTTAACAAAGCAGCACATGTTACCTTCTAGAAAACTGATAGCCAGACATAGGGTCAAGGTGGAATTCAGCCTTGAGGAATTGATGGTGCTTTACTGATATACAAAGATAGTCCACCATGGACCACACCTCCTGGTGTGCAGGGCCCTATGAATCTGGACTCACCTGTTGTGACTCCTTCAACCCACAGAGTGTAGCAAGGGGACTGAGGTTCTGTCCAGAAGGTGTTCTACAGTCGTATACTGAATTACTGCGTTCTTACAGGCTTCACATAACACCCATTATTTGTGTATGTGTGAGTCGAGGCCTGGTGCTCAGAATCTCATGGGGTTGAATCCTCTGGAGCCCATGTTCCTTGTTCAAGTGCATGCTGTTCTTTGTGACCACAGGACTGAAGTCCATGGGCCAGACATTGTTCTAAGCTCCGCGTACATGTCAGCTCATTTAGTTAACATAACAGCTCTAAGACGTGGGAAGTAGCATAGCCCCATTTTACAGGGCGAGGAACTGGAACACAAAAACATTAGATTGCTTGCTCAGAGTCACACAGCCAGGAAGGGATGGGCCCCATCTCTTCCCTGTATGCATGATCTGATCATGAGATTCGAGAATTTCAGGATCCTAGAAGTGTAAGATTCTATGACGCCGTAGGTTTTGATGGCTTCAGATTCTATCTGCTTGAAGATTCTTGAATTCTTAGGTGCTAAGAGGTTAGTATTCTCATATTCCAGCTTGAAAGGCAAACGCCTGCCATCTGCAGAGGTGAGGGTCAGGGGACTTGAGAGGGAGTGATCCTCAGTCTTGCCACTCTCTCTGCTCCAAGAGTCAAAGAGGTTGCTTCTGTCCCTTCAGGAACTCAGTTCATGTCTCCGAAATTTGACACCTCTTTGGAACTGGGAGCCCTGGGTAGTTGAGAGCAGGAGCAAGACCTCACCAATAATGCCTGCAGCATCCTCGGAAAAGGGCCAGAATAAGCAGCAAGCCTGGGACACGGAGTTCCCTGAGAATGATAACATTCCCTGCGCCCTGCAGACCCCAAACAAACGTACGCTGCTTTCAGCGCTGCTGAGGCTGGAGGAGGAAGAGGGAGATGGTGAGACCACCACCCCAGGCAGACTTATTTCTGATGGAGTCTGGGCACGGTGCCTGGTGGTCCTGAGATAGATGTCTGCCCCAGGACCACAGGGAGGCCATGCAGAGCCCGGAAGCAGAGCTGGCTGGCTGCGTTGTACAGGCGAAGATAAGGAGCCCTGCAGGTCAGGGTTGACATGTGGAAACGTTTAGGAGCCTGGGAGTTTAGGGCCTGCAGAATGAAATGTCCTGGAGGGCTGGGGGTGCAGAGGTTCCTGGACTCTGGCAGCCTCATTCTACAGATGGTGAGACTGAGGGAGACGCGCTCTCTACATGAAGCAGTTAGCATGAAGCTCAAGAAAATCTCTGGAGCCCATGGGCTTCTGCGACACTGGCCAGCGTCTTTTTACCAAGCTCAGGGCCTTTGCTGGTGTCCTGCCCTCTCGTGTCAATCACTCCCTTTCTTCTATTGAAGTCTTGCTCCTGCGAGGCCCAGCTCCAGTGCTGCTTCCTCCAGTAGCCTTCTCCACTCTCTGGTGTCCTCTTTCTCTCTGCTGGGAGTCTTGTGAACGTTCCATGTACAGTTCTTCTTTTGCTATCCCCTTTGTGTTCAGACCGACACTGGCATCTTTTGTTCAGCTTCTCTGGGCAAATGAACCCACAATAGCCCTTTTGATAGATAAGAGTCCCTGCCAGTGGTGGTGGTGGTGGTGCACGCCTTTAATCCCAGTACTTAGTGAGTTCGAGGCCAGCCTGGTCTACCAAGTGAGGTCCCAGGACAGCCAGGACTATTACACAGAGAAACCCTTTCTTGAAAACACACACACACACACACACACATACACACACACACACGAATCCCCAAGCATTACAATTACTTGCCTGAAGTCTCACAGAAAGCTCCAGAGATGCAATTCATACTGTAGGCTAACTGGATCCCTCACCTGCACTGAAACCCCTGGGTTGGTTCCCACCTCCTTAGAGGTCACTCATCTTTAAGGACATGGCTTGTATCTGTGTTGCCTTCATGTCGCCATCTGAACCCTTGACCTTCACTGTCAGGGCAGAGCTCCTGCTTTTTGTGTGTGGCTGTTCCCAGCACTGGCCCTGGATTGCTTGGCGGAAGGTAGGTTAATGATAGACTCGGTGGCTGTCAGAGTCTTAGTGAGGAGTGCCCAGGCTCGGTCGGGTCTCTGCTCTGAAGACTGCCTTCTGGGTGGCTAGCTGAGCTGGCCTTAGAAAGGCAGAGGAGAGAAGTAGAAGGCTGCTCTCCCAGGCGATGGAGAAAGGAGCTGAAATCAGAGCCACAAGCCACAGTCTTGAATGGTGATGGGGGCTTGTGGGGATGTTGGAGTGACAGAAAGCTCCAGGGCTCCTCGGGTAGGAGTTGTCACTATAGGCTCAGCACCCTCCAGTCTGCAAGTCTCTCCCTGCTTAATAAATTTCCCATTTCAGTTTCCTTACAAGCCTTGGGAGGTAAAAGAGCATCTTCACAATCGCTCTACAGAAGAGAAAAGTAAAACCCAGAGGGGGAAGGGATTCCCCCAAGGCTGTGAGGAAGTGTAGGAGAGCTAGGCTCAGGATGTCTATTTCCTGGCCTCTTAGGCCGTATGCACGTGGCCAGGCACTCTGTATGTGGGCATGTGCATATGTGTATGTAGGTGCACATGTGTGCACATGGGTGTGAAGGTGGGAGGTTGACACTGAGGCTTCTTCTCAGCTGTTCTCCACCTTGTGTTTTGAGACAGGATCTCTCACTGAATCTGGCTGGCCAACGAGCTGCCTGTCTTTGTGCTGCTAACACCAGGGTTATAGACCATGCCCAACTTTTATGTGGGTGCTGGGAATTTGAACTTATGTCCTTACATTTGCATGGCAGGCATTTTACATCCCCCGCCCCCAGGCTACCAGGAATCTGTCTCTAGTGATTCCCTAAGCTTCAGCAGAGCCCGAGGAGAAGACATTGCTGGCAAGGTCTTGAGGAGGGGAGAGCCGTTGTCAGTGGGGACTTTTATATCTCTTCCTACAACATGTAGAAATGGAATCGGGGCCCATGGGAAGCTTATAGGGCTGCCTTTGCACAGAAGCCTATAGGTCACCAGGGCGGGAAGTTACTGGGAATCCCAAAGTGAAGACGGGAGAGAAGACCTACCTTCTAGGGGGACACATCAGCCCCTGTGAAGGACCCAAGGACCAAGCACACAAGGCTCAAAAGCATACTTTGTTGCCTCTCAGTGAGCAAGTTACCTACATCTGTGTGTCTCAGTTTTCCCAGGCTAACAGGAACACAAGCAGCCATCCTGATAGTCCAGAGGCAATTCCTCAAATGTGCCTGGCAAGGGTCCTACACACTCAAAGGACATTAGATGCCACCATGACTTGCTTTCTCCTTGCCAGAAGGGAGTGAGAACATTAATTGCTAATCTTTCCTTCCTTGGGAATGGTGACAGCACAGGGGTCACCTGGAGGGAGGAGGGTGGCCTTACCCATCTCTACAAACCAGCCCCGTGGAGGAAAAGCCCAGACTGATAGACTGTTGTGCCTGCAATGCTGAGTGAGCACTGCCTCGAAGTCCCATGCCACCCTGTCCCCAGTGATAAATCATACACACATTTTTAGTGATTATTTAAAGCTTTTGGCTGCATGCCCAACCTGGAAGGGCCGTTTCAGTCTCGGTCAGGCTGTGGCAGATTGAAGAGAAGCCTACACATCACTTCATGATGGTGGCTTCTTTTATTCCATTATTTTCTTAATAGACTCACTGACAAAATATTGCTCTTGGCCCCAGCCTGGCCTACAGCTTGTGTTTGGAAGTAGCAGGCTGCCCAGGCTAGGGAAGAGCAAGATTCTTTTCCAGGCAGAGGCAGGCAGACGGGCTCAGCAGTCCCCAATGCCCCAAGGCATTACAGGGAGTGAGTCTCCATTTGGTGGTCTTCAGGCCTGGACCCCAATGCACTCTCTTTTCAGGGGATTCTGTCAACCCTTTAGCAAAAGTTAACAATGTGTTCCAGTGCTCAGTGCTGTTCCCATCACACCCGGTAGAACCTGGGGAGCTTTGGAGGACCTTCGAAGGCAGGGTTCGTCAAAGTGTGCCTCTTAGAACTCTAGGGTTCCTCAGAAGTAGATCTGGCTCATAACTAGGGTTGGGGATGTGGAGGAGGGTAGATTCAGCTCCAGCCCTGTTCCCAGCCCCCGCAGTCATGGTTTTATTTTGTTTAACTCTGGCTTTCTTTGTAAGGTTTTATTTGAAGAAAGACTCTGCCAGCTGGAAAACAAAAGTTTGATTACGGCTGGCTGACTTCCTCATTGTACAAAAGGGGAAACCGAGGCGCAGAGAGTGGACGGACTTGCCCTAGGTCATGCAGGCACTGGCGGAATAAGGCTGTCTCTCCTGATTCACCAGCTGTATGGTGAGCTGGGGTCAGTGTGTGAATCAGAGCCCCAGAGACCCTGGTCTGGAGCCAGGCTTGCAGCGCTGTCCCAGGTATGGGTGTGACTCAAAATGAATGCACTGTCCTAGAGCCTCAGTCTGCATGTGATGCTGTAACAAGTGTCATTGACTGGGTGGTTCACACACAGAAATGTGTTTTCTCACAAAGACTAAAGTGCCAACTGCCTGTATGGCTGTGCTCTGGGGAGAGCTCTCTTTCTGGTTTGCTGATGGTTGTCTTTTTTCTAAGTCCTTGTCTTGGGAAGAGAGATGGGAAAGGGGTAAAGGAGAAGGTGAGAGGGGATAAAGAGGGAAGAAGGAAGGGAAGGGAAGAAAGGATGGGGTGGGGAGAAGACCTCATATTTCTTCTTTTACAAATTTCATCTTGGGGACCATGTCTACTGCATACTGCCATGTTTCCCACCACATTGATAATGGACGAAACCTCTGAAACGGTAAGTCAGCTCCAATTAAGTGTTTTCCTTCTATAAGAGTTGCCATGGTCATGGTGTCTCTTCACAGCAATAGAAATTCTAAGACAACCTGCATGTAAGTCTGTGTACAACGTGTATTCCTGGTGTCTGAGGCCAGAAGAGAGAGGCCATCAGATACCGTGGAACTGAAGTTATAGATGGTTGTGAGCTGTGGGATAGGTGCCTGGAATCAAGTCCCAATTCTCTGAAAGAGAAAACAGCCAGTACTCTCTCTCTCTCTTTAAGGTCACAAAGTTGGAAAGTGTTTTATTGTGGACATTTGCACATACAGTGTTAGTGATGATGGCCTCCCCTCCTGGGGTGGGACCAGATCCTATTTCATCAAACATTCAAGCAATGCCTCAACACTCCTGTGTTACTCTCTTTTTTTAGTACCTGGGGATTCGCTTTGGCTAGATTTTCTATTTTAACCCATGCTTCTTCTTGCTGTTTCATTTTTAGCTTCTCTTTGGGTTTCTCTGCTTTGAACTATTTGAACCTTGAAGAGTTTTTGGTTCATCTCCATGAAGAGTTTCAGGGCGTTGTATATCAAGCCGTGTATTGTCTTGTTTCGGTATGTCTTCGAGTTGCGGTACAGGGATGGAAACATGATGGGCAGGATCTTCGCTGCGTTGTCACTAATTAAACTCATGATGTACTCACTGTTCCAGTAGTACAGTGCCCGCTCGACCACCTGGAAGTGAGGGCTGGAAACGCACTTGGCTAACTGTGAACAAAGAGGCTCCATGATCCTCACAAATTCTGGTGGTTCAATTACATCTAGAATTTCTTCTAATTTATTTAAGAACATTATTTCTTTTGGACTGTGAGTCTTTGGCCAGTGTTTGAGAAGTGCTATTACCACTGGTTCAGTGAGGGAGCTGTCCTTCAAAAACTGCACAGCACAGTTCGCAGTTAACATGTTTTGAATCTAGCAGCCAGTACTCTCAACTGCTGAGCCATTTCACAGCCTGGAGACAGTTTAAAGGTGCTGTTGACAAAGGTGTGAACTGGGTCCAGGAGGGAACTGGCCGTTGTGGCTGGTAGGACAGGAGCCTTGATAAGACATCAGGGAGAAGTTACTGAAACCTGGGGTGACTTCACGATAGTCTTTCCTGGTAGGAGTATGTGGCCACTTTCTGACTCCCAGTGACTGAGTAGGAAGGAGGTGGTGGGATCAGTGCCCCACCATGACTCCCTAAATCTCTAAATCCTATTGATGAGGTCTTCACACGCCAGCCTTGGAGGTCCAGAACAGAGTAGAGGAGGGTGGAGAGCCATGAGCTAGGATGGAGATAGATGGAGATCCCACCAATGAATCCGTGGAAGGCCTTGGAGCTCTTTAAGCACTGGTAAAATAAATCACAGGGTCAGTGCCAGAAATAGACTCGGGGGGGGGGGGTTGTGTATTGACTGACAATGGGGAGGTGTAATTAATTCCCAGTTCCTGTCCTCTGCACTCTGACAACTTCTCACACTCAATAACTTGCTTGCAAATCTGTTTTGCTTTGTGAAAGATGAGCCGCATGCCGGGAGAGTTCCCTTGCCCCACAGTGTTGCGTTTTCCATTCAAATAGCCTGTTCTTTCCTGATTCCACAATTGCTAGCCGCTGACTTTGGCTTGCTCCAGGTTTCAGCTTCCCAAGGAAATGTTGGAGAATGGACAAGTGTGTGGCATAGAGCTGGGAGTGGGAGAGACCTCTGGGGCATTGTAGGAGCCCAGTAGGCTGCCTTGGTGGGCTAGGGTGTCCAGGCAGGAAGCAGGCAGAGCTAGGGACAGGATCCCTGTTCCCAGCCAGCATTGACCTAGGTCTGTTTATTAACTGTCGTACATTGATGATTTTCTATGAATATTGCACACACTTGTAAAACCTATTATCACGGCAACCCTGTTCAGAAGGAATGCCTTCTGGTTTTCAGAGGAGGAATTGTAGGTAGAAAGAGGCCAAAGGACTTATCAAGGCCACACGGTAGTCTGTTACAAAGCTAGGATTTGAGTTGAGGTGGGTCTCTCTCAAAGCTGCTTCTAACCAAGGGAATGGTGAATGTCTGGTTGCTGGAAACCTGTGAGCAGGGGCTGGATGGCCACTTGTCATGGAGGGAGTGTGGCTTACCAGCTCAGGAGATGCTAAGATCCATTCTGGAAAGTTGGATTCAGATATTCATACCGATAGGGCCTCTTGGGAAGTCAGTAGCCTCACCTCCCATCCACAGGGGCACAGTACAATCCAGGATCTCCAGCGGATGTCCAGAAGCTCACATTCACTCTGTCTCTTTGTGTCCAGGAATTTGTGTGTGTGTACATGCATACACAAATTTACTGCCTTTTCCATTTTAGGTAAACACTGGCTATGCACCGAGGTCATACCTCTTGCTACTTGAGATAGGACAGTTAAATTCACATATTTCTTTTACCTTCTTTACAATTTCATAGATATAAAATTTATTTTTACTGCTGATCTGAGCAACCCCAGCTTAAGATGTTTTTCCTCCTTATTAAGAACATTTGGCTTTTTATTTGATGGGGCCCTCTACAGCGCATGTCTGGCATGTTCTAATTGCCAACCCTTGTTCTCTGTGGCTGTTATTAAGTAAAGTAAGGGCTCTCTAAACATAGCACTGTGATATTGTAACAGTTAATCTGGTAACCAGTATGGCAACTGGGTTATAAGTGGACAGTTTATATGGTGTGGAAATGAGGGACTGAGAACCAATTCACAGCCAGACAGAGCTGGGCCACGTGAAGTTTCATTACACTACACGGCAACACACCTTACAAATGGTTTATTTGCATTAGTTTTCTATTTGATACTTTTGAGACCCTGACTGACCTATGTAACTGCAAAATTAATCTGTAGACAAGGGGGCTACTGTCTAGGTAGGGCTAGATGCTTTGGTGTGGTACAATTACGTGAAGAGGTAGGAGTCCTGGTTTGCAAGGTGTAGGGAGGAGGCACGCGTGTGCACACACACACACACACACACACAAATGGCCACTGGTGGGATGTAACCAAGCAGTGAGCTCACTTCTCCCCTTCCTGTTATTTCTGGTTCTTTCTTGTTGCCCTGGGCCATTCCCCGAGTCCCAAATGGGCAATATTTAGAAATACATTTGCTGTGCAGAAATGTCACCAGACTTGTAATGTGTTCTGTCTTTACTGCGCAGAAAGAAGCCTAGGGAAGTCAGCGTGTGTGGGTGTGTGGTGTGACTTCGGGCATGCCTCCCCATCTGTTTAACAAGGGGCCAGGGAGGCTCACTGTGGCAGAGCCTTCGGGTTCTGACACTCTGGAGTAGGTTTATATGTGCGTGGAGCCGTGGCTGCACTTAGGGCAGGTGTGATGGGTATTACTCTGTTTTCTCCTACTCTTGCCAGTCCAGGCTCTTTTGTGTCCAGTCTCTGAGGAAGAGGTGGTTCCAGAGAAGGAAAGCTGGGTAGAAGAAAGGTAGGACCTCTCTCTAGGAAGCAGCTGGCAGAAAGAGAGACCTGGCTTAGTTTTCTTGAGCTGTATGAACCAGACTCAAGCCATCTGCAGTCTTGCAGAGACGTCCACCCCAGGATCTGGTCTACATTGCTGTTGACCGGGTTAGTGAGTGGTAGTCGAGAAGGTGATGCTGGGGCATATGATATTTGCATTAGTTATCTAATGCCTTAACTGAGGCCTCCAAAACAGTGGCAGTGCTACCACTTATAAGCTTTGGCTCAGCAACTAGAACTGGGCTCAGCCAGTTGGTGCTTCTGATAGTCTCAGTCAAGCTTATACATCGTGGCCACCAAGCCAGGCCTCAAGATTATTCTTTGTGATCTCTGTTTACAGCATTCGGACATCCGTCCATATGTGGTCCTACTCTGTATCATGTCTGGTCTCTGTGATCATAGTAAACAGTAGCAGTGATGGTCTATCACTTCTGAGGGTGGGTTATGAAAGACTACCCTTATGTGTTGAGTACCCCCATCCCATCACTTACTTGGGAGGAAGATAGCTTCCAGGAAGTGAGCAGTCCTATGGTTTGGCTCATGTTGAGGCATCAAAGACCTTGGCACCAACCCTTCTGATGGGGCACCTAGGCCTGACAATGAACAACAGCACCTGGAAGCAACAATGCTGACTCCAATTTAGCAACTTCTCTGCTGCCTTATATTATCTTGGCCCTGAATCATGTAGCTAAACTGCTGCCAGGGAAACTGTGAGGAAGACAATTAAAAAAAAAAAATCTGTTTTGGAGGTAATTTATTATGCAGCAATAGCATGGTACTTAGGCATCATGATCAGATGGCAGTGACAGCCAGGTGATGGCTGGGGAGACAAGGGTGTCTGGGCCATGTGTTCTCTCAGAGATTCTTCCCACAGTGGCAGCGACTAGCTCCTAAGGGCAGGTAAACCTTGCTTTTTATCCTTTACCTGTATCACATTTGCTGGCGGTCCATTGGCCAAGTAAAACCCACAGACAACTAGCCTTTGAGGTGAGGACACAGAGCTGTCTCTTGATGGGAAGGGAGGAATCTGTAGCCACTTTTGCAATTGCAAAACACAAGACTCCTGTAAAAGTTCCATCACATTCTGCATTTTTCTTTCTTTGTGTCTTCACTCTTGAAGAACTTCCATTTTGTTAGACTGTCACCAACACGAAGCAACTGTTTTGTGGCTGCAGCAATCAGGGTCTTGATCAAGGCTAATAGCAACCTTTTTGAGAAGTTCTTCTTCATGAATGGACAGACACCAGGTGACAGCCTGCTGTTGTAAAGTTAGCCAGTGGCAGACGCAGGACTCTAATCCAGCTCCAGAGACGCCAAATGTTGAATTGGCTTGCTTTCCCAACCAGAGGCTCAGAACTTTTTACTCAGCTTAGTCTTTAAGACATACACAAACATGGAGGCTGGTCTCCGGAGGAATCTCCGCTAGGAGACTGCTGGTTGTGGGTCCAAGGGCCTGACCTGGGGCAGGGGGTTGTTCAGCATGAAATTCCAGGAGGTGACAAAAGCCACGATGACTTTTATGTTCCATTTCCTCCATCTAGCCCTGATCTGAGAAAAGAAAGATTCTATTAGGAGAAACAAAAACAAACAAACAAACAAACAAACAACAACAAACCCTTTTCTCTCCATCACTAAAGGACAGGGGAAGGAGGCAAGAAAAGAGGAGGAGAGAAAGCAGAGAGAAGACAAAAATTTCAAGCAATCAGTAAAAGTCATAGAAAATGAAGACATGGCATCTGGTGAGATGGCTTAGTAGGAAAAGTGCTTGCCATGCAAGCCCGACCGTCTGAATTCCATCCCCAGGACTCACCTAGAAACCAGATGATCTAGCACTCCTGTGGTAAAAGGAGGAGACAGGAGAACCTCCGGGAATCTCTCAGGTCAGCCAGCCTGGAGTACAGAGCAAAGCAGAAACGAGATAGACTGTCTCAAAACCAAGGTGGAAGGAGAGAACCAACTCTTGAAAGCTGAACTCTGACCTCCACATATGCTAAGGCTACTGCACACACACACACACACACACACACACACACACACACACACACACACTAAAAAAAGAAAGTTATAAATTATGGAGTCAGAAGACAAGTACTATCCATATGAGATGACTGAGTCACGAGAGGGGAACTTGATGCTAAAAGCAGGGTCAGAACACAGGCGCTGATGGGATGACGAACTCCTTTTCTAATAAGTGGCTCAATGTCAGCCAAAAATGGTAGTTTCTTGATATTACGAAGCTACTTGTCAGGTGCCATATTGATTTAATTACACCTTGCAGTGGGGGAGAGACTTGTCACATTAGAGGTGCCTACTTAAGAAAATTAACTGATACCATACAACTGTCCCCATGTGATGGTCACAATCAAAGCTTGAGTGCACGCCGGATCATCACCGGTTCCCCACCGCAGCCCTTTAGTTTATCAGCAGCTGAGAATATCATGGCAATGTAGCGTTGTGTTTGCTGTATGTGAACTCAACTCTTCTCTCTTCTCCTCTACCAACCCTCCCTCCCCCTCCCTTCCTTCTTTCTACCCACTCCCAACCTGTCTGAATATATAAATATATATACACACATATATGTTTGTGTGTATATATATATATATATATATATATATATATATATATTTCAGGCTAGTCCTGGATTCATACAGCCAAGATTAGTATAGAATTCATTTTTTTATTTTTGAGATTATAATTTAATTATAACATGTCTGCCTTCCCTGTCCTTCCTCCAAACTCTCCCATATATCCCTCTCTTCTCTCTTTCAAATTCATGGCCTCTTTTGATCACTAATGGATTTTGTGTATACACACATATAGACATATAAATATAACCTGTTCAGTTCATATAATGTTATTTGTATGAATGCTTTTAGGGCTCAGCCTTGAATTCTTAATCCTTTTGTTTTTACTCCCCCCCCCGCCCCGAGTGTTGAGATTAATGGCATCAGATACCATGCCTATCTGTGAACTTTATTCTATTAAGATCAACAGGATAGGGCTGGGGAAGGAGTGTAGTTTAGTGGTAACACACTTGCCCAACATGTAGGAGGGCCTGGATTCAGCCCCCAGGACTTGTCCCCCTCTCCCCAGTCAATGGCATGACCTCAAGACTACTGAAGAATATTAGTGGTTTTTTCTGATTTAGATAAACACACAGATCTCTTCCTCCATGTCTTAATATTTCTGGGAGTTAAATAGCTTTTCAAAAGCAGTTAGCCGGAAGCTTGGACAGGTGTGTGTTTATCGCCTAACTTATAGGACTTGATGGATCAATTTGTTAGCCTCACTCCAGAGCATTCTCTGATCTATCTGAAGAGACCGGGTGATTTTTACTGCAGTAACTGCACTGACAGGTGCGTGACAGGCTGTCTGCCGCACAAACAGAAACCTTATTTTTATGTCAAATTAACCATTTCTAAGGCAGTAATTAGGATTCAAATTTAAGAGTCAACGCTATGGTTTCTATTGTAGGTCCCACAATTGAAGTCACACTGCACACACAGCCCTGCCTGGGTGCTTGTTCTCATCCTGGAGGCCGACTTGTGACTGACATACATTCTGATTTCATAACCTTGAAGTGAAGAACAGACCTACAGAATGCTGTGACTAAGAAAAATGGAAATAGGGGCTGTAGAGATGGTTCAGCAGTTAAGAAAGAATGCTTGCTGCTCCTCCAGAGGACCAGAGTTTGGGTCCCAGCATCTGTATGAGGTGGCTTACAACTGCCTCTAACTTCAGCTCCAGAGAATGGATGCCCTTGTCTGGCCTCTGTAGGCACTGGCGCGTGCACGCGCACACACACACACAAATAAAAAAGAAATGTTAAAAAAATGGAAGCAGCATGAGGGTAACTTACCAATAAAAGGTAAAACCAAATGCTTGGTAAAGATTCTGTTCTGTCTAGTGTATTAAAACAATTCTAAAATGATTCATGAGATTCTTGGCCTGTTGGGTCTTTTCCTGCAACAACCATTAGGTAGTCCACTAGGTGCCACTAGGTAGTTACATAGCCTACACGTTTGAAGTTGGTCTTTCTGTGAAACAGGTATTAGAGATCAATTACTCCCCTTCTGATTCCATTAATTAAGAATATACACTCAGCAACATAGTTATATTACAGCGTGCAGCCTAGTTTGAGCCATGGTTCTGACTAGATAGGTTAAGTAGGCTTTCTTACCTAAGGCAAGGTGGATAGCTTTAGAACCATCTTGGACTGTTTGGGAACACTTCTAGCCTTATCAAGAGCCCTCTGGCCTTGCACCTGTGGGCGGAATTCATGCTCTGGAATGCAGTCAATCTTTCTGCTCAGCTGCGAGCAGTGCAAGGCATGGGATATCATTTATAACTGGTCAGCCCCATCCGTTGATCCATTTACCAGCCCACACTCACACAACAGTAGCAGTCACTCCTTTTTTCATACTCAATAGCCATCTCGAGAGCCGCTCTTTGCACCCTCACAGCAACCCCACGAGGCCTGTATCATCAGTGTGCCCATTTTATAGAGGAGGAAGCCCGAATAGTGTAGGAAGAGCAACCGAGTTCACACATAAAACTCACTTAGCCCTGTGCCTGGGACCCAGTGAGGACTCATTATCGTGATTATTTGCAGAAGAGGAAATAGCCACTCAAGGGCTGGCTGGAGAGACAGGGTTATCTGAAATCCTGGAGGAGCAGCTCACAGAGGGCTGTAGAAGCGCAGACTCGGGGCAGCCGCTTCCTCTTGGGAAGTTATGCAGGAAGGCTCCGCAAAGGGCAGCACAAGGTAGCAGTGCAATGCATTTCCCTAGCTCAGTGCTAGTGACACTTAGTGGACACACTCCTCCCAGGTCCCACAGGACACACTGCCACCTGGCCTGACATTACAGTTACCATCACTCCTTGCAGCTCGGTGAAGGTGAGCCCAAGATTCCACACCACATTGAATGGAGGTAAAACTGCTTGCTACCATGGCTTCAGGCTGAGTGTGACTGTAGTGCAGGGGAAGGAGTTTGGCTCTGACGATGGACAGGAAGCTGGGATCCCAGCTAGGGGCAGCTGTCCTATATTTTTGTGGACCACATGCCACAGCTAAACCATTTCCCGACAAGGGCCAAACTTCTTTTCTCTTGGAATCACTGTGTTGTGGGCTTTTCTAACTGAACCCACATGTTAGTTGGAAGCCTAAATAACATCTCAGGTAAAGAGAGAGAAGGCACACAGGGCTGATGGAAGAGCAAGTCCAAAGACATAAAGAGCAAAATGCAGGAGAGTTTCGAGACTCAAACGGTCATTTTGAGGACCAGGCGCAATGCCAATGTATAGAAAGGCCTTAGAGTACCCAGCACATACTAATTTCACAATAGCTAAGAGCCATATATATTGTCCCTGCACATGGCTTCCCAGATCCTCATCTGTAGAATGGGAGTGAGGATACCGGTATGATTAAAATGGACGTCTAGTCCTTTCTATTTTGGGACAGTATGAAGGGTCTGGAGAAATCCTGTTGGGGAGCAAGATCAAAAGAAAGATAACTAGGGAAAGATGAATGAGCACCTTGGCTCCATGCTTGAAGTAGTTTAGCTTAACACAAGGTCTGTGGTTCTCCTGTCCCTCAGCTCTGGCTGACACTTGCTGGCTAAGCACTAGCAGATTCTCCATGAGTCCTGGGTATGTCGTGCTCCAGAGTTCAGGGTGCACTTAGAGAGCCCTCCGAGCTTTCCTACGGGACTATACAAACTCCAGTGATGCCGAAGCCTCCCTGGCCTGGGTGGCCTGACAGAGAGGTGCCCCATCTAACTCCTCACTGATTTAGGTGTTTGTTACCTCTGCCAGAGAGGGAGCTCTTCCAGGTCGGGAGTGGTTTGTTTATCTGGTGCTTGGCCAGGCACGAGGGACCTCAGTTCCCAAGGCTTTCTCTCTATGACCTCAGGAAGTGTCTCTCCCTCTATGAGCCTTATT
Source organism: Microtus pennsylvanicus (assembly GCF_037038515.1). Lineage (NCBI taxonomy): Eukaryota > Metazoa > Chordata > Mammalia > Rodentia > Cricetidae > Microtus > Microtus pennsylvanicus. Next base: position 48,319,032 of record NC_134591.1, on the reverse strand, counting down.
TTTGGTTGTTGCCTTTATGATCTTCCAGGAAGTCTTCTGGCTCTCACCATGCAAAGGGCCTTTGGGGCTTGCCCTGACCAAAGACCTGTGTGGTCCTTCTCTTTTCTTCCCTTCCTTCTCTTCTATCCCTCTTCTCTTCATCTCTTCCTCCTAGTCCTCCGCCCACTCCCTGGCTCACCCTCCTCGTTGTGCTCCTCCCTTCTCTCGGCTCCACTCCTCCCCGTGTTCCACTCCTCCCTCCTACCCTTCCCCTCTTCCTTGCACCCCTTCCTCCTCCACGTGTGCGCCTCCCTCCTCTCCACATACCACTCCTCTGGTCTCCCCCGCGCTCCTCCCAGCTCCCTCTTCCCGCCTGCGCTCCTCCGCCCGGGCCGGGGCGCGGGCCGGGCGCACGCTGGGTGGTCCGGCGGCCGGGGGCGGGCGGTAGCCTGCAGGCGTAATTGGCATGCACGCCGTTGTAGCCGAGACCGCTTAATAAAGCATTACATATCTCACCGCTTCCATATTTCATTACCTCACGCGGAGCCTGTGAGAGGGCCCTAATGGGAGTCAGCTGTGTTTTTACTTTCTGTTGTCGGCCGGGGACGGGCTTCTCAGTGGATTCTTTGAAATGAAATAATGCGATGCACGCCGCGATAAGGGCCGGCCATAATGAGGCCCAGGCCGCTGGGCGGCTGCGATTGCTCCAGGTGTCGAGTATTTGGGCTCTGAGGACCAGAAGGAGGAGGGGGCGGCGCCGTAGGAGGACGAGGAGGGGAAAGCGCTGGGCTGAGAGCCGCGGAGGGGCGGCAGAAGAGGGAGGAAGCAGAGGCGAGACAGCGGCTGCTGGCCAGCCCTGGGACCTGGGTTCAAGCCCTGCCTGGCTCAGGCTGGTCGGTGTGCTACGCAACACCACTCACAGCGCTGCTACACCGATGATGGGAGTGCATGGAAGGGGAAAAGAGCATCGTTTATGGACAGAGAGGAGCTGGCATCTTTCGGAGCTGAGATTTCTTCTGCTCTCTGCTGTGATCTCTTTCTGGACGCTAAATTCTCAGAGGGATGGGTTTGCATGCAGAAGGAGTGATAGGAACCCTTGTTCTAAGTGCCATGGTTGAAGTCCCTTGAAGGTGGCAGTTGGTGCTACCAATTTGAAAATCCTCAAGTGTTTTCTTAGTGCCAGCACTGTCTCCATCACTCTTTTCTCCTAAGAAAACCAATGCTCTTTGGAGGGGCTTTTGTTTTCTGAGTTCCTCTTATTTATTTATTTAATTATTTAAACGATCTTTTCTCATTTCACACACCAATCCCAGTTCCCTCTTCCTCTCCTCCTCCTACTCCCCCTATGAGTTCCTCTTAAATAGACTCACTTTCCACCCTCTCTGGGACCAGATGTGTAACACACCTCTGGTCCTGTGTGCATCCCACACTAAAGGAACAACCCCTCTAAAGTGGTGACCCAATGCCATTGCTCTTTTACCCATGCTTTTCTGGGGCGCTCCAGCACCCAGCTCCCCCAAACAACCTCATGTTGTCTCCCTGCCTTGCATGTCAGCACTTCCTCAGCCGCTTTCCTCGGGGCTCCTTTCACTGACTCTGACAAGCTAGGGAATTCAGTTTTCCCCCAGACCAGTCAGAGATTTCACTGGGGAATGGCTCATGCTGTTCTCTGGATGCTGAATGACCTTCCCACATGGCCACTCCCACACGGAGTCCTGCTGGTTCTCTGGTCAGTGCCATGACTGTGCTCTTTGGAAGACTTCTTACCATAGACCCCATTGCTTCAAAGCTGGATGTACTGTCTTTCTCCGCTGAGCCTCAGTTTCCCCATATGTACAATGAGAAAGCTGGGGACTGACCACTAGGATACACACAGTCATGCACTGGCCTGAGGAGCTGTGGTTTCTTCTTAAAGGAGAAATAGACACTTTGAGTTTGGGAACTCACCATGTTACACTGGCTATGTTGGCTGGGCTCACACTGCTGCTTCCCATGCTCTGTTTCAGGCCAGGGACCCTGTGTGCACATGTACATGTGTGTTCATGTACCTGTAACACATGGTACTCGTGTCGGTGGAACATGCTAACCTGTTCACAGCTCTCTAACCCCGCCGAGTCCCTTGAGACAGGGTAGGCAGAGAGGTACAGACAGATTGGGGCCAAAGTTATAGCCACCCATCTGTAAGGTAGGGAACAGTGGGGAGGCAGAGCTAGGTGAGGTCCTGTCCTAGCCCAGGGAACAAAGCTGGACCCCCTCAGTGCAGAACTCTCTTCTTTCACTGCAGTCTCTGTTTCTCTAAGGATCCATCATTGCCTAGTAACCGCTTTCAGGCCCGCTTTGGAGGCTCTCCCATTGGAGTGCCCTCCCTGGGGCCTGCCTTCAACCCTTTTCCTCACCGTCCATGCCAGCCTGGATCTCTCCTCTTCCCAGAGGCAGGCAGTCCAAGCTCCACACCCTGCGAATGCATCTGTGTGCACACACATATCTGCAGTCCAGCTCTGAGCTTCTGAGCTTCAAGGTCTTGCGACCCGAGGCCAGGGGCTGAGCCCCCCATCTTGACCGGTATGGTCCTATCATGGAAAAGATGCAGAGGCCGCTTGACCGTGTCGAATGGGTTTTGAGGTATACTGATATCATATTTAATTCCTTGCTTAGAGAAAATGTCCTAGGAACAGCAGTTAACCACACTTCAATGGAGCTCTTGTTTGGACCAGGATTTTTGTGTTTTATTCTTACAATGTCTGTCTGAGGTTGATATGGTAATCCCATTTTACCAGTGAGAAAACTGAGGCTAAACGATGTCGAGCAACTGACTATAGAACAATCAGAGGCAGAGCCAGGGCTAAAACCCAGTTCTGTGCCTGCAAGTCCAGTCCATTCTGCATGCATCACACAGGCTCTTGGCCAGCAAGCACCGGTGCTCTCTGCCTGTCAAGCGGGCTGCTCTATTGATTAACATGCAAATGATTTTTTGAGAGAGGGCTTAAGTGTAGTTTGGTCTCAGCCAGCCACAACTGCGATTTGCAACCCAAGCTCTTGTCCTCACCAACCGCTTTGCTATCGGGTTTTCATCTCTAGAGTGATTGACGGGGTATTTTTTTCCCCTCTCTGACCCAGAACACCAGGCCTCCAATACTACTGAAATGTTTGCACAATCTTGAAGCATTTATTTAAAAGTTGCTTTTCCCCAAAGGGCCTGGCCTCAGCCAGATCCTGAGCCAGATCCAAGAAAACAAACAAATCCTGTCTTTACAAGTTCTTCAGCTGGGCTGTGTGGGGTGGGTGGGGGCAGGGGTCCCCTGGGTCCTACCTTTCCCCTGGCTGGTTGACAGGCCCGCCCCCAGGGTGAAGAGTCTGCCTGCCTGTTTACAGCCCTTTCCAATTCACAGGCCAAACAGGAAAGGGGGAAGGGTCTTGGGGAGGGGGCCAAAGTCAAAACTCACAAACAACACAGATGGATGTTCCTCAGCACAACAGGCAGTGAAGATGCTGAGCGATGTCACTAACTTGTGTTTCTTGAATGTTCTTCAGTGAGACACATGCATTCCATTTTGCTGGTCTCCCCACCAAGAGCCAAGGCTCCTGCACCCCTCACAGCATCCTGGTTGGTACAGGAATCCCACGGAGCTGTCTGCAGACCTTAGTGCTCTGTGGGCTTGCCCACACTTTGTGAACCTGGGGACATCTCTTGTCCTCACTGGCCTTGACCATTCTGATTCAACCATGGGCTGAGCTCCAGCCCTGACACCATCTGTTCTGAGTGATGTTTGCCCCTGGCTTTTTCTCTTGGGCAAACAGGTGGGAAGGGAAGGGAGCCACTATATACAGTGCACGTGCCCATCAGTGTGTTTAGAGCTCTGTGGTACTTTGTCTTGCTCCCCACACCCCCCTCAAAAATGCTCACTGCTAAACTTCTCTGACTAGTGCCAGTCCTGAATCTCACAATCCATCTTGGTCCCTCCTCTCTTTCTCCTGGTTCCCACTGGACAGCACTGTCTCTAGACTGGGCAGGGCTGCTCTGGAACACAACTAGTATGTGCACTGTGGTGTGGCCTGCTTTATTAGCCTGGTGACAGGCCAAAGTGAGAGAGGATTTTGTAGAAGGCGATCCTGAGACCTGGGAATGGCAATCTCTTATTTATTTGTTTGTTTGTTTATTTATTTATTTACTGAGACAAGGTTTCTCTGTGTAACAGTCCTTGCTGTCCTGGAACTCGCTTTATAGACCAAGTTGGCCTCAAACACATAAAGATCCACCTGTCTTTGTCTCTTGAGTGCTGGGATCAAAAATATGTGCCACCATACCTGGTGAAACCTTTTTTTATTTTAGTATTTTAAAGATTTATTTTGTTTTTAATTTTGTGTACTGCTGTTATTTTCATGAGTACAGGTGCATACAGGGGCCAGAAGAAGGTGTGGAATGCCCTGGGGCTGGAGTTACAGATGGTTGTGAGCTGCCTGATATGGGTACTGGGGACTAAATTCAGGTCTTTGCAAAAGCAGTACTGCCTTTAACTACCAATCCCTCTCTCTTAGCCCCCTTGGTGAGGCGTTCCAAGCATTGCTTGATTGCTTGTTGCAAAGTCCCCTAACATGTGACATCCCATGGGGTCCCTAGTGTGCCATCGGTGATTCTTACCATGGCACTTCTGCTCCTACAGAAGACACAGAGATCTTTAATAGCTTTGTACCCACCTCTTTGTCCTGGACCGAGGCCACTTGAACCCCAGGCTAGGTGACCACTATCTTTCCTTCTGGTGTCCCTCTCTGCAAGATCTCCAGTGCTTTTTGCGTCACCTTGGGAAGTGACTTTGACTCTTGAGTTCCAGGGTCTTTGTCTATAAATGGCCTGAGGTAAAATGGCTTCGCGAGCACTCTGCGACCGTGAGGTGGAGCCTGGTAGACACTTCAGTCACTGTCACTGTCGCTGTTGGGGCATCTGCTGGACACTCTGTTGCAGAGTGGCTCTTCAACTGAGGACTGCCTTGTCCCCCTCCTGCCAGGTAGACCCCTCCGTGAGTAATGTGGGTGGAGCTTGGGTGGGGACAAAGCTCTCAAACAGATGTTGTGGGCACAGCCTGGACTCTAAGGCAAAACAAAGGACCACTTGGCTATCCTCTCTCCAAACTGATCTCCCAAGCCCTTACGAGTGTGCGAAGGGTCAGTCTGGCAGAGTGGGGGGCACAGACACCACATATCCCCATCCAGGAGCTCTGGCAGGGCTGAGGTCATCCATTACTTTGCTTTGTGTCTTCAGAACTCAGCACAGAACATGGCACCGAGCAGGCACTCATTAATCATGTTTAAGTTAACAAATAAACACAACCCTGGGAAAAGAATCTCTGGTCACAGCCTCAGCTTCCTTGTCTACAAGATGAGGATAACAATATTTGACTCATATTCATTGTGAGAGTAAAGCTAGCAGTTCAGGGCTTATGAAATAGCTCACTAGGTAAGGGTACTAGCTGCCAAGCCTGAGGACCTACGTTCAATACTCAGGACCCACATGGTAGAAGGAGAGAGCTAACTCTTGCAATTTGTCCTCTAAAACACACACACATACACACACACACACACACACACACACACACACACACACACACACGTAAATGTAAAGAAAAAAATAGATCAGGGCTGTCCAAGAGACTCCCAAACCTCGATGGCTCTTGCTATTGCCCTTGGCTGCACCCAAGAGGTGGAAGGTTAAGTTTCTATTGCTGAAGGTACCATGCACTTCTGACATCGGGCCCAGAGGGCCCCAAGATGGAACTAACTTAAAGGCCTTTCTTTCTGAGGACTAGCTTTCATGGTGCCACAAACACCAAGTCCTACCCAGCTATGGTATCTATAAACTACAATAACAACCAGCATGGCACTATAACCCTAAGGGTGCAGTAGTTACCGCCAAGGTACACATATCATGGTGGTAACTCAAATGTCTCTAATTGGACTTAAGATCTACTCAATAAGTGGAAAATCATGTCTGGTACTGGAAACCTAACCAGCTATCCAGGAAGTCATGAATCTTTGAGGAGAACCTACAACCACCACTTTACTTAACCAGCACAATCCCAGCTGCATTCTAAATATTTGTCCTTATGCCCAGAGACAAGTGTAGCCCTCATCCCTCATCAAGGAAACTTCTCTTGGCAACGGAGATCATTAGAGAAGACCTCAACCAATTAAAATGTGGAGTTGTGGATCCCAGTCCCAGTGGATACATCTACAATACAACTGCCACACCAAAGGCTCAGGGATCATTGCAGAAGAGCAACAGATAGATTCTAAGAGCCAGAGGATCAGGGAGATTGATGTGAGGTTGTATTATTTTTAGAATGTCAGAAGCGGCACCCATACAGTCTCACCAACATGGATGCATAAACATGAGCTGGACAAGTACAACAACAGACATACTAGCATGAACTGGCAGTGGGAGCCCAAGAGACCTCAACCCTACACAAAGAACTACAGGCAACGAAGGAATGCTGAGAATGAGTGGAATAGTCTTCTCCAGGGAAGAGCACACCAATTGGTTATCTAATACCGAATGGTTGCCCTGAAAGCATATACCATATCTGCAACATTATACAGATGGAGCAGGTTATACCTATGTGTTTAGGAATATATGTGTATATATATATACATATACATACATATACTTATATGTACGTAATGACAATTAATGAAAAATGGAGACACAAATTTGAAAGAAAGAGAGGAGGGCTATATGGAAGGGCTTGGATTGAGGAAAGGGAAGGAGAAAATATAATTATATTATAATTTAAAAAATAATAAAAATAGCACTAGAAGAAAGGGAAAGGAAAAATAGCAGTACATGCAAAGTACTTAGAACAGTGCCTTACATGTGGGGAGCATGCCCTCATGTGCTCATGGATGCTAGGAAGAGGTACTTGCTTTGCTCAGGATCACACAGCTAGGACATAGAAGCTCGGAATGGAATTCAGGGTTGTGTGATTCCTGCAGCTGAGATAGTGATCACTGTTGTATATTGCCCGTATAGTTAGTATATAAGAACCATTAGCTGCCTCACAGAATTCTTTCTCTCCATTGAAAAGTGACATGCACATCCTCCCTCCCTGTCTGAGGGTTGAGATTGTCACCTGGTAGATATGACACCCATTGTCAGACATCCCAGGTCTTAAAGTGATGGCAGCCCAGCAGGCAGAAGGAATTTGGGTCTCTGATCCCACAAGATCTCACTATTTTATTTTACTTTTTTGGTTTTTTGAGAAAGGGTTTCTCTGTAGCTTTGGGGCCTGTCCTGGAACTAGTTCTTGTAGACCAGGCTGGCCTCGAACTCACAGAGATCCACCTGCCTCTGCCTTCCAAGTGCTGGGATTAAAAACGTGCACCACCACGACTTAAGATCTCACTATTTTTGAATTGGGCAACTCTTGCTTGTTTCAGCCACTGTGACTTTGAGTGCAAACATGAGTCCAATTCACTGTTTCTCCATTGTAGATTATAACTAAAAGCACCCTACTAGAGCAGTGATTGAACTGCAGCATTTAAACATCTGTCTTTGTTACAGTCAAAACCCAGTGAGAGCAGAGACCTTGGCTTTTCTCCAATGTATCTTCACTGACTAGTCTTCGTCCTAGCGCCCAGTAGACTTAGTTGTTTTCTATGAGAGCATCATGGCTGGGCTGGGACTTGATTCCCAGAATTCCCTTCCATGCTTGACTCTTGGGTGAAAAGGGGCTGTGGAGACATTGTGTCTGGGGTCTGGAGGGCAACACTGGACAGTAGGTGGGAAGGATGGTGTGACCTGAACTCAGGCTCTCTGGTCTCTCTGTTAGCTTTCCTCAATGGTACCGTTTCCTGGATAGGTCTGAACAAGCATACATGCACCTCAGGACAGCAAAGTAATGATTCCATCCAGGCCCAGCTTGTTTCTTGGGCTTATTTGCAGGAGCATGCATGACTCCCCTAACAGCTGCATCCCATGCCTTCACTGGTGACAACCTCCTGACAGCTGGAGAGATGGAGTTCCCTTGCACTTAACCTTCCACTCTCCTGTGTTCTAACGATTCCTGAGACAACAAGCAGCTGAGGCAGGACTATCTGCAGCTGGGGTTTGTGGGAGTTTAGGTAGTTGTGAGCCCTCCAATATGGGTGCTGGGAATCGAACTTGGGTCCTTTGGAAGAGCAATAAGTGTTCTTAATTGATAAACCATCTCTCCAGCTCAGCTCTTCTGATTTTAAGATGAGAAGGGAAATGTCGTGCTGGATGACAAGGCCACACAATGCTCCACCCCTTCCTGTTTTTACCTTCTTCCCACCCTTCCTTCTCCCTAAGCTTTGAGGATATCAGATGTCTGACAACCTTCTTCCATGAGAATTGGCTGTTTTCCACAGTAGCAGTCGCTTTGGCTGGTGTGCTGGTTAGTTTTTATCCATGTGACATAATCTAGAGCCATTTGTTAAGAAAGACCCTCAATTGAGAAAATACCCCCATCTGAGTGACCTGTGATCAAGCCCATGGGAGGTTTTCGTGATTGACGCTTGACGTGGAAGGGCCCAGTCCACTGTGGGTGGTTCCATCCTTGGGCAGGTGGTCCTGCGGTATATAAGAAAACAAACTTCGCAAGCCAGTAAGTTGCATTCCTCCAGGTCTCTGCTTCAGTGGCCTCTAGGTTCCTGCCTTGGGTTCCCCTGGTGATTGACTGTAACCTGTAGCCAAATAAACCCTTTCCTCCCCAAATTGCTTTTGGCCAAGGTGGTTTACCACAGACATCAAAATCCCAACTAAGACAACCGGTTCTGCACCTGTGCAGTAATCAATGCCCATTGCAAAAACAAGCTCCCTGACCACGGCTGACGGCACAATCTTTGAATATAAAGCTATGTGTTTAGAGGTCAATTTTGCTCCCCCACATGGGTCTAAGCTTCAGCCACACACTTCTGTTGTACAGTACCAAGCATAAGTGCCTATCTGTGGCATGTTTTGGGGTCTTCAGACAGGGCCTCCCAGACCAATGACTTGCAGGCAGATAGCCTATCCCTGGCACTGGGATTTTCATTTAAAAAAAAATCTTAACTCTGGGTGTGCCTTCTCCCACTTATGCCTTCTGTGTTTAACTTCTTTTTTTTTTTTTTTTTTTTTTTTTTTTTTTTTTTTTGGTTTTTCGAGACAGGGTTTCTCTGTGGCTTTGGAGCCTGTCCTGGAACTAGCTCTGTAGACCAGGCTGGTCTCGAACTCACAGAGATCCACCTACCTCTGCCTCCCGAGTGCTGGGATTAAAGGCGTGCGCCACCATCGCCCGGCTGTGTTTAACTTCTTAACCGATGCTTTCACACTCACAAGCAGGCTTTTGTAGGATAGTCTCGGTCACCTTATTAGTAGCTGTCTGTATCATTCTCGACCCTAAGATTCCCAAGAATTTTATAGCTGCATCCGGCCTCTGCACCGTGCGGGCTGGTTTCTCATCCTTGTTTCTTCAAATGTGCTTTCGTGTCCTTCAGCTGCTCTTCTAGCCCTGTGAGACAGTCAGAGCGAGATGGCAATTATAGGGTTAACATCATATTGTGAAGGCTTTTTACAGAAGGTCCCTTGCCCTCTACTCCAGGCAAGCCAACTGGTCTTGGGATACAACAGCTAAAGGAATTTTAACAAAAAGTTGGCAAGGTCCAATGTAGCATGAAAAAAAAATCCCATCACTCTTGTCAATTATTGATTCTCCCAAAGGGCAATGTTGGGCACAGGGGCATAGATGAGAGGCACTCAGTATATAGCTCTCTGTAAACCATAGCCATTCTCAAGTCTTTCTGCTTCTTTACCCTGGGGCATTGCTGTGGGGGCCACTGAACACCTTTCCATATCTGCGCACTAGGCAGGGCTGGCTCAGGTTGCTCACCCATCGGAGTGCCAAGTGGGAACAGGGCCATGTTCTCTCCAGTTGTATCTCCCATGTGCTCCAGCAGGTTTCAAGACTGGTACTACAAGCTGCTGAATATCAACAGGCCAAGTCGAACTGTAGAAAGGGCCCCAGGCTGGGGAAACAACCTCCACCTCCAGGGGATATCTGTACACAGCGTGCACTGGGGAGATAATTGCCTACCCTTGGGACAAGTTTAATCCTTTTTTTTTTACTTGAACCACTGCATCTCCAGATCTACCCTCTGATGCCTATTGTTCCTGGGGGCTGTCAGAAGCCACTAGATCCACATGAATCCAGATCTGCGTGTTTCGTGGGAGAGCAATGAGCATGCAGCTCCTTGGGAGGCCTCTAGTTAGCTACATGGCTCTTAGCAGACAGCTGTGGCCACTCCATTAGGGAAGCAGTTGAGGCAGTTCCTACCCTGTGAAAGCACCTTCCTCCAAAGCAGTATCACAGTGGGGTGCCCCTGCACCTTCTCTACCCCTCGGATGAACTTTCAGACTTATAAAGATCTCTAGAAAGTCTCAAGTGCAGCATTTGGTTGCCTAAGAATGTCAGCTTGGCAGGAATCTTGTGATGTTGTTTCTGAGTGACATGGACAGTCCCCATCCCTGTTTGCCTTTCTCTGTTTCTCACTCCCTCTTGTTAATTGCCCTGGCACTTTCCAAAGCTGATTTACATGCCACTCTGTCACTCAGATCCTCCGGAGCCTCTCCTGCATCACCACCAGGCTCAGCAAAGCCACAGAAGCCCCACCAGTCCTGAGGTCCCTGCTGAACTAACTTCCTTCTTAACCCAGAGGCGCATCCTATCTCACCTAGCCAACTGGGAACTAAACAGCATTTCATTCATGCCCAGTTCCCTCTCTACCATCTTACCTTATTTGCTCCCTCTTCGCTGTTTCTTTCCACAGGTTCCGGGTTTTGGGGTCCCTGGAAGGGCTATTCAGTACAGATGTAATTTTCACTGTTTTGTCCCCTCCCCCAGACATGAGAAATGCAAGCCTGTATTTTCATGGCATCCTCTCCTTTATCTAATTTGCCTACCAAATCAGCTGCTAATACTGGGGACTTCACCTGAATGTCTTTTTCTTGCTAAAAACACTTCCCTTATGCTGACTCGGTATTTCTGAGCAGACAGCTGAGCCTCAGTTGCCTGCCTTATGGCCTAGAGCAGAGACAAGGAAAATTCTGCCACAGCTTCTTTACAGTCCTGTGCCAAATATGTTACATAGTCTTGGGTTTTAAAGGCATCCCCACACTCTCTTGGTGGACTACGTTCATCAAGAAGGATCCCCTTTTCTATAAGACACAGAGGAAGACAGCCCTACTGGGATGTTCCCTGTGGACTTCCCCTGAGGCCAAAGGCCCCACTTCTGCAGATCTTGCCACCCATAGCAGACACACTGCAACTGTGCTACAGCAAGAAGGCATCCCGTGCCAGGGGCTACAGGGTGCAACTGTGCTACAGCAAGAATGCACAGCACTCCATCCCGTGCCAGGGGCTGCAGGGTGCAACCGTGATACAGCAAGAAGGCACACCACTCTATCCTGTGCCAGAGGTTGCAGATGGCTCAAATGCCTTAGTTTTTAGTTGCGTGTCTCATCCTCCACAGCAGGGGCAAGGCAACTGTGGCTCTCGGACTCACCTTTGGTTCTGTTTGGGTGCCAAAGGTTGTAACTTTTCCTAGGGAGCTGCTCACAGGTGTAGACTCACCCCATCTAGGTTATTAATGAGAAACAAAAACGACAATTGGATTTGAGTCTGGCTTGGTGAACAATGCATTTGTTGGACTTATTAAAATACCCGTATCACTGACAAGCCCCATTCCTGAATGAGTGGCAGTCACTTGACAGCTCTACAGAAGGAGTCCCCTCCTTCATTAACCTTCTGCCCTCCATAATATTCTAGCACCTCTTGAGACTATGTGCAGCTAAGGCAAGATTATTTGGGGGATGGTGGGCAAAAGAAGTGTCTGGAGTCTCAGGTGAAGGGCCGATAACCCTCCCTGTACAGTCCTTCTATGAAGGACCATCAACAGGTCTGTTCTTGTGAAGGTCTTGTGGATGAAAATGATCACGGATTCTCTGATTTTGACATATCAACGGCCATGCCACGTTTGGAGGACAGCGGTCCAGCAACAGTACCAAGCAATAGCCAAGATCCTGGAGTCCTCCAGCTCCTTCCTCATTTCCTCTCTCGCACTCTTGAGTCCTGGGCCAGGTGTGTGTATGTGTGTGTGTGTGGACTCCATGGCACAAGGTCCCAGCTTCTCCCAGAGAACACAACTTTGGGGTGGAGGCTTAGATGGGGTGAGCCCTCACAGATTTCTTTGTTCTTTTCCTCACATCTCACCAACCCTTCAGCTTCTGTCTGCCTCATAACACAGACCAAGTCTCTTATCGAGTCCTTGTCTGTGACCTGGGATTCCTGCCTGTGTGATGGTGCCCCATAACAC